>NC_139152.1:7406947-8120080 GCF_964270905.1 Leucopleurus acutus
AGACTCTCCCCTCTTTGTAGCTTTGGTGGACTAACTTTACTCAATCTTCCAGAACACTCTTTAGGATCGTCTTTTGGGAGAGCCTATGTCTCAGTTTGCTTGGAACAGTCCTAGTTTACACCAGTTGTTCCAGTGTAATTATGAATAGTTTCCCCTCTGGACAATGTTATACGGTCATCTTAGTGGATGGTTCCTGGTAGCTATTTCAATATGGCGGCTGTGCTGCAAGAGACCTTCCTCCTCATTAGCCCCACTCGCTCTCCCAGTCTCTGTGGCCATGACCCAGTCTGAGGCCTGGTTACCTGGAACACTTTCCAGCAGCTCTGAGCTCAGTGCCTCAGTCACCAAGCTCCCATGAGCTACACAGAGATACTCCCCTAGAATCGCCACTGAAATTCACCCCCTTCTCTCCACTGAAATCAGAGACTTGCTTCTTCTTCAGCACTAAAAAAATGTCATCTCAACGTACTCACGGAGGGGGATGAGTTTTTCCCAAGGCTCTGAGGTTTGTCCACCAGCCACTGAGAGCTTAGTGTGAGAAAGAGGCTGGGGAACCTCCCCCAAAAGAACCCTCCTGCCTCTTCCCTGCCAGGGTGGCTGGAAGGAAGGGTAGGGAGGAAGTCTCAGAGCAGGAAGAGGATTGTGGAAGAGATTTGCAATGTTCTGGAGTGAGAAAGCCAATATAGTGGAACAACACTGTGCCCCATTTTGCTTGTCCCAGAAGGAGAGAAGAGAGAGAGTGAGGCAGAAAAAACGTTCCAAGAAATAATGGCTGGAACTTTCCAGCTTTTGTGAAAGGCCTATAGCTTTAGGTTCAA
Organism: Leucopleurus acutus; assembly: GCF_964270905.1. Lineage (NCBI taxonomy): Eukaryota > Metazoa > Chordata > Mammalia > Artiodactyla > Delphinidae > Leucopleurus > Leucopleurus acutus. The sequence continues at coordinate 7,407,766 of NC_139152.1, forward strand.
GAGACTCCACATACACCAAGCAGAACTGAAAGTAAACAAAAAAGCACATCCAGGCACATCAGAGTCAAACTGCTAAAAACCAAAGATAAAAAGGAAATCTTGAAAGAGGCCAGAGACAAAGGACACACCGCAAGCAGAGAACAACACTCTCAGCGTCACTGCTTCCCCATCCAAAACCATATGGACCAGGAGGCAGTGGCACTACGTCTTTGGAACACTGAAAGAAAAAAAAGTTGTCAACTCAGAATTACTTTTCCAGTGGAAATATTCTTCAAGTCTGAAGATGAAGTGAAAGCATTTCCAGGTAAAAGAAAACGTCAAGACTTTGTCGTGAGCAGACCTGCTCTGGGAAAAAATGCTTCAGTTCTTAGCCTGAGGGGCAGGAATCCAGGTGGATGAGCAGAGCTGGAGAATGGATCATGGGAAATGGTACATTTGTAGGTAAATATAAGACATATTTTTTCTTTTTAATGTCTTTAAAATACATATAGCTGTTTAAAGCAAGACATAACGTAACGTGGGGTTTATAACGTATGTGGATGTGACATACATGAAAACTATAGCATAAACCCTGGGGGCTGGTTTCTTCATACAGTATTAACTCCAACTGCTAGATGCTCTTCTCTCTAGACCTGTGGTTTTCTGCCTGGTCTGGGAAGCCCTGGGGGTGTCCTTGACATCTTTTTTCTCTCTCTTCCTTCTCATGAGGGCACCCTGGGCTTGGTTACCAGAGGCTACATGAGCTGTGACGACATCACCCCAGACAACTAACGGGGCGTGTGCTGTGTATCCTGGTGTTTTAAATTCTTCTTGGTTTTCATTTCTAATACATTGAATATGACTAGATATAACCTACATACGCGAAAGCTCTTTGGGGTCCACAATACTTTAAAAAAATTATTTTATTGAAGTATAGTTGATTTACAATGTTGTGCCACTCTGAGGCGTTAAGAAAGGCTATGGACAGAAGAGCAGATTACTGTAAAAAGAAGCAAGAAACTCTAAGAAGGAGGCAAGAAAAATTGGAAAATTCATTTGCAGAGACGAAAGCTGAGCTAAAGGCACTGAATAGCAGAATGAATAATGCAGAAGAAAGAATAAGTGATCTCAATACTTTTTTTTTTTTTTTTGTGGTACGTGGGCCTCTCACTGTTGTGGCCTCTCCCGTTGTGGAGCACAGGCTCCGGACACACAGGCTCAGCGGCCATGGCTCACGGGCCCAGCCGCTCGGCCGCATATGGGATCCTCCCGGACCGGGGCACGAACCCGCGTCCCCTGCATCGGCAGGCGAAGTCTCAACCACTGTGCCACCAGGGAAACCCCTCAATACTTTTTAAGGGTATAAAGTTTGAGAACAGTTGCCTAGAGCAACGACTAAAAATAAATTAACATAATAAGAAAAGAAAGGCAAAGAGGTAGAGCTAAGAGGCCACTATATGCGTGAAAATGGAATTCTGAACTCTAAACCGGTGTAATTTGGGGGGACTTGCTTCTAGTAGGGTGACCTATTAGAAATTGTCCTGGTTTGTCTGGGACATGGAGCTTTCCATCTTAAAACTGGTTCAGTCCCAGGCAAACTGGGTCAGTTGGTAATTTATAGCCTTTCAGTCATCTATTTTGTCCCCCTTCCCTTAGCCAAATGTGTGCCCCTAAAGAGCAAAAGCACATCTGACCTGCGTGCAGGCCCCCAAGATAGGTAAGAGGACTGAACAAAGAAAATAAAGGAGGCAAAAGTCTAAGCACACTATGTCCACAAAAACAGAAACCACAGGACCAGCCTAAGATAACTGTCTATGAGAGTATATCACTACGGATGGTTTAAAAAATGTTTCTCTGTTTAGTGAAATTTTTGTCATGTTATTAAATCCTTTTGATAATTACAAAATAAATGTATTTAAAATGATCATTGTGACCAGATAGCCCTTTCTAAGCCAGACGAGATTAGAAGGATGAGGCCATGGATACTGAAGATGATGCTAGACCTTGGCTCTGGGGGCATCTTTTTTTTTTTTTTTATCCGTGGTACGCGGGCCTTTCACTGCTGTGGCCTCTCCTGTTGCGGAGCACAGGTTCAGGACGCGCAGGCCCAGAGGCCATGGCCCACGGGCCCAGCCGCTCCGCGGCATGTGGGATCTTCCCAGACCGGGGCACGAACCCGTGTCCCCTGCATCGGCAGGCGGACTCTCAACCACTGCGCCACCAGGAAAGCCCTGGGGGCATCTTTAATCCATGCGATCAATGGAGAAGAACTCTTGGTCCTTGGATACGAGCTCAGGCCACACACAGATCCTTTCAACCCTGGGAGCTTATGTCTCAGGACCAATCTGTATCCCGCTGTCTTTACTCGGCCCCTCATCTCCAATTCTCACTTACACCTTCTGAGGTTGCTTCTGGGTTCATTGAGTTGTGTTTTTCATTAACTGAAGAGGGCAAAGGGCAGAGGCAGGGACGGGGACAGTCTTCAAAGCTGTGATGGGGGAATGGAGACAAAGCAGGGAGAGAACATGGCCGTGAGCGCACCTAGTACACAGACTCATTTTCAGAGTTTGGATTTTTATTTTTGCTTTTATTTTTAAAATTCCCCTTGGTGCTGCCACCTGCTGTCCCACATGGGGAAGGACCCAGCAGGCAGGGATGGCGGGGGAGGGGTGTGTGTGTGTAGGGGTGTGTGTGTGTGTGTGTGTGTGTAGGTGTGGGGGAGGGGCGGGGCTGGGTTTTCCTGATCGGGGAGGTTTTTCGGCAGCCTTCATTAGACCCCAGCATTTAGAGAGGAGATTGCTCTCTCTCGGAATCCAAACCACCTCAGAAGACCCTGGGCTGAGGGGGCAGAGCAGTTTCCCGTGTGGACCAGGTGAGGAGAGATACAGGAGCCGGGTGGAGAGCAGAGGGGGCAGAGGAGGCCTGAGTCAGCTGGACTTCTGTGCTTAATGGCCAGTAGAGATGTGGGCAGACCAGGGATTTAGGGGTAAGAGTGACTCTGCTGGAGTTAGGTCCGTCCTGCTCCCGCCCCTCTTCCCAAGTCATCTCTGGTTTCAGGTTGTCTTCCATAGGTTAAGGCTAGTTGGGAGGGGTTGAGTTAACCCCAAAGACGGCTCAGCCGCTAGCCTTGCCCCTCTTGTCCACCGTCCCTACTCTGTCAGCTATCTGTCTACAGTATCCAGCAATCATGCCCCTCCCCAGCTTAAAGCCCTTCAATGACTTTGCCCTCTGATCCCCAAGAGGAAGCCCAGGCCCCTTGACTGTCAGGGCACATTACTCATCCGTTACTGGGGCACACGGAGGTACCCACCTGTAACTGTGCATGAGCTCACGCTATGGGGCAGAGAGGGAGAGTGCGCACCGGGCAGGTACTGGAGTTTCCAGGGCCGGTGCCCGGGGAGGAAGAGAGCCCATGGTAGACAGGTGCATCCAGGAGCTGGGGTTGGCCGTGGAGCCATGTGGTCCAGGAGAGGGTACCTGAGCCTGCTTCCTGTTCTCCTGAGCCAGTGGGGGGAGGGAGTGAAGTTCACTCCCACCGTAGCCCTGCCCCTTTTACTGTTCCCCAGTACAGTAACCCTGCCCCTCACTGCTGGGTACCTTGCCTTTTTTCGGAGAGAGCAGCCTTAGAAATGGACGGTGTCCTTGAGATAGCTTGGCTGGTCCTTACCTGGGGGCCTGGCTACTACCCCCTCTGGTCTTCACTTGGAGATAGGGCTTCTGGCAGTGGTAGTGTATGTGGCCTGGTGAGCAGTCTGCTTCTCTTGGGTGACAGCAGAAGTTACAGTGTGGCGGGGTGGGGGGATGCCCATAGTCTCTGTTGGGGAGAGCACAGCGGAAGACAGAGTCATTAAAACACTTCTTTGGTGGTTTCCCCTTTCTAGTCATCAGATTTGGCTATACCTTCTGGCATCTACACCAAGTTTTCTTCCACCGATGTTTCTCCATTTCATCCCCCTCTTTTCAGCAAAGAAACCTCTGGCTCCGGTATTACTGTGCTGGCCCTGGAGAGTAGGGGAGGACCCCAGAGATTCCTTACTCTGCAAGGTAAAGCCACGTCCAGGTGTGGCTCTCCCCTGATTTGGATGTCGGGACACCACCTTCCCCTCGTTGCTGCTGGTCTTCAGATCCTGCTGCTCTGTCCTCTGCAGAATTTGTCACCTTCCCACCAGCAAGGATCTGACTCTAGCTAAGAGATCCTCCCTGCCTCCGGATGGACACTCTCTCTAACGACATGAGGCTTATTGAGTTGGACTCTGCTGCACTTGTCCTATTGAAGCCACAGGGTAAGGTCACACACCAGTGAAAGGGGTGGGGTATCACCCGAAGATGCTGGATGTCCCTTTTAACAATTATCTTGGGAAGAGGTGGGTTCTCAGACAGTAGTCCAGCAGGTGGGCCTCAAAGAGGAGGGACAGGCGACACCTGTCTGTTTCTGAACTCCATTCTCTTTAGACTTCTAGAGGGGCTGACGCTGAGATTTGGGGCCCACGTGCTGGGTGCTCAGAAGGTGTCTGAGCTTAGAGCTAGGATGGAAGGGCCTATGACACTGGGTGTAGAGCCATATCTTTTTGTGGATGGACAGGTTTTTATCTCCCTAAGTCACTTGCCCCCAACCCTTTTGCCAGTTATTGAGGCTATGGTGACAGGATGAGGGTCATTTATGGTGACACTCATGTTTGAGAATATGTGTTATCTGTTGTACAATAGATCACTTGTATGCTTAGCAGTTTAAAACAACAAACATGTATTATTTCACATAGTTTCTGAGGGTCAGGAATCCAGAAGCAGCTTCGATGTGTGGTTTTGGCTCAGGGTCTCTCACGGTCAAGGTCTTGGCCAGGACTGCAGTTACCTGAAGGTCTGACGGGGCTGGTGGTCCTGCTTCCAAGATGGTCCCCTGACACGGCCGAGGGCTGGGGGCCTCAGTTCCTCGCTGCATGGCCCTCTTCCTAAGACACTTGAGTGTCCCCATGACATGGTAGCTGGCTTTCCCCAGAGTGATCTAAGATAGAAAGAGTAAAGTGGAGGCCAAAATGTCTTAAAATTAAAAAAAAAATTTTATTGTGGTAAGAGCCCTTGACATGAGATCTACCCTCCTAATAAAATTTTAAGTGTACAGTGTTAACTACAGGCACAATGTCGTACTGAAAATCCTAAGTGTCTTTTATAATCTAGCTTTGGAGGTAACGTAGCATCCCCGCTGCCATGTTCTATTGGTCACACAGACCAACCCTGATACAATGTGAGAAGAGACGACACAAGGATGGGAATTCCAAGAAGCAGGGGTCCTTGGGGGCTGTCTTGAAGGCTGGTTATCACAGAAGTAGTAGACAGATAATGTTAGTACAATAACTGCAGAAGATCAGCTAGCAGGACGTTATTTTTGCTAAGTATGGTTGTATTTCAGATGCAGTAACATGAAGTCAGGCTCTGATCCTCTCCACCTCATCCCTAGCATCTGAAATACTCCTTCACCCACCCCATCAAGTAGCAAGACGGCACAGATCAAAGTATGACCTACAGGGGACCAAACACAAGAGAAGGTGGGGATTTAGGAGGACAGCAAAGGGTTAAAAAGGACCAAGAAGCTGTTGAAAAGGAGAGGGATGGGCAGGAAGGAGAAGCCCCAGGTGGGATGCCCTTTCCAACCTTGGGAGGGTAGCCATAGCTTGAGTCCCGAGAATCTAGGACTGTGGTCCCCCACCAGCAGATTGTCCAAAGGGACAAGTTCAGAGGCTGGAGATCTCAGTTCCAAAGCTCCCACACCCCGGGGGCTTTGTGTGGACCCTCACGCCTGAAATAAAGGCTTTTAGTAAAGGACCCTTTAAACATACTGTGTATGTGCCTGGCTTGCTAATGGCGAGGCGGTTGGTTCTGCTGTGGCCAGCACCGTTCCTTCCTACTACAGTAAGGAGTCTATGGGTGAGGCTGCACTTGGACCTCAGCTGATCGACTTCTATGATACTCTGTTCTAGCTCCCTTTGTTTCCTCCAAGACTTTAATAAACCCTTATTTGAACAGTGTCCCCTTGTCCCATCTGTGCTGCTCACAAAGAAAGGAGGGGAGGTGAGTGACAGCAGAGGACAGGGGAGCCCCACTGAGGAGTGGGGGAGTGCTTTGTGACCTAGCTGCCCCTTCCCAAGCTGGGGTTCTGTCTCCATTCCAGAGAACCTCCCCCTTTAAGAATGACAACAGTTTCCTTACAGCTGGGTCAAGGACATGAGCAAGGCTTTTCTGCAAACAGTTGGGAAGGAGGGAGGAAGCCAGGGGGAAGGGTGGGTGTCGAAGGCAGGATAGTAAATCAGTTATAGAGCATTGAGGCCGAACAGAGCGGTCCTGGGAAGAGACAAAGGCACAGAAGTGAAATAATTTGCCCAAGATCACACAGCGAGGCGTGACAGTGGCTCTGATAGCAGTGACTTTAGCTCTGTCTTGTCTGCGTGCCTGGGACAACCCATTCACTACAACAACTCCTGTTCCATGCAGGGAGGAAAGAGAGAAGGGCCGGCTCTCAGCAATCGTCTAGAGCGTGGATGAAAGGCCACACGGACAATGCAGTACGTAGAAGAGATGTGCAAGACAGACTAATGAGTGATACACATATGCAGGTGGAAGGAAAACTGGGCAGGTGACGGTGAAGCAGCCCTTCGGCCTCCTGGCTCATCTGTGGGACAGGGAGAGCGGGGGAGGCCCAAACTGGGGCACGAATGGAGGGATGGCTGGAGCCTCGTTAGTGTAGAAGGATGACGGGCTGGAGGGGGTGTGTGGCAGGGGGTCAGGGGGAGGAGGGTGGAGGCCCCTCAGGCCGGGAGGGCGCTGGTTGGTGTTGGCATCGTGGGGAAGAAGGGTGAGGAGGCAGGGGGTCAAGGGAAGGTGGCTGCACGCGCACCTGGGGACTGGAGAAGCTGGGCCTGGACAGAGCCCCTGCCTTGGCGGCCCAGCCCCTTGACCAGGGCAGAGGCCCACCAGGGACTCAGGGGTGGAGCCTCGTGGCTCCGTGAACAGCTGCCACCACAGCGCACTGGGGCCGGGCCCCTGTCCACCCATCAGTTCCCTCTCTCCTGCACTGAAGCCTCCTCTCGGCTGGTGGGAGGGTGGTGGTAAACAGCGCTGCTGCTCTGGGGTTTGCAGCCCTTGGACGGGAGTAGAGGTCTCGCCCAGATGCGGTGCAGGGCTCGGCAGGGATGCCCTGTCTGGGATGCACTCTTGTCCTCACGGGCATGGGGGCACTACGGGATGCAGTGAGATTCTGGTTGTGGAGCCCCAGTGGGGGCAACAGTTCTCCTACATCCATCACCCCCAGATGTTTACCTGCCTTTACTGTCTCTAAATCTGTTATCAGTCATTACACTTTGTTATAAATATCAGAACCGGGCTTCCCTGGTGGCGCAGTGGTTAAGAATCCGCCTGCCAATGCAGGGGACACGCTGGTCCAGGAAGATCCCACATGCCGCGGAGCAACTAAGCCCACACGCCACAATTACTGAGCCTGCGCTCTAGAGCCCATGAGCCACAACTACTGAAGCGCGAGCGCCTCTACTGGAGCCCACATGTCTAGAAGCCTGCGCTCCGCAGCAAGAGAAGCCACTGCGATGAGAAGCCCGCGCACCGCAACGAAGAGTAGCCCCCGCTCGCCGCAACTAGGGAAGGCCTGCGCGCAGCAACGAAGACCCAATGCAGTCAAAAATAAATGAATAAAATAAATAAATGAAAAAAAAAAGATGGGAAATTAAAAATTAAGAAAACATCAGAACTGTGTGACCCCAGGGCATGGGCAGTGAGTTCTCATCCTTAACTGTAGAAAACAAGGTTTTGTGTCCAGTTAAGAGAAGTTCAGTCAAGTGAAGAGGTAGGGATAATAAAAGCAATGACAGCTAACGTTCATTAGCGCTTCCTCTATTCCAGGTACTACGCTGAGTGATTTTACGTAGAAACTTCACAAAATTCCTTGCAGGAAGCGCGTACTCTTGGTATTGCCTTGGGTGATCAGCAAACGGGCTCATTTACTGAGGGTTAGTGGCTTGTATATGTTCACACAGTGAATGAGAGGTAGCTGTTTGACACGGAGCCTGCTCACCTGCCCACTGTGTATTATTCCCTCCCAATTTTGGATGCCATTTCAGGCTCATCGAGAGCCTCTGAGGCAAGTGGTTTATGCGTGAACACGGTGGCCTAGCTATGCCAGCAACCCTCTGCTTGGGCACTGCCCACGGGGGACAGAGCAGAGGCTCCTAAGGGTTGCACCCTCTCCTGGTGGCCAGAACAAGAGTGAGGGCAGAGGGCAGTGAGACTCGGGCCTGACTGGGTGGGGGGAGGCAGGAGGCTCACCCACAGACAGACGGTGGGCTGGCAAGTGCTCGAGAAGACAGAGGCCCCCTGTTGCTGCTGGAAGGGTGAGTGTGACAGGTCAGCTCCGTCTCAGGCCCCTGGAACCTAAATGGCCTCTGGTGAGGGTGGGTGTTCAGCATGGAGACCAGGTGCCTGCAGAGCTGACCCAGAGCCGTCCTGTGGGCTGAGGTCTCAGGGAGGATGAGGACGGCCTGATGGGTGCTGGTCTGGCCCCTGGTCAGGTCAGGCCACGGCTCACGCCCCTGGCCTCAGAGGCCTGGGCTACCATCTTTGTTTCTTTCTTTCTGCCCTCCTCGCAGACCCAGGTTGGCTATGTCACAGTCCTTCACATAACCCTTTGATTTTCCCATCAAGTCTCCTCACCCACTACCTTTTACCTCCTGCTGGACCTGCAAGGTCTCCCCCATCCTGGCCTGTCCACGATCATGGTCGCAGCTCTGGGACAGCTCCAGGTCAGTCTCTGGGGACCCTGATGGCACAGGTGCTGTTATGATTGAGGGTGTTATGGTGGGGGGGGTTGGGGGAGACATCCCAGAGAGCTGGCTGCGGGTACTGGAGGTGGTCCCCAGGCCGGGCAGAAGCATCGGTCTCCAGAGGAGGAAGAGAAGCCTGAGGAAGGGCAGGGAGAGGTGGGAAAGGAGGGGCAGACACAGCTAGCGGATCCTCAGCCACATCGGGGGCTGCAGGCCTCGCACTGATTGTTGGGTAATTAAGCCTATAGCCCAGATGTGGTTCTTTCTCCTTAGGGGATAAGATTTGGGTGTGGGGTGGGGGCCAGGACTCTGCTCTCTCTTGGCGTCCTAGGATTTGCAGTGGCCTCTAAGGGTCCCCTGCTGCAACAGGGGTCCCACAGTGTTACAGGATCAGCTCCTGCCTGGGATGCCTTTGTGTTCTGCAGGTGAGGAATTTCCTGCTCCCCTTTCATCCTGCAGGTCTGGGCACGTGGGGTGGGGGCGTGCGGGAGATGGCGGCTGAGGTGAGGGGGCAGTTGCAGGGGGATACGCAGCTAGACTTTGTCACTCCTGCCTCCTCTGGGGCCCCTACCAGGACGTGGGGCCTGAGTCCTCGGGCAGCATGGGGTCCTCTGCTTCAGGGCACACACCGATCCTGACCTCGGGTCCATGTTGGTCAGTTTCTTCTGAACAGAGGACTCTGGACCGATCTAAAGAATCAAGGCTAAAGGATCATTTGGAGTTCAGGCTGGAAGGTTGTTTGTGACCATTTGGTGCTATCTGGGCCTGGCGGACGGGGAGGGGGCAGGGGCCTGGCGTGGAGCTGCGTTAGAAGAGTGCAGTCACTCTATCTCACGTGGAAATAAACATATTTGATTCTTGATCATCTCCCTGGGGTCTCAGACTCTGGTCAATGAGGTCAAAGACGGTCCTGGGAGGCACAGATTTGTGTGTCCCTAGAAGGGCTGGGGTGGGACCACCATCCGTGGCCGTAGCTCCCCCCTACCCCCCGCCCTTTCATCACCCACACGTCGGTGCCCTTGGTGACCATCTCTTCCATCTGACAGTCAGTGGTGCAGCCAGATTGGAATGAGGGGTAGGGTCTTCGCAGGGTGAGCATGTGGGCTGGGATTGGTGTGTGTGTGTGTGTGTGTGTGTCTGTCTGTCTGTCTAGTGGGGGCAGGGACGAAATATCCAACAGGGTGTTGGAGGAGCGAGGACTGAACTTCGTGGGTCTCTGGCTCCCACTGCAGCGAGCACTGCCCCCTGCTGCCCACGGGGGAAATGGCAGCCCTGGCTTCCTGCATCTGGGTGGCTCCCGCTCCCACCCCCTTGGAGGTGCCCAGGAGCGGCTCAGTCCTCCTCTGGTTGCTTGTGCTCCTTTGGGGTCTCCAGGCCTCTTGTTGGATTTTGGCTCCTGGAGGGGAGTGGTCCAGTGGAGGATGTGGACCCGCAGGGGGGAGGGTGTGGGTGTTCATGTCACAGGAGTCTTGGGGGGACTGAGGCTGCTTCCACTTGGGTCCAACAGTCACCATGGAGGCCTATGTGCTCCCGGCAAGATCCCAGCGAGGGGCCGACATGCAGAGCACAGACAGCAGTCCTATGGGGAGAGGCCTGGATATGCACTGTGAACTCGGAGTGGCCGGGACCTGGTGAATACACACGGAGCATCTTCCTGTGCCTTTACCGCACCTGGGAATGCAAAAGGTAGGATTCCCCCACTTCCTCTGAGCTTCTGCTGCTCTGCCCTCCCGACGCTGCTGGGGACCCTGCGGAGAGGTTGGGCAGGGATGAAGTTGCTCAGGTCCACTCTGCATTCTTTCTTTTTCTTTTTTTTAAAAAAAATTTATTTAGTTATTTTTGGCCGTGCTGGGTCTTCGTTGCTGCAAGCGGGCTTTCTCTAGTTGCGGTGCGTGGGCTTTTCATTGCATTGGCTTCTCTTGTTGCAGAGCACGGGCTCTAGGCACGCGAGCTTCAGTAGTTGTGGCTCACAAGCTCAGTAGTTGTGGCTCTCGGGCTCTAGAGCACAGTCTCAGTAGTTGTGGTGCACGGGCTTAGTTGCTCTGCGGCATGTGGGATCCTGCCAGACCAGGGCTCGAACCCGTGTCCCCTGCATTGGCAGGCGGATTCTTAACCACTGCGCCACCAGGGAAGCCCCACTCTGCATTCTTGTCCAAATTCTTTTCCAAATTCATTCCAGGCTTGTGGTGGGATGAGTGCTGCAATCCTGGTTCTTGGACAGAGCCCCAGAGACCATCTCGGATGTGCAGGGGCCTGGCCATTGCAGGAAGAGGCAGCAGGGGTGTTCATCTAGTGAGCACAGGCCAGGGAATATTCCAGCATTCCCCTCATCCCCCCCAGCCAGGCTCTGTCCCCACCCCACCTTGAGCCCTCTTCTCTCTGCTCTTGCCCTACAGGAAGGACTTTTATTCTGAAAGAACCAAGGCCCTTGGAGGTAGGGAGGTGACCAGAGGCTGGAGCTGGCCCTGAATCTGAACAGGTCCTACCCATCTGGGCTGTTTTCCAGGGCAGCGATTCTGGGACCCTAAGGGAGGGGCTGTGCTGTCTTCAGTTGTCCCCCTTACCTTCTGTCCGCAACCTTGCTGGACTGTAGGCAGAGGGTCCTAGAGGCCTGTTGTCTTCACACCTACTGTCACCTTCATGCCCTCATCTTTCTAGCCCTTAGCCTTGTATCCTTCATCTGCTTCCCTTTTCAGTCTCTTCTGGCGCTCTTGCCGCCTGTCCTTCCCAAAGCAGACGTGGAGGCCAGGTCACTATTTAGAAGCTCCCAGCCTCCCCCAGCACTGGACAGAGGTCTCGCCCTGACCCGTCCCTCTTCCCCAACGTGTAGGATGCAAGAATACAATGGCCAGGGCTCGTTAGATGTCGGTCAACGTGGTCTGTTGAACTCTGTGTGGCTGGGGCCATGCCTTGGGCCTGGTTCTGTTGAGCCCATGAGGTTTCTCGAGAAGAAGGACAAGGAAATGGACCAAAAACCTCTCCCAGTAGCTCCTGTTTAAATTCTTGAATCCAGTCACACTTTTCCAGAAGGCCCACCAGTATGGTTTCCACTAATGCTCAAATGCTCAAAGCTGAGTTCTTAGATGGAAAATAAGAGGCCAGATGAATGAAAGAGAGTGGGGATCCGCTATTCTCTGGGCTCCTTTCCCCTTTGCCTGTTTCTCTCATCCAGGAGGCCAGATCTTGAACCGGATATAAGGTCGCTGTTGCGAGTGTGAGTGTGAGAAAGAAAGGGCTTTGGCCTGGGGGCTGCAAGTTATAGATTAACATGGGGTGGAGGGAGGGGGGATGCAGAGGGAGGGTCAGTGGCCTGAGAAAGGGACTGCTGACCTGGGACCATCTGGGCTTGAAGGGGACACAGACAAGAGGAGACTGGGGACTGCCGTGGTCCAGGGGGGCCCTCAGCTCCTCTCCAGCTACTTGACCTTCCTGAAGACCTGTTCGTGCACTGCATCCCTTGCAGTCATCTCCTGGGGATAGAGTAGGAATGATGAGGACAGAGATGGTTCTTGCCAGCTGAGCCCCTTTCTCAAAGTCCTTGACCTCCATTGAATCCTTCAGGATACATCAGCTAGAGCACTCGATGTATGGGGAATTGTATCGTTGTTGCAACCCTCAGCTTTCCACCCCAGAGGAAGGAAGGTGGCTGGGTCAGGGAACTGAAGTGGCTAAGTCTCCACGTCTCTGGTCATGATATACGGACATGCGTCTGACTTACAACCAGGGCCCACCTTGGCCACTCCACTTATTCCTCTCTCCACTCTTTCCAGGGCTTCTGTTTTCCCTCCTTAGTTGCCTTCCTTGAAGGGAGGCGAGGCTGGAGTAGCAGATGGACTTGCTTTGAGTAAGGGCATGCATCCTAGCTGGAGGCCCCCCTCTCAGACACACCCACTTGCGTCTCCTCTCCCAGCCCTCACCCTGCTCACCAGATACGACGTGTCTCCCTCCAGCCAGTGTCTCCAGCCCCAGTCAGGGACCTCCCCTTTCTCTACCCATACCAGCTGCTCCTCTTCCCAGGTGACAGTGGTCTACGGGGGAAGGCAGGAATAAAGGAAGACTTGGGGGGCAGGACACCCCAAATGCATCCAGCTCACTCTGGCTGGGCTGCCTGCTTTGCCTCCAGCAGACACCGTCTTGCTCCAGTCCCTTCCTTCCAGGACTCCCGTCCCCCACTCCTAAAGGTCACTGTTTGTGACAGTGACCATTTGGGCAGAGCAGGGATGAAGCAGGATCATGGGGGGGGCGTGAAATTGGGGGTTAGGGGACGAAGCACGGAGAATTTGTTCTCTGTCACTTCTGGCTGACCTAGAGGAGATTTGGGGAAAGAAGGGAGGTTGGTTGGGAGTCAACCAGGGAATCTCCTTTCTCCTTTTTCTCAGTCTCAAGGGCAGCTGCAGTGTCCCTGAGAATGAAGGATCAACCCCTAAATCACAGCTGGGTGGACCTGGACCTTCCAATCACCATTGTTAGGCCCCCCAATAGGACAGGCCCCCCTGAACAAGGAGCTCAGAATCTTACGGATTGTTTTTGTGGCCGTGCCATGCGGCTTGTGGGATCTTAGTTCCTCCACCAGGGATCGAACCCAGGGCCCTGGCAGTGAAAATGCGGAGTCCTAACCACTGGGCCACCAGGGAATTCCCAGGGAGCTCAGAATCTTGATCAGATAGAGGAACAGTTGGTAGGTATCTGTGATACCAGGCAAGACTGTTGACGGTGGGAGTGGGGAGGGAGTGCGTCTTCAAGGCAGTGAATTAGATTGGAGGTGATGGGAACTTTCTAGCAAGGATAGAAACAGTGTAGAGGTAAGAAAGAAGAGTAGGTAGCTGTGAGGGGCTCTAACCCAGTATGTTTGTGTGGAGGCCCTTGGATGAAATGTGGAGTGTATGGCCCTTACCTGGAATGTAACAAAATGTCACTGAAAGGGTTTAAGTCAGGGAGTGTCGTGGTCACTTTTACATTTTATTTTATTTTATTTTTGTTTGTTTGTTTGTTTGTTTGTTTTGCGGTACATGGGCCTCTCACTGTTGGGACCTCTCCCGTTGCGGAGCACAGGCTCCGGATGCGCAGGCCTAGCGGCCATGGCTCACGGGCCCGGCCGCTCCGCAGCAATGTGGGATCTTCCCGGACCGGGGCACGAACCCGTGACCCCTGCATCGGCAGGCGGACTCTCAACCACTGCGCCACCAGGGAAACCCCACTTTTACATTTTAGATAGATCCTTGAGGCTACAGTAGGCAGAGTGGATTAGAGGAGGGTCAAGACTGGGCACCAGATGAGAAATGAGGGCCTGAAATAAGGTGGTGACAAAGAGAAGAGTTAGGAAGGAACAGATAAGAGCCATGTAAACAAGTGATGGTCAATGGAAGTACAGTAGGTCTTAAATGCAAGCCACATATATAATTTTAAAAATTTCTAGTAACCACATTAGAAAAGCAAAGAGAAACAGGTGAAATTAATTTTAATAATATATTTTATTCAACCTAAAATATCCAAAATATTATAATTTCAGCATGTAATCAATATAAAATTTCTGAGATGTTTTGCACTCTTTTTTGGTATTGTCTTTAAAATTCAGCGTGTATTTCACACCGATAGCACATTTCAAATGTTCAATATCTGTAAATGGCTAGTAGCTACCATACTGGACAGCACGGAAAAGTTACACAGGCTTCCTGACCAATTACATGTGGTGCACGTGTGCATGTGTGTGTGTGTGCACACACGTGCACGTGTTGGGAGCATGGAGGTAAGGGAACACAAGGTAATGACTGTGACAACAGCCGGCAGGACCAACACAAGGTAATGACTTGGTCCTGCTGGTTGTTGACATTGATGGAGACGGTAAATATAAAAGCAGGAATAGGTTTGTGTAGGAAGATCAGAACTTTGGGTTTGACCTTGGGGCATGCAGATGGAAACATTTTGCAGGCAGTTGAAACTCCGCCCTGGAGCTCAGGTGGTGCCTCTGGCGGGAGAATCTGTGTCCAAGGCAGTTTATAGATGGTAACCGAACACATGGGCGTAGATGATTTAGCCCGTGGATAGTATACAGACAAGAGAGAGAAGGTCAAGAACAAAATACTGGGGGGAAATTCCCAGTTTAAGGGATTAATAGGGGAACTAGGGTCTGCAAAGGAGGCCAAAAGGAACACGTAAGAAGCAGAAAGGACTGCACCAGAGCGGAGTTAAAGAGGCTGAGGGAAGAGAGACTGTGGTGCGCAGGGTCACAGGCTAGAGGGTGAGCACACGTTTGCTCATTGGCCTGAGGGTGACCTGCCCCTTTTGCCCTGTTGGCTGGTGCTAAGAGGGGGCAGGGGAGAAGCTGGAGGGAGTGGGGGCTGGGTGGGCGACATCAGGAGCCTGCTATCCCAGGGACTTCGTAGCCTGCTGTGGGCATCACTTCCCGGCTCTGGATGGGAAAGGTCACTTTATTTTGCCCCACTCTGTTAAGTGCCCCCTGCCCATCCACACCCCCTCCCCGCCAGCCTGAGAAAAGGTACCTGGAGCTTCCATCCCTCCGTGACCCTCAAGTCCTCCTCAAACTCCACTCCCACCTCGAATTCCAGAACTTAGTTTCGGAAGGTGCTGAGGGTCCTCACTGTCACGTGGTTGCCCCGATGCTCAGTCTTCTCATCTGGCTTGAGCAGCGGCGCGATCTTCCGCAGAGCCATGTTGATGTCTACGGAGGCTGTCCTCTTAGGACAAGGGTCCTTTTAGCCAGCTGGCCAGGGCCTCCTCCACCCGCAGCAGCAGCCTGGAGCTGGGAGCATCCCCTGGGCTGGGTCTGGGACTGTGGATTTACTCCTTCCTAGCAATGCCCCTGGCTAGAAGAGGAGCCCAGTCCCCCGACCCCCAGCCTTTCCACGATGTCGGACCCTCGCATCCCCCCTCCTCAATGGGACTGGAGGCAGGAAGGGAGAGGGGAAAACGGGAGTGAAAGGTCTCGGGAGGGGTGAGGCGGTTACTTAGAGCTTGCAGGTAGCTCTCCAAGTTCTTCTGCGAGACAAAGCAGTAGTAGCCGGTGAGGTTGGGAGGCATGGTCCAGGCTGGCCAAGGTGGAGGTCAAGATTTCAGGAGAATAGAGGGGGCAGGGCAAGGAGGGAGGGGGTGTCATCCGACAGGTGGGGCTGGGAGACTCCTGGCCAGCCTCTGCACACACAGAGGCAGCTTGTGTAAGGTCTGTGCTACCAGGGTTTTTATAGAGCTGAGGCACTGTTGCAGTAAGAGCTCCTGCCAGACTCCCGCCCCCCCCCCCCCCCCCCCCCCCCCCCCGGTGATGAGTGTGAGGCTGGTGTCTGCAGCTCCACAGAGGGGCAGGGACTTGGCAAGTTTTTGCCTGACCTCGGCTTTTCCTGAGGAAGGAACCTGGACCAGGATCTGGGGCTGTCGGTCAGGCTACACTTGAGCCTTCCCGAAGGTCGGTTTTGGCTTTCAGCCCATTTCTGGCAGGTTTGGGAACCGTCCTGAGACTCCAGAGGCAGCCTCTCCTGGGGGGGAGCTGGTCCTGCTGGGTGGAGGGGGGCGCCCTTTCAGACTCACCCAAGGGTGAGTTCTAACAATATCCTGAGATCTTGGAGTGAGTCGGGGATCCCGAAAGGTGTGAGGGGGAGGAGGTGGGAAAGAGGGGGGGACAGCCAGCTGGCCGGGAGCCCCAGTGAGGAAAATCCTCTAGCGCTGGCCCCTACAGCTCCCTCAGACAGCGGCGCTGAGCTGGGGCCCCCGACACTGGCTTTCCAGACTCTGTCCTATAGGAGCATTAAGAGGGGGGCAGAGAAACTGCGGAGGGGGCCGTCAGCGGCCTGACAAAGTCTGGCTGGAGCAGAAGGTGAGGGAGGAGTCGCTTGGCTGTTCGGGAGAATTCTACGCGCTTTGGCTTGGGACCCAGAGGTTCCCCTCTCCTTTTGGAGTCACTGATGGTACCGTCAGCCACCCGCGTCCCCAGCCGTTGGCCAGCCCACGCTTACCAGATGTACTCCCATCGCGGGGGGCGGTGCGCCTCAATTACTGTGTGCCCCGCCCCGCACTCCCTGCCCCCTCCCCCCGACGCGCACTCTTCTTTGCCTCTCGAACCCACCAGCCTCCCTGGCTTCAGAACCAACTGGGCTGGTTCATCAGGGTTTAAGGTGGGAAATTTGGGGCGAGCGGGTGAGGGAGGGTGAGGGCAAATATCTCGCTCTTCCTCCGGTCCCAGAGCCGGGTCCACGGCCCGGCTGCCCACCCCGTGGCTTCCTCAGAGACCTGGGGCTGGGAAATAAAATGCTAGCATAGGTGGGGGTCAGGTGGTGGGTTTGCGAGGTTCCCAGGAGGCACCCAGCAGGGACTTGCTGATGGAATGAGCTGTGAAAAGAGGTTAATGCAGAGTTGGTGATGGTGGTGGTGGGGTGACGTGGATGCTGTCCCTCCTCGCCTCCCTCAGGTCTCCGTTGACGTCTCCTCTCCCCACCCCCGGGCATCTCGCTTCTTCATTCTCCCCATGGCCTTCTTTTTTCCCACCCCCTCTACGGCTTTCCAGCTTCCTCCCCAGCCCCCGCAGTTCCCTTGCCCCCCCAGATTGCAGTCAGGGGAAAAAGCCCTAACACCTTCTCCCAACCCTGCTCTCCGGTCCCATTGGTTCCCACCCCCACCCCCCCGCAGCACCTGCCCCCCCATCAGTCACCCGATTGGCCAGCGGCCCCATCAATCCTCGCCTGGCCGTGCTGACGTCATCCTGCAGTAGCGGGGATGGGGTGGGCATGAGAGAAAGAGCCAGGACGCGGGGCTCCAGAGCGAAGGAGAAGCAGCCACTGCCAGTCCCCCCCTCAGCCGCCCAGGTTGGGGGGCTGCTCAGGTCTGCTCTATGGACTAGGGTGGGCGGCAGGCTCCTTTCTGTCTCTGCCCTGCTGCCTGCTCTCTTCCCTCCCCTCCTTGGAGAGCCCCTGCATCCCTCCCCCAAGGTGGAATACGCGGGCTTGAGGCTCCCGGGGGAGAGCGATCGGGGCCCGGCGCTGCCCGCGCCACACCATGACCCTCCTGCTGTTGTTCCTCTTGCTCGGCTCCCGGCTCCCCTCCAGCTCCTGCAACAAAGGTGAGTGAGGCGGGGGGCGGGGGCACTGAAGGAGGGGTCTCAGGCAGGGCGGGGTGGGCAGGAGCCCTTAAGGCTCCCTGGCCCATGACAGGTGGTTCTTCAGACCACCTCCCTTCCCATCCGTTTTCTCAGACCTGCCCCCTTCTCTTCTCCCTCGCATCCCCCTTCCCACATCCTCCTCTCCGGTCCATCTCTACCCATGTGCTTCTCTTGCTCCCATTTGGTCCCCATTCCCATCCTGGGCTCTCTCTCTCCCCCTCCCCCAATTTCTCCCTCCTGGAGCTATCTCAGGTCTCAGAAGGACTTGCCCCTGAGGGGCGATACGCATCTCTGGGCGGGTCTCCGTTTTCACCGGGGTGTGCCGGGGCTGAGGGTGTGTAGCACATCCATCTGGTTCCTCTCCATCCCATCCTGGGGAGAAACTGTTCCCTGCAGCTCAGCGATTCGGAGCACGTATGTTTTGGCGTGTTCCTCTGCATCCGTAACCTTCCGTCTGCATGCAGCTGGGCCGAGGGTTACCAGAGCTGCCCTCTCTGCAGACAGCAGATAAATTCAGCTGGGTGAGGCCGTCCGAGGGACCAGGGGGGAGGGAGGGGGTGGGGGCCGAGGGCTCAAGTAGGTGGAGACTGGGCAGGGAAGGGCAGAGGTGGGTGTCTGGGAGTGTTAATTGAGTGGTGAGAGGGGAAGGGAGAAGGAGAAGGGAGATGAGGTGTGGGAGGGGATGAGAAGGGGGTGGACCAGGGTCAAGGTGGAGGCCAAAAAAAAAAAAAGAGAGAGAGAGGAATGAAAGGGAAATCAGGAAGAACAGGTGAGGAGAGGGGGACGGGAGAGTCCAGGAGGGAAAAGACAGGGAGCCCAGGAGTCAGTGAGAGGAGATGGACACAAGGAGAGAGTCGGGGGCCGAGAGGAAGGCAGCAGAAGGGTGGGGTGGGGCGTGAGCTGTGTGCAGCCCCTCCATCCTCGGCTCAGTCTCTGACCTCAGCCGGCTTCCGAGCCTCCTGCCACTTCCTGTGCTGGCTTCTGGGCACCATCTTGTGGCTTTCTCCTCTGCCACTAGAGAAGGGGGTCATGGTGGGTCCTCGGCGAGGAAGGGGCCGGCATTCAGATACCAGAAGGCTTTGGGGGATGTCACTGGAAGAAAGAATGGAAATCAGGATTGCTTGCTCACCGTGACATACTGGGGATGACTTTCCTTTTGGAGACTCAGTTTCCCTCTGATGATATGTCTTCCTCTGCCCAGGTCTCGCTGATGGGCCATCGTGGATGTGCTTTGGGAGCTTAGGGGTTGGCTTGATGGGATCCAATAGAGCAGGCAGTAGAGGTTGGCGTTGGTGAGGGGAAGGGAGCCCCTCACCAGGCTGGTGGGAGATTGGTCCTGGGGAGGAGACGTGATTGAGTTGAGTCTGGTAGCAGATGGGCAGATCTGGAGACTGAGTGAGTCCCACATCCATTGTGGATCGGCTGGTGGCTGAAGGGAAGAGGGGTGGGGTAGGCGAGAATTAGGACTCAGCCATGAGTCTGTATAAGAGCGGGGCTCAGGGAGTGTGGGGTTGGGTGGCCTTCTGGGGGACATAGGACCGTGCTGGTTAGGAGTGTGTTCTCTGGGTGTGAGGGTGAGAAGCAGGGAGAGGATTTGTCGTGTTTCTAGGCCATTTCAATAATCCCTGAGGATGTCGGCTCTGCTCGGCCCAGCCGTTCAGCATTGATTCCTCTGCTCCATCCCTGCCTCTCTCTCCTCCTCCCTCTGTCCTATATATTTTCCCTTCCCTCTTTTCTCCTCTTCCCTCTCCTCTGGGAGAATGGCCTTAGGATGGGGCTTGGCCGGGAGAAGAAGGGATCAGGATTGAAATGGGGTGGTGGTGGTGGAGATGATAAACAATCAGGATCTCAGGAAGCTTCTAGTCTGCTTTTCCTAACCTCAACTCTGCCCTTAATCTATCTCTTCCCTTTTCCAGGGCCTTCTGATGGCCCACCACTGCTCCCTGAAGGCCCGGTGTCCACACTCTAGCTCTTGAAATCCCTAAAGAAAGTCTCCACCTTCTGACCAGGTTTCCCAGGGGACATGGCAGTCCCCCTCCCCCCAGGGCAGGCTGTGGCCATGGAAACTGTCTATCTTGTGACCTCCCGCAGACCCTCTGACTCCCTTCATGGCTGATTTCTTGTCCTCAGTCCTTTCTCCTGCAGGTGCTTCTGCAGGGGCTGGACAGGGTGGTGATGCTGGAGTGTGTTGTCTGGAGGTGGAGGGCCAGCTCACAGGTGCTTCCTTTCCTCTCCCTGGGGCGGGGCAGCCAACAAGCACAAGCCATGGATCGAGGCGGAATACCAGGGCATCGTCATGGAGAACGACAACACTGTTCTGCTGAACCCACCACTCTTTGCTTTGGACAAGGATGCCCCCCTGCGCTATGCAGGTAAGTGGGGTTGGGGCAGAGGAGGGCGGGTAGGATAGAGAGAAGTGGGTGGGAGGGCAGGGGCAAGGGAGGAGAGGGGAGGTCCTGGGAGGGAGAGCAGTGAGGACATGGGGGAAGAGGAAGAAGTAGACTCTAGGAGGAAACGGGCCACAGCGAGGAACGGTGGTAAAATAAAGGGGGCCAGAGAGGAGGACGTGGGCAGGTGGGGGTCAACGCAGTCAGACTTTGCCAGGTCTCAGACCTGGGGGCTCTGAGAGGTTGCCGCTCAGGGAAGCTGGTGTTGGAGCTGATTGTCTGATAATGAATGCTTTTCCATGTGCAAGAGAAGGGACAGGGGTTTGGAAGGAGAGGTGAAGTGGGAGCCTGAGGGGGGTTGGCGAGTGTGGGAAGGAGACCCTGGAGGTGGTGCAGGAGCTGCGTCCTTCCCTCCCCCTCTGGCCAGGCGAGA
Organism: Leucopleurus acutus; assembly: GCF_964270905.1. Classification (NCBI taxonomy): domain Eukaryota; kingdom Metazoa; phylum Chordata; class Mammalia; order Artiodactyla; family Delphinidae; genus Leucopleurus; species Leucopleurus acutus. The sequence continues at coordinate 7,428,490 of NC_139152.1, forward strand.
TCTGTGGCTTCCGGCTCCATGGGTCTGGGGTGCCCTTTGAGGCCGTGATCCTGGACAAGGCGACAGGAGAAGGGCTGATCCGGGCTAAGGAACCCGTGGACTGCGAGGCCCAGAAGGAACACACCTTCACCATCCAGGCCTATGACTGCGGCGAGGGCCCCGACGGGGCTAACACCAAGAAGTCCCACAAGTGAGGACGCTCCTGTCCCCTGCCCTCTGCTGCAGGCCCCCCACCTCCTCCCAGGCCCCTCACCATCCTCTGTCCTCGCCGTCACTGACTACCCCCTCCCCTCTCTGCTCCTGGGGTTTAGGGACGGGGCCTTGTCGTCCAGGAGCCTTCAGCCAAGGGGACAGAAGCACGTGGTAGAACTCAGTGGGATCTAATCTTGGCTCTGCGTCTTATGACCTTGGGCAACTTCTTAGCCTTTCTGGATTTGCTTTTCCTTGTCTGTAAAATGGGGTGATGGTGATGCCTACTTCTTCAGGTTACTGTGGAGATGAAAGGAGATGGTTTGTATAAAAAGCAGGCGCTGCAGTGCCTGACACTGAAAGGGCTCAGTACCCGGAGTCAGGATGCTGAGAGAACGAGGAAGAGGACGGTACAGTCAGCGCACACCCACATTCCTTCCGACCGTCCAGCCGTCTGCAGCGTGTGCCACACTCACACACAGAGCATGCGCACACACAGCAGTGGGTGAGGGTGGGCAGGAGATGGCTACGGCGGGAAGAAGGCTGGGGCCCAGGGCTCCGACATCTGTTCCCAGCTCACTTCTCCTTCGAGAATGGGAGGAAGATGGGCAGTCAGGACTCCTGGGCCACTACGAGGCACTAGAGATAAACCACTCCTTGTGATGACACAGTTTCCCATTTAGAGACAGAACCCTTGCCTCTGGGCCCTGGGTGCCAGGATCTGGGCTGGGGGCAGGGCTCCGCATGAAGGGCTTAGCCCCTCCCCAACCTCTGCTTGCCCCGGGGGAGGGGGCACGGCCGGCTTGCTCACTGCACACGTCAGATGACTTGTGACTCTGGTACAAATGCCACTTCCCTGAATGTGTTTGCTTTTAATTTGGTTTTTATTCTGCATCTTCCTTTTTTTCTTTAAGAAGGTTTATTTATTTATTTATTTATGGCTGTGTTGGGTCTTCGTTGCTGCACGCGGGCTTTCTCTAGTTGCGGCGAGCGGGGGTCTACTCTTCGTTGTGGTGCGCTGGCTTCTCATCACGGTGGCTTCTCGTTGTGGAGCATGGGGTCTAGGCACCTGGGCTTCAGTAGTTGTGGCTCCCGGGCTCTAGAGCGCAGGCTCAGTAGTTGTGGCACACGGGCTTAGTTGCTCCGCGGCACGTGGGATCTTCCCGGACCAGGGCTCGAACCCGTGTCCCCTGCATTGGCAGGTGGATTCTTAACCACTGCGCCACCAGGGAAGCCCCTGCATCTTCCTTGATTATCCCATTGGATTTGACTCTCATGAAGGAATAACCGGCTGGACACAGAATCCTCTGTCTCGCGTGGCTGTCCCCAACTTATAGCATTCTGTATAGAAGTCATCAAAATGGGCCGCTGGTATCCCCTGGGGTCGTTCCTCACCCCGTACATCAGTCACCCTTTCCCCGGTGGTGCCTGTCCCTTGCTGTGCCTAGTGCCCTGGCTGGGGGGATGAGCGTGCCCACTGCCCCGGGCTCCAGGACCTGCTGGTCCTGCCTGCTCTGCTTCCCTGTCTGGACTCCTAGTTGTGGCTGACTTTTCCTTGTCCTCCTCCCGCTCTGGCACCTGCAGGGCCACCGTGCACGTGCGAGTCAATGACGTGAATGAATTTGCCCCAGTGTTTGTGGAGCGGCTGTACCGCGCGGCCGTGACCGAGGGGAAGCTGTACGACCGCATCCTGCGGGTGGAGGCCATCGATGGCGACTGCTCCCCCCAGTACAGCCAGATCTGCTACTACGAGATTCTCACGCCCAACACCCCCTTCCTCATCGACAACGATGGTGAGCGCCTGCCACCCCAGCTGCTCCGCCCTGGGCGCCTGCGTCCCTCAGGACATCTCGGGGCTGTGCCCTCCACTTCTGTCCCTCACATCCTCATTCCTCACCCTCCTTCCCAGATGTGGAGCCTCCTTCCCTAGATTCCTTCCTCCCAGCTTCCCGCTGTCTAATTCACCTGCTGCCCTATTGGCTAACAAGTCCTCCCCAGACTTTCTCTAGTGCACCTGACCCTCTCCATCCCCCACCCCCACCCCAGGGAACATTGAGAACACGGAGAAGCTGCAGTACAGTGGCGAGAAGCTCTACAAGTTCACGGTGACGGCTTATGACTGCGGGAAGAAGCGGGCGGTGGATGACGCTGAGGTGGAGATCCAGGTGAAGCCCACCTGTAAACCCAGCTGGCAAGGTGAGGAGCTCTGCTCTGGGACCTGTCTTGTAACCCATCTTTCACCTTGGTGTCCCTTTGCATCCCTTCTGACAACCACAGGGGTTAGGCTAGGAGTCAGGGGAGGGATATTTGGGGAAGGCTTGTAGCTGCCTACCCTGGCTGGCTATTTTCGTAGGAGCCCGAGACTGTCCGTGGATGTGGCCGGAGCAGAATGGATAGGAGGGGCTGCCTTGCCCATCTCCATCTCCACTGCCAGCTCCCTCTCACCCCTGCAGGCTGGAACAAAAGGATTGAATATGCACCAGGCGCCGGGAGCTTGGCTTTGTTCCCTGGTATCCGCCTGGAGACCTGTGATGAACCTCTCTGGAACATTCAGGCCACCATAGAGCTGCAGACTAACCATGTGGCCAAGGGCTGTGACCGTGACAACTACTCAGAGCGGGCACTGAGGAAACTCTGTGGTGGGTGTGCTCCCCTTGGCTCCCCGGGCCTGTCCCCTGTGCCCCCTACCCCCAGCCTCTGCCTGAAACTCCTCTGCCTCTTTCTTAATAATCTGTCTTGGGAATTCCCTGGCAGTCCAGGGGGTAGGACTCTGCACTCGCATTGCAGAGGGAGCAGGTTCCATCCCGGATCCGGGAACTAAGGTCCTGCAAGCCGTGCGTTATGGCCAAAACCAAAAACAGAAATACTGAATCTGTCTTACATCTTCCTTTGCCCATCCATAGATGTATATATCTGCCGGCATGTGGCTATCTCTTGTGGTCCAAAGAGCACATAAATATGTGGGTGGCAAAGATGCATAACTGTGGCCCAAGAGAGGCACCAGATACATTATGGGACAATGGCAGGGAGAGATGACGAGTTGGAGTTGAGGTCACTGGAGAGCTATTCCTAGCCATTCCTTTCTCATCTCTGAAAGGCCAGAAGAGGCGGTGAGCGTAGCTGTGGGAAGTCTTTCCTTGTCCCTCTCTCCCTGCCTGCATATCCTGTTCCCCATCTGCTGCCTCTCCGCTCTGACACCTGTGCCTTTTGGGGCTCCGGCAGGCGCGGCCCCTGGGGAGGTGGATCTGCTGCCCATGCCCGGCCCCAATGCCAACTGGACGGCGGGCCTCTCGGTGCACTACAGCCAGGACAGCAGCCTTATCTACTGGTTCAACGGCACCCAAGCTGTGCAGGTGCCACTGGGTGGCACCGCTGGGCTGAGCTCCGGGCCCCAGGACAGCCTCAGTGACCATTTTACCCTGTCCTTGTGGATGAAGCACGGTGTAACCCCCAGCAAGGGCAAGAAGGAAGAGGAAACCATCGTGTGTAACACTGTCCCAAACGGTGAGCCTTCCCTAGGGCACCCGTCTGCATGTGGAGAGACTGGCTTCTGGTCCTGCCTCTGTCACCGTCCAGTCTGTGACTGTGGACGCGTCACTCCTCTCTCTTCATCTGTAAGAGAGCAGCACTAGGCTTCGTATTGCTGTGATTTACTCCCAGCATGACAAGCTGGGATCCTACTGCTCTCAGAGTGATGGAACCCTCATCGCCCGTCTCATCTGCAGCTGCCTCATCACGCTGCATCCACGTGTAGCAGACTGCCCCCCAGACCTGCTCCCCTTAAAGCCCCCCGTCACAGCCTGAGTAATGCTGTGCCCCATTCTTCCTCTTCCACCACCCCATCCTCCTTCTTTAAGGGCTAGTGGGCTCCAGCCCCCAGGACCCCTCTGCCTTCTATGGCAGTAGCACAGCCCTCTTGAGGGGCTCAGCCTTCACATCCTCTTTCATTTCTGCCTCTTCTCGGAGCTCATCTCTCTTGACCTGAAAAGGAGTGTTGCCCATGAAGTTTGTATTAACCAAAGGACCGGTAAAGATCTGAGTGGGGGCAGGCTGGCCAGTGTCCCCCCTCAGCCAGTCAGAGTGCCCAAGAGAAGCCCGACACTGGACTCTGTGTGTGTGTGTGTGTGTGTGTGTGTGTGTGTGTGTGTGTGAGAGAGAGAGAGAGAGAGAGAGAGAGAGAGAGAGAGAGAGAGAGAGAGAGAGAGAGGGAGAGGGAGAACCTAAAGGGATGAAGAGAATCCGGCATCCCCTCCCTCCTGGTGCTTTGAAGCTGTTTTTGCCCATGCTTTGTGTTTGACCTCTGTCCCCATCCTCTGCCCTCAGAGGACGGCTTCTCTCACTACTCGCTGACCGTCCACGGCTGCAGAATTGCCTTCCTCTACTGGCCTCTGCTGGAGAGTGCCCGGCCAGTCAAGTTCCTCTGGAAGCTGGAGCAGGTGAGGCCGGAGCCAGGCTCCTGGGAAAGCTGGGTGGATGTAACTTGCTTTCAGGCGAGGGGGTCCTAGGGCAGGGGTGGGCATTTTCTGGGTTGCCCTCTGTCCCTTCTTTCAATCTCCACTTTCAGTTCCTGACTATTTTTACACCTCCCTGCCCCCCGCCTTCGCTCCGTTTTCTTGTTCTCTTTTTCCAAGGCTTGTCTCTTGCAGAAAGCACTCCTGGATTAAAAGGAAGTAGGGAACAAATTACTTCGAACACCAAACCCGACCAACCATCTTTCTCCGCTTGTTTTCTTTCATCTGTTTCTTATCTAGAACCTTACCAGTGCAGATGCCTGACTCTCAAGCAGTTAGCATGCTGTAATTGAGGAAATAAGTAATCTGAGGTACATAGATTAGGTTTGAGTCCCGCTAGGGGAACTTCCTAGCCATGAAATCTTGGTTAATATGTTTACAACTCAGTTTTTTTTTTTACCTATGAGTTGAGGATAATAAGAATTCTATATCCCAGGGTTGTTGTAGGATTAAATGATGTAATAGACCTTTATAGACTAAAAAGCAGTATATATATATATATGTGTGTGTGTGTGTTTGTATATTTATATATCCATGCACATATATATATATATGCATATAAATCTCACTATTTTCATGGTTATGAGGGATAAATAAAAATGGGCAAAAAAGAAAAAAAAAAGAAAAGAAAAATCTCTTGAGCCAAGAGTTGCAGCCTCTTCTTTATTCATTCCCCAAGCTGACCACAGGGACCGTGGGGATGAACTGTGTTTCCATCTCCTTCTGTTTTTCTTGTAAGCCCCGGTGGAGTGTCTGAGTAAGCAAATGGCTGAAAAAAGGCAGGAAGTGGAAGAGAAAGAAAAAGGGGAACGAAAACCCACAAACTGGATAATTGAGGGCTGTCTCCAAAAGCTGCTTTTTGTGGCACTCTTTTTTTATTTTTTAATTTATTTTTTATCTTTTTTAACATCTTTATTGGAGTATAATTGCTTTACAATGGTGTGTTAGTTTCTGCTTTATAACAAAGTGAATCAGTTATACATATACATATGTCCCCATATCTCCTCCCTCTTGCGTCTCCCTCCCTCCCACCCTCCCTATCTCACCCCTCTAGGTGGTCACAAAGCACCGAGCTGATCTCCCTGCGCTATGTGACTGCTGCCCGCTAGCTATCTATTTTACATATGGTAGTGGATATATGTCCATGTCACTCTCTCACTTTGTCCCAGCTTACCCTTCCCCCTCCCTGTGTCTTCAAGTCTCTTCTCTATGGCTGCATCTTTATTCCTGTCCTGTTGTGGCACTCTTCTAAAGAGATATTCTGCCGTTTGCTTCTTCTGGATCTTTCTCCCACGTTGCTAATACTGGTAACATTCCTCTTTCTAGTTTTCTTTTATTTACCCTTATTTATTCAACAAAGATTTAGTAAATACCAATTCCCTGCCATTCTACTAGGTTCTGGGGATACAATGGGGTCTAAGATGGAACAAAATCTCTGCCTTCATGGAGCTTACATTTTAGTTGAGGAGATAGATTTTTAAAAAGTAAGCAGACATATAAACATGATAAATTGTGATAAATGCTGTGAAAGAAGAAGCAAGGGACTGAGGTAGAGAATAGGAGGCAAGGAGAAGGGAACTCACTTTAGATTGGTTGCTCAGGGAAGGTCTGATAGAAGTGAAATGTAAGCTCATCCTGAAGGATGAGACAGAGCTGTGAGAGAGAGTTCCAGGCAGAGGGAAGAGCAGATGCAAAGGCCCTGAGGCAGGAAAGGGATCAACATGTTGCAAGCACGGAAAGAGGACCAGGGAGTTAGAGCACAGTGAACAAGGGCAGAGACTGGATTTGAGGTTGGAGAGCTGGACAGTAATCAGGTGTATGGTGGACTTTGTTAGTTGGGGTCATTTGGATTTTGTCCTATAAGTCTTTTGAAGGGTTTACAGCAGGGACGTGACCTGATCAGATTTACATTGTAAGAAGATCTCTTTGTATATGTATAAGTGATTCACTTTGCTGTACACCTGAAACTAACACAACATTGTAAATCAACTACACTCCAATTAAAAAAAAAATCTTAAATTTTGAAGGTGCTCCTCCACCAAATTTGGGATGTATTTCTCAAATTAAATATAAATTTTTGGGATTTCCCTGGTGGCGTGGTGGTTAAGAATCTGCCTGCCAATGCAGGGGACAAGGGTTCGATCCCTGGTCTGGGATGCTGCACATGCCGCAGAGCAATTAAGCCCGTGTGCCACAACTACTGAGCCTGTGCTCTAGAGCCCGCGAGCCACACCTACTGAGTCCGCGAGCTGCAACGAGTGAAGCTCACGCGCCTAGAGCCGGTGCTCCGCAACAAGAGAAGCCACCGCAATAAGCCCACGCACTGCAACAAAAAGTAGCCCCCGCTCGCCGCAACTAGAGAAAGCCTGCATGCAGCAACAAAGACCCAACGCAGCCAAAAAAAAAAAAATTTTTTTTGTTGCAAAAATAGGAAGGATTTTTCTAATTTTGCTTCAGAAAAGATTTGGTTACAAGTAATTTATTTAATTTGCAATTAGCTATGGATTTTCAACAATTGTCATTTATATTTGGGAACATTTGTGAAGTGAGGAGGATCCAATCTTTTCAAATGTAATGAGTTGTTAATGAATCCTAAGTTTGACAACATTAAATTCAGTAGTGATTTAAAGATTAAAAAAAAAAAAGAAGAAGATCCCTTTGGCAACTATGGGAGGAAGGTCTCGGAGACACCTAAGAGTGTAAGTGCTCAGACGAGACTGTTGTAACAGAGAGAGACTGGGGACTTGAATGATTGGGTGGCAATGGAGATGGAGAAAACGGCACAGAAACCCACAGCTTTTAGTTCTGTTTGGACTCGGGATGGACAGCACCTGCTGACGGACTCCTCTTAGGAATGTTGATGCTTCTAAAGGTTTACCTGCAGAGTGGAATTTTAGGTACGAGGTTGGAGCCTGATAGATTCTGGGCAAGGATATTACTCCTTTAGCTGGGTGGGCAGCAATTCACCAGTAGGACCTGTTGATAGGACAGGCACTACGAGGGACTGTGCCCTGCCTCCCAGGAGGTGGGGCAGTGCCTTGCGTTCGTTCCCTGGGGATGGTGTGACTGACAGGTTCCTGCCCTTCCCCACCCCCAGGTCTGCGATGACGAGTGGCACCACTATGCTTTGAACCTCGAGTTCCCCACGGTCACACTCTATGCCGATGGCATCTCTTTCGACCCTGCCCTCATCCACGACAATGGTCTCATCCACCCGCCCCGACGGGAGCCTGCGCTCATGATTGGGGCCTGCTGGGCTGGTAAGTCCCGCTGAGCTTCTCCATGGAGGCGCTAATGGTTGGGACCTCCCGTGGCTGATGGAGGAGCAAAAGGGCAGCCTGACCTCATGAGCTCATCGCCCTGCAGTTGGGCAGGGAGGCTGGGAAAGATCTCTTGGGGAGGAGACCACAGTCCCTCAGGTGTCCTTCCTGTTGGACTGGTCATCACCTCTGACTTGGAGGAGTTTCCTGCTCAGGCAACACCAGCATCTTTCTTTCTGTAACTTCAGTCACTTCCCACTTTGTTCCCTCCCAGTGATGATGACTCCACAGCCCATTCACCTGCTGGAGGACAGTAACCCTGCAGAGAGTCAGCAACCTTCTAACTTTTAAGCTGTTTCTTTCATTTTTTCCTTCTGGGAGGGTGTGTATGTGGTGTGTTTGTGTGTGTGTGGTGTGTGGTGTATTTGCATATGTGGTGGGTGTATGTATGTGGTGTATCTGGTTTGTGTGTATAGTGTATCTCTGTATGTGTGTGTGTGTGTGTGTGTGTGTGTGTGTGTGTGTGTGTGTGTGTGTGTGTGTGTGTTGTACCAGAGCCCTTATATTTCCTCAGCAGCATATTTGGAGTTTGTCTATAACAGAGGCCTGAGATAATCTCAGACATGACAAAAGGAGGGTTGGGATTCAGCAGAGAGGTTCAAGTCCTACACAGGCAGGGGCAACGCCTGGAAGACCTCCCCGTCCTCTCTGTCAATCTGGCCACACATCCCTGAGCTCACTGGCACTTTTTCTCCCCCAGAGGAGAAGAACAAAGAGAAGGAAAAGGGAGGCGACAACAGTACGGACGCCACAGCAGGTACTTGCGTGTGAGATCTGGAGGCCGGAGAGCTAGCATCTCAGTTTAGGGCTCCGGCTCCCGCTCCCGCGTCCGCATGGCCCTACCCGGCCTCACCGTTCACCGCCTCGCCCACCACCAGGGGGCAGAGCCTCCGAGCATCGCAGGCAGGCGGGCTCGCCCGGGAGAGGGCGGCCAGATGGAGCCGGGCTGGGCGCCGGTGTCCTTTCCTGCCCACGGAGTGAAGTCGAGGGTTCTCGTGCTGGCTTTCCGCGTGGCAGAGCGCAGAGGGCAGGAGGCAGCCACGCGGCCGGGAGAGCTGGGCATCCCTGAAGCTCACGCGCATCCTTCCCGGTGCTCCCTGCATGCACCGTGAAGACCCCCTCGCGCACTCTCCTCGTTTTCTGCCTTGAGTCTCCTCTTTCCTCCCTTTGGTCCTGCTTTCCTTCTCTTTCTGCCTCTGCCGGAAGCTTTTCTCATTTCTGTGGCTTCTATTTTTCGCCCTCCGTCTCCCCCCCACTCCCCGCCCACCCCCGGTTTTATTCTGTCTTCTCGCTCTGCCTTGTCCCATCTTCCCTTAGCCTCCCTTGCCGCTCATCAATCTTTTCTTCTTTTGGCTTCCACCTGGCTCCTTCCCGTCTCCCTTCTCCAGCCTGCTGTTCTTTCTCTCAGCCCCCTCTTCTTACGCCTCCTCTCACCTCTGGTCCGCCCCTGTGTTCCTGCCCTAGGAGACCCCTTGCCGATCCACCACTACTTCCACGGCTACCTGGCTGGTTTCAGCGTGCGCTCAGGTCGCCTGGAGAGCCGTGAGGTCATCGAGTGCCTCTATGCATGTCGGGAGGGGCTGGACTATAGGGATTTCGAGAGCCTGGGCAAAGGCATGAAGGTATCGCCCCTTCCTCTAGCCCCCTCCCTCCAGGCATGGCCCCTGACCCCGCCCTTCCCCACCCCCACCTCTGCTCCCTTCCTCTCCCGCCTCTGGTCGCGCTCTCAGCCCTGTCTGTGTCTGGGGCCCAGGTCCACGTGAACCCCTCGCAGTCCCTGCTCACCCTGGAGGGGGACGATGTGGAGACCTTCAACCATGCCCTGCAGCATGTGGCTTACATGAACACTCTGCGCTTTGCCACGCCCGGCGTCAGACCCCTGCGCCTCACTACTGCTGTCAAGTGAGTGTTGGGTGGGCGGGCCAGTCACGGAACAGAGCCAGACAGTGTCAGAACTCCTTGGCCTTAGGCACCACCGACGGCAAGGCACACCTCCCTCGTTTCAGGGATGAAAAACTGACCTGCCCAATTGACACAGCAATGCCGGGAGAAGAGCCTGGACCAGACTCAGATTTTCCAATAAAGGGTTCATGACTCTTCCCACTGAAGCACACCTCCAGGATTTGGGGGGTTTTAATCTCTGTGTCTCTGTGCTGATATGTAAAGTGGGACAGAAGAGGGTACTGGATTGGGAGCCGGGAGACCTGACACTAATTCTGACTCAGTACTAATTCTCTGGATGACCTTGGGCAAAGACCTCTAGTTGCTTGATTAATCAACCTCTTGCAAGATCAAACAGGATGATCTAAGTCTGGGGATTGGCAGCCGATGGCCCCAGGATCAAATCTGGCCTGCCGCTCATTTGCATATTGTTTATGGAAATGAGCTGCTTTCACCCTATGATGGCAGGGCTGAGTAGCTGGGACAGAGACTGGTACAAAAAGTCGAAAATATTTACCGTCTGGCCCTTCCTAGAAAAGGTTTGCTGACTTTTGAGTTCTAAGTGAAGGATTCTGAATTCTTTAAATGAAAAACTCTGCATTACTTCAAGGTTTAAGTATATTAGGTATTTAAAAATACAGACTGAGAGGTCATGAAAGCCTAAGAGTTATGGACACAGAGTCTTTTACTTACTAGCTTTTTAAAAATAAATTTATTTGTTTATTTTTGGCCGCATTGGGTCTTCGTTGGTGTGCGCGGCCTTCTCATTGCAGTGGCTTCTCTTGTTGCGGAGCACGGGCTCTAGGCGCGCAGGCTTCAGCAGTTGTGGTGCGCGGGCTTCAGTAGTTGTGGCACGCGGGCTCAGTAGCTGTAGCTCGTGGGCTCAGTAGTTGTGGTACACGGGCTTAGTTGTTCTGCGGCATGTGGGATCTTCCCAGACCAGGGCTCGAACCCGTGTCCCCTGCACTGGCAGGCGGATTCTTAACCACTCCGCCACCAGGGAAGCCCCTTACTAGCTTTTTAGCACTGAGAAAATGCCATAGAGCAGGGATAACAATAGAATCTAACTCATGGAAGTGTTGTGAGGGTAAATGATAGCATCCAGATCAAATGCCCAGAGAAGTACCTGTGCTGTCAACACTGGCTACTGTTATACGAAGGCATTTTCACCCCGTATTATGTTGATGGGGCAGTTTTTAGGAGCTACTGCCATCCAGTGGGTGGATCACATAATGTAAGGGTCAGGATTCCTGTGTTCCCTTCTCCCCTGCTCTGCCTCAGTTTCTCCAAAAGCTATCTGAAGAGAAACATCTCTGACTTGTCCCTATCCTGGCATGGGTGGGTTTGGAGAGGAGAGGGCTCTGAGCCCTGGACAGTGACTGGGCATGACTGTCAGGCCTCCCAGAGCTTTGGAAGGCAGGGACAGGGCTTTGGGGAATTGGGCTGCTGGTCCACGGTGTGGTCCTGGTGGGGAGCTGAAGGCCACGGCAGATGAGGTCACGTGGGTGCAGATCTGTGCTGAGGATGCGCCCCACCGTGTTCTAGTCAGAACTCTAGCTGTTAGAGGGCTCTCACCCAGCTACGAAGGTATGAAGGGCTTCATCCCTCAGGGACCAAGGAATGGCTTCATCCCCTTCGTAGGCTCAGGAGTCACGGCAGAGGGAGGGCTCTGTCTTCTGGCTTAGGGTGGAGCTCTGCATGGGGCAACCCCACAAGGGGGGAGTTGACACCCTCTTTGTTGACTGTCTTATTTGAATTCCTCCAACCTCCTTCCTGCCCAGGGAAGAGGCTTATCCAAGGACTGGGAACCTGACGTTGCTCCTTCAGTAGAGAGAAGGGGCCTTTTTCCTTTATGAGGGTAAGAAAGAGAGAAGTCTCATTTCTCCATTTTAGGGCTACCATGTGGTTAGTGCTACCCTAACACTTCCTTGAGGTTGAAGGAGAAAATATAGAGGTGTGTGTGTGTGTGTGTGTGTGTGTGTGTGTGTGTGTGTGTGAGAGAGAGAGAGAGAGAGAGAGAAACAGGGAGAGACCGATACCCTTCCTGTGATGCATATCCTTGCCCTGGTCCATGTGGCTTCCCTAGCCTCCAGTGTTCAGTGCTGGGACCTCTGTCCATTTAAAGCCAGATTTATGCAGCCATTCAGTCAATGCAGCTTTCCCCTAAGTTGTCGTTGTTTCTTTTTAATCTCTTGGATTCTTGGAAAGCTCATCTGGCTACCACATCTTTTTCTCTGGCTTTGTTCTCTTTCCGTAGCTCTTGAATTTCTTCCTGCTTGTTGTAAGCTCCACCTAGAAGTTCTGCCAGCACCTCAGACAAACGAGCTAAAGCTTAATAATGAACTTCGATGCCTGAACTAGCGCCTCCCCCTGAATTCTCTGTTTCTGTAATGGTGTCTCTGTCCTTGCAGTTACCCCGGCTTGCAGCTTCTGAATCGCCTTTGATTCCTCCGTCTTTATCCTCCACACCCTATCGGTTACCAGGTCACCTAGATCCCGCTCTGCGCCCATGTCTGGCATCTGTCTCCTCTTTCTCCATCTCCAGCAGCTCTCATTACCTCTCATCGGGCCTATTGCTCTAGCCTCCTAACTAGTGGACTATCTCTAGTATTCTAACTTCAGTTCAGTTTCTACCCAGAGGCTAGGTTAGTGATCTGAAATCAGAATGTCCACCCTCACACTTCCCTGCTGAGGAAGACATCCATGGTTCCCTCCTGCCCACTGCACAAAACTTGCGCTCAAAGCCCATGACCATCTGGCTCAGCGTTTCCTGCCTCACGTTCCTCTACTTCCCTTCGTGTATTCCTCACCCTCCACTCTAGGGTCAACTTTCTGCCCTCCTCCAAAGGCTAGCTCACTTGCTACTTCTCTTGATTATTCCTACCCTCCCTTGCCAAATGGCCCACTCCCATCCTTAGCCAGAAACAACCTCTCTCCCACTCTGAACTCTCGTGGGTTTGTGTGATGGTGACCACGTTGGCTCTTGTTTTAAGGTTTGCGTGCCATTTCTAATCTCTTGACCCGTTCATTAGTGTCCTTCGGGTCTGGACCAGCCCCCTAGTACCTTTTGGGTCCCCTTTGGATCACCCATCACAGTGGGAGTGTCTGTTGGAGTCTGTGCTTCCAGAGTTAGCTGGGGTTGTTTTCCAGGAGGCTTTGATCCGGGTCTCGCTGGACGCCTGTGCAGACTGTCTCAGGTCCTACTCCTTCTGGCACAGGAGCTCAGCAGACTGTGGGTCTGGTACCTTCAGGGGCTCTGCATTCGTGGTATCCGCTGAGGTTACACCTTCTCCCTCTGGCTACAGTAGTCAAGCTGGGCCTGCTCGGTAGTGTGTGTGATAGTCCTTTCAACAAAATCATTTCTGTTAGCCCGGGTGTATGGACCACAGGCCCTGCTCTGGAATTACCACCTCCCCTGTGAAGACTGCGTGTTCAAGGGCCACTTCCTTTTTTTTTCGGCCGTGCCATGCACCTTGCAGGATCTTAGTTCCTTGACCAGGGTTTGAACCTGGGTCCAGGGCAGTGAAAGCGCCACGTCCTAACCACTGGACCACCAGGGACTTCCAAGGGGGCACTTGTTTACAAATAAATTCGACTAATGCAAACCCGCGTGGTGGCTGTGGTTTAGTGGAAGAATCGTGGACTTGGAATGAGAAGAATGGGTTCAAGCCTGGCCCGGGACACATATTTCTTATATGGCCAAGATGCTTGACCCGAGAGCTTTGGTTTCTTATCCCTATTGCAACAGCAGCCACGGAAGGTTAAATGAAAGAATGTGGACAAAATGCTTCACAAAGCAGAAAGCACTCTGAGAATTACTGATTGGCTGGAGGCAATCCTGGGAGCGTGTTCCCCGAGCTGCTGTGCTGTTGTTGGTTTGGGCCGGCTCAGTCCTCTAGGGAGGGTTTGTCTGGTACCAGGATCAGCGAGGCTTCATGGGATGGTGGATGCAGGTCCAAGATGGTCAGATTAGCTCACCTACTGAAATGTGTTTCTCTGATACTGGAGGGGATGAATTGGAGACACTCCAAGCAGGAGGACATCCTTTTTTTTTTTTTTTTTAAATTCACGTATAGTTGGTTCACAGTGTTGTTGTAATTTCTGCTGTACAGCATGATTCAGTTATACATACATATATGTGCTTTTTAAAATTCTTTTCCATTATGACTTATCATAGGACATTGAATATAGTTCCCTGTGCTATACAGTAGGACCTTGTTGTTTATCCATTCTATGTATAAAAGCTTACATCTGCTCACCCCAGCCTCCCACTCCATCCCTCCCCCAACCCCCTCCCCCTTGGGAACCACCAGTCTGTGCTCTACGTCTGTGATTCTGTTTCTGTTTCATAGATAGGTTTGTGTTGTATTTTAGATTCCACATAAGTGATATCATATGATATTTGTCTTTCTCTTTCTGACTTATTTCACTTAGTAGGATAATCTCTAGTTGTATCCATGTTGCTGCAAATGGCATTATGTTGTTCTTTTTGATGGCTGAGTAATATTCCATCGTATATATGTACCACATCTCCTTTATCCATTCATTTGTCAATGGACAGTTAGGTTGTTTCCATGTCTTGGCTATTGTGAATAGTGCTGCTATGAGCATAGGGATGTCTGTATCTTTTTGAATTATAGTTTGGAGGGCATCCTTTGATATGCTCCCCACCCCCACCCCACTTTTGTTGTTGAATATTTTTTCTTTTCTTCTTTTTTTTTTTTTCGGTACGCGGGCCTCTCACTGTTGTGGCCTCTCTCATTGCGGAGCACAGGCTCCGGATGCACAGGCCCAGCGGCCATGGCTTACGGGCCCAGCTGCTCCGTGGCATGTGGGATCTTCCCGGACCAGGACACGAACCCGTGTCCCCTGCATCGGCAGGCAGACTCTCAACCACTGCGCCACCAGGGAAGCCCTGTTGTTGAATATTTTTTGACACGTATCTACCAGATATTGTACTGAAACACACTTTTTTTTTTTTAACATCTTGGGTGAAGAGCTATGTATGTATATATATTTCTGTAAGTTCAGTTTGTAAAATACTGTTTGATAGATGTTCCATGGTCTTGGGGGTAGGGCATTGGTGATGTCATCATCCCCATAGGTCAGGGCTGCCTAACCTTCTGTCCCTGGCCCTTCCCTGCAGTGGTATCCTCCCTGGAAAGGGTATCTCCCCCTCCAGCTTTGCAATGGGGGTGATGGTCGTGCAGAGACACTATCCCCCTTTCTTCCCCTTTCCCTCCCTGACACGGGGTGCTCTCTGTAGAGGTGGAGGCCCAGAGTGGTCGTCAGAATATAGATTATAAGGGAGGGGATGATGGGGTCACAGGCTGCCTCTCTCCCTCTTCTCATATAGGTGCTTCAGCGAAGAATCCTGTGTCTCCATCCCCGACGTGGAAGGCTACGTGGTGGTGCTCCAGCCTGATGCCCCTCAGATCCTGCTGAGTGGCACTGCTCATTTTGCCCTCCCAGCTGTGGACTTCGAGGGACCCGAGGGGGTCCCTTTGTTCCCTGATCTTCAAATCACTTGCTCCATTTCTCACCAGGTGGAGGCCAAAAAGGACGAGAGTTGGCAGGGCACAGGTAAGGGTGACCTCAAGGAGTGATAGTGTCCAGAGAAGGGGTCCGTGTCTGGAACCAGAGTGAAGGAGAAGCTCTGGGGCTGGCCATGAGAGCGACAACATCCCTCATTCACTTTTCTAGAACCACTGACTGTTAGGAACGAGAGCCAGCGGGAGACCCCCGGGTGTCAGAAGGTTGATGGGTAGTGACGTTTTTGACAATGATGCTGGCAGCTCTCAGGGGATGAGCCCGGAAGGGGAGGAAGCGTGGCCATGAGGTGGGCCCTTCAGCTCTGACCCACATCCTGACTGCCTCCTGTCCAGTGACAGACACACGCATGTCGGATGAGATCGTGCACAACCTGGATGGCTGTGAGATTTCTCTGGTGGGGGATGACCTGGACCCCGAGCGGGAAAGCCTGCTCTTGGACGTGGCGTCCTTGCAGCAGCGAGGCTTGGAGCTCACCAACACATCTGCCTACCTCACCATTGCCGGTCAGTGGGGCCCAAGAACCTGTCCTCTCTCCTTGGGTGCGCCCCTCCCCGTGGTCAAGTCTCTGGGAAACTCAGAGGGTCCTCCTTCCAGGCTCAGGGATGTGGCCAAGTGCCCCCTTGCACCTTCCCTGCCTGGAATGTCCCCTGGCTTTCGGATTGTCCCTAGAGGTGGTGGCTGGGGTTTGGGCTCCTGATGGTTCTTTCCCAGCTTCTCTCTCCATCCCAGCTCACCTCCACTTTGGTCTCCACTCTTCTTTGGCTCAGTCTCTGAATAGCTTTCTTTTTTTTTAAGTTATTTATTTATTTTTGGCTGCATTGGGTCTTCATTGTTGCTGCGCGCGGGCTTTCTCTAGTTGTGGCGAGCGGGGGCTACTCTTTGTTGCGGTGTGCAGGCTTCTCACTGCGGTGGCTTCTCTTGTTGTGGAGCATGGGCTGTAGGCACGTGGGCTTTGGTAGTTGTGGCACACAGGCTCAGTAGCTGTGGCTCGAGGGCTCTAGAGCGCAGGCTCAGTAGTAGTGGCGCACAGGCTTAGTTGCTCTGTGGCATGTGGCAGCTTCCCGGACCAGGGATCGAAGCGTGTCCCCTGCATTGGCAGGCGGATTCTTAACCACTGTGCCACCAGGGAAGTCCTCTGAGTAGCTTTCTAATCCTCTAGCCGTTTGGTACTCGCCCTCTTCTCTGTCTTGCGTCTCACTAATCTCATGGACACAGCATAGCTTTAAGTCAAGTGCTCATCTCTTACCGTCTGGGTAATGATTTGTTGGTAGCTTCCCAGGGAAGCCTCATCCTCTCTGAAGGACGCTCCATCAGGGAGAATAGATGAGGCGGTCAGTTCCTTCCTGTTTCCGTTCCCTTCCAGAGCCTCACCGAGAACTTCTGTGTTATCCTCTCTCTGTTTCCCCCCTGCTGCCACCTCCCTCTGTCCTGCAGGGTGTTCCTATTTCCTTCTCTCCATCCCTCCTCCCAGCTCTCAGAGGAGGGCGGAGGCAGAAATGGAGCCTCGGTTACTCTATCCCAGTCAGTCGGAGCTGGTGGGGATGCAGGGGAGCGTCTCTCCATCTGAGAACTCGGGTCGCACCCCTGTTGAGGGGTGGCAGCTGGTGGGAGTCTGGGAGAGAGACTCCAGGCCTCTTCGCTGGCTCCTGCCCTGAGCTGCCTCCTGGTCGCCAGGGGTGGAGGGCATCACTGTGTATGAAGAGATCCTGAGGCTGGCTCGTTACCGGCTGCGACGCGGGGCTGCCCTCTATGCCAGGAAGTTCCGGCTTTCCTGCTCAGAAATGAATGGGCGTTACTCCAGCAATGAATTCGTCGTGGAGGTACCCAGAGTCCCCTTCCTTCCACAGCCAACCCCGCTGGCGAGGAGCCGGGGTGGGGTGGACTGAACCTGCTGGTGCGTGGGGATGGAAATTGCAGCCCAGGGGACTCCTGGCCCCGGCGGGGAAGCTGGGGGGCAGCGGGGGAGAGCTGGGCCCTCGGGGGCTGGAGGAGGGGCGGGGAGAAGCGAGCGTGCCCACTGAGCCTGCCCTCGCCCCAGGTCAGCGTCCTGCACAGCATGAACCGGGTCACTCACCCCAGCCACATGCTCAGCTCCCAGCAGTTCCTGCACCGAGGTCACCAGCCCCCACCTGAGATGGCTGGACACAGCCTGGCCAGCTCCCACCGGAACTCCAGTACGTAAGGCTGCGTGGGTCCAGCCGGGCGGGTGGGTGGAGGGAGTGGGTGGGCACGAGCGTCCTCCCCTCCACCACTGGGCCGTGGGGGTGGGGTGGGGGGAGGAACGGGGTGGAGCCATGGATTCTGTTCCCTGTGGAACTTGACTTAGTTGACGGCTGTGATCCAATCCCTTTATCCCCCAGATCATTCACTTTGCCTAGTGGAGAGTCCGAGCCTTGGGTCATCACAGGGGCACTCATGCCTGGGATCATGGTCTGTGTGGGTTTAGCCTTTGTTGTTCCTGCTGCCCTCCCCCAACAATATCAAGTTAGCCCTGGACCTAGGGATCCTCAATAGTGAAGCTACCAAGTATGTATTAAGCACCTACTGTATACTAGCACTGTCCACAATACAATTAAGAATACAAAATTTATAGGATAGATACAGTTCCTATCCTCAAGGAGAAAGTTGGTGCTATTGCCTGTGTAATTATGTGCTAACTATAAAGTCATCATAAGACTGTTTCTAAAACAAAATATGCAAACACGCCAAGTATTACATCCAGCTGGAGTGCTGCCCTTCAAAGCAATCTCATTCCCTGGCCGTGATTGTTTACTAGTGATGCAGTTTTTAATTCACAATTTAAGAGTTACTTAATTATAGAAAAACTGGAAACTGTAAGTATAAAGGAGAAAAGTCAGCCATAATTCCACCACAATTGGCCATTGTTAATATGGTGTTATTATTATGTGCCAACTTTTGTCTGTGCCTGTTTTTTTTTTTTCTTTTAACAAACTTGGGATCAAACTATTTTGTAACCTAATATTTACACCTAATATTATAAAATGAGTCTTCTCCCCCATTGTTAAAGACTGCAATGATTCTGATGTTGCTGGAAGTGATTTTTGGAATCCCTTTTGAGAATTGCTTTCAAAGTCAATTTATGAGATGCATTTATTTTTGTTCCTTTTGGTACATACCTTGCCTTTGGCCCAGTTCAGTATTACCCAACTTCAACATCCACTTTTGTCAGAGTTGGCTCTGTGTTTGTAAACATAAAACCAACTCTCAAAGGGTAGAGATTTGTCACTTTTTTAAAAAGTCAAAAGGCATATCTCAGGCTCTGAAGGCAATTCCCTAAAGAGTTCCAAAAATGCTTTCTTGGGAGGTCACGGTCACTGAACCCTACCCTGAAAGGACAGCTCGCACATCAACCATGTAATCGGAAGCATAATGAACACATCGGTGTGCCAGGCACCCTGCCCGTGGGCTTTACACCTATTAACCCAGTGAATCATTACAGACAAAAGATGGAATAGGTACTAGAATTATCCCCTCTAAAGGCAAAGAAATGGAGGCCCAGAGAGGTTAAGTACCTTATCCAAGGTCACACAGCTAAAACACGGTGGAGCCAGGATTCAAATCCAGGCAGCAGGATTCCAGAGCCCGTGCTCTAACCATCACCCTCTATACCCTGTCCATTTATGTTTGATGCTTTAAAAAAAAAAGTCTTGTTACTTTATAGTTGCATCTAATTTGGGGGAGCTCCTTAGGGCTTCCCAGTATGTCTTTGACTGAGGCTAGCTCCCTGGTACCCCCGGAGTTCAGTCTGTTTTCCTCTCCTTGGGCAGTGGCCACCACTGCACTGTCTCTTGTGTTTCCCTTTCCCTGGGACTGGCTCCCTTCATCCTTGCTCTTTCTGAAAACAACTGCAGACGCCTTTTTAAGTGTTCTTCCTGTGATTCCTACAGCAAAGCAGATGGAAGTAGGTGTGAGGAGGGGGTATAAGGCGTAACCAAGTTGCAAAGGTTCTAGGAAGCTTCACCCAATCTTTAGAGGTGTGTGAGTGAACTAAACCTGTTTTTGTTAAATAGACTTTTGGTGCCACAACTCCCTAGCTCTTCCTCCAGTTCTTTCACCGGGAATCATCCCACTCAGCCTCTTCGGGGCTGGATACTGGGTTCTGCCACTCAGATTAGGCTCAAGGCGCGTCCAGGTTGGCGTTGCTGCTGGGCTCGGTAAGACTCTCACCCTTGTTTCCTCTGCTTGCTCTGAGAT
Organism: Leucopleurus acutus; assembly: GCF_964270905.1. Classification (NCBI taxonomy): domain Eukaryota; kingdom Metazoa; phylum Chordata; class Mammalia; order Artiodactyla; family Delphinidae; genus Leucopleurus; species Leucopleurus acutus. Next base: position 7,448,219 of record NC_139152.1, read on the forward strand.
CCCACCTGAGAGCGGCAGCCTGCTTTTGCCTTTTCCCTTGATTTTGGCCTGAGTAGGACACAGAGTTCATAGTTCACCTGAGGGCCCTGGTGATTGACATCTCCTGAGCTTATCAGGAGATCCATTTCATCAAACCTGTTCTATGTGCCCTTCCTGACTCTTCAAGGTGTTCTCTCCCTTTCCCCTCCCTCCCAGCCCCAAGAGTGGAGTTACAGGATTGTGGTTTTGCAATTTCAAATTACTCTGACCATGCAAAAGAGTAAGAGATAGAATTCCCTCCAACGAGACAGGGGCTTCATTTCTCTGAAGCTCCCAAGTGCATGAGGAAAGAGAGATCAGTGTGAACCAGGACAGTCAGCCGGGGAAGGTCCGGTGGTGCATTCAGACCTTGAGCTTGGACCTTGAAGCGTAGAAGCGTAGACGGACGTGAGGGAGAATGAGAGTTTGAGAACTGAGGGTGGGTGGGTGGTATGGGGGAGCTGTGTTTAGGGAGAACGAGGCTGTCTGAGAAGGGTAAGATGAGCGATGAAGACAACATTTATCCAGTCTTCCCAAATGTTGGTGCACATCACAATCGCCTGGGGAACAGTAAAAACGCTTGGTGCCTAGGCCATACCCAGACCAGTCCAATCAGAAGGTCTGGGGTCGGGGGCCAGGTATCAGGGGAGTTTAAAGATCCGCAGGTGATTCCAACGTGCAGCCAAGTTTGGAACCATTTCCCGGTTTGTTACCTACATGTATCCGAGACTTTGCGGAAAGACCTGCAGTGCAATAGGATACAAATAGAAAATGAAATTGGAAGCGAGGAGGAAAGGACAATGAGGAAGGAAGACGATGAAGCCAAGGGATAAGTCAGTTCATAAAATACCTGCTGTGAGATGCTGGGACGTTGCTAGAATGGCCAGCATTTGGACTCTGAGCTTCCTTGTAGCTGAAGCAGAAGGGAAGCTGAGCAGTTAGGAAAGTCCTAGGATGGGACCAACCAGTGCTTCAGGAGAAGCCCGGGGACCCAGAGCGGAAGGACGTTTCTCTCTAGGCTCTTCAGAAAGGGGGCTCCACGTGGGGCTGTGGACAGGGCTTCAACCCTGTCTCACAATCACACGGAACTAGGAGTTTCACACGGGCCACTGGCTAAAACTGAAACACCCCTTCGTGTTGTCCTTGGAGGTCATTCAAGGCCAGAATCAACTGCTTGGGTCTAATGTAGAAAGAAAGGTTGACGGTACTTCCTAAACTCTTGATTTTTGTCTGTAACTAATTTAAAAATCCTCCCATCTCCCTGGCCTCCTGGCTGATTAGAAACTAACCATACTTGTCTGCCTGCAGATAGAGGGTCTGCCTTTTGTCTTTCTTGTGGTCATTTCTTCTTCCAGGCAGTCAACTTGTCACTTCCGTCACCAGGCCAGGGGCTCAGAGGAGCAAATGCATTTGATTAAGGCACAGAACAGCAGCTTTGGCTCGTCATCACTGTGCCCCTAGAGCCATGTGCCCCCTGCTCTGGCCTCCACTCTGAGGAGGGGTTTCTGCTCCTTCTAGAGCCTGGGCTGAGCCACAGGGGCATTCTGCTGGTGGGGTCACTGCCCTCAGATCTTGCCCACTGACACGAAGACGCGGGAGGGGCTGCTGCCTACAGAGGAGCAGAAAGGGCAACTCTGCCTCCCCTGTCTCTTCCCCCATCCCCAGACAGTTGAGAAATTCTCATCCAGCCAGGCCTGTCTCTCCCCGGAGCCAGTGCCCGGGAGCCCACCTGGCCTGCTCAGCAGAGTCAGCTCTCGTTGGCCCCAGGTGGGCTATGGGTCAGGTCAGGCTGGGGACCGACCTGGCAGAGCGCCGTCAGGGCGGCCTCAGGCAGGGGGTGCTCCCACACCCGGGTGGCTCTGGAGCGCGTGGCAGCGTGTGTGTGCTGCCGGAGGATGGCTGTGCCGCAGGGGTGGGGAGCTCCCTGCACTCTGCTCTGTCTTTCAGCATGTGAGTCTTAGAGGCTGTGGGTAAATTCGTGTGCGTGTGTGCACGTGTGTGTGTGTACAGGAGGTGGGCAAGGCTGTGCTCACGGCTGTTGGCTCTGTGGCCCTCAGGGCCCAGGTCTGTGGCGTTTACACCTTCCTGCAGGGGTTCTCCTGGTCTGCCCAGCTGGCGGGGAGCTGGGTGGCACTGCACGTGTGGCTCTCCTGTGCCTTGGTGGAGACCCTCAGGCGCGTCCCTTTGATGCTGCCGTGCGAGCAGGTCTCCAGGTGGCTGGTGTGGGCAGCTGTGCAGGCCGGCAGAGGCCCGGTGCAAGTGTGGGGCACGGTGAGCCCGGTCCAGCTGGGTGCCCACACGCTCTTCCTGGGCGCGTACCTGCGCCTGCACGTCTGCTTTGCTGCCATCAGCTCTAAGGTCCGAGTGAGGGTCCACGCGCCCTTCTGCGTCTCACTGCCCTTCAGAGTCCACGGCCCCCTGAGCCCGGGCTTCAAAGTGAGGCTGTGGGCCCAGAGGCTTGACAGGGCCGAGGGGGAGGTGGGTGTACCCCAAGGGGAGCAGAGGCCCCAGGTGTCCAGGAGGCTCGAGCCTGCAAGGAGATGGGAGGTGTTACTGAGCAGGGCTGAGCTCTGTCCAGGCGGGCGCGTGAAGGGGCTGCTCTCTGTGCCCTGGACCTGTGCCCAGCTTGGGCGCCAGGCCACGCTTGGAGCTTTTGCTCCTCCTATTATGACGCAGGAGAAAGAACATTCTCTCCTCTTGCACTGTCAGGCCTGTGTGGCCGCCTCTCTCCTTTCCCTGCTGGGCTCTGGGGACCTCCTTCCTGGACTACGTGGTCCCTGGGGAAGGCACAGGCAGAAGGACCCGGCAGGGCCCAGGCCTTGCCCTCTGTGCGCTGAGAACAGGGCTGCTCAGGACAGCGTTGGGCTGGGAGCCCTTCTCTTCCCCCTGCCCTCGCCTCCTCTGCAGATCTCCCTCCCTCAGGCTCTCTGTCCCTCCCCGTCTCCGCCCTTCCCCGGGGGGAGCTCTACTTTTCCTCCAGCTTCTGCAGGGCAGACCCCTCTTCTGGGCCATCATGGACCCTGCCTTCTGCTCGGGGACTCCCTCTGCCCAGGCCCCCGACTCCGCCCCTGAGCGGGGTGTGCTCAGGTGCGCCTGGCTCTCCCCGCAGTGGTCCCGAGTGCTGCGACCCTCATCATCGTGGTGTGCGTGGGCTTCCTGGTGCTCATGGTCGTCCTGGGCCTCGTGCGCATCCACTCGCTGCACCGCCGCGTCTCGGGGGCCGGCGGGCCCCCGGGGGCCTCCAGTGACCCCAAGGATCCCGACCTCTTCTGGGATGACTCGGCTCTCACCATTATCGTGAACCCCATGGAGGTGCGCGGGGGGCGGGGCGTGTCGGCAGCGTCAGGGCGCAGCTGGGGCGCACTGCCAGCATGCGGACTCCCGCTGAGCTCCCCCTCTCCCTGCCGTCCCCAGTCCTACCAGGGCCGGCAGGCCTCCATGGCGGGCGCTGCGGGCAGCCAGCAGGAGGACGAGGACAGCAGCGACTCCGAGGCAGCCGACTCGCCGAGCAGCGACGAGAGACGCATCATCGAGACCCCCCCTCACCGCTACTAAGGCTTCCACCCCTCCCCAGACAGAGAGAGGATTCCGCCCTGGTGAGACAGACACCCCCCCGAAGAGAGAGGAGGACACGCTGAGAGAAGAGAGACCCAGAGGGAGCAGCTCTTGGAAGAGTCATCCTTTAATCTCAGAACCCCGTGGCCCTACCGGAGCCCACCCCCTCCCCCTCTCCCCCAGCCCACCCCCCTCCGAGCCTCTGGGCTCCTCCCCCCCCGCCCCCCCCACCCCCGGGGTGGGAGACTTTGGCAGGCAGCCGGCCCCTTCGCTCACCCCTGTCTGTCTCTCCCCATGCCGGCCACGTGCTGTATGGGTTGTAGGGCGGACTGAAGGAAACCCTGTACCCTGCCCTTGCCTACTCTCCTGTCCACGGAGACCCCCACCAGACCCCCAGCCGGGCCTTCCCTGCTTCTCTTATGAGCCCGCCTCTCTCCATTTCCTTCTGGGGATCCCTGCTTCTCCTCCTGGCCCCCTTCCCTCCTCTCCTTGCCTGAGGTCCTACGGCCCCTGCCCTTCCTACAGGACCCGGCTGTGGCTGGCTTGTAGGGGCCCCGGGTATATTATATATAATGTATATTTTTTCATGTCGTCGTGAGCGCAGCCCCTGTGTTCCGTGTGCAGCTCACAACCTCGTGTGCGTGTGGCATCGTCACGTCTTGGGGTTAGGGTAGGGATGGGTGTGCTGAGGAAGGGGACACACCCTAGGGTTTTCAAATAAAACAACCAGAAAAAAGCTCGGTGAGCTGCCTCTGGCCTGGCTGATCCCCGGTGGGCGCTGTGCGGGTGGCAGCTCTGGGGTCTCGGGCCCCTTCGGCCTCTGAGCTGAAGTAAGGGGCAGGGCTGGTTGTTTCCCACTGTCTTCTTCCCTCAGCACCTGTGGGAAGAGTATAGACAACTGAGGGAATGCCGCAGACTCTGGGTCTTTGTGGGGGACATTGTCAACCCCTCCCCATCTCTTGGAAGTTTCTGCCTGGGGGGCTGGGGCAGCTCCCCATCTCTTGGAATTTTCAGCCTGGGGTGCTGGGGCGCCCTGCCCGCGGAGTCTAGGGAGAGAGCGCAGGCAGCCCTGCTATTTGTTTTTTATAAATTTATTTATTTATTTATGGCTGCGTTGGGTCTTCGTTGCTGTGAGCGGGCTTTCTCTAGTTGCGGCGAACGGGGGCTACTCTTCATTGCGGTGCACGGGCTTCTCATTGCGGTGGCTTCTCTTGTTGCAGAGCACGGGCTCTAGGCGCGCGGGCTTCAGTAGTTGTGGTGCATGGGCCTAATTGCTCCGCGGCATGTGGGATCTGCCCGGACCAGGGCTCGAACCCGTGTCCCCTGCATTGGCAGGTGGTTTCTTAACCACTGCGCCACCAGGGAAGCCCAACCCTGCTGTTTGTAATAAGAGAGAACGGGCTCTGAGACATGTCCCCCAGGCTGCAAGGGGCGGGAACCAGATGGGGTTATTTGAGAAGAGTGTGCTGTAGGGGAGCATCCTTCCTGTGCTGTCCCGGTCCCAGGAAAGACTAGAGATCCAGGTCTTAATTCCTTTCTGTGGGATGGGGTGTTTGAGTATCAGTAATGTTTCCCCTACTTCTCTGTGGTTCTTATGGACACAGTGGGGTGGAAGTGGAGCTTACTGGCCCGCTGCGTGCACCACCTGTGCCTGGTCTTACTTCTGCCAGGTGCCCATTCTTCCCCTTGGCTTCAGCCACTAGCCATGTATTGATGTCCATACTTAATCTCCCACCCAACTACTATTGGCAGTTCCCCTAGGACATCCTGTGCCTAAACGCAACCTTGTCCCGGGTTCTGCTTTCTTCTGTTACCTGTCCCTTTCACCTTTCTCCCAGTTACCTAAGCAGAAACCTGGGAGCCAGTCTGGATTTCTCCCTCTCCCTTAACCTCATGTCCAAATGGTGACTAAACCTTCTCATTTTTACCCCTTAAAATCTCTCACATGTGTCTTTTCTTTCTCTTCCCCTACTGCTGCCACTGCCTTGATCATACTGTCTTCGATGCCTGCCTGGTCTATTGCAGGAGCTTCCCTGCTGCCTGCTACCTCTTCTCCTTGCCTCCCGTGTTTTGTTCCATTCCACCCGCCTCTGGGTCCGAGTGACTTTTATAAAGTGTAGCTCTCCTTCTAGAACCTTCCATATCATTGCCAGGGTCAAGTCCCGACACCTTGAGAGGCCCCTCAACCCCCCTCCCTACCTCCCTGCCCCTCTCTGCCACCACCCCTGCACACCTGGGTGTTAGTCACACAAACCACTAGTCCTTCACCAAACTTGTCCTACTCCTTCCCGCCTCTGTCTTCGCATGTCCCGTTCCCTCTGTCTAGCATGGCCCTTCCCCCCCGTGTGCCTAGCAATCTTCTCCTTATCACTGAAGACCTCGTTCCAGCGTTGCCTCTTCCAGGAAGTCTTCTGTGCCCTGGCACCTCTTGTTCACGCCTCCATCACAGCCCTCCTTACTACGTGGTGGTGCACGTCTGTCTCCACCACCAGATTCGCTGTATTCTCAGAACTCACACAGGGCCTGGCGTGCAGTAGGGGCTCCATAAATGATGAATGAGGTGACGTGTGTAGCTCTCAGACTGATTATAATAGAAAAGACGGGGGCTTCCCTGGTGGCGCAGTGGTTGAGAGTCCGCCTGCCGATGCAGGGGACGCGTGTTCGTGCCCTGGTCCTGGAGGATCCCACATGCCGCGGAGCGGCTGGGCCCGTGAGCCATGGCCGCTGAGTCTGCGCGTCTGGAGCCTGTGCTCCGCAACGGGAGAGGCCACAACAGTAAGAGGCCCGCTACCGCAAAAAAAAAAAAAAAAAAAAAAGAGAAAAGACGTATTGGTAGGAGGGGAGAATGGCGCTGCCCTGATGGCCCTCTGGCCCGGGGGCCAGTGCACAGAGGACAGCGGTGGCCCAGCAGGCGCCTGCAGCAGCCTCTCCTGGAGGGGCCCCCGCAGATGCCAAGGTCACGTTTCCATGTCTGTGGCAATACCACGTGGGGAGCAGCCCTGCCTGTTCTACCCGGAGTTGCTCAGAGGCTCAGAGTGATGGCTCCACGGGCAGAGCCTTCAGACATCCGGAGCCTCAGCACTGATGGGGTGTGAGAGAGAGCTTTTAATTTACGGTCTTAAATTTCAGGGTGCTCACCGCCCTCCCACCCTTACCGTCCCCTCTAGTCCTCACACACCCCTGGCCTCAGGGACCACAGCTTCCCATGAAGGGGAGCCAAAGCCAAGTGTTTGCCCTTGGAGCCCCTACACTGTGGCTTGAGACTCGGGAGCTGGGGTCTTCATTCAAGTTCAAGCCCCAGCTCTCGGGTGGGGAAGAGGGCGAGCTTGCAGGGCCCTCTGTCCCTCTCTTGAGTACACACGTATCAGCAGCACAGAGTCCATCTCTTAGCATCTGCCCAGCTCCCAGCCTTCCTGGATCATCTGTCTCTGGGGCCACGCGGGGGTTTCTTCTGAAATGCGCCGTTCTGCATTCATTTTCCAGACACTCTCCAGGGTCAGAACCACCGAGCGCTGACTGTGTCTTATAGGTGTAACGTTTCCTGTCCCTCCCCTTTTTTTTTTGGTTGAAGCGTGAGGCATGCAGAACTTCCCTGACCAGGGATCGATCCCATGCCTCCTGCAGTGGAAGCACAGAGGCTTTACCACTGGACCACCAGGGAAGTCCCTCCTGTCCGTCCTTTTCACCATCAGTGTTGACACTCCAGAGGCCAGCCCATGGTTGCCAACCCCTCCCTGCGTGACAGCTGGGGGGTCGTGTCGTGATGGGGTCAGTGTCAGCAGGAGTGTGGGTGCCTGGAGAAGACTTTGAAGCCCTTGTGCCCCCGCAGCCACACATGCCCCAAATTACTGCTCTTGCTTGTGGGCCCACCTTCCTCTCTCACTGTCTCTGTCTCACACACAAACACACACACACGCACACCACACACTGGAAATAGGCAACAGGAATGCCATCCCCCATCGTGCAGAGAAAGGGCAGCAAGCAGGAGTCCAAATGGGTTTTTATTTTGTTGCTCAAGGTCTCCTGGAAAGTTCTTCCCCAACGTCCCTCACAGAAGATGCCAAAGGCCCAGGATGCCAGGCCTTGGGCAGGGTTTCCAATTTCCCTGTTCCCGTTTAATTTGAAACAGCAAACATCTCCTTTGGCCTCACTGAAGTCTTTTCTTTTGCACTGAAAGGCTGTTTTCCTCTGCAGTCCACTCTCTGCAGTGAAAATTAACGAGCTTCCTGAAAAGTGCACGATGGAGAAACTAGGCCTTGGGAGAAGCCGGGCTGTAGAGGCAGAGACGGTAACCTAGCGCTCAAGAACCAAACGCGTTCTGCTTCCTGTTACCAGACCGGAGACCTGAAAGCTCACTTTTGTGTCTTCCCGGCGGGTGGGCGGACACGCACACACACACACACACAGACGCGCTCACACACCAGGTCTCTGCCCAGTTCAGGAGTATACCACCCTGCAACCTTCAGGCTGGTGTACCATCAGCAACAATCCTGAAACTCGCATTTCCCCAGCCGCCAGCCCCTGCCCTGGGGGCGGGGAAGATCTTGTATTCCCCGTAGATTTTAATCTCCACCTTGGCCCCCAAGGTATGTCCCCTGGGCCCCCTCAGGGCTCCTCTGGACTGCGTTGATGGGTGAAATCCCCAGACCCTGGGATGTTCCCGGGTGTCTGTAGAATGAACTGAGATTGCATCCACAGTGTTCCTCGGTGCGCTGTGGGTTCTGGGGTCCTGGACCTCGCCTCCCTGCGAGTCCTCTTCTCACCCAGCGTCCTGCCGAGGCTTCCCTCAAAGGGCGCCCCCTCTCGGAGAGACGAGGAACAGGAGGAAGGGAGACGGTGCGGAAGGAGATCTGCGAGTCCGGGGCGGGCGGGCGCCTCTGACCCACGGGGGGAGTTGGCACGCTTATTTTCACAGCGCTGGTGTCACGGCATCAACTGCGGCACCACGCTGTCGCTCCCTAAAATACCCCGATCCTACAGGAAAAGGACAGATGAGGGTTTAAATTTAGCAACAGTGGGTGGGAGGGGGTGGGGCATGGGGACTTTGGGATGCGGTGGAGCTGGATTTGTCAGAAACGGAATTGGAACCCCATGATGCCTCAGTTGACTTAAACAAAGGCACACGTGAGAGTTGCGAGTTAAGTTTTATTTGGGGCAAAATGAGGACTGCAGCCGGGGAGACAGCGTTTCAGGTAACTGATAAACTGCTCCGGGTAGGCGAGGGGGAACCAGGATATATAGGAGTTTTGCAACAAAGAGCAGGTAATTGGGAACGTCAAAAGATTATTGTTAAATAAAGAAAACCAGACATCTCAAGTTAAGGAATTTAGCACTTTTCTATGGATGGGAAGATGCAGGAGTCTGGGCTAACTGAAATCATTCCTTTGATAGGCACCTTAGCTCCCTGGGGCCCGTATTTTCACACCCTGAGTTTCCTGAGGGCTCACCAGCTCACGCTGGAGGGCTGCAATCATTGGTGACTGTGACAACCTTTGTTTGTTGATATGGCAGGAAATATTCCATTTGTACATATTCCATTCCACTTATAAATATTCCATTTATCACCTCGACGCGCCGAATATCCATTCTCAAATGGCTGAAGTTCTCATCCCCACTCTGCAGCCCCTCCCCTATCCCCATGAGATGTGGTCTTTTCCCTTAAACAGGTGAGTTGGGATTATCCTGCCCTTTCTCTCCATTGGCTGCGGAGAGGCTGTCAAAGGGAAAAAGCAGCAGTTGAGAAAAGCCCTGATTTTCAGTCAGGCTGCTGAAGGGAGAGGAGTCTTTCTGTGCTCCGGGTGCCACAGAGAGGGAGAATAAGTCCAAAGGGCACAGAACGGTGAACAGAGGGTGATACAATTTGCAGACGACCACAGAGCGAAGCCCCAGGGTACCAGGCCCAGGTGACTTAGCTGCTCTGCTGCCTTGTCCCCCCACAGGCCACCAGGCCACCTCAGGGCCCTACTCTTCCTATACCATCTTGCTGCTTGGAGGAAATCCCAAAGCACAGAGGGCACCTCCTACTGTGAGGTGGTGGGGAGGAGGGAGGAGGGGTTCAGGAGGCCTTTGCTATCAGTTCCGCCTGCGTTCAAATCCCAGCACTCAGTGTTCGGCCTTGGTCTTTAGCTCCTCTAAGTGTTGGCTCGCCGGGTATCAGAAGGAATTGTTTACTCCAAGGCTTGGGTGAGGCTTCAATAAGATCACTTTTTCTGAAGCAACTCAGAATCGGCTTACTACACGTGAGCTATCATTATCATTAATTATTGGGAAATGGACAGAGCCATCCCTAGCCTGGTGACAATGGGGTCTTGAAAAGCATAGAGACTCGGGGATGGCAGGATCCCTAAAGCTCCTTCCCCCTGAAGCCCAGGCAGCGCGGGCTTGTGGTTTTGAACACACGCTTTGGAGCCAGACATGCCTGGGTTTTTCTTTACCTTTTGGCAGCCTACGGAAGCTTACCGTGGCTCATGTCCATAGGAGATTGGCTATTTTTATACTTACCAGGCTGATTTAGACAAGCACAGGTTATTTTTAAGCACCATGCTTTTTTTTTTTTTTTTTGCGGTACGCGGGCCTCTCACTGTTGTGGCCTCTCCCGTTGCGGAGCACAGGCTCCGGACGCGCAGGCTCAGCGGCCATGGCTCACGGGCCCAGCCGCTCCGTGGCATGTGGGATCTTCCCAGACCGGGGCACGAACCCGCATCCCCTGCATCGGCAGGCGGACTCTCAACCACTGCTCCACCAGGGAAGCCCCAGGTTATTTTTTTAATAAGTCGGGGCCTTACCAACAGGAGCTACTAGGGTCTGTCGTGCTCTGAACGTGGGTTGGAAAAGAATTTCCAGATATAAGGCAGAATGTAAAGAAGATAGAATTTATTAGAGGAAAGGGTCGCTGCCAGAACAGCGGGCTGACTTCCTAGTAGTCTGGGAGAGTCGGGCCTGAACATGTGCTATTGATCAGTTTTTACAGCCAGAAAACAAAGGAATGGTCCGAGGTGAAAATGTCATTTACTGATTGGTCGAGGAACATATACCTTCCTTCTATAGGTGGGAGTGGGACAGGGCAGATGCTTTTCCTTACTTGGGACAGGTCCGGTTGCCCAGGTGGGCGTCGCCCAGGTGGGCTCAGGAATCTTGTAACCATTGCAACGTGGTGGGAGGGCGAGTAAGAGTCCGGTAGGGGGTGTAACAGCTGAAACATTTTCAGGCAGGGTCATCCTTTGTCCTTAAAGCACCATTGTCCTTGGAGCACCACAGGGTCTTGGTAACAAGAGCTCACAGGCTTTCGGGTGCCGATTTCATGGGCAAAGGTGACCTGGCACTACAGGTAAGGCAAAAATAGAGGTTAGTTCACCAAATATATGGTCTTTTGGTCTTACCTCAAAATGGGCAGAATATTAGCTACAAAGGCTTTCCAGGTAAGGCACTGGTGGATGGAATAACTTTTTGTTCTGCCATGTTTTCAGCCAGATTTTTAGGCTGACCCTCAAACCTCAAAAGGAGCTGAGTTTCACTCCTGAGCATGTGTCCGTGAACTTTGTGTAGGCCCAAGTAGGCCATGCGTGACCAGCCTCTACCTGTCCTTGTGAACTGTGTCAGGGACAAGGGAAGGAAGTGTGAAAGGCCAGCCTCTCAGATCCTTAGGCTTATCCACAAGCTCCCAGGACTTACCAACACCCATCTCAAGGTGGCTCTGGAATTGTCACCTTTATAATCCTTTAGTCAATTATACAATCCTTGGCCAAGAATTTGAATTTTGGACTGTGGTTTTAGCTACCAAGGGTGGTATATTTTTTCCAGTGAAGAGATCAAAAGGAGTGAGGATCCCTTATTTAATAGGGGATGTATCATTTTCCTGTGAAGACAGAGAAAAAATTGAACTTACTGCAAACCCAAGGGCTCAACAGGGCAATCCAGAAGGTCAGTGTCTGGAACATTCTGATTCTAACAAGCATGTTTGTTCAAGGAGTCAAGAAAGAACTGCTTAAAAACAACAACAACAACAAAATAACAACATAAAGTTTGGTCTTTCTTCTGGAATAAAAGAGGTGAAAATTGAAGGAAAAATACAAGGCTGATTAAGCTGGAGGAAGAGGTAGATTCCACTGGAAGAAAGGGCTATGGTCTTTGAAGACAGGCTAGATACATGTGGAAGGAGTGCAAGGTCTGGGAGGCCAGGCAGATATGAAAGGGAAAAGCAAGTTTATGTGGGTCTGATGACACTTAATTAGAGGCTTAGAAAAGAGAGGTCATCGACAGGGCTAGAGGATCAGGTAAGAAAGAAAAATACAAAAGGACTTAATAAGTGAAGGAAATTTGCTGACATCTAGGTGGGGATACAGCAGCAGATCATCTACCCAAGGCGGGATAAGGTACAAAGCAAAAGATGCCCTGCTCATGTGAATTGTGAGCCGGTCCAGCTGAAAACCCGCCCTGCGGTCAGCAGAGGTAACTCCACCTGGGGAGCGCTCAGGGAGTTCACAGGAGGATTACTTTGCAGCATGCAGCCCTGAAGCCCTGAGCTCTCCCGCTCTGCTCTTCAATCTGACAGCTAACTGGTCTACGGCACTAATTTTTTGACCTAATAACCTCAGCCTTCCCGATGGTCAAACTGACTCTGCTGGGAAAGGGTAGAATTTAGAATAGAGACAGTGAAGTAAATCATAATATTTTAATGTTAACTTTAAGTTTAGAAATCTGTATGGGGCTTCCCTGACGGCGCAGCGGTTGAGAATCCACCTGCCAATGCAGGGGACACATGTTCGAGCCCTGGTCCGGGAAGATCCCACATGCTGCAGAGCAACTAAGCCCAGCGCCACAACTACTGAGCCCATGTGCTGCAACTACTGAAGCCTGCGCGCTTAGAGCCTGTGCTCCGCAGCAAGAGAAGCCACCACAAAGAGAAGCCTGCACACCGCAACAAAGAGTAGCCCCCGCTCACCACAACTAGAGAAAGCCCGTGCAAAGCAACGAAGACCCAGCACAGCCAAAAATAAATAAGTAAAATAAATAAATTTATTTTTAAAAATCTGTATGAATTTAAGTTAAACTTTGTTGTTTCCAACTTGAACTATCTATTGATTTTAGAGTTATGATTTTTAGTCGAAAGCTTATAAACAGTATTAGAACATTCAAGAGAAATCAAACAGCAGAACATGGTCAATTAAGTAATTAGACTTACAAGAGTTGCTTACGTTATAAGAAAGATTTTGTGAGTATTTTAAATACTACCTTGTCAGGCAACTGAAGTACATGAGGGGGAACAAATCAGATATATTAAGTGTATGAATATGGTGTAAAACAGTCATGGAAATTTTACCAACTTTGTAGATGAGACTAATTGCTAAGGAAATTTAAATCTGTTCGAGTTGAGTTAAACATCAATCAAAGAACAAGTGGAAGTAATTTTTTAAAATGTAGTACATTTATAAATAGAATTTCAGGATTTTAAGTTGAATTTCAAGGTTTAAGCAAAACCATGTTTTATACTTACAATTTTAATAAATTAAATATTAATTTAAACCCCAGGTAACTGGAAATAGTCTTTTCTACACGCATTAGACATCGCGAATACTCACAATGATGGGGTGTTTGTGGAGCTGGTATCAGTTGTTGGATCAGAGAGAGTGATGGGATCTAAAGAAACCTGAGATGGAGAAGGCATGGCCCAGACAAGACAGGGGGTGCCAAGAGGGAGCTCCTGTCCAGGACACAACCGAGAGGAAGAGAGATCTCCCAAAGAGAATTTAACAGGTAAGACAGGTCCAACATGTTTTTCTAAAGTAGTTTTTCATTTACAGGTTAAGGAAGATTTCAATGGCTCCAAGTATTCAAGTAATTTTAACAAAAATCTCATCAATCTCAATGCTTATAGTAGTGATGATTTTTTCCCTGAATTATCAAAAATGACTGATGCCCATGTTGCAGCAAAAATAGAAATGAGACTTTTCTGATAAACAAGGAAAATAAGGAAACAATGAATCGTCTGGGGAAGCAATGTAAACAGGCCTGAAAGAGTTCATTAATCTTAGTTATTCTTTAGCTGTTACTACTAACAAACACTGGAGGCTAGACTTGTCCTTCACCAAGCTGATTACTCTCTGACTCCATACAAATGACCCTTTGCACCTGGCATTTCTTCTCCCCCTACACTCCCGTGTAGCACTCTTCATTTCAGAAAGAAAGTCAGGGGCCGATAACTTCAGGGACACCAGACCGGGTTGCTGGAGCCACCTGATGCCAGCTTTGGCCATAAGTTTGCAGAAGAACAGAAATGCAAGACCTTCACCACTTTTGATCCTTATCACATACCCCGGACTGAGAGCCCCATGTATGAATTCTTCCCTGATCCCCCTAGGAGGGTGAACTGTGGCATTAGCCTACTGTGTCTTCCCTTTGCCTGGCAAAGAAAATCAAAAGCCTCTCTATTCCTTATCTTCCAGTTCTCTGTCTCCGTATTTTTATTCGGCATCGATGCATAGGGAGCCAGATTTGGCAACACCCATACATTATAACAGAAGTCTCTCTGCAGTAGGAGCTAGCACTTAAATCGAAGGTTTGTACAGAAAGCTGAGTTTCAGTCTGGTGGCGGGTCTTTAGTACAGCTCAGATTTTTCCAACTGGGGCAATTCCACAGAGAGGATTCTCAATGATGGTGTAAAGATTCTAATTATGGAGCCTGGAGTCAGCTGCAGTAGAGTCCATGAGGGAACAACTAAAAACTGGAAGATTGAAACAGCTACACCAACTCCTGTGTTGGAAAATCCTTTCTATGGAGTTTAATATCATAGTCTCTGGTATAGCCTGACACTGGTGACCAGAAGGGTGGACTGGTGCAGAGATCGCCAGCTGCTCACCAAACCTTAGTCCAGGCCATTCGGGGCCTTAGTCTAAACTACGTTTCTCTGGTTCCTTCTCTATTAAGGTGACCGAAAGGCTGAGCCAATGGAACGTGAGCATTACCCCACATCAGCCTCCTGATTGGAGAATCCCTTCAACAGAGTTTCATTTCATAGTCACTCGCATAGCCGGACCCTGAAACCAATATTTCTCCTATTATTCATTTTCTCTAGTTACTTCTAAGTCTTTACTATGGGCTTTGGCTGCATAGTCACACAATCTCTCACCAGCCATCCTGAAGTCCACAAAATTTTGAAAACCAAAAGTGTTTTTAATGAGTCTGATGCCAAAATTCATCCTGCCCTGAACAGGTGAAACTGTTTACAGACTTTATCTCAAAGTAAATATTCATATTTTTTCAGAAGAAGTATTAATGTGCTTGATTCTCGGGGGCTGCCCCAGGCCTGGCTGGGGAAGGTGTGTGATCATACACGCTGCTGTAATGCATGTACTGCATTTACCTCAGGAAAATCCCCGAGTTCTGGATACTGAAACACAACTGGTCCCAAAAGTTTAAGATGAGGGAATACGGACCTGAGCAAATATGGGTTTGGATTGTATAATGCGTTGTTCCAGATTCTGGGAACACTAGTTTGCTTGGGACAATCACTTTTTTTTTTTCGGTACATGGGCCTCTCACTGTTGTGGCCTCTTCCATTGCGGAGCACAGGCTCCAGACGCGCAGGCTCAGCGGCCATGGCTCACGGGCCCAGCCGCTCCACGGCATGTGGGATCTTGCCGGACCGGGGCATGAACCTGTGTCCCTTGCATTGGCAGGCGGACTCTCAACCACTGCGCCACCGGGGAAGCCCTGTTTTTGTTTTTCCTTCTGTCTTCTTCTTCTTCCTTTTTTTTTGGGTCTAGTTTTTCTCCATTGTTCAGATTGGGTAATTTCTATTGTCCTATCTTCCAGTTCACGGATTTTTTGTCCTCTGCCCTATCCATTCTAGCTTTGAGCTCATCACTGGGCTTTTAATTTAGTTATTGCATTTTTCAGTTCTAGAGTTTTCATTTGGTTCTTCTTGATAGCTTCTATCTGTTTGCTGAGGTTCTCTATGTCATTTGTTTCTGTGGGTTTGTAATTGCTTCTTGAAGCATATTTATCATGGCTACCTGGAAATAATTCTAATATCTCTATCATCTTGGTGTTGGCATCTATTGGTTGACATTTAAAAAATATTTTTATTTTATATTGGAGTAGAGTTGATTCACAATGTGTTAGTTTCAGGTGTACAGCAAAGTGATTCAGTTATACATATACATGTATCTATTCTTTTTAAAATTCTTTTCCCATTTAGGTTATTACACAATATTGAGCAGAGTTCCCTGTGCTATACAGTAGGTCCTTGTGGATTTTCTATTTTAAATATAGCCGTGTGTACGTGTCGATCCCAGACTCCTAGTTTATCCCCCCACCTTTTCCCTTTGGTAACCATAAGATTTTTTCTAAGTCTTTGAGTTTGTTTTGTAAATAAGTTCAGAGGTATCATTTTTTAAAAAATTTCACATATAAGCAATATCATATGATATTTGTCTTTCTCTGTCTGACTTACTTCACTTAGTATGATAATCTCCAGGTCCATCCCTGTTGTTGCAAATGGCATTATTTCATTCTTTTTAATGGCTGAGTAATATTCCATTGTATATATGTACATCTTCTTTATCCATTCACCTGTTGATGGACATTTAGGTTGCTTCCGTTTCTTGGCTATTGTAAACAGCGCTGCAATGAACATGTATCCTTTAGAACCAAGGTTTTCTCCTGATATATGCCCAGGAGTGGGATTGCTGGATTATATGGTAGCTCCACTTTTAGTTTTTTTAAGGAACCTCCATACTGTTCTCCCTAGTGACTGTACCAATTTACATTCCCACCAACAGTGAAGGAGGGTTCCCTTTTCTACACACCCTCTCCGGCATTTATTGTTTGTGGACTTTTTGATGATGGCCATTCTGACTGTGTGAGGTGATACCTCATTGTAGTTTTGATTTGCATTTCTCTAATAATTAGCAGTGTTGAGCATCTTTTCATGTGTCTCTTGGCCATTTGTATGTCTTCTTTGGAGAGACATCTATTTAGGTCTTCTGCCCATTCTTTGATTGGGTTGTTTGTTTTTTTGATATAGAGCTGCATGAACTGTTTGTAAATTTTGGAGATTATTGGTTGACATTTTTTTATTCAGTTTGAGATCTTCCTGGTTCTGGGTATGATGAGTGATTTCCTACTGAAACCTGGACATTTTTGCATTTTGTTATAGACTCTGGCTCTTATTTAAGCCTTCCGTTTTGAATGGCTTATTTTGTACACCAGTCCTGCAGGGAAAGAAGGGGCACTACCTCATTACCACCATGTGGAGGAAGAAGTCCAGGTTCCCCATTTGGCCTCCACTGACATTTGAGGGGCTGGAACTTCTCCTTACTGCTGGGCTGGGCAGGGGGGTTAGTTTCAGCATCCCACGTGGTCTCCACTAACACTGCCAGGAATGGGGGAGAGCCTCATTACTGGTCTGTGGGGATGGGCTCCTTACCTGGCCTTCTCTGACACCACCTCAGGGTGGGGTGTCTCATTATAGCTTCTTGAGGTTGGTAGTCTAGGCTCCCTTCTTGGCCTTTGCTGGTGGGGGGGCCACAGTTTTTTAGTTGGTGTTTGGCTGGAGAAGAGTGGTTATTGTCTGGAAGTTTCTGTTTTTGTAGGCTACCCCTTTCCTGGTCTTTTGGCTAAAGAGCAGACTTTTTAAAAAAATAAATTTATTTATTCTTTATTTATTTTTGGTTGTGTTGGGTCTTCGTTGCTGTGTGCGGGCTTTCTCTAGGTGTGGCAAGCAGGGGCTACTCTTTGTTGCAGTGCGCGGGCTTCTCATTGTGGTGGCTTCTCTTGCTGTGGAGCACGGGCTCTAGGCATGTGGGCTTCAGTAGCTGTGGCATGCAGGCTCAGTAGTTGTGGCTCGTGGGCTCTTGAGCACAGGCTCAGTAGTTGTGGCGCATGGGCTTAGTTGTTCTGTGGCATGTGGTATCTTCCCAGACCAGGGCTCGAACCCGTGTCCCCTGCATTGGCAGGTGGATTCTTAACCACTGCACCATCAGGGAAGTCCCTAGAGAGCCAACTTTCATTGGAGCTTTTTTTATGGTCTGTGCATGCTGGTATTTCCAGGTTGCTGACCTCTCTAGCATCCAGTCTGGGATGTATGAGGGAAAAAGAAACCCACAGAACTCACTACCATGCTGTGTCCTGGGTCCTAAGGTCCTAGCCAGTCCACTTTCTTTTTTCCACCTTTCAGAATCTTCTTATGTTTGTTTTACATATAATGTCCAGGGCTTTCAGTTGTATTTAATGGGAGCAATAGAGAAAATCAAGTCTACGCCATCTTTCCCAAAGCAGAAGTCTTCCCCCAACAAACAAATCAACATACAAACACATTGTATATCTGTGTATGCTATAGATGTTTTGTGAAAAATCCTGAAAAGGGAGCAAAACCATTCATTGGGAAAAATACTCCCAAGTCAATAAACTTGATTTCTTTTTTCCTTCCTTCCGTCCATACTTTGCGGGGAGAATGGATCAAAGATTTCCCAGTTGGATTTTGGTAAGGGTGACATAGACTGAATCTTCCTTGTATTGCTAAAAGTGGTAAGGTTCCGCTCCAAGCAGGGATAAAGGGAATATGCATGATGGTCCTTGTTGCTATCTGGGGGGAATTCCCTGCTATGTGTCCAGGGGATGGAGTTAGGTGCCCAAACGTATGTTGGGTTTTACCCAAACCTACGCTGGTAGTTCTGGATACACCTGGGTAAATCTAGATTTCACTACTCTGAACACTTTTAAAGCAAAGTGAGTTTTGTCCATGTGTATTTAGATGAGCCTAGCTTTGGGATTTGCTGTGTCTCGCTTCACGTACAGCTTTCCTCCCTTGTCAAGCTGTCTCTGCCAATGATGTCAACTGAGGGTGAAAGGAGGATGGGCAATCATAACCAACAAGCCCCTCTAAGTGTACATGTGTGAAGACTGTACCTTGATTTGCAATTTCCAGAGCATGGATATTTCTATTACACGGCATCTTAACATCATCAAAAAACCCTAAAGAATCAGATCAGATGAGGCGATTCCTCATTTCCAACTTCTCTCCCAACAAAAAGCTACAAAGTAACTTAACACTTAGGAAGTAAAGACATTCATTTACCCAAGTGAAGCTGTGAAAGAAATTAGCTGCACCTAAATGAGATAATAAAAACTAGATAAGGGGCTTCCCTGGTGGCGCAGTGGTTGAGAGTCTGCCTGCCGATGCAGGGGACACGGGTTCGTGCCCCGGTCCGGGAAGATCCCACATGCCGCGGAGCAGCTGGGCCCGTGAGCCATGGCTGCTGAGCCTGCGCATCTGGAGCCTGTGCTCCGCACAATGGGAGAGGCCACAACAGTGAGAGGCCCACGTACACAAACAAACAAACAAAACTAGATAAGATTGTAACTTGTGAGTTGTGTGTCGTTATCAGTTGAAGGAGATGGCCTTGGGGATCCATGACACAGGAGACAGAACTCATCTCTAAAAATGGGTTGACAGTGTTCACTTGTGATTCAGACAGCATCGTCTTTGGAGTATGTAGGTCCCAAGTGTTGTGTCTTGGTCTCAAATCTCTGACCCTTTAAGTACCTGTACTGTGGTTAAAAATTTAACCCAGTAATTTTGACCTACCTGAGCCAGTAAATTTGCTCTCCAGATGTGTGTAAGTGACGTTATGAATTAAAACGTTTGATCTTTAAGAGAATCTAATGTATGAGCCTTCAATTTGGGAAGTAAAGTTTTAGACTTGAGATTTGAAGAGGACTAAGATAATTTCATAAATGTTTATAAATTTATTAGACCTATAGGGTTGAATAAGGGTTTAGAAAGATTTTGCCTGATGGGGTGGTGTGCCCTGTCAGCCATTTAAAGTGTTTTAAAATATGTATATTAAATTCCATGTAGTTTAAAATATTTAAGGAGATCTTTAAATTTTATTTTTCAAAAAGGTAAGTCTAGCATAATGCTTAAGAGCAGGAACTCTGGGAGCAGGTTGTATAGGTTAGGGATCATCAAACTATGTCCAGCTGCCTGTTTTTGTACAGTCTGTAGCAGAGAATGGTTTTGACATTTTTAAATGGTTGAAAAAAATCAAAAGAAGTAAAATATTTTGTAATATAAAAAAAGATATAGGGCTTCCCTGGTGGCGCAGTGGTTGAGAGTCCGCCTGCCGATGCAGGGGACACGGGTTCGTGCCCCGGTCCGGGAAGATCCCACATGCCGCGGAGCGGCTGGGCCCGTGAGCCATGGCCGCTGAGCCTGCGCATCTGGAGCCTGTGCTCCGCGACAGGAGAGGCCTGCATACCACACACACACACACACAAAAAGATATAAAATTCAAACTTCAGTGTCCATAAAAATTTTTATCGAATCACAGACATAGTCATTCCTTTACGTACCACCCATGGCTGCTTTCATGCTACAACGGCAGAGTTGAGTAGTTGTGACAGAGACGTATGCCTGCAAAGACAAAAATATTTTCTGCTTGGCCATTTACAGATAAAATTTGATGCCCCTGGTGTAGGTTAAAGTCACAGCTTTGCAACTTACTAGTATAAGCTTGGGCAAGTCACTTAATCTCTCTGTGCGTCAGTTTCCCCATCTATAAAATGGGGATGCTAATAGTTGTTATTAAGTTACTGTGAGAATTAAATAAATCAGTATTTGAAAAATGCTTTAGAACAATGCCTGGCACATAGTAAATACAGTATAAGTGTTTAAAAATTGGAGGAATTTAACTTATTAAACTTGAATTTATCAAATATTAATTAAAGAATAAATAAAATATTAATTACAGAAAAGGTAAAAAATAATTATATCCATTTAATAAAAATATTTGTTATGAATAGAATAAGACTTTAAAGTTGAATCTGGAGTAACAAACTCTAAGGTTTTAAATCTGGAACTTCAATAAATATTAAATACCCAAGTAAATCTAGTGGTCCTTTCCCAGTGCCAGAGTCCCTCTTGGACGTGTGAGCCAGGTTCTGTGAAGACATATGGCCTAGGAAACCAAAGCTCTCCAGGGCTTATAAGGAAGACTGGGAGGCAGTGTTGTAATGGATAGGTATTTGGAGTTATGTCTGGATTGAACTTTGACTTCCTAGCTGTGTGACTTTTGGCTAAGTCTTAATTGTGAACTGGGATTAGCAATACCTATTTCACAGGGGTATTATGAAGATTAAAAGTGTTAATGCACATAAAATGTTTAGTACAATGCCTGGATTTAAGTAAGCATTCAATAAACATCTGTTATTATCATTGTTACGATTCTCCTACAGGCGGCATACATAGTGAGTTATTGTTAATCAGTTACTAAACGCCTAGCAGAGCTGAAGGTTCTATGTGTGTTATGGTTTGAATGGTACTGGGATCTGGTTGCCTTGATTTTCTGATATTCTGCTGTATCATATGCTTTCAGGTAAACATTGCTCTCTCCAGGGATCCTCTTTTTTAAAGTATGCACTTTCCAGAGTGCATCCTTTCCTCACTGGCTTGGTTTAGTTTACTAGGTACTAGGTATTTGCTTTACAATGTCAGCCTGAGACCAGAAAACAGGCAAGGGCTGGGATCCATGGTGAAAAGGTAAGGAAAAAGAGAAATTTTGCACAGTCTCAGGTTTTCCCTGCTGTTTTGTTCCCCTGAGGTGTCAGAACAGCTTCTCTACCATTTCAGGGAGGAGCTTACACAGCCATGCCCCTCTGGTCCCCTGGGGCCTCCACCTGTGAAATCTGCAGGACAGCCAGGAAGCCAGCCTGGCCCAGGGTGCCACCTGCTGACTACCTGCCTCCTCTCCTGTATCCTAGGCTGGGACGGTACTTCTGTCCTTTTGGCACAGACCTGCCCTTGCCCATCTACCAGCAGCCCTGAGCACCTCCTGCCCTTCCTTCTTCATGACATCGGGACACCCTTGGACTTGGAGGCAGGTGAGATTTCAGGGTTTGTTTCCCAGTGTCCTTGAGGTTTGACACCAGAGCCAATTCTGTGGCAGATGGTGGGGCCTGAGGCTTATTTCGTGATTAGAGATCACTTCTTGCATCATATTTGTGCATTCCCTGTCTGAGGCAGTAGGAATAAGGCCACCACAGTGACCTTGACCAGCGGTGAGGGAGGAAGGAGGGGAGAGGAGTGACTCACTGTGCACCTTCCCAGTAAGTTATCGGCTTGAGGTCTCAGGATGCGTTGGACCCTAATTTAGTAACCGGAATTTGTCGTCATCCAGTGCTATTTCCCCCAATACGCAGATGTGGCAGAGGGATCGGGGGCAGGCCTCTGTCACTATGGAGACCGTGACGCTGTCCTGCTAGGGCTAGTTTGGAAGCGGGCAGGCCTAGAAGGCTGGGGAAGGCCCTGGATTTGACCCCCACCACTCCCGCATTAGGGCCTTTCTCTAAAACCGAGGCCCAGAAAGGGAGGGAATCCCCTTGGGTCACAATACGCCCCCAGGAAGAGGCAGAATGATCTGAGCCCAGGATCTGCGTGCTCGGCTTTCCCCCAAAGGTCAGGAAGCCCCTCCTAGCTCCATTCTTCTTTGAGCTTTCCATCAAACAAGTCGTAGCGTCCGCGAACCTTTCGAGTGCTCGCAGAGTCGAGGCTCCAAGACTTCTCCTTTAAGACCCACGGCTCCTCCCATCACGCTGCGTCGCAGACTTAAGGCCCCGCCCCTCCAAACAGCTTCCGCAGGGCCGCGACCGTCGCGCGGCGGTCACGGCCCCTTTAAGCCCGAGCCCCGCCCCTGGCTCCCCAACCCCTTCTCTCCGCTCCCCCTCCAGCCCGCACCAGGTACCCCGGCGGGTCGTGCGGCTTCGCGCGCGGTGGTGAGTGCCGGGCCCCGAGGGGTTGCGAGGACACCTTCCTGGTCTTCCAGCAGCCCTTGCGGTGTCCTCGCGGGTCGCGGGGGGCGGAGCTTGAGCAGCGACCCTGGTGGGGGAGACTGGGTGCTCTGAGCGCGGAATGGGTGGGCCGGGACCGGCCGAGCAGGGGGAGGGGCTCAGGTGATTTACGGAGAGGGAATGGCCCCCAGCAGTGCTCGCCTGGTGACTGCGGGTGTAGGGGACTGGGCTTAACGGTCCCGCGGCGTGTCCCCTCTCCCTTGCCCGGCCAATGCTCCCGTACAGCTCAGTTGCGGAATTGTCCTCCCGCTCCCCTGGGGTTCAGGCCCGTTTGTGGGGGGCGGCTGCCGCCTGTCCCGCCGCCAGAGACCGCAGTCGTGGAGGCCGCTGGAGAGGCCCAGGGGGGCGGCAGGAGGGCAGCGACCCCCCGACCCCTGGCAGAGGTGGGGGCCGCAGCAGAAGGCGCAGGGGTGGAGAGTGGCCAGCGGCCAAAAACCGCCTCCCCCAGGTCCGGGCTGAGTTGTGGGTTGGGGAAGGGTTTGGCTCCGGGACCTCAGTTCCAAACCTCTGCCCATCAGAGAGCCGGCGGTCACCATGGCGATGCGGGAGCTGGTGGAGGCGGAATGCGGGGGTGCCAACCCGCTCATGAAGCTGGCCGGGCACTTCACCCAGGACAAGGCCTTTCGGCAGGAGGGGTTGAGGCCTGGCCCCTGGCCCCCAGGAGCCCCAGCCTCGGAGGCGGTGAGTGTTCTTCAGGCGGCAAGTTCGAGCTGTGACCTGGGATGGAGGGTCCGGATGCACACTTTGGGATAACTGCTGTCTCTATTGTGTTGGAAATGATAATAGTTGCCACGCAACGGGTGTTTACTATATTAAACATTGAACGTCTTTATATAGACGAAGGCAACCATTTTATAGATGAGGAAACTGAGGCTTTGAGAAGTTTTGTGGCTTGCCTTAGGAATGGAAGAACTGAAACTTTAACCCAGGGTTAACTGAGTTGTGTGGCTGTGGTCTTCAGCACTGTACCACATTGTCTCCCTTTCTTCTGTCTTAGGTCTCTAAGCCTTTGGGGGTAGCCTCTGAAGATGAGGTGAATACGCCCGCGTTTCTGTCGCACTTTTCGTTCGCCCATTGTGTTTTCCCTTTAAACTGGGCTCATCCGCACTTCAGTCTGTGGACTTCCCTGATCAAATGCCTCAGCTCTGCTGCTTGTGTTTAAGTATTCTTCGAGTGTTTCCAAATCTATAGCTTCTGTGTTTCCCTTTCCTTGTGTTTGATGTTAGTATCCCTCATCCGATGGGCCCCTGTCTCTTGCTGGGTTCCTTTCACCGCCTCTCTTCTGACAGTTGGTGGCCGAATTCCTCCAGGACCAGAATGCACCACTTGTATCCCGTGCCCCTCAGACCTTCAAGATGGATGACCTCCTGGCAGAGATGCAGGAGATTGAACAGTCAAACTTCCGCCAGGCACCCCAGAGAGGTGGGTCCAGAGTCTGGTTCTGGGTTGGGGGGGCGGGGGTCACCATTTTCTGTGCAGGTAGGGACAAGGGGATTCCATATTTAGATGCTGCTGGTATTGAGGAACTGAGATGCAGAAGGAGACAAAAGGAACAGAGTGTCTTCATGTGCACTCAGGGTTCCTTAGGCATGATAGAATGGTAGGTATTTTCCTTAGTTCTCTCTCTGTCTCCCTCTTAAGCCCCTGGTGTGGCCGACTTGGCCCTGTCGGAGAACTGGGCCCAGGAGTTCCTTGCAGCTGGAGACGCTGTGGATGTAACTCAGGATTACAATGAGACTGACTGGTCCCAAGAGTTCATCTCGGAAGTTACAGGTGAGGCTTCTTATGGGAAGATCTGCAGTGGTGCCTGTGATGCAAAGTTCTACGCTGTTACCCTCATTCATTTTAGGATATAGAGTGATTTCAGCTGCTTAGGACCCTTCTGGACTCTTGACTCTTTTCTGTAGGGCACTGAGCCTGATTTCTCTTAGGTGGTAACAGGGAATTGAAGCTTATATTAAACAGAGGCGTGCGTTTGAACTGGATAAGAGATTTTGAGGAGAGAGAGAACACGAGGAGTTCGGTTTTCTCCTTTGTTATCTGGAACTTTAGTACTGTAGTTTGGTGGGGAGGATCCGCAGATTGGGTGGATGGCAGTGTTGCCCAGGAAGAGAGAAATGTTTAACACATCCCTTGGGATTCTGGCATTAAGTCATCTTGAACAGGGTTAGAGCCTTGGAAAGTGGAATTGTGGAGTTCAAAGGCTTGAAGTATATGGTCTTGATGATAATAATAAAAATTAATAACAAGAGCTAATGTTTACTTAACCATGTTCTAGGCTTTGTTTTAGTGCTTTAAATGCATTGTCCGGTTAATCCCCCTGAGAACCCTTGAGGTAGTTATTATTCCTAGTATATAGATAAGAAAACTGAGGCTGAGAGGTTAAATAATTTGCCCAAGGAGTCATAGCTTTGTAAGTGGTGGAGATGGGATTTGACTCTGGGTTTGAATGATTCCAGAGTCTGTGGGCTTACCTATTATGCTATACTGCCAGGCCTGCAACTTAAGCTCTTCAGGGTCCCAGCCTAATTTTCCCTCTTTGAGTTGTCTGTGCTCACTGCATCCTGGGGGACTGATTCTTCTCCCCCAGGCCTTTCTGATTACAGGCCTGGGCAAGGGCATTCTCTTCCTCTTTGCTCTTCCTGATTGCTCTCAAAGAGAGCACTGTTAGCCTATTTCCAATTTAAGAAATCAAGAATCACAAAAGAGATAAAGGGAGAAAGTTGCAAAGATTCTGGCCTCTCAGGGTGCTCACATCATCATAGTTCCTGAATTTTCATGACATGATTGATGGGACCTAATTGGTACCCCCTGCCCCCAATCATTTTTATTCTCCTAAAGACAGGGCTTCCTCCACACACAAGAGAAAAACCCACAAATCGTACCAACTAAAACTCATCTTTAATAAAAGCTGTTGGTCTCTTTTATCATGACTCCCTTTCCCTCCTTTAAGTTGGAGTTTAAGGAAGAACAATGGGTGTTCTTGGTTTCTATGCACTTTATATTCTCAGAGCCAGTTGAGCTTCACAGAAACACAAGGTAGGTATTCCTCCCCCATTTTATAGACAAGGAAACTGAGATTTGGAAGGGTTAATACTTTGTCTGAAATCATTCAGTAACAGAGATTACATGCAAACTCATGTCTGTCTGACTCCAGGCTCCATACTTAGAATCATTACACTATCATGGAGAATCTTCTGTGTGGAATTGCCCCAATTGGAAAATCTGAGCTGTAATAAAGACCCGCCACCAGACTGAAAGTCAGCTTTTTGTACAAACCTTCGATTTAAGTGCTGTTTCTTATCGCAGGGAGACTTCTGTTACAATGTATGGGCATCAGTCATTTTTGATAATTCAGGAAAAAATCATCACTACTATAAGCATTGAGATTGATGAGATTTTTGTTAAAATTAGATGAATACTTGGAGCCATTGAAATCTTCCTTAACCTGTAAATGAAAAACTACTTTAGAAAAACACGTTGGACCTGTCTTACCTGTTAAATGGTCTTTGGGAGATCTCTCTCTTCCTCTGTTCTGTACGTTTTTGTGGAACTGTGCCTGCTTCACAGAGGCAGGGATATGGAAAGCTGGAAAGGGATATTGAGCTATGTGGGATCTGCCTTCATATAAATGTCCTATTGCAGTAGTATATTGCTTTGTATGTAGCGGCCCTTCAGAATTTACTGAATGAGAGAATTGAGATCTGGGAGAAAGAGCTAACGGGGATTGATTTTCTAGTACAGTTATCCCTTGGTGTCTGCAGGGGATTGGTTCCAGGACCCCTGTGGTTACCAAAATCCCGGATGCTCAAGTCCTTTATATAAAATTGCAATTTTATATATAAAATTGCTATTTTATATATAAAATTGCTTAAGTCCTTTATATAAAATTATATAAAATTGCATAATATTTGCATATAACCTACCCTCCCGTATGCTTTAAATCTCTAGATTATTATAATATCTAATACAATGTAAATGCTTTGTAAATAGTCGCCAGCATGGGGCAAATTCAAAGTTTTGCTTTTTGGAACTTTCTAGAATTTCCCTGCCCCTCTCCCTCTGAATATTTTCCATCCACAGTTGGTTGAATCTGTGGATGTGGAACCCGTGGATACTAGCCTCATAACATTTGTGGCTGATGTTATTACAGTAGTGATATAGGTTACCTATTTCTTTGTGGATAAGTAGACTGCAAGTTGAGAGAAGTTTATATTCTTTAAATCTTTATTATTTTTAACTCCCCATTGTTAGGATTCTAGAATCTAGTTTAAAAGGAACCTTGAAGCTTAGTTTTTTTCTTGTTTGAATGTTGTATTTGGAAATACAGTTTCACTGGAAGTTGCAAAAAAATGTACAGAAAGGTTGTGTGTGTCTTTCCCTCTGTTTTCGCCGGTGGTGACATTTTGCATTTGTTAGTTATGTACAGTATCAACAGAAAATTGCCACTGGTACAATCCACAGATCTTATTAGATTTCACCAGTTTTACATGCCTTTATTTGTATGTTTATAGTTTTATCACATATGTAGATTTGCATAACCATTACTGCAATCAAGATATAGAATTATTCCATTACCACATAAAGCTCATTTTTTAGTCTGAAATATTTCTTGGTGGAATTCCGCTTCTCCCTCTCACCCCAGTCTTCTGCGCCAAATAAGTGTCCATCTTGTGATTGCTCAGCTCTAGGAAGAAACGCATCTTTAAGGGGTTTTGAGTTTAGACAGCCTCAGCTAAAATGGTGTGTGGGGTTCATATGACAATTATGAGAGATAAGCCTGTACTTTGATAGGAAGGGCAATGGCCAGCAGTAGCAGATGATGATTGGCAGTAGCTCTCCCCTGGATGGCAGAGGAAGAGGCTATGGAATAAAAGGAATAATCATCTCATTGTGATGTTTTCCACTTTTGTATGGATTTTCCTTGAGCAGACAGTAATGATAATAATAGCTAATATTTGTTACTCTGTGCTTTGCATAGGCATTATCTCATCTGGTCTTCACAAGAATCCCTGTGAGGTAGCTATTATATCTACTTCATAGATAAGGAATTGGAAACTTAGGGGGTTGATAACTTGTCTAGAGACTCACAGTGAATAAGTGGTGGAGTTGGGATGTGAGTGCAGGTAGCCTGACCCTAGAACCTGCATTCTTGATCACTGTGTTACTTAGTGGATGTGGAAACTTTCATGGGTAAAGGTGGGAAGTTCTGAGTTTTTGACTGTTGAGCTCGGGGTAGATGTGCCCAGATGAAGTGAGCACACAGTGAGAACCTGGGCCAGGTGAACACTGTGAATCAGAGGTTTGGTGTCTAGGTTGTTGGTTGTCACTCTCTGATCTCTGTGCCCTAGGACAGTCCCTCCCACTCAGCAGGACTTAGTTGCTTCCATCTCACAGGGATCCAGATGAATCTGATTTTCTATAAGAATTTCTCAAAAAGTATTTTGAAGGCCAGGTAGTAGTCTTTTGGTTATTTTATTTTGACTTCTTTGTTGGAGCAGGTTCCCAATGCCAGAAAATCCTGAGTCTTGTGGCCAATATGGCTAAATACCAAATTACAGCTGTATGAGCATGACTCATCTCTGGGATTCTTTTTTCTAAACTACCTCTTGTCTGTTTTAAAGTCCAGGTGCTTTGTACTTTTTCTGTGGCTGCTTGTCCTTCAGAGGAGCATTTCACAGAAATGGTGTTCTCTGCAATTTGTGGAGTACCTTTGGCCAGAATATGCTTTTGTGAAACACTCTAGCTGAGAGGGAGTGACTGGAGAGTGAGGAGGGGGGCTGGGTATTTTTCAGCAGAATGGGACGGAATATTAAGCATTTCCTTATTAGGTCTCCAGACTTGAGCTAACAGTCTAGCTGGGGCAAAGGAAAGAGAAATGTTGCTTGTAAAAGCTAGTGAGGGAAATCTTGATATAAATGTTAGGAGTTCTCGAAATTAAGAGACCAAGTCTGTGATCAAAAATATTGTCAACCGTGTCTTTTATTTTATTAGTAATAAATCACTTATTATTTATGATCAGGTGAAATCTGTGAGTCTTGATCTTTTTTTTCCTTTCTTTTTCACATTTTGACATTATTTTCTCAGATGTTGAGATGAGTTTGTTGAAATTATTCAGGCAGAGTCTCAGTTAAATGGAATAGAAAGTTCTGTTGCATATGAATCCCGAGGAGGTAAACCTGCCTTCTTGGTGTTCAAAGCCGTAACAGATCTTCAAATTAGGGACAGAGACAGGATGACCATATTTGAGGATATGGGTGCAGAGCAGAAGGAAAGAACACGCCGACCCATCCTTCTCTGCGTGCGCTCACTCTTTAGGGTCCCTTTAAATCCTTTAACTAATCTGTGTCATTACTTTTTTGTTTTCCTGGCCCTAGAATAGTAAAGAGCAAAGTCCTGGAGGTTGAGAAAAGTTCAGCACCCTCATTTGATATGTTTATTCTGACGTTGCAGCAGTGCCCTTTTTCATGAGAGCTGCTAAGATAATTTCTGGAATTAGACTTAAAAACATAGCCCTCAAAAGCAGTCAAAAGTGACAGAATTCAGAATAGTGTTTATCCCGGGGGGTGCGGGCCTGCGGGAGCCTGTGAGGGAACTGTAGACGGTCCATGTCGTGATCCGGGTGGTGGTGGCTTGAGTGTGCTCATGGGTAGAAATTAATGAAGCAGCTCACCTAAGTTTGGTCCACTTTACGTACCTTCATGTTTGTATGTTACATCTCGAATAATGAAAAATATCCAGTGGGAAGAGTGGACTCACGTATCTTTAGTTCTAGCCCAGCATTCTGCTTCTCAGATTCTCTTGGTAGGTATATTAGGATGAAATATGAGGTTCCTTTTTTTTTTTTAAATTTTTATTGGAATATAGTTGCTTTACAATATTGTGTTAGTTTCTACTGTACAGCAAAGTGAATCAGCAGTACATATACATATACCCCCTCTTTTTTGGATTTCCTTCCCATTTAGGTCACCACAGAGCATTGAGTAGAGTTCCCTGTGCAATACAGTAGGTTCTCATTAGTTATCTATTTTACACATAGTATCAATAGTGTATATATGTGGATCCCAGTCTCCCAATTATGAGGCTCCTTTTGTTGGGAGGGTGTGAACTCTGTAAATGGAGGACAGACCAAGGTTTGGTTAAAGAATGGGAGCTCCTGTGTTCTCCCCTGGTTCCCTGCCGGGTCCCTGCAGTCCCTTTGAGGAAGGTGGAGGCCCAGTGCCCACTATTTCTTAGTGAGGGCTCTTGCACTTCGAACAAAAGGGTTTGGTCCCTACTTCTCTCCTGAGCCTCCTTATTTGGTCTCTGTTCCCAGTTCAGTAAACACCTGCCCTAGGCCCCTTGGGAGCAGGTTGGATGTTGAAAGTTTAGTAGTATTTTCTTTTGACCAGTGGTCTCTGAGGGATTCTGCTTTGACTTGGTTAAGTTAATATTCTCCCTTTCCTGATCCCTCACTGATTTCCCCACCTGTGTGCTCCCTGCAGACCCTTTGTCTGTGTCCCCGGCCCGCTGGGCTGAGGAATACCTGGAGCAGTCAGAGGAGAAGCTGTGGCTGGGAGAACCAGAGGGGACGGCTGCCACTGCTCGCTGGTGAGTCCAGCCGCTTCGCTCGGGACGGCTCCCTGTGGAAGGAGTGGGACAGTTTTCCTGCTCCCCTCCACCAAGCTCCTCTATCCACATTCTTAAACCAAGTTGCAATCCCTTCATTTTCTGCTCTAAGGTTTCCACTTGTATTATTACCCCGATTCATTTATGTCTCAAATATAATCAAGTCGAGAATCCTAACTGTCCTACCAAAAGTTTGTAACTTTATCTTGTGCACCCTGTTCCCCCTTTAATTTGGAGCCTGCCACTGTCCATTCCTTCTCTCTGGAAAGACGCGTTTGGGAAAGAGAGAGGTTGAAAGCATGTAGCTAGTGCTTTGCCACTCCTGCCCAAATGTCCTTCTTTAATGTAAATTGAAATTAGTAGGTCCTCAACCAGAGAGAGGAGTAGTGTCACCCTCTCTGTTCCCCGATGAGAACTGTAACTGCCACGGGCCGGGAGTGGGGAAGGATGTGGCAGACTAACGTGTAAAATGAGCGAGTCCTCACCTGTCCCAGGTATGATGAATACCAGCCTGAGGAGGACCTGCAGCACACGGCCAGCGACTTTGTGGCCAAGGTGGATGACCCAAAGCTGGCTAACTCTGAGGTGAGCCACGTCCCGCTGCTACTTTGCCCAGCAGAGCTGGTCTGAGAACTCAGGAGTCCTGCTTCTCTGACCCCAGTTTAGTTTAAGGCGAAAGAGATGAGATCCAAGGTCCACTCCTTCCTGTCTGGAGAACAGAGACTTACGACCCTGCCTCTTCTTCCAGTATTCTTGCCCTCATTTCCTTGCCTCCTAACCCTTTGTCTTTTCTGTGCCTTCTCAGATCTCTCGAGCCAGAAATCCCTTTCTTTTTGCTCTCTGCTTTTTCCAGCGTCTTTAGCCTATCTTGTCTGTAGCTAGAGATGGTCAGGGGGAGGGGTAAGTGCAGGCTTCTCTGGGCGTGGTTTAGAGGGCACACCCGGAAGTCCTCTCCCAAGTGGCCTGTGTGTGTCTCTGTGCCCCAGTTCCTGAAATTCGTGCGGCAGATTGGCGAGGGGCAGGTGTCCCTGGAGTCCGGCGCAGGGTCGGGCCGAGCTCAGGCAGAGCAGTGGGCAGCAGAGTTTATTCAGCAGCAGGTAGGACACTGTCACCTCCCAGTCCTACCTCAGAGCCGGCTGGTGCCCCCGGCCGTGGGTTCAGTGTTCAGTGGTCCCAGATGGGGAAGGGATCTTATTGCCAGCTTGTTTGATAGCATCCAGGTCCTGAGTGGGTGGGAAAGAGATTCTGAGAACGTTCTTCTCAGAAGTGCCCAGGTTGGTGGTGTCTAATGGGTATGTAGTTGACGTTTAGTGGGTGGAAAGTTGTTGTTGGTGGTATGACCATCCTTCTTTGTCACAGGGTACTTCAGAGGCCTGGGTTGACCAGTTCACAAGACCAGTAAACACATCTGCTCTTGATATGGAGTTTGAACGAGCCAAGTCAGCTATAGAGGTGAGAGCAGCTAGTATAGGTGTAACCAGTCCAAGAGAGAACACTTCTTTGGAGAGAGTGGGTGTCTTAACATCAGAGACGGGTGAACATTGTATTTCATAGTGTTCTTGGAGTCTCTTTGTCAGAATTGCTTGGGATGGGGTGGTTGCCTATCAGAAATGCAAATTCCTGGGCATCACAGACTACTGAGTCAGAATCTGGGGGTAGGATCTAGGAACCTGCATGAAAAGAAGCTCTTCAGGTGATCTTAAACACATTGACGTTAAACAGCTACTGCTATAGGGACTCCATCTTGGTGGAACTAAGGGTGGGGCGGGGTGCTCATGATGAATCTTCTGTTTCTCTCTGCCTTGCCTTCCTTACAGTCTGAGGTCGATTTCTGGGACAAGTTGCAGGCGGAGTTGGAGGAGATGGCCAAACGGGATGCTGAGGCCCACCCCTGGCTTTCTGACTATGACGACCTCACGGCTGCTTCCTACGATAAGGTAAGAACTAGTTTTTCAGACTGCAGTATTTCCTTGTTTTATTGTCTCTCCTTTAATCCTGAATCTGAAGGGTACCCACTCTTAAGTAATTATTTTCTTGAGCCCCTTTCCGTGAAAGGCAGCCTGAATTATTCCCTTGCCCCTGCGCTCCTCCAGTTATTGAGAGTATGCTTTATTCTTGGGATATAGAAGTTAATGATAATAGACCACCCTTGTCAAATGACAACAGTAAGCGACAAAATACCTAGAGTAGAGGTTTGCACACGATGCAGTAAGAGCACAGAGGAAGGAGCCTTGCTTTGGAGGTTGGTTGAAAACATTTTAAGAAGATTGATAGCTCCTTTGGTAGAGAGTGGTAGGTGGTAGGCCATCTCTCTGCCCTCCACCTTAGTATCTATTTACTTTTTTAACTCACAAGTTTATTTTAAATTCTGATCTCTTCCTGTAGGTACTAACCACTTGCCCCCAGTTTAGGGTATTTTCAAAGAATTGTATTAAATAATTCAAATGCTAAGAAAATTTCCCAGAAGTCGGTGGTGAAGAATGATTGAATTTTGCATGTAGTATATACTGTTGCCTTAGAAGCATATGTTATATCGGGGTATCACTGTGAAAAAAATCTGCTTGCGGGTTGTGGGGCATTCGGACATGTGGGTAATAATTGAGCTGTGAGTTGAAGCATGACTGGGGAGGGAGAGATTGCTTGGTTTTGAAAAAGGCAAAACAGGAACTGGAGAGGTGATCAGTGGTGTCTTTTTCTCAGCTCAGACCTAGTTGGGGCTAGAACTAGAGGGCCAGGATTCTGGAGGTAGATCTTGCGAAGATAGAGAAGAACAGAGTTCAAGATAACTTAGAAAAGGCTAGGATTTAAAAGCCAATGAAAATCTTAGTGCTAGGAAAAAGATGATTTTGTTTATCATCCCAGCCTGACTTTCTGAGAGTTGTTCTGTGACATAATAGAAAAGGGAGCTTACCTTTTGGGACCCCATCCTCTGGTTCTTCCATAGTAAGAGTTTCTTCTATAGACTTGTGATGAGGAAGAACTGAAGGAAATACCTGGAGATAATACTTTTATTAATTTATAATAGACACTTGATAAGTTGCACAGGCCCTGTCGACTTACAAATGGCAAGGTATAAAGTTTAGATAAAAATTTCCTGGGGCTTCCCTGGTGGCACAGTGGTTGAGACTCCGCCTGCCAATGCAGGGGACACGGGTTCAATCCCTGGTCCGGGAAGATCCCACATGCCACGGAGCAACTAAGCCCGTGCACCACAACTACTGAGCCTGCACTCTAGAGCCTGTGAGCCATAACTACTGACCTATGTGCCACAACTACTGAGGCCCATGCACCTGGAGCCCGTGCTCCGCGAAAAGGGAAGCCACCGCAATGAGAAGCCCGTGCACTGCAATGAAGAGTAGCCCCGCTCGCTACAAATAGAGAAAGCCCGTGCACAGCAATGAAGATGCAACACAGCCAAAAAATAAATAAAAATAATTAAAAAAAAATTTTTCCTGGTTTTTGATAAGTATAGACATAGCTCTAACTTCATATGAGCAGCACCTCCTCTTAGCATTTTTTACTTCTGTATTAATGATATGATAGTTGGAATAAATTCTTTAATTCAAAACCTAAAAACATAATTATGTTTTTAGATCTTTGAACCCTATTTTGATATCATTGATACCTTGGGATATTGCAAAATTAGGATTAGAAACATTTGCATTAAGGTTCCAGATTTTGTCTGCCTTTTGTTAAACTGTTAATAAATTATATGTCAATAGTACTTGTTTTTTATTTTTCAAATGTTGATCTGACTCTATCAGGTAAATTCATGGGTATCTGAATGTCGTATTTTTTATTCATGATCCTTAAATTTTCAAGGCTACACCTACAGCTGGAGCAGATATGATACTGTATACTGTTAGCGTGAAGGAGAAATTTCTGTGATGGGACACACTCTACTTAGTAGTGATCCTATTTTTGCAGTATGATCCTATGAAATTTTGAGCAGACCAGACGATGGATCAGACCTGATGAATGGCTTGGATTAGACTTTTTAAGATGCAACAGTGGTCCCAAGCTTATCCTGCATCCTGTGGGTTGTTAAAGGTTCCTCCAGAGGACTCTTTTTTTTTTTTCATCTATACAAATATTCTACTTTTGAAAAATTCCTCTCTGATCAGCAATTGATGAAATCTCAAGGAGGATAGATAACACAGACAAGAGCATACTTAGAGAACCCTGTGGTTGCAACGTGATGGGATTGATTTGTTGCATTGTCTGCTGAGGATAATACCTATTCTCGCATAGTATTTTAACCTTTTTGGTAAGGCTGTGGCAGATATTCTCATCTGATGCTCTCAGTAACTCTGAGAGGCAGGAATTACTTTCATTAGGAAATTGTGTTATCGGTGACAATGATCTGTTTCCTACGGAGTGGCTTAAAACATGGGAGGGTGAATGCAGAAGGCTTTATCTTATGGAACTCTAATAGTCTAGGTGGGGCTGGCAAACTGTGGCCCATGGGAAATCTATCCTTCCACCTTTTTCTTTTTTTTTTATGGCCCGTGAGCTGAGAATGGTTTTAACATTTTTAAATGGTTTTAAAAAAATGAAAAGTAATAATTTGTGAAACGTGAAAATTATATATTGATAAAATTCAAACTTCAGTGTCCATAAATAGAGTTTTATTGGAACACAGCCATGCTTGTTTACATATCATCTGTGGCTAGTTTCTCACTGCTCTGGTGGAGATGAGTAGTTGTGACAAAATATTTATCCTCTGCCCCTTGCTGATCCTTGTTCTAGGGTCCTTTCCTATCTTCTGAGTTTTCCTGTTGCACGGAGGTGTCCCAGGAACACTTCAACATGAATATACTTTTTATACGTTTATCCCAAATCCATCTCCTGTATGTCTCACTTCTTAAATCCCCATTGTAATTATTTAATTTTTATTTGTTACAAATAATTTGCAGATTACTTATAATGGTTTAGAACTTTGCTGGCAAGATTTGAGCGTTTCTGGTTCTTGAGCAGTTTCACAATGGTAGTGAAGAAGGGCCTCACTCATGTCTTTCGTTTCGTACAGTTTCATTCTGATTTGTCCTTAACTGCGTTTAGAAAGGGCCCTGCCCTGTATTTTGCATCTTGTGTTCATTCTGGAGTATTGTTTTGTGATGGTAACCACTACTCTCCAAAAAGGAGCATTTTATTCCCTTGTCCCAAGTCACACGCTTACTAGGGACCCATTTTATCTTAACACATCTCTGCCTACGTGGAAGCCCTGGGGACAGAGCTCTGCACAGAGCATCATAACTTCCCTCAAATGAGAAAGCCTCAGCTAGAAGAGGACTGGTCTTTCTGAAGCGTTTTCTGCCCTCAGGATTTTGGAATCTAGCTTTAATTTACTATCAGATACAGATTAATATTAATAACTTTTAAGAATGAAATTGGGGAATAGATTAAAATTTTCAAAGTGCTTGAACACATGCTGTCCAGTCAGTGTGCACAGGACTCCGTGAGCTGGGTAAGAGTTGCATTTGAATAGCAGGGCCTCTGACTCCAAATTGCATTTCCTTTATAGATTATCACACTATTGCAGGATAACAAGAAATGCCCCTTGAATAGCTAAAGAGAACTTATCTCATTACTGTGAGCAGATCCTGTTAAGAAATGTGCTCTGTCCAGTAATGAGAGATCAAGGATGTGGAAACACCGCCTGATAAAAACTTCCTAAAATGAGCTTAATCCCAGCTCATTTTAGGATCAGAGTTTGCCTGGCTTTCCAGTTGCTGTGGGCATGACCCGGAATTTCTTCACTGTGGTCGTAGGTGATCTCCTTTATGACATGGAGAACTTGCCAGCATTTATCCGGATACCTTTTTGGAGGCCTTCAGCTTCTTTTCCACGTCAGTCTTGGTTGTCAGCTCCCATTCCTGCTGCTCTGTGATGGCCCCCTCCGGGATGGGGTCTCACTTGGCTTCCTTCCTCGTAGGGGTACCACTTTGAGGAGGAGAACCCCCTGCGTGACCACCCCCAGCCTTTTGAGGAAGGGCTGCGGCGACTTGAGGAGGGTGACCTGCCGAACGCTGTCCTGCTCTTCGAGGCGGCTGTGCAGCAGGACCCCAAGCACATGGAAGTGAGCAGCTCGTTCTTCTGACTTCAGATGAGAGACGCTCCCTCCAGTTTTGAGGGAGGCCCCTGAGGGTGGTGCCGATGGATTAGGGCCCGGGCGACAGCCTGGTCGGGTTCTGAGAGTGAGGTGGTGGGTGGGGCGAGCAGAGGAAGCAGTGGTGGGAAGGTGAATACCGGGGTGATGGAATCTGGCAACTTCCCTCTAGGCCTGGCAGTACCTGGGGACCACGCAGGCGGAGAATGAGCAAGAACTCTTAGCCATCAGCGCGCTGCGGAGGTGAGTACACTGAAAGGGTCGGGGGGCAGGGCGGTCCCGGGCTCTGCAAATAACCTTTAGAACGACAGAGCCTACTCCTCTTTCTGGCTACTCACACGAGTGTTTTCTCATGATGAAGCTCTAAGGTTTGGGGTGAGTCTGGAGATAACTGGCTCCCTTTGTTCCTCGGCTTTTGGTTTTATTTGTGGGACCCTGGCTGGTTCCTTGGCTGCTGAAATGTCCCGCTTCCCAGGACTGTAACTTTCTTAATAACCCACCCGTAGAGGATTCCTCTGTACCTTAACTGCGGGAGTTGGCAGGTACCTCTGCGTTCTGAAGCTTGGCTCGGCTCCCAGGGTGCTGATAGGTGCAGTGTCAACCTCAGAGCCCAGCTCTGTCCATCTCTATCCAAACAGGTGCCTAGAGCTAAAGCCAGACAACCGGACGGCACTGATGGCGCTGGCTGTAAGCTTCACCAACGAGTCCCTGCAGCGGCAGGCCTGCGAGACCCTGCGAGACTGGCTGCGCTACACACCAGCCTATGCCCACCTGGTGGCAGCCGGGGAAGAAGGGGCCAGCGGGGCAGGACTGGGCCCCAGCAAGCGCATCCTGGGCTCTCTGTTGTCCGAGTGAGTGTGGGGACCTCCTGGGATGACGAGTGGCAACCCGAGTAGAAGGAGGACCTGGCTTGTGGAATTTTGGACAGATTGAGGCTCAGGGTCTAAGAGTGGGACGGAAGACCCAGGATTGGAAGGAGGATAGATAGACGCATCTTGGGGGTATGATTGGTTAGTGAAAGGATTATTTGGGAGGGGTAGGAATATAGACGTATCCATCCACCTGCTTTTTTGCATTTTTTTTTCCTTCCGTGTCCAGCTCCCTGTTTCTCGAGGTGAAAGAGCTCTTCCTGGCAGCTGTGCGCCTGGACCCGACATCCATTGACCCTGATGTGCAGTGTGGCTTGGGAGTCCTCTTCAACCTGAGTGGGGAGTATGACAAGGCGGTGGACTGTTTCACAGCCGCCCTCAGCGTTCGTCCCAATGTGAGCCTCAGGGGAGGAAGGGAGATAGGACAGGACTCTATACCTTATGGAGGAATCGTTTGTTGGGACCTTCGGAGTCATGGGATATTTCATTCCAGTGTTCCATGTACTGGTTGCCTTGGGAGAATTGGGAAAAGAAGAGCGGGAGTCTAGGGTCGTCTGGACTTAGGGGAGTCTGCGGGGGGTGAGTGGTTACGTCGTGGCCACAACGTCGTGGCCACAACGTCGTGGCCACACAGTGACCTGTGGAGACAGGAGTGGAATCGTAACATGCGTTAGAGAAACAGAGTGGGGAGCCAGGGGGAGATCGGGCAGAATTTGATCTGAGCCTGGCCCTGTTTGTAACCCTTGTCCATCCCTATCTTAGGACTATTTGCTGTGGAATAAGCTAGGGGCCACCCTGGCCAATGGAAACCAGAGTGAAGAAGCAGTAGCTGCATACCGTCGGGCCCTCGAGCTCCAGCCTGGCTATATACGGTCCCGCTACAACCTGGGCATCAGCTGCATCAACCTTGGGGCCCACCGGTGAGAGTATCTACTGAGGAGTGAATGAATGAATGAATGAATGAATGAATGAACTCCCTGCCTTTGGCCCTGGCTCCTCATTCTCTGATCCTGTTATTTGACCTCGAGCTCCAGCCTTCTTTCTCCCCATGCCAGCTGACCTACCTCCTTCCACTGGTGTTCTGCTCACCATCTCTCATTCTTCTCCCTTGCAGTGAGGCGGTGGAACACTTTTTGGAGGCCCTGAACATGCAGAGGAAAAGCCGGGGCCCTCGGGGCGAAGGGGGTGCCATGTCGGAGAACATCTGGAGCACCCTGCGTTTAGCCTTGTCTATGTTAGGCCAGAGCAACGCCTATGGGGCGGCTGACGCCCGGGATCTGTCCACCCTCCTAGCGATGTTCGGCCTGCCCCAATGACAGTGGGATGGGCTGCCCTGCGAGTGTTTGCCTGGAGGGGCGCCTGCTCTGGATGTGATCCCCTCTCCCCAAACGGGCCTACCAAGGGGGTGGGCTGATGGCCACAAGCGGTACTGCCTCTCAG
Organism: Leucopleurus acutus; assembly: GCF_964270905.1. Lineage (NCBI taxonomy): Eukaryota > Metazoa > Chordata > Mammalia > Artiodactyla > Delphinidae > Leucopleurus > Leucopleurus acutus. The sequence goes on from NC_139152.1 coordinate 7,486,665, forward strand.
GAGCTGCCTCAGTGTAGGGGTGGGTAGTCTGGGTTCTAGTTCCTGCATAATTGTAGGAAGATGAGCTGTGTTGTCGGAGTCCCTTGGTAATTCAAGGGCTGTCCATGCAGCTCCAGATCTCTCTGCTCATCACGCCCTTTCTTGGTGCTGCTTTTTGGGAAGGACCCAAGGATACAGGTTGTCATCTGCTGCCATTTCTGATTGGGTCTACCACATTTGTAGCGTCTGTCCTCCCCCTCCTTTCTCCTTTTACTGGGACTTGATGATAGTCCAGCCTCCTCGCGCAGTGGTGTGTGGCAGGTTCTGTCAAGCGCCTCTGTGATGACTGTAGGGTGGGACGTGTTAGGAGTTGGCCTGTGTGATTTAAATGTTGATTTGGCTCAGCAGAGCTGAGGTTTTAGGGGTGCTCGTAGTTCTGTCATTCTTGGACCTCTCCTGGCTATAGCTCAGAGTCCCTGGATAATGCTGCGCGCAGTAATGGGCGTCATTACCATAGGGGTCCTCAGGGGCTGCCGGGGTTAAGTTGCTACAGAGTGTTTGGGTGTGGGGAGAGGAAGCCTCATTGTGGAATGAGCCTCGAAGGGACCACGTGGGCTCAGGTCAAGGGCTCTGGCTTGGGGGCCTGTGGAGGGAGGACAGAGCAGGTGGGACGAGGAATGTCCTGAGTGCAGCCATCCCCCTCCTCTTAGAAAGACCTGCGAGTAGGAATTGAGCTAGCTCTTCTGGAAAGTTGGTTCAGAAATTGCAGTCTCGCCAAATTCCTGGCAGAGAGAGGGTTCAGTGTTACCTTGAGCCTTTGCTGTCCTTGAAATGCTTGTAGCGGGGAGGGTCGGAAAATCCCCTTCCCCCATATCACCTCCACAAGGCGAAGGCTGAGAGGAAGTGAGTGAGCAGCTTGGGTTCTGCCGGGGAGAGGCACCGAGCCCAGAAACGACTGAAGCGGCCGGGAAGCCTCTTGCCTTGTCTTAGGTAGCTAATGGTCAGATTTTTTTTAAAACTACCGTGGTCCCAAGTTTCCATCCTAAAATTTATTTTTCTTTGTATGAATATGTGTAAATGATTTAAAAAATAAAACTGTAAAATATTTGTATGAGGAATAAATGGAACAGACATGGCTTTGAGTCCTGCTACTGGGTGTGCAGTTGGGATGGTGGGAGGGGAATTGCTGTTTGGAGGTTGGTGTTCAACGGTTTTTCTCGATTTATCTTTCAAATTCTCATTGGTACATTGATCACCCATCTGTCTCCCAAGTAATTACTCAGCACCTACTATATGCGAGGTACATGAACAAGGTGGTCAAGGTCCCTGTGTTCATGGGACTGATGGTTTAGCAGGAGACGGGTGTTTGACAATCATGCATTTTTTACATTTGTGTTACTTCTATACAGGAAAATATGGGGTGTGATGTAATTGTTTGCTATTTTTTATTACGAATTATTACATGGGAGGACTTTTGTAGTTTCTTCAATGCTTAGGGCATAGAGATGCCAGCATTTCAGTGCTGGCTCTACCTGGTTTCTATCAGGAGCTCTCAAGAGACATATCAAGATGGGTCTCTACCCTGGGGAAAAATTTTAAAGTATGAGTATTTATGTTTGGAGATAAATGTCCATGGTCATGTTAGAATTTAAAATGTCTAAAGGAGAACTGGTTCAGTAATTATCCAGACGGTGAAATATTATTAAGCTATTTAATTATATTTATGGAACAATTTCCAATGACAATAAATGCTGACAATATAATGAGAAGAAAAGTTTAGCAAACTTTTTACAGTTTTTATCTCAAGAAGAAAGTGCCTTGAAAAGAGAATAAGGAAATTCCCAGTATGTTAAATGTATCGGGATTATGTCCCCCCTTCTTTGTCATACTTCTCTGTAATTTACAAATTTTCTTTGTGTGTAATACTTTCTTAGAAAAGAAGAGAAAAGAAAACGTCACGGGGAGGAGGGCATCCGTTGCCACCACCTGGGGCTCTGAAGGCCAGTGGTGCAGGGCCCACGGGCCTGGGAGTGGGCTGGGCAGGCTGATGCAGCAGTTTCTGGAGTGGAGATACAAGAAGAAAAAACGTCTGGCTGGGTAAATGGCTTAGGAGTTGAGCTAACTTCTGGTTTAAGCAAGATCTCCAGGTTGATCTGCTTTGTCTGTGTTTGGTGGCGTCAAGGTGTCCAAGAGGATGCTTTCCTTGCATGGTCAGGTCCAAGCGCCTCTTGAATCCACATCAAATTCAGCCAGTGTTTACTGAGCCCCTATCACGTGCCAGGTGCTGTCGGGTACCAGGGATGCAGTTCAGAAGGCAGACAAGGTCCCTGCTCTCACGGCTGATGTACTAGTTGGAGGAGCAACGGAATAAATAAGTAAATAAGCACCTTCAGTTAGTGTGGTCAGGAAAGGCCTTTGTCGTGAGCTGGTCAGAGTGGGAGGGGCCAGCGGGGGCTACTTTTCGTTGTGGTGAGGTGGCTTCTCGTTGCAGAGCATGGGCTCTAGGCGCATGGGCGTCAGTGGTTGTGGCATGTGGGTTCAGTAGTTGTGGCTCGCGGGCTCTAGAGCGCAGGCTCGGTAGTTGTGGCTCGCGGGCTCTAGAGCGCAGGCTCAGTAGTCGTGGCTCGCGGGCTTAGTTGCTCTGCGGCAGGTGGCATCTTCCCGGAGCAGGGCTCGAACCCATGTCCCCTGAATTGGCAGGCAGATTCTTAACCACTGCGTCACCAGAGAAGTCTCCCACTCTCTTCTTTAAATCCTCTCCCCTGCTTCTGTGATATTTTCTCTCCTAAGCTGCTTCCCAGTCTCCTTTAAGTGTCTCTCTGTCTGCCTGCTCCTGAGGTGCTGATGTTCCTGAGGCTCTGTTCTTGGCCTTTCCTTGCTTTGCATGGTTCTTTGACGACCTGATCCACACCTGTGGCTGTAACTACCATTTAAATGGTGATAACAGACCAGCCTAGATCTCTGCCCCAGCTTTGGATACATCGCACACTTACCTTCTTTCTCCTCTGCTTGGATGTTTCCCTGCTACCCTAAATTCAACAAATTCAAAACAGGAACTTCATCCCCAACGTGGCTCCTCATTTTGTGCGCTCCTGGAGACTTACTAGGAGAAAGCTGTGAGTGGGTCTGGATTCCTCCTCCTCATTTTCCTGTAACACTCCTTAGTCACCCAGTTCTTCAGGGTCTGCCCCCTCAGTAAAGCCCGCAGTGTCTTCTGGTGTTTGTACTTTTGCTATTACTTCTGTTTAGGGGTTTATCCTCTCGTGAATTACTGTGATAGCTTCTTGTTTTTTTCTCATTTCATTTACCCCCAACTCCTCATCATGAAACTGATACACTTCCTTAGACATGACATGCTGTCTCTTCCCTCTGACTTCTCACAGTTTGCACAATAGATGAAAGTTCAATCAATGCCTGTTGATTAAATCCAATGCCTTGGATTAAAATTTAATTCTCATATTTATTTTTACCATCATAACTTCCATTTTTTTGGTTTTTAAATTTTAGGACAAGAAGGTTTTAAAATATCTTTCAATTTGCAACAGCATATTTGAAAGGAATTTAGACCTGGAATCTTTTGTATTTATTTTTAGTTTCTCTTCAACCTTTTCATGATCCCTAATCATTAGCTTATTGTCCATTTGCATTTCTTTTGTAGTTTTTCTGGTAACAGTGCAGGGACCCTGAGGTTATTAAACCAAAGGAATATTTCTTTTATTCTCATCCAAAAACACTTTAGATAAAATTTTTTTTAGAGAATAAGAATGTTTAATTTTTTATTAAGAATTTATTATTTTATACACACTCATCCATATGTATTTCATTTTTTTTCCTTTTTGTCAGTGTGGCATTTACTTTTAACCAAGGGATTTGTAATTCAAAGCAATTCAGTGTTTCATTTGAAAAATCCTTTGCAAGTAGAAAATCTCATCATTTTAAGATCTAGTCCTATGAACTATTAGTTCATAGGAGATATTAATATATTTAATATATTTGGGCAAATTAGAGTGGTGACAATGAAGACTATACTTTCGTTTTCCAAATAGGAAAGTTTTTCTTAAAGAGCTAGTGTACTTAAAGCATTCAGAGTTTGGTTGGATATTTGGATTTTCTTGGGAGATGTATTAATTTTCTTTGGCTGCAAAAAAAACACCCCAAAACTCAGTGGCTTAAAACAACAGCAATGCTTGATTATTTCTCATGGTTCTGGGAGTTGGCAGTCTGCGCGATTCTGCTGGACTTGCCTGGGCCCCCTCCTGGGACTGCCAAGAGGACTGCAGTGTCCCAGATGTCTGCATGATATGTCTGGCTGTTGGCTACACGTCCTCAACTCTCCTCCAGGTGGTTTCGTGTTCTCCAGTAGACTAGACTGGGCTTCACAGCTTGGTGGTGTCAGGGTGTCAAAAGAGAACCAACAGGAGTTATAGGACCTTTTATTTTTAAATTTATTTATTTATTTATTTATGGCTGTGCTGGGTCTTCGTTTCTGCGCGAGGGCTTTCTCCAGTTCCGGCGAGTGGGGGCCACTCTTCATCGCGGTGCGCGGGCCTCTCACTATCTCGGCCTCTCTTGTTGCGGAGCACAGGCTCCAGACGCGCAGGCTCAGTAGCTGTGGCTCACGGGCCCAGTTGCTCCGCGGCATGTGGGATCCTCCCAGACCAGGGCTCGAACCCGTGTCCCCTGCACTGGCAGGCAGATTCTCAACCACTGCGCCACCAGGGAAGCCCTATAGGACCTTTTATGACCCAGTCTCTGGGGCTCACACAATCTCACTTTTGCCACATTTTATTGGTCAAGGCAAATCGTTTATTTTACAAACTTATAAGTGAAATGTACATTCAAGCGTGTGAAGAAACAGACTCTGTCTCTTGATGAGAAGAAGTGACACTTTACAGAGATGTGGATATAGGAAGTATGATTTCTTTGAGGACGATATTACAGTGATCTACCACAGTGGCCTTTGAGATTTCTTCCAGGATTTATGTAGACTGCTTAATGGTCTTTCTTACATCAACTTAAATAGGAATCCGTAGCAATTGAGACAGTTTCCAGCCTTTAAATTTAAGAATATTCTAGAGACAGGCAAACTAACCTAGATCAAAGTTTCCTCTAGTGGTAAATGCACAAATGGGTTTTGTTCAATTTATCATTTCTTTTTTTAAAATTAGAAACAAAATTTAAATGTAGTTGCTTTACAATATTAGTTTCAGGTGTACAACATAGTGATTCAATATTTTTATAGATTATACTCCACTTAAAGTTATTACAAAATAATAGCTATATTTCCCTGTGTTGTACAATATATCCTTGTTGCTTATCTATTTTATACCTAGTAGTTTTATCTCTTAATCTGGTACCCTTATCTTGTTCTTGATACCTGTGATTCAGTTTCTATTTTCAATTTACCCATTTCTTTTCTCCAGAAATACATAGTCGCTGCAGATGCTGCTTCTGAATCCAAAGGCTGGAATTCCCTTGGGGTCCTGAAATCATAGATTCTCTACTCACTCATTTCTTTCAATGTTCTTGGGCCCTCATATAGGGAAACAAAATCCCAGTTGTTCAAACAATAGATGAAAATAATTAATGTTTGGTCACATTAGCCATTACAGGCAGCCTTGTGTTTCAAAGAAGAGAAAAGAAATAGTTCAGTCAGGGGGAAAATCCCCACCCACAATCTCAGGATAAAACACTTAAACAGCTTGTCCTAGGATTTCTAGCAAATCACACATTTATCCTGCACTTTAAGGCAGTGGGCCCCTTGTCTTGAGGAAAGGCTGCCACCTAGGGCTGTATCTTTTGTTCTCCTCTAAGTTCTATTCTAGTAAAAGTTTCCTAGCAGTTTGAGAACACCTACGCCTGATGCCTGTTGGCTGGCTTAATCTCAAATGTCACAAAGAAAGAAACTGTTTGTTTCAAGTTGAATTAATGTGTATCTAACTTGATAACATCTTCAAATAATTTTGAAAAATTTGAAGAGGACAGAGCTTAGATCACTTTTCCTCTAAATTTGACTACACAGTCTTCATCGGTTCAAAAAATATATGTGCTGATGCCACTGACAACATCTGGGAACCGCCACTGTGCAGAAGAAACTATGACTACCACCACTGCTATATATTTGAAGTTCTCTTACTTGCTGATGGTTGTCAAAGCCAAAGTAATTCCAAATTTTTTGGATCAGGTTAAAGGTAAGCACATGTCAGACCAGCTCCAAAACTCAAAGAGAGGTGAACTCATTTTGGAGTCATCCTCTGCCTTTTTATTCTTCCCAGTTTAATCAGCCAGTTCAAGGGATGATAGTTTAAGTGAGAACCAATTAATCTCAGTCTCTTTGTTTGAATGAATGATCCAACAGAAGAAGAAAACATCATATGCAGATAATCCAGTAAGAGGAATAAAAAACTGCTAGAGAGAATCCAGACCATTTGCTACTGCCAACCCTGGATCAACAGCAGATGGTGCCAAAGAACCTTAGTAACAGCTCTGCTACCAGCTCCAAGGTTGCCTTCTGCTTCCCACACCATTCACCCAGGATTGCTAAGGAGTGGAGGTTAAGAGCACAGAGTCCAGAGTCAGACTGCCTGTCTTCACAATACTGCATTTGCTCGCTGGGTGACCATGAATGAGTTTTTTTTTTTTTTTTTTTTTTTTTTTTCGGTATGCGGGACTCTCACTGTTGCAGCCTCTCCCCCTGCGGAGCACAGACTCCGGACGCGCAGGCTCAGCAGCCATGGCTCACGGGCCCAGGCGCTCCATGGCGTGTGGGATCCTCCCAGACCGGGACACGAACCCGTGTCCCCTGAACCGGCAGGCAGACTCTCAACCACTGCGCCACCAGGGAAGCCCCCTTGAATGAGTTTTGAACTTGGTTTTCCTCTTTGTAGAATAAGGATGTTAATAAAGACTCTATCTCACAGGATTGTTGTGAAGATTACATGAATTCTTACATGTAATCACAGGCAATAGTTTCTTGTACATAATAATCTTTCAAAGTGTTATTTGTTAGTGAATACATAATATAAAAAGAAGTACTGCTGTGACATCAAAAGCATAATATTTAGGAGGGAGAGCAAAAGGTTAAGCTTTTGTATAGGATTGAAATTAAGTTGTTATCAGAATAAAATTGACTGTTACAAGTGTCTTTTGTAAGCCTCATGTTAACCAAAAAGTAACAACCTACAGTAGATACACAAAAGGTAATGAGGAGGAAATCAAAGCACACCATTATCCAAATTTATCAATTCACAAAGGAAGATCACAAGAGAGGAAGAAAGAAACAAGGGAACTAAAAAGAAAGAAAAAGGCAAGAAACCAATAGGACGGCATTAGTAATTCCTTACCTATCAATAATTATTTTAAATGTGAATGGATTCAATTCTTCAACAAAAAAAGCAGAGCGGCTGAATGAATAAAAAAAATAAAACCCAGCTATATGTTGGCTACAAGAGATTCACTTCAGCTTTAAGGATACATATAGGCTCATTAAATAGATGGAAAATGATATTCCGTGGAAATAGAAACCAAAAGAGAGCAGGGGTCTTACATTTATATCAGACAAAATAGGCTTTATTTCAAAAGCTGTAAAAAGAGATGGCCATTGTATAATGATAAAGGGTTCAGTTTATCAAGAGGATGCCACAATAACCAATATATATGCACCGAACGCCAGAGCACCTAAACAAAAGCAAGTACCCGCACCCCTAAAGGGAGAAATAGATTACACTGTAACCAGGAGGCCAGGAGCTGTCAGTGGGGAAAGGATAGCCTCTTCAACAAATGTCGTTGGGAAAACTGGACAATCACATGTAAAAGAATGAAATTGCGCCCCTATCTTAATCCACACACATTGACTTGAAATGTATTAAAGCCTTAAATGTAAGACCTGAAACTGTAAAATCCTAAAAGAAAACAGGGGAAAACTCCATAGCATTGGTCTTGGCGATGATTTTCTGGAAGTGATACAAAAGCAGAAGCACAAAAGCATAAATCAAGTGGGACCGCATCCAACTAAAAAGCTGCTGCACAGCAAAAGAGCTATGGACAAAATGAAAAGGCAACTTCTGTGATGGAGGAGTATATTTTCAGACCATATATCTGACAACAGGTAAATATCCAAAATATATAAGGAGCTAATACAACTGAATGGCAAAAACAAAAACAAATAACCTGATTAAAAAACAGGCAAAGGGGGCTTCCCTGGTGGCGCAGTGGTTGAGAGTCCACCTGCCGACGCAGGGGACACGGGTTCGTGCCCCGGTCCGGGAGGATCCCACATGCCGCGGAGCTACTAGGCCCGTGAGCCATGGCCACTGAGCCTGAGCCTCCGGAGCCTGTGCTCCGCAACGGGAGAGGCCACAACAGTGAGAGGCCCGCGTACCGGAAAAAAAAAAAAAAAAAAAACAGGCAAAGGGCCTCCCTGGTGGCACAGTGGTTGGGAATCCGCCTGCCAATACAGGGGACACAGGTTCGAGCCCTGGTCCTGGAAGATCACACATGCCACAGAGGAACTAAGCCCGTGCACCACAACTACTGAGCCTGCACTCTAGAACCTGCGAGCCACAACACTGAACCCTGTGCTCCTAAAGCCTGTGCTCCGCAACAAGAGAAGCCACCACAATGGGAAGCCCGCACACCGCAACGAAGAGTAGCCCCCGCTCACCACAACTAGAGAAAGCCTGTGCGCAGCAACGAAGACCCAACATAGTCAAAAAAAAAAAAAAAAAAAAAAAAAAACCACCAAAAAATAAAAAACTGAGTCAGAGGACCTGAATAGACATTTTTCCCAGAAAAAGACATACAAATAACCAACAGGTACATGAAAAGATGCTCAACATCACTAATCATCAGGGAAATGTACATTAAATCACAATGAGATATCATCTCACATTGTTAGAATAGCTATCATCAAAAACACAGGAAAAAAAAGATAAGAGCTAAGTGTTGGTGAGGATTTGGAGACAGGGAACCCTTAAGCACTTTTGGTGGGAAAGTAATCTGTTGCAGTCACTGTGGAAAACGGTATGGGGGTTCCTCAAAAAAATAAAAATAGAATGATCATATCCAGTAATCTCACTTCTGGGTATATGTTCAAAGGAAACGAAATTATTATTTTGCAGCGACATCTGCAACTCCATGTTCATTGCAGCATAATTCATAATAGCCAAGACATGGAAACAACCTGAGTGTCCATCATTGGAAGGATTGTAAGGACTATATATACACATATGTGTGTGTGTGTATATATATATATATGTATGTATATGTATAGGTGTATACACACACAGAGTGGAATATTACTCAGCCATAAAAAAGGAAATCCTGCTATTTGAGACAACATGGTGGGACTTTGAGGGCGTTATGCTAATGCAATAAGTCAGATAGAGAAAGACAAATACTGTACGATCTCACTTATATGTGGAATCTAAAAAAGCCAAACTTGTAGAAACAGAGAGCAGAATATTAGCTGACAGGAGCTGGGGTTGGGGGAAATGTGGAGATGTTGGTAAAAGGATAGAAGCTTCCCTTTATAAGATGAATAAGTTCTGGGAATCTAGCGGACAGTATGGTGACTATAGTAACAATACTGTATTATACACTTGAAAGCTGCTCTAATAGAGTAGATCTTGAAAGTTATAACCACAAAATGAAAAATGGTAGTTATTGTACTAATCGTTTTGCAATATTTACATGTATCAAGTTATCATATTTTATACCTTAAACTTACAAATATGTCAATTATATGTCTAAAAAGCTGGAAAAAAAGAGTTCCTGGTTTTTTTTAGAATGGGGAAATGTTATATTGGGAGGAGCAGAAGCTTCTGGGTATGGAGAGCCTGGGTATTGAGGCTTCGCTGGGCTAAGTCAGGCTGCTCAAGAGGGCTGAGGACCCCATGGATTCGGTGACTATAGTTAATGATACTGTATTGTGTATTTGGACAGTTGCTAAGAGAGTAGATCTTAAAAGTTCTCATCACAAGAAAAAAAACGGGGGACTTCCCTGGCAGTCCAGTGTTTAGGACTCTGCGCTTCCAATGCAGGGGACAATGGTTCAATCCCTGGTAGGGGAACTAAGATCCCACATGCCTCGCAGTTCGGCCAACGAATTAAATAAACAAACAAGAAAAAAAAATTGTAACTACAGTGCGATGGATGTTAACTAGACTCATGGTGATCCTTTTGCAACATATACATTCAGTAGTCCCCTGTTATCTGCAGTCTTGCTTTCCCGAGTTTCAGTTACCCATGGTCAACTTTGGTCTGAAAATACTAAATGGAAAATTCCATAAATAAATAATTCTTAAGTTTTAAATTGTGTGCCATTCTTTTTTTTTTTTTTTTTTTGGCCATGCTACACGGCTTGCGGGATCTTAGTACCCCTACCAAGGATGGAACCTACGCCCCCTGCAGTGGAAGCGTGGAGCCTCAACCGCTGGACCTCCAGGGAATTCCCAAATTGTGTGCCATCCTGAGTAGGGTGATGAAATCTTGCACCTTCCTGCTTCATCCAACCCCGGGATGTGAATCAACCCTGTGTGCAGTGTATCCAGCTGTATGTGCTACCCACCCATTAGTCACTTAGTAGCCATCTCAGATATCAAATGGACTGTCCTGGCATTACCGTGCATGTGTTTAAGTAATGCTTATGTTACTTAATAATGGCTCCAAACACAAGAGTAATGATGCTTGCAATTCAGATATTCTCTTACTGTGCCTAGTTTGTAAATTATACTTTATCATAGGTACGTATGTATAGGAAAAAACAGTTTATTTAGGATTTGGTACTATCCATGGTGTCAGGTATTCTCTGGGGGCCTTAGAATGTATCTCCTGAGAATAAGAGGAGACTGCTGTATACTGAATTATTATGTTGTACACCTGAAACTCATATAATGTTATACGCCAATTGTATTTCAATTAAAATAAAAGAAACAGGGAATAGAGACAGTGGCTGAAGGGACATGTAGGGTCAGAGACCCTCTCTTCGTGGGTGAGACAAAGTCATTGAAGAACTGTAAGGTGAGGTGTTGACCTTCTCCTTAAAGGTATTAAAATTGTAAATCTTCTTAGCATGGGGACCAGGGTGGACTGCTTCCTGGAAATCTCACCAGAAAAATATTCAGAAATCCTTGGGGCATCAGGAAATGGATTTGGTCCAAAGCCATGTCGGTTTCAGAAAGCTACAGCCTAGATTCCTTAGCCTCCCCCAAACTTCCTCACTTTCATCCAGTGAAGTACTCTTAGGGCAGAGCTCTCTATTCTTCACAATTAACTTGTGTTGCAGGGATGGAAACACCCCATTTCTGTAACACACAGTTTATATTCTTCTTATTTCTCACTTGACACTTTTTCTACCCTCTTCTAAAACATCTCGAGCTTTTGGTATTGGTGCCATTTGGTACAGGTGTTTCATTTGTTGTGTTGTTTACCCAGGCTGCAGCCTATGGTAGGAAGGAGAAGATTCAGTTTTAGCTATAGTCTGTCCACGATATTAACCATCCCATTCATGGATCTGCCTTCCTTCTACTTGAAGAATACCACTTTCTTTTAAAAAAAATGTATGTTTTGTGATGCGAGGATTTCCACGGGCTTTCTCCTCCACTCTCTCTTATGGAAAAATTCTTGAAGGAATCGTTCTGGTAAATTCATATAATAAAGAATGGTTCTGGATTTCTAGTTGGATTCTACAAACGACTCTCCTCTGGGTTTCAGTATCTTAATCCTTTCTTCCTCCATGCATTCCTTCACTCTGAGACGTTATATTTAGCACCATAATTTTTTGTGCTGCATCTTTCTGACTGCCCTCCCCAACCCTCTCAAGTACCATTCTGCTAACAGTGTGGACAGCATGGTGGTATATTCTTGGTACTTTTTACTGAATGCTTTGGCTAGGCTAAGCTGGTTTCTTGTTACTATATATATATATTACAGTTTACCAATCTTGGAAAAGTCTATATAGAAAAGAGTTAAAAGCCGCTCTGCATTCTGAAATTTGGAAAGCCATGCAAATTCATTGTCAAAAAGAACCCAAACTTCCTATGTTTGATCATAAGCATCTGTGAAATCCAGAGGATGGAGAAAATCAATTATTAACTTTTCTATAAGGTTGCCTTTGTCTCTGCAGTCTTACTTGGATGGATGCCTAAAAGCCCCTGTTTCTTGGTCCTCTTTCATACTTTCTTCTGATTTCTTTTCTTCCTTTCTCACAGTTAAGGCTATATCCTGCTACACTACCTGAGCTAATGTAGTAACATGTTTGTGGATGACAATTTAATGTCATTTTTTTTTTTTTTTTTTGCGGTACGCGGGCCTCTCACTGTTGTGGCCTCTCCCGTTGTGGAGCACAGGCTCCGGACGCGCAGGCTCAGCGGCCATGGCTCACGGGCCCAGCCGCTCCGCGGCATGTGGGATCTTCCCGAACCGGGGCACGAACCCGTGTCCCCTGCATCGGCAGGCGGGCTCTCAACCACTGCGCCACCAGGGAAGCCCTAATGTCATTTTTAATGACTAATTTCTTTCTACTTTGGGACAGCAGCTACAAGTTACAAATCAGGGAGGACCAGACTTCTTGGGTCACTGAGTCTCCTGGGAATGATTTCTTGACCCAAAGTGGTAAATCTGCAGTTGTTGAGTCTTCAGGCTTAGTGCATTCCTGACTTCATGTGAACTTCTAAGACAGTAGTACCACAGAGCTTGAATTATTAAACAAGGGTCAAATGAATCAAATGAATCATAGAACTTAACAACACCAAGATTTACTGAAAAGGCAGGCACAAGTGGAGAATCTGTCTTTAGAGGGACGTCAAACAGGTAGATATAGCTCCCTTATAACCCTTTCTCACGTTGGGATTCAGATGAGCTTTATGTGGGTGGTACAAGTTAGGTCAAAAGAATTCATTTAGATTTGAGGTTTCTTAGTTTTTACACATTGTTAATTAGTAGGTAGTTAGAGTGATTAACTTCCATTGTCTGGTCAGCCAGATTCCATAAATCAATCCAGGCTTATTTTTTATCACTGTCTTAATTGAGTGTTTATAGGCTGATAAAATATTTTTAGATAAAAATTTCCTTGTGTATTTTCCAGCTAGCGAATCCCATCAGAAAATTTTTAAGGAGGTCTATTTGAGGTTAACACTGCCCTGATGTCCTGGAACAGGGAATCAGACAATTTACAGACCTGTCATTAACTCTTTCCTTGCCAGAGGCATATGGATTTAGGTCAATGATGCCTAAAGAAATAACGGATATACTATGGAGCTGAAGCACACAATCGTGGTTTTTCATTTCTTGTTTTGTATTTTTATCATATTTATGTGTTAATTTTATTAAGGAGTCAAAAGCTGAATACGGCTTCTTGCCAAAATCGCTAGTATTCTCTTCTGCCTTCTCTGAACACTCACCAAGAATGTCAAACACTTTAAAACACATTTTGTTGGTTTTTTGCTATGTTCCTCGATGTATTTATATGATATCTTTTTTTTTTCTATTTTAGTCCGTTTATTTTTTGCCTTTCCACTACGGAAAATGAGGATTTAACACACTTTCTTTCAACTTTCACCTTCTCTAACTCCCAATACCTTCTCTACCTGCACAGTTAAACCCTTCCCATATTCCCAGTCTCCAAAATAGTTATAATTTTGGTGGATTCATATTCATCATTTACATTATTATGATTATACACTCTATTTCCAGTTTTCAAGTAGTATATAATGAATTCTTTTTCTGCAGTTTTAATTTCCTTTTAAATATTATTTTGTTTTCTATTTGATTTGTTTGATACCTTAAACACTGATTTTACCCCCAAATCTGTGTTAATTCTTTAAGTTACTTTACAAGCTATTCAGACACTTATATGTTCTATCAATTTGATCTTTAAGAAGTCTTTTCCAAAAAAAAAAAAAAAAAGAAATCTTTCCCAGACCCTACTATAATATCATGCACAGCTGTCATTCTGGGATTCTTTTATGCTTGTTCATCCAATGTCCTTGATCTGATCTATACCCTTAATACTCTTAGTTTCTGAGTTTTTAATGCAATAGAGTGAGGGTCATATTTAAATTTGGAGTAACCTTTGTGGTCTGGCTCAACTAGCGTGTCTATCTGGACATAAGACCCCCTTCTTATATGAAGGATGGAATATATTGAGTTTAATAAGCATAGTTTTTTATCAGAAAGTGTAAAATTTGTTTAAAACTTGTCTTTAGAAGAAGAGTCATGTTCTCAGTATAGACATTTGTAGGTGGCTGATGAGTCACTGTTAACCATAGTCTTCATTTAACTGTTCAGTGATTCTCAGTGGGTCTTAGCGTTCTCTGTGCAGCAATGTTAATGGTCATTAAGTAGAGGGTTTTGATTTAACAGATTGATCTCTTTAGTGTGTCCAGAATTGGGAATCTCAGTTTTGCATAATTTTTCCTCTCAGGTTTTTAGAAGGATGAATCCAGTTTTTGTGAAGCTGAAGGACGCAACTGTTGCCACCTTTAAATGTTCAGGATATAAGTAAGTGGGAACCTCCAGACTTTACTGTATGCTAACGCTTTTAATCGTTTGGTGTTGCAGTTTTGAGAGAGCAATTTAATCTTCAGGATCATCAATTTTAAATCATTGTTGGGAAATCTGGAAAAGACAGAGTAATTTTTTGTTTTTTTGTTTTTTTTCGGTACGTGGGCCTCTCACTGTTGCGGCCTCTCCCGTTGCGGAGCACAGGCTCCGGACGCGCAGGCCCAGCGGCCATGGCTCACGGGCCCAGCCGCTCCGCGGCATGTGGGATCTTCCCGAACCGGGGCACGAACCCGTGTCCCCTGCATCGGCAGGCGGACTCTCAACCACTGCGCCACCAGGGAAGCCCAGTACTTTGCTTTTATTAATAGAGGAGATGACTTGGTAGTAAAACATAAAATTAAACTTCCCTATTGTTTATATCTATAAATGTACATAAACATTTCTTCTTCTTTGCTTGTTTCTTCAACCACACACATACTGATTCCATAGTGGTGAGTAGACTTTCTACCCTATTTACACAATCTTTCTCATTTCTCAATGGATATGAGTTATTTATCCTAACTTTTGGGCACCCACAAATAATTAACCCATTTGTAGTCAATAAGAAACCCAAATCAACACTCAGTTTAACAAGGTACATTTCTTTAGTCTTTCTACTCTTTTTACCCTGGTTCTATCACATAATTTTCATAGCCTCTTGTGAAAACTGCTAGACGTTTATTCCTGCATTGTTCTTTTCTTGACTGATAGAGGGTAGAGGTGCAAGAATTTTATCCTACAGATCTCCACTTCATTTTCTTTGATTTAGTTTGGATATTGATTTAGATTTGTAAATTATATGTTTTACCTTATATCTAAATAGAGAAAATGGATGTGGTTTTCTCTATGTTTCCCATTGTCCTAGACTGATCTACCTGACTGTGGCACAGAGATGACTATGGGATCAATGGGTTGGTTTAGACTTAGGTTGGAGGAGATAGTGACAGGAGAAGAGTCCTCACACAGAAGGTGATGCAAAGTTATTCTTTCAAACTCTCTTCAGAGCAAAAGGATCTTCTGGATCACAATCAAATGGTTTCTCTTTGCTTTATGCTGCTATTATGCTGCAGAGAGTCTGATCCTCATTTAGTAAATAGGTCTTCCTTCTCATTTAATCTTATTGCCTCTCATTGGCAACTGAGTGTTCTCTAACCTGGGTAACTTTTCTATATAATGTAATTAGGGCCACTGCCAAGGGAATAAAACTTAGATCTGGTCCAGAGAATTATTACCACTTGGAGAGATCCAGGCAAACTTTTCTGGCAGGATACACAAAAGGGTAAAAATTGATGTGCAAGGGCTTCCCTGGTGGCGCAGTGGTTGAGAGTCCGCCTGCCGATGCAGGGGACACGGGTTCGTGCTCCGGTCCGGGAGGATCCCACATGCCACGGAGCGGCTGGGCCCGTGAGCCGTGGCCGCTGAGCCTGTGCGTCCGGAGCCTGTGCTCTGCAACGGGAGAGGCCACAACAGTGAGAGGCCCGTGTACCACAAAAAAAAAAAAAAAAAAAAAAAATTGATGTGCAAAAAGACTGGGCTCATCAATTAATGAATTTGTCTTAATGCTCATTTGATGGTTGAATGACATTAGAGATTCCAAAAGCTTTGTGTTGGTTAGCTGGAGAGAATGTTGCTTCTGTCTCTCTCTTGTTTTTGATATATGTGGTGCACAAGGACAGAATCAACTCTAGTTTTACCATTTCTGGAAAAAGTAATTGTGATAGCAAGATCAGATAACATTCATTCAAGACATGCACCTATTAAAAGACGTAGTAAAAACAAATATACTCTTTCAAATAAGAAATTTATTCATTTTTAAATTTAATTATTTTAAGCAGTGCAAAGTCAATAATACATAGATATTTTCTAGTAGGATTCTACCTCATTAAGTATCTGATAAGTACACCAACCAAGTTTAACTTATTGAATTGATAATTGATGTGAGTGGAAATACTACAACTTATTCAACATTGAGAGAAGTGAGGGAGAAAAAGGTAAGAACTGGGGAGTAAGGAGGGCCATTACAGAGATAAGAACCATGTATAAAGCACAAAATTGCAAAAGAATCTGATGTGTTTAGGGAATGCTGGTCAGGTCAATATTGCTTGTTCCTAAAATGACTGTAAGGAAATAGTGAGGCTGAAAAAAGAAAGTATTTAAAATTCCAAACATGGAACTTCATAAACTGAGTTAAGGGCTTTGAGCTTCCTAATGTAGCTTATTGTTTCCCAAATTTTGATTTAAGGTAGAGCATCGGCAGTTTTAAAAAATAACTGTACAGATTGTTTAGAAAATTTTCCATTTTTTCATGGATATCTTTGGTAGCAATGTATGTTTTATTTTTGAACAAAATAAGTTAAAAAGGTAGTAAATGTAAAGAAAATATTGGTTAAATGATTATACAGTTAGAATACAGGTGTGGAGATGTTCATTATGCAGTAATGCAAATAACTGAATTTTGGAAATTTTACTATAGCTAATTATGAACCACTAATGTTTTTTATGCAGGAGAATGGCATTGTTTGGCTTACCTGCCCCTGTCTCCCCAGCTGTCTCTCTCTTTTGATTCAACTCCAGTAAACGTGTGAGGATGGTTTGTGATGGGAAAGAAAATAAGGGCATCCAAATGTGAAAGGAAGAGGCAAAACTGACACTACATAAAACCCTAAAGACTTTACCAAAAAATTGTTAGAATAATAAACTCAGTAAAGTTGCAGGACGTAAAATCTATATACAAAAATCAGTTGCATTTCTATACACTGACAACAAACTGCCATAAGGAGAAATTAAGAAAACAAATCTATTTACAATTGCACCAAAAGAATAAAATATCTAGGAATAAATTTAACCAAGGATATGAAAGACCTGTACATTGAAAACTCTAAGGTATTGAAGAACACACAAATAAATGGAAAGATATTTGGTGCTCATGGATTGGAAGATCTAATATTATTAACATGTCAATACTACCCAAAGCAGTTGCAGATTCACTGCAATCCTTATGAAAACTCCAATGGAAATTTTCACAGATACAGAACAAACAATCCTAAAATTTGCACGGAACCACAAAAGACCCTGAATAACCAAAGCAATCTTGAGGAAGAACAACAAAGCTGGAGGTGTCATGCTTGCTGATTTCAAACTATATTACAGAGCCATATTAATAAAAACAGCATGGTATTAATATAAAAATGGACACAGAGATCAATGGAACAGAATAGACACCCCAGAAATAAACCTAAATTTGTATGGTCAATTAGTTTTTGACAAAGGAGCCAAGAATATACAATGGGGAAAGGACAGTCTTTTCAATTAATGGTGTTGAGAAAACTGGACAGTTACATGCAAAAGAATGAAACTGGACTACTATCTTACACTATTCACAAAAATTAACTCAAAATAGATAAAAGACTTGATCATAAGTTCTGAAGCCATAAAAATCCTAGAAGAAAAAATAGAGAAAAAAAAGGCCTTGACATCAGTCTTCGTGATGATTTTTTGGATTTGATGCCAAAAGCAAAGGCAACAAGAGCAAAAATAAGCAGGTAGGGCTACATAAAACTAAAAAGCCTCTGCACAGTAAAGGAAACCATCAACAAAATGAAAAGTCAGCCTATGGAATTGGAGAAAATATTTGCAAACTATCTTTCTGATAAGGGTTAACATCCAAAATACATAAAGATTTATCCTGTATGGGACTCTGTGCTTCCTGGACTTGATTAACTATTTACTTTCCCATATTAGGGAAGTTTTCAACTATAATCTCTTCAAATATTTTCTCAGTCCCTTTATTTCTCTCTTTTTCTTCTGGGACCCCTATAATTCGAATGTTGGTGCATTTAATGTTGTCCCAGTGGTCTCTGAGACTGTCCTCAGTTCTTTTCATTCTTTTTTCTTTATTCTGCTCTGCAGTAGTTATTTCCACTATTTTATCTTCCAGGTCATTTATCCGTTCTTCTGCCTCAGTTATTCTGCTATTGATCCCTTCTAGAGAATTTTTAATTTCATTTATTGTGTTGTTCATCGTTGCTTGTTTCCTCTTTAGTTCTTCTAGGTCCTTGTTAAATGTTTCTTGCATTTTCTCTATTCTATTTCCAAGATTTTGGATCATCTTTACTATCATTATTCTGAATTCCTTTTCCTCTTCATTTGTTAGGTCTGGTGGGTTTTTACCTTGCTCCTTCATCTGCTGTGTGTTTTTCTGTCTTCTCATTTTGCTTATCTTACTGTGTTTGGGGCCTCTTTTTCGTAGGGCACAGGTTCGTAGTTCCCATTGTTTTTGACGTCTGTCCCCAGTGGCTAAAGTTGGTTCAGTGAGTTCTGTAGGCTTCCTGGTGGAGGGGACTAATGCCTGTGTTCTGGTGGTTGAGGCTGGATCTTGTCTCTCTAGTGGGCAGGTCCAAGTCTGGTGGTGTGTTTTGGGGTGTCTGTGGCCTTATTCTGATTTTAGGCAGCCTCTCTGCTAATGGGTGGGGTTGTGTTCCTGTCTTGCTAGTTGTTTGGCATAGGGTGTCCAGCACTGTAGCTTGCTGGTCGGTGAGTGAAGCTGGGTGTTGGTGTTGAGATGGAGATCTCTGGGAAATTTTCGCCGTTTGGTATTACGGTGGAGCTGGGAGATCTCTGGTGGACCAATGTCCTGAAGTTGGCTCTCCCACGTCAGAGGCACAGCACTGATGCCTGGCTGCAGCACCAAGAGCCTTTCATCCACACCGCTCAGAATAAAAGGGAGAAAAAGTAGAAAGAAAGAGTATAAAATAAAATAAGATAAAGTAGAATAAAGTTATTATAAAAAATAATTATTAAGAAAAAAGTTTTTTTAAAAAGTAAAAAAAAAACAACAAACAAAAACGGGCGGACAGAACCCTAGGACAAATGGTGAAAGCAAAACTATACAGAGAAAATCTCACACAGAAGCATACACATACACATTCACAAAAAGAGGAAAAGGGGAAAAAATAATATATCTTGCTCTCAAAGCCCACCTCCTCAATTTGGGATGATTCCTTGTCTATTCAGGTATTCCACAGATGCAGGTACATCAAGTTGATTGTGGAGATTTAACCCTCTGCTCCTGAGGCTGCTGGGAGAGATTTCCCTTTCTCTTCTTTGTTAGCACAGCTCCCGGGGCTCAGCTTTGGATCTGGACCCGCCTCTGCGTGTAGGTCGCCGGAGGGTGTCTGTTCTTTGCTCAGACAAGACGGGGTTAAAGGAGCCGCTGATTCGGGGGCTCTGGCTCACTCAGGCCGGGGGCGGGGGGGGGGGGGGGGAGGGAGGGGCATGGAGGGTGGGGCGAGCCTGCGGCGGCAGAGGCCAGCGTGACGTTGCACCGGCGTGACGTCGCGCCAGCCCGAGGCGTGCCGTGCGTTCTTCCGGGTAAGTTGTCCCTGGATCCCGGGACCCTGGCAGTGGCGGGCTGCACAGGCTCCCCGGAAGGGGGGTGTGGAGAGTGACCTGTGGTCGCACACAGGCTTCTTGGTGGTGGCGGCAGCAGCCCTAGCCTCTCATGCCCGTCTCTGGGGTCCGCGCTTGTAGCCGCGGCTCGCGCCCGTCTCTGGAGCTCCTTTAAGCGGCGCCCTGAATCCTCTCTCCTCGCACACCAGGAAACAAAGAGGCAAGAAAAAGTCTCTTGCCTCTTCGGCAGCTCCAGACTTTTCCCCGGACTCCCTCCCGGCCAGCCGTGGTGCACTAACCCCCTGCAGGCTGTGTTCATGCAGCCAACCCCAGTCCTCTCCCTGCGCTCCGACCGAAGCCCGAGCCTCAGCTCCCAGCCCCGCCCGCCCCGGCGGGGGAGCAGACAAGCCTCTCGGGCTGGTGAGTGCTGGTCAGCCTCGATCCTCTGTGCGGGAATCTCTCTGCTCTGCCCTCCGCACCCCTGTTGCTGTGCTGTCCTCCGCGGCTCCGAAGCTCCCCGACTCCGTCACCCGCAGTCTCCGCCCGCGAAGGGGCTTCGAGTGTGTGGAAACCTTTCCTCCTTCACAGCTCCCTCCCGCTGGTGCAGGTACCGTCCCTATTCTTTTGTCTCTGTTTTTCCTTTTTTCTTTTGCCCTACCCAGGTACGTGGGGAGTTTCTTGCCTTTTGGGAGGTCTGAGGTCTTCTGCCAGCGTTCAGTAGGTGTTCTATAGGAGCAGTTCCACGTGTAGATGTATTTCTGATGTATCTGTGGGGAAGAAGGTGATCTCCGCGTCTTACTCTTCCGCCATCTTCCTCAACTCCCCCCTAAATTTAAAAAAGAGAAGCAGCAGAAAATAGAGGGAAAAAATCCCCAGCTCATTTAAAAAGCCTAGTACAATATTAATTTTACTTTTTTATGGAGTTATAAACTTGCATAGAGTAAATTTCACAAATGTTAAGTGTACAACTAAAGAACGGATACATAACTATATACCCATATATGTATTTGCTAGATAAAGAATATTTTCTACGCCAGAGAAGGCACTCTCATGCCTGCTTTCCCCGCCTACCACTATATGTACCGACCTTTTATCACCATAGATTAGTTCTTCCTGTGGTTGAGCAGTTTGAACAGTGAGAATTTCTTTTGGCCTGGCTTCTTTTACAAAATAGTATGTCTGTGAAATTCAAATAAGTTACTACATGTAGCAGTTTTTAAAAAAACTGCTATCTAGTATTCTAATGCAAGTCTTTATCGCTATTTATTTGCATTTTGGACATTGAATTATTTCTAGTTTTTTGCTATTATAAGTAGAACTGGTGTCAGAGCTATATAATAGGAAAGAAAAAATGAGTTTATCTACCGAAATACATATAAAAAGATATTCATATCAGCCACTATTACCCAAAATTGATGAAAGTTTTTCTTAGGAGTATACTCTTTGGAATATTCTGGGTTATAGGGTATAATATGTGTATATTTTGTAGATTTCAACAAATGATTTTTTTTTAAGTGGCTTACAAATTTCTACAGCTACTGGCATGCTATTGTTGGGTCATTTATGTTCATTCTATTGGAAATTGTTCTCTTACAAGTGTCCAACTAATTTTTGACAAGGGTGCCATGAACACTCAATTAGGAAGCAATTTTCTCTTCAATAAATGCTGTTGGTAAAACTTGATATTCACAAGCAAATGAATAAAACAGGACCCCTATATTATATCCTTATACTAAAATTAACTACAAATGGATTAAAGGCTTACATATAAGACCTGAAACTGTAAAAATCCTTGAGGAAAACATAGTGAAAATCTTCATAGACTCTGGTCTTGACACCAGTTTTTGGCTGTGACACTAAATGCACAAGCAACAAAAAGCAAAAATAAACAAGTGAACTATATAACACTAAAGTGTTTCTGCACAACAGTCTACAAAATGAAAAGGCAACCTATGGAGTGGGAGAAAATATTTGCAAATCATCTATCTGATAAGGGGTTAGAATCTAAATTATACTAAAAACTCGTACAATTTAATAGCCAAAAAAAAATCCAATTAAAAAATGGGCAAAGGAGTTGAATTGTCATTTTTCCAAAGAAGACATACAACTGGCCAAGAGGTGTTAGGTTGGCAAAATGTTCGTCTGGGTTTTTCCATAATACGTTACAAAAACCCAAATGAACTTTTTGGCCAACCCAATACATGAAAAAATACTATCATTAATCATCAGGGAGATTCAAATCAAAACCACAATGAGACATCACCTCACACCTGTTAGAGTGGCTATCATCAAAAAGACAAGAGACAACAAGTTTTAGTGAGGCTGAGAAGAAAAGGGAGCCCTTGTGCACTGTTGGTCGGAATGCACATTGATGCAGCCATTATGGAAAGAGTATGGAGGTTCCTCAAAAAATTAAAAATAGAAACACCATATGATTCAGCAATCCAGCTTCTGGGTGTATATCCAAAGGAAATGAAATCAGTATCTCAAAGAGATGTCTTCACTCCTATGTTCATTGCAGCATTATTCACAATGGCCAAGATATGGAAACTACAATTAAAGTGTTCATCAACAGGTGAATGGATAAAGAGAATGGAATGTACATGTATATAATGGAATATAATTCAGACACAAAAAAGATGGAAATCCCGCCATTTGTGACAACATGAAAGGACCTTGAGGGCATTATGGTAATTGAAATAAGCCAGACAGAGAAAGACAACTACTTTATGATATCTCTTATTTGTGGAATCTAAAACAAGTTAAACTCTTAAAAATAGAGTTAATGATGGTTCCCAGGGGCTGGGGGAGTGGAAGAATGGAGAAATGGTGGTGAAAGGGTACAAACCCCCAGCTATAAGATGAATAAGTTCTGGGAATTTAATGTCAACATGGTGTCTATAGTTAACAATACTATATTATGTACTTGAAAGTTGCCCTTACACACTAGATCTTAAATGTTCTCAACACAAGAAGGAAGAAAAGGTAACTGTGTGAGGTGGTGGAAGCCTTTACTAAACTTATTGTAATCATTTCAAATTATGTACATGTGTCAAAGCATTATGTTGTATACCTTACATTTACACAATGCTATATGTTAATTATATCTCAACAAATCTGGAAAAAAATTCTAAAGAAAATAAAATATAAAGAGATTCTATTTTTTTAAAACCTTTTTATTTATTATTATTATTTTTTTTTTTTTTTGCGGTACGCGGGCCTCTCACTGTTGTGGCCTCTCCCGTTGCGGTCCGGACGCGCAGGCTCAGCGGCCATGGCTCACGGGCCCAGCCGCTCCGCGGCATGTGGGATCCTCCTGGACGGGGGCACGAACCCGTGTCCCCTGCATCGGCAGGTGGACTCTCAACCACTGCGCCAATATCTTTTATTATTTTTTAACATCTTTATTGGAGTATAATTGCTTTACAATGGTGTGTTAGTTTCTGCTTTATAACAAAGTGAATCAGCTATACATATACATATATCCCTATATCTCTTCCCTCTTGTGTCTCCCTCCCTCCCACCCTCCCTATCCCATCCTTCTAGGTGGTCACAAAGCACCGAGCTGATCTCCGTGTGCTCTGTGGCTGCATCCCACTAGCTATTGATTTTACATTTGGTAGTGCATATATGTCCTATACCATTTCCTGTACTACTTTAACTTCTTTGTTCCTGTATTTGTTCTTTGTTCTTATTTGTTCTTTGTTCTCCTTAATTACTTATATTTATATTTTGAATCATTAAATGAAACTCCAGATTTAAAATCCCCGGTTTGTTAAAAGAATAAAGGCAAATGCTATATTGCTTTTTTAAAGCCTCCTCACTTAGGATTATTTAAATTGCATTTTTCCTGATTTTTTCCTACACAAGGGGTTATAAACAGACTTTATATGAAAAAGAATAGAAAATTGAACAGAGTTCTGCATAAGGAGGAAAGAGCTTTATTAGGAGGAGAAAGATGTGCTGGAGCCAACGAGTGTTGTTTTAACCCAAAAACGTGAACCTTTCTGTGTGAAGATGTCAACACAAAACAAAACAACACAATCATGTAGATTTTATTACAGTGTAGTTATTAGCAAAGATAAGAATAAAATAGTCTGGACACTTTTTCTTTGTTTCAGCTTTTAAACATTAGTTCTTACCTTGATAAGTTAAAAAAAAACTTAGAGAATTTTAATATCTGAGACTCAGCCAAAAATAAAGCCAATAAAGGCACATAGGCATCTTCACTTCCTGTTTACATCCCTTAGAATCAGGAAGTCATTCTGATTCTCAACAGATAATTTCCTTTCAGTTGCATTTGCTTCAAGGTTATTTTTCTTCTCTAATGTTCCATAAAGTATTCCCCGATGGTCCAGTCCATAATGACCCTTGCCTTTTCCACCTGGGATTTTATTTCCTCAGTTGGACGAGAAGCAGTATTTAGACCTCATATTTCTTATCCAGTCCTGCACTGGGCACATTTTTTTGTTCTTAGGCAGTGTTCTGGTATCAGAGATTTCTCTTGGCTGTTCTGGTTGAGAAATAGGGGGTTTGTGGACCTTGAGAGGAAACACACACTCATGCAGGTGGAGATGAGGCATGAGGGCTCCTGGACATGGTACATAAGAAGTCTTGGGAGCTGGCAAAGACTGTGGAACCACATTAGCATCTTGTCAGTGGGTCTGCACTGGTCAGTCACCTTAGAGAAGGTTGAGTTCAGACCAGGAATTGAGATCATTGTGTGTACGGGGGAGTGGTGGTGGGACAGTGTTCCCTGTGGCGGGGAAAATCTGTCCTTTTTTTGGTTTTTCAATTTAGACATTGTTCTGCTGAGTAAGACTGGCTGTGAAGTCTAGGGAAATAGTTTCTTCATTTTGTGAATGGATATGGTTCCGATGCAGTGAGAGGGACATTCTGAATATGTGTAGTAAAATCGACCCTCAGAGGCCCTGGGGCTGGAGCTCACAGTACGTTTTGGGCCTTCACAGAGAGCCCTAAATCAGGAAGCTTTAGGGAAAGAGACGGGCTCTCCTGGGAGTGCAGAGACGGGAGACCCAGGCTCCTCTAACTCTTAGGTCTACTGTTGCCATCCCAGCAGCCCCTACTGCCCAGCTAAGCAGAGGAGAGTGAGTCCTCTACTTAGGGGTGGCCTTGAGGCTAGGGAGGCACAGGGTGAAGGCAGCACGGGGGGTCAGTGCTGAGGTATCCAAGTATGGGCCCCAGCAGTGGAAGTAACCACTGAACGGCCAGCTAGCAGGCCTGCCGCCTCTCACTACCAGCCCTAGGAGAGCCCTGACCCCAGACCCAGAAGAGAGAGAAGCAGTTCTCCTTGAAAGAATGAAAAAATGCAAACTAGCAACAGAAGGGCTGGGTGACAAATGAGCTGGGCATGGGTGAGTGAGAGAATGAGGAGTTGAGATCCGTGCCAGGCTGGAACACAGGCCCAGGCAGGCAGCAAGGCAGGCAGCACTGTGGGCACCGGAAAGGGCCTGGAGCTGGGACTCAGCAGGCCAGCTTTCAGTGCCACACCAGCTGCTCACAAGCTGTTTGACCTTGGCCAAGCTAATCTGATTGTCTAATATTTTGGGTTCAGTAGAGCTGTGGTGGAAGTGAAGCTCCCTGAGATTACTTGTTTCTATCTGGCAGTTATAGGACGAGGCTTGGCCAATCCCCATCCAGACCTTCATGAGTCCTATTGTGCCGGAAGCTGTGACTTCATCAGCCTTGTCACCTAGGAGGTGAGAGAGCTGGGCAGAGAATTCCGCGTCCTCAGACCTCCATGGCAGAAGTTGTACCAGGGGCCAGTTTATTCCCAAATGGTGTTCCTTGGCTCTATGCCTTGTTTGCTATGCTCTTTGTATTTTTTCTCTTTGTCATGTTTTCTTCCTTTTTATTTGAGATAGACCAACATGTAAAGAAATGTAAGTACCATGGTGGGCTGTAGGACACAGGCCAACCATAATGAGGGAACGTGTGTATGGAGCGAGGAGAAGGTGTTATTATTACATGTTATATTTTATATAATATATAACATATGTTATATATAATATGTTATATATGTTATATTATATATGTATATTATATGATATATGTTATATATAATATGTTATAATGCGAGGAACACGAGGAAAAAATGTCTACTCTTCTCTGATCCCCAAGGTCTCAATGACCCAGGGCTAAAGGTCTTAGAATTATAATCTTATATGCGATAGAAGTACTTGGGTAACACGGGTCAGGACTGGGCTAAGAAGTCCATTCCTGGTGTGGCTGTGGAGTATGAGGAAGTACCAGGGGCCCTGTCTGAGCCTGCGTAGTGCCCAGGCTTAAGGATCTAAGGAACCCTGTGGGGCCTGGGGGCACACGGAGTTTCCAGATGGCCTGTGACCCAGTGTGCTTTGTCTTAGTGTCGCTCCGACGCAGGTATTCTCTGCATAATGCTGTCCATAAGTATAAAGAAAACAATGGCATAAAGATGGATCATCTGGGAAGACCAGGTGTGTATTCTTTGCCCTTCACCTTTGGGTTCATATGGCCACAAGCTGACAGCTCTGTAGTTACTCCCACAGTTCACGTGCTCGATATCCGAGAATCCCAAACTCAAATCTGGGCTCAGTGAGACATCCCCCTCGTGTTCTGTTTAGCCTAAGACTTCTGAGTCTTCTCTCTAGCGAGAACACTTTTCAAGCAGATGTCTGCTTCTGAGCTCTCATTAACTCCTCATTACCTTCATAATAAACATAGGTTTATGATTTAGGGACTCCTGTATGTGGAAAGGTTTCTCTTTCTCACCTGTCTATACTTGTGATGTTCCTCTTCTTATCAAGGTTCTCTCTCTCGAGTGACTCAGTGATTAAGCTACCTTTTTTTTTTTTTTTTCATGCTAGACAGTGAAAAAGTGCCTCTTCTCCAGGCACTTGTTATAAAGTTGTCATTGTGATAGGAATAAGTGATGGGATAGATCATCATACAAACACCCTGGGGAGGCTGAAAGTCCATTTTTCTAGGGGACATTCTGACCACCTGTTGGGCCTAATTCCTGCAGATTTTGTATGTCAGGTGACTTGCCTCTCCAGGTAAGGGCAGTTCCTTCTTCGTGCTGTTCTATGGCTCCCTTGTGACATCACTGGGAGAGGACTCCTTCGGTTCTCTGAATCAACCCTGTCACTCCTTCAATATGAACGTCAGATGTCCTACAGATAGTCTGACCAGGTTTCCCTCTCACAAAATTAAAATGCCTGGTCTGTAAAAGGTTATTTTACAGGGTTTCTCTGAGGTAAAATGAAGTAGAACATGGTTTTAATTGTAAGCAACCAGAGCGTCTAACCCAACACTGCCATTATATAAATGAGAATATATACTTTATTGTTGTAGTTGGAAAAGTTTAAGTCAATTGCCCCAAACTTCGCATGAAGTCACTGTAACTCACAATCATCTGTATAAATGTCTCCATTTCCCTATTTCACGTTGCACTTCACTTCTGCCACTGTCCTTGAGACCCTTGTCTGCCTTAGAGTCCGAAGTCAGAACACAATTCCCCAAGTGATGATTTCAAAGAAGTCAAATTAGTGGCTTTGTCTGAAACTGTTCCTTTTCCAGCAATGAGTGAAGTGGGTATCTCCTTCGTGGAGGGGTACAGGTTTGTCACCTAGGCCTCTCTAAGTGACCAAGGAGAGAGTACAGCTATCCTTTC
Source organism: Leucopleurus acutus (assembly GCF_964270905.1). Lineage (NCBI taxonomy): Eukaryota > Metazoa > Chordata > Mammalia > Artiodactyla > Delphinidae > Leucopleurus > Leucopleurus acutus. Next base: position 7,514,245 of record NC_139152.1, read on the forward strand.
TGAGAGTAGAAAATCTGAGTGGGTTCCTATCTCTCTCATACATCGACTTTGCCCCTTTCAAGGCATTTCTGTGTCCTTACAGAGGCTGGCTAGATCTCGGTTTCTGTGGTTACCTTCCTTCCACCCCTGTTCTCAGTCACTGATGCGGTGTTTCTATGACCATATTTCTCAAACTTGAATATTAGTTCCATGCACGGTCAAACGATTTTTGCACTAATTCTGCATGTGAACCAAAGTATAGAGTGTCTGGTGAAATGCCAGAATATGAACATTTTGTGACATTTCTTACATTACGAGGGCCGTTGCCCCTAATATACTAGATTGACCTTCCTTACAGATATATAGTTTCTTGGGTTAGATGGGGGAGAACATTAATCCAGATTTCTTTAGAAACTCATAGGACCTTAGAGATAGAAGCACGAGAGCTTCAGCCATAATATTTTTTTTTTGTGGTACGCGGGCCTCTCACTGTTGTGGCCTCTCTCATTGCGGAGCACAGGCTCCGGACGCGCAGGCTCAGCGGCCATGGCTCACGGGCCCAGCCGCTCCGTGGCATATGGGATCTTCCCGGACCGGGGCACGAACCCGTGTCCCCTGCATCGGCAGGCGGACTCTCAACCACTGCGCCACCAGGGAAGCCCCATAATATTTTTTAAGTAGCAGATTAGAAAGCTGTTGTTTTCTTTTTTCTGTGTAAGGTGAAAAGTTGTAAGCCTTCTGGTGAAGACTGACTTTTTTTATAGCTCATGTAGCAACTCCCTTATATAACAAGCATTATAAAGTTTGGGATTATCTGCATAGATATTTCAGAAGTCAGGACAAGTCACAAAGAAAAGGTTGGTCTGTCACTGAGGACTGACTGTTTTGGAGCTGTGATTTCCTCCTTCCCATTTCTTGTATATTCACCTTGAGAAATAGTAATCTCTTGTTACAAGTTTTCCCCAGACTATGGGCTAAGAGTCATAAAGTCCTGTCGTGACAGGATGGTTCTGAGTGTCTCATGACGTACAGAAATTTTCACAGTCTGCATCTCTTCCGTTATTCCTGCCCTCTAAAATGAGTGTTGTCATTCTTCTGGGTCACAGGTAGAATCCAACACTTTTCTTCTTGTTTCAGGCTGTCCCCTGGAGTCACCAAGGACAGAAGTTCTTGGAGGGCAGGAAGATGAGATGAGAGAAGATCCCCCACTATTCGTGAGGGTAGCAAGAGAGCCCAGGGATTCTGAGGCTGAGATCTGTGCCCCTGGGCCATCAGTTTGAGAGTGGCTAAGCCTGCAAGGAGTCCTGTGACATCTTATCTCAGATGGGGGAGGTCTTCTGAGACCCTCATTATCTGTGTTTATACTGGAAAAAAAGATAATAAATATTTTGAGGCTCTCAGAAAAGTTCTGTGCTACCAGGAATTTTTTGTTGAACTGATAGCTTCTTACACTCAACTGTTTTTACTCAACTTAAATCTCAAGAGAATTTCCTATTTCCAGGTGAAATCCTAGGCAAGTGACTTACATTATCTTATTCTCCTAAAGCAACATATATAGTCATTCTTGCAGGGGAAGAAAAACTCATGGTCCTTATAAGACTAAGCGGTCACTTAATCCAGGACCATAGCTGAGACTTTTCTCTCTCCATCTAAGATGATCATGTAGCAAACTCATCTGAACATTCTGAAATGTTCTGTCCACATTGTGCTGTTTTCTTATATCAGCGCCATGCTTCTCTCCCATCTTGGAATGGAACATGGTTTCACAGAGACAGATGCCCAGAGAAGGAATTTCTATAGTTTTCTTTTTCTACCCAAAGCTTCATGGCCCCCAAACATTTCTTCTTTATTATCAAGTGAAACTAATTTTTATCGCTCCTCTCCCACATCAGGTTTTCTTTTCATGTAAGTTCCTAGATATAATTCTCCCTCAGCTTTACCTATCATGTTTACCTGTTTACCTCTGTTCACCTCTCTTGACCAAGTGTAGTACGTTCATCCAGATGGGTCTTTAAGGCATCCACTTGGAATCTCTAGTTGGAGAAGCATATAAGGAACTGGAGGAGGGTGGGGAGAGAGGGAGGCGGAAAGAGAAAGACAGGGAGAGAGAGACACGGAGGAAGCGAAGGGGGCGGCGCGGCGGGGGGAAGGATGGACAGGAGAAGAAAGAGGAGGAGGGGGAGGGAGACAGAGAAAGAAGGAGTTGGGGGAAGGGAAGGAGGGGAGGATAGAGGAGAGGAGGGGAGAAGAGGAGAGAGATACCTGGACTGGAGACATGAAATAGATTGTTCTGAGGTGAAACAAACTGTCAGTAGAAATATTAAAGAAAAATCCGGTGCAACCTTTCAGAACTGTTAGGTGAGGAATTTCCACATTGAGTGGGAAGTTAAAATAGTCTGGGAAAGTCCCTTCATTGTCTAATAATTATAATAATTTGTGATAAAGAGCTGTTGAAATCACAATTCATTTTGGTGTTTGTAAAACTGTGTGGATGTCTATTAAGGTGATATTCAAAATGTCTGTGGGATGTTGGTCTTTTCTGTCTGCACCTGTTTCTTTGCGGGTGTGTGTCACTTCCTATGTTTGTATATTATTTTTCTCTTCATAGGTGCTCCTGTGGTTTCTGGGGGCACATTTCTTCTTTTTTTTTTTCCATTTTATTTTTATTGTTCTTTTTTAAATATGTTATTTATTAAATTTTATTGATTTTTCTTAATAGCTTGATTGTATCAAAAGTTTTTGTTTTCTTCATCTCTAGGCTTGTGCATTTCTTTTGTAGTTTTGTTTCTTAAGTTTCTGATTATTTCTTATTGAGTATAATTTTTTTTCCCCAACCCCCCCGAGTATAATTCCTTTTACTCTGTCTCTCTCTGTCTCTGTCTGTCTGTCTGTCTGTCTCTCTCTCATTGGTCTACCTGCCCAACAAATTCCTTGTAAATGTCGTTTTATTCTTCATCTTTCACTACTCTGGGGTGAGAGGATACAACTCTAAAGCCTGATTGTCCTGCTCCTGAAATGTACTTTTTCTAAATTCAAGTGAATTCAAGGAGACCTGGGGTTCTAAAATCAGGCATCAAACAAAAGCCCTGTAGGTATTTAAAGCAGGAAGTGGTTTCCTACAGGAAATCAAGTTCTTACAAAATCCTCATCAGAAAGTTTCAAATACCCCAGGAAACCACTTCTGAAGGATGCACCAACACCAAGGCTAGCAATTTTCAGGCAAGTGCAAAGGCCCCTGCAAAACTAAATCTCCCTTAAATAGGAGAACCTATCATTGGTGGAATTTACCTCAGCTTCTTCCTGCAAGTGATTGTGGGAAATTGTAAGTCTTCCAGCCCCCGCCATTTAGAGCATAAAAGGAGACAGAAACAGTGAGGAACTGATAATAGGAAATGCAGCTCTGTTGCCTATGTAGTGCAAAGGGGAGCACTCTTGTTTACCTTCAGCAGAAAACCTAGTGATCACACCACAGGACTCCTCTAGCTACTTCTGTTTCTTTTCTTCACGGGGATTCTTCAGGGTGCTGGGTCAGGAGGGTTAAACACTGGTCACGTACTATTCTAAGAGTTCATTCTTTTAGAAATTAATTCCAAGAATGGAAACCATCCTCTTAGCTTTCTAAAAGTATACTACCATCACAATAGTTTTTCATTCATTTCCTCCAAATCTTGCTTACTTCAACTTACCTATCTTCATGTGTGAGGCACCAACATTCTAGCCTTAATTTCCTGCCCAGGAAACCATCGCTCTTCAAAGATGCTCCCTGGCAAGGAATATGCCTAATCTATTTATTTAAAAATACACATTGTTACCCAATCTCTGGGACCTAAACTGAAATTCAAGATAGTCTTGAATAGATAGTTTTCTTCATGGACAGTGGTTGGTTACTTCCCTTATATTTGTATAAAAAATTTCCGAAGTCAAAAGGAGTTGTTTCTTATGCTAAGGATGCTACGGACTAAAACTTCCAGAAACCCCTCAGTTGTCACTCCCTTGATAAAATAATGCTCAATATAGAAATAAAAAATGGATGGTTCCATTGTACTATTAATGTCTTTCCCTGTGATCTTCATATATCATTTAAAATCAACAAACCCACATATTACTCCTTTAGCTACTTATATTAGTATTTTGAGTCATTAATCTTAAAGCTTCAAACATCATTTTTAAATGGAAAGGCAAATATTTATATACTTTAAAAATATCTCACTCATGATTATTAAAATGCTATCTTCCCCTGATGTTCATACAAGGAGAAATAAACAGACTTTATATGAAAAAGGATAAAAATATTTGAACAGAGTTCTGCATAAGGAGGAAAGGGCTATTTTGGAGGAGGAGGATGTGCTGGAGTTAAGGGACCACTGAGGCTTTCATAGAAATGAAGCTATCTGACTTTACTAAACGTTTCCTTTATGATATATATAGGATCAGGCCTGGCTAATTCAACTGAGACATTCATTAATCCCATTGTTTCTGTGGCTTCATCATCCTGATAACTCAGAAGGTGACAGAACTGGGGCAGAGAATTTCTTTATGCTTATTTGCATCTTCATGGGTGAGTCTGAATCAGGCACCAGTGTACCCTTAAATGTGGCCTTTGGCTATATGTCCTATCTGCAATGACCATCCTTTTCAATGTATTTTTCTCATTTCCCCCCCTTTTCAGTGAGGTTAATGAACACATTATCTCAATGTGGAGCCTAGAAAATATATATATACAGATATGGAAGGGAGGGGTTCCATTAACATGTGAGGTACTGAAAAATATGTTCCTTACTACATGGTCTAGGGAAACAATTCCTCCTCTCTGGGCTTTAGAGACTTTTCAATGACCCTGGGCTAAGAGTTCTTAAAAATCTCACTTTCATGTATGATAGAAATACCTGGGGGACACAGGTCAGGACTGGGTTAGGAAGTCCATTCCTGGTATACCTGTGAGCATGAGGAAGTATTTGGGGCCCTAACTGAGCTGAGGTTAATGCCTAGGTATAAGGATATGGGAAACCCTATAGAATCTGAGGATCTGTGAAAGAGTTTCCAGATATTTGTCTCTGACCCAGAGAACTTTATCTTAGCTGCTCAGATACAGATATTCTCTGTGCTGTATATAAGGATAAAGATGACAGTATTATAAAGATGGGCCATCTAGGAAGGCCAGGTGAGTATTTGCTACCCCTCACCTTTGGGTTTTTCTGCCCGTAAGCTGGCAGCTCTAGTCAGGTCCACAGTCCATGCACTAGATAGTTTGAGACATCATACACAAATGTGGTCCCAGTGGGACAGCCCCCTCGTGTTCTGCATGGGACCCCCCCCTTCCTCTCAGCTAAGCCTCTAAGCTTTCTCTCTGGGGAGAACATATATCAAACTTACGTTTCATTCTGAGCGCTCATTAGTTCCTGTAGGTGGAAATGTTGCTCTTTTTTGTCTATTTCTGTGATGTTCCTCTTTCTATTAGAAGTTGCTTTCAGCTGACTCGGGGATGAAATCCTCACATTACATGCTAAACAGTAAAAGGAAAGGTGATGCTGAATCTTTTCCAGTCAGTCCTTATAAATTTGATTTTGAAATAGGATTAAGGATAAAAGGACCCAAGCACGTGTAGAGGTGAGACAGAGCAATACACGTTTAGTAGAAACTGTACTTCTAGTTTTGAATTTTGATCTCTTCCCAGGCTAGTGACGTGCTGCTGGATACTCTCGTGATGCTGGGCAGTGGTGGCAGCGAGACACAGCTCCCTATCAGTCACACCGTCACGAGGGCGAACAACCATTCTGCACCCAGACGACAATTCTATTTTTCGTTCTCAGTGCAGCATTCAATGAATTATGTGAGATAGTCAACATTACAAAATAAGCTTTGTATTAGATGATTTTGCCCAACTGTAGGCTAATGTAAGCGTTCTGAGCCCATTTAAGGTAGGCTAGGCTAAGCTATCTTGTTCGGGAGGTTAAGAGTATTAAAAACATTTCGATTTAGGATAGTTTCAATTTACCACGGGTTTATCAGGAGGTAACCCCATTGTAAGTCGAGGAAGATCTGTCTTTGAAATTGACGAGAGGTGCAAAAGAAAAGGGAAATGAGACAAATGTCATGTTTCTACATGATAGTTGCTTTGAAGCCCTAAGTGCTAGAAAAGGGTGCCTGCAGTACTCAAATACTAAGAAAGGATTAGAAATCGAGTTGCATCTAACACTTGGATATTTAACAAGTCAATAAACTCTAGACAGTCTTGAATTATTATATATCTTTCTTTAAATGTTAACCTTTCTTTATATTAATATGTTACATGGATAAGTGATTTTTAGTAAAATATAAACTTTTACTGTAAAAGCATATATTTATATAGAAAAGACATAATTTATGCATTCATTTCAGCTTTAGTTATGCTGCCCTAAGAAACGAGGAAGTGAGCCATTGAGTCTTTGTACCCTTAGCAGGCTCTGCTGTGCATTTTTTGTCAGTGATCAGAGTTACAGTGACAGAAAGAAATGAAAGAACCCAAGAGCGTTATGCGTTGTACAGATAACTGTACGTTATTAATAAAACCTTCAAAAATCATTAACTTTCCCTTCATTAAAATATAGGAAAAATAAGTTTGATTTGGTAATAAGAAGAAAATTATTATTTAAACCAAACTAGAAAAAGATACATGCAAATGAAAACACTGTCAAATAAAAATACATATTTATAAAATCCTAAAAAGTCAGAAAGCCCATTCAGAAATTCATAAAATCAAGAACAAGAAGTGAAGACAAATTCAAATCAGCAATATTCCTTTTTATTTATTTATTAAAAGGGTATTCCTTTTAATACCCTTGAAAGTCTTGCATACAATTTTTAGTAGTCACATTCACCAATTTAATTTTTAGAAATTCATCAGCGGTCTTTGGAATACTGGGAGACAAAGGACTGTACTGTAATCTTCAGTATACAGGTAGATTCTTGCTCATTCAATAGTCCAGGTCTTCATCTTAAATGCTGAACTAAAGACATAAATAGAAAAAGTGTTACTTTTCTCTTCATACGCACATGCTAGAAGAATTACATTATAATGTAATATAATGTATTACATTACATCTGTCCCTCGGTCTCTTTCTCTCTCTTTCTCTCTCTCTCACACACACACACACACACACACACACACACACACACACACACGCTCTCTCACTCACATATATTAAAAATCATACTACTTTCCTGAACAGAAAACTTAAATGCAAAGCTTTTCAAACTTCAGTGTGCGTAAGAATTCTTTCTATTCCAGAGAACTACAGTGGAGAAATGCCATGTTTAAAAGCACCCCCATGTGATTCTGAAGCAGTGGCTCAGTAGTGATTACTCTTTAAGGAAAAGGTAGTTTAATCATCATTTATTACATCAGAATAATATTCATATAGTTGAGATTATCAATCAAAACTACTCAATGCTCTGTGGTGACCTAAATGGGAAGGAAATACAAAAAAGAGGGGATATATGTATATGTATAGCTGATTCACTTTGCTGTACAGTAGAAACTAACATAACATTGTAAAGCAACTATACTCCAATAAAACTTTTTTAAAAAGTCATTCACAGTCCTTAGTTTACAATCTGTTAGAATTTTTTAATGTTTCTTTACATGTATACACAGGATAATTTTATAGATGTAAATATTATGTTTAATTGTATTCAATAACATGAACACAAAATTGGAATCATATTAAATTTTGTGCATGATTTTTCCTTTTTTAGTTGGCTGCACTATAATTTTTCCAGCCACTACCCCACTGATTGGCATTCATTTTGTTTCCAGCTTTTGGGCAGTACTAACAAGGCTGCAAAAAGGAACCCTTGTATATTTGTTCTTACATACTAATAGCTTTATCTGTAAGGAAGAAATTTTTAGGGGTAGAATTATTGGATCAAAGGATCTGTGAAGTATTTTTTTAAAAAATTAATAGAAGTTTTCAAATTGCTTTCTCCAAAGGCCACCACACTTCTCATTTCCAACAGCAATGTTTGAAATTACATTTTTCTCTGTATTCCCACCAACAAGAAATATTGGTGCTGTTTTAAATTTTTGTTTGTCTGATTTATATAAAGCAATATCTCATTGTTAATCATAATTTGAATTTCCCAGACATACTGTGAACCTGAGCATTTTAAAAATATTTAGTAGTCATTTAAAATTCATTTTTTGCGAACCGTTTTTCATAACTTTGCCCAATTATTTATTAGATGTTGTCTTTGTCTTAACAATTGGTTTTATGTATATATATATATATAATAATACTATATATGTTTTGTATACATATATTAACACTTTATCCTGTATACAATTTATAACAGCTCTATGTGTATATAAATATATTACACTTTACATTTGTATACTTTTAAGAATTCCAAATTTTTTCTGTCTCAATCTGTATTTCTCATATGTCATGTAAAATATCCCTACAAAAAACCCCATACTTTTGCCATATATCATTTCCAAATGTGTAGTCCTCCCAAAATCACTTTAAAAAATAGAAAATGTGGGGCTTCCCTGGTGGCACAGTTGGTTAAGAACCCACCTGCCAATGCAGGGGACATGGGTTCGAGCCTTGGTCCAGGAAGATCCCACATGCTGTGGAGCAAGAAAGCCCGTGTGCCACAACTACTGAGCCTGCACGCTAGAGCCCGAGAGCCACAACTACTGAGCCCGTGTGCCACAACTACTGAAGCCCGTGCACCTAGAGCCCGTGCTCGGCAACGAGAGAAGACACCGCAGTGAGAAGCCTGCTCACCACAATGAAGAGTAGCCCCCGCTCACTGCAGCTAGAGAAAGCCTGCGCGCAGCAACAAAGACCCAGTGCAACCAAAAATAAATAATAAATTAATTAATTAAAAAAAATAGAAGATGTACCTACTAACTCATTTCACCATCTTTTATTTTTGATGTATAACTTAAATTTTTTGCCTTATTCACTTTTTTTGTTACACGTTTCTCATGAAAGCAAATCATAAAATGCAAATCTGATCCTATCTTGCCCCAGCTTTATCTTCCAAAGCCCACCATCTCCCCAACAGTCCCTAAAATAAAGTATGAACATGAAATACAACAGATAAGACCATTTGTCATTGGGCTTTACCCAGCCTTCCCCACCTAGCTTCTCGTCACTCCCCTCCCTCCACATAGCCTCTCCACACTCCCACACAAAGACTGTGAGATCTTTCATTCAACAATCATGTCACTGTCAATAGCACCTTTTATATCTGTATCTTCAGTGCTCAGGACACCACCTGTCATCACCAATATGTTCAATATTTTTTTTAACATAATATATTTTTGAATGAAAAACTGTTCCCCAAAGGTGTGATTCTCTTCTATGCCACATTTTGTACATGCTATGTCCTTTCCCTAGAATGGTCTATCTTTCAGTCATGTGATGTTTATCTTGAACATCACATCTTCACAATCTCTCCAAACTGTCTCCAAACTGTCAAGCTTTCTGTACTCCTATAGTATCTCATACTATCTTTACCCCAGGCATTATGCAACTGTAGATATGTCTTATCTCTTTTCTGAAATGACTCATTATATCTTCAGAAAAGTTATTTATATTTACTTACCCAGCTTCTCCTTAGCAACATGATGTACAATTGCTATTGCTTAAAATATATGTAACTAAGGGATGGACAAGAGTCATATTTATAAAAAGTTGTTGCATATTCTGAGTATGGACATACATACAAACATAAACATATATATGGAAATACATGTGTATATACATTCTTTCTTTCTTTTTAATACCAGAGGTGTTCTCAATTCTCAAAAGGAATCTGTTTTGAACAATGATGAATAAGTTCTTCTCACCCACCTCACTGGGTTATAATTCTCATTTTCCTTTTCATTGTACCTCAGAGTGGTCTCCTTCTTTCATCCAGAAATAGGAAGAGATTTAGACACAGAAATTAGTCCAGCATCATTAAAACCATCCTACTCATTGGAATTTTCTGAAAAGAAGAAAATAATTACTGGGAAATAAATCAGACCTCCCCTCAAGTGCCTTAGAAGCTCTTTGTGACCACCTAGAGGGGTGGGATAGGGAGGGTGGGAGGGAGACGCAAGAGGGAGGAGATATGGGGATATATATATATATATGTATAGCTGATTCACTTTGTTATACAGCAGAAACTAACACACGATTGTAAAGCAACTGTACTCCAATAAAGACGTTAAAAACAAAACAAAACAATGTTCACAATTAGGAAGACAAACAGTGTGATTTAAGAGGCACAGAAAGTCTTTCCTACGCCTTATATATATTTCCCTGCGTTAGTTTTGGCAAATGCCAAATCCCTTGGATTGAAGAAGTGAGGCAGGTCCCTCTCAGAAGGTAAGGACTATTGAGAAGGCACTGAGCCTTCATAGAGGAAGTGGCTATTGTGATATTTCTTACAACCCAGGAGAGTTACGCTTCCTAGAGGTAGAATTGGTGCTAAATAGAAGTCAGAGGACAAAGAAAGACTTATTATGTAATGGGAAATAAGGCTAGTCCTGTGCATAGGGATGGCTTCTGATGGGATGAAGATATAGAAAGTTTAAACTTTTAGAAAAATATAATAAATATGTTAGAGAAAGGAAAGTAGCAGGGAGTGGGAATGGAAGAAACTATGAAAGAGATATGAAACGTTTAACTTTTAGACGATTAATTTCTGTTTTAATAAAAAGAGGTCCAAGTCATAATATTCTACCACATGGTTCCTCTGTCAGAAATAATCATGGACCTCTTAGCCAGAGGTCTCCTCTTGACTACAGTTTTTATGTTCTCTAAGAATAATTTTTAGTTCATTCCTGCTTTTCTTCCTTTTGTACATCACAGACTTCCTATTATGTCTGAGATTTCTTTCCACTACTATGTAAAGTAGAATGCCTCAGCTTCAACTGCAGCTACTGGTCTGAACCCCAGGGCTACAGACCCTCAAAGAACTCACAGACCTGAGGAATACTGTAGGTCCAGATCATCTGCCTTCAGGCAAGAATTCATCTCCCGGTATTGAATTTGGTGGACAGAATTCTCTCCTCTTGAGGAAACTGGCAACAGAGGTTGTAGTTTAGGGATCAGAGGGCCATAATAAAACTTTCCTTCCCTATGTGTGCTTTTTCCCAGCAGTGCAAACACAGCTAATCGTGACCCATGCCCTAGTCTTGTTTCCATTCCATTCTACTACCAAGCTTTACCCTCACGATGCCACAAACTCAAATGTAATAGGGTGAGGCTAAACCGGGTCTCCAGTTGCCATCTTATAACAACCAGTTTCTTCCCCCAAGGCAGCCAGCAGTCTTCTGTAATTCACTGGAGATTTATCTAGCATCTTTATAACAGTTATCCTTTCCCTTTCACTCTCACTATAAAGTCCTTTTCATCTTTCGTCTCAACAATTTCAGAATCCTATCCTTGTCAGTAACGTGGTTTTCTTTCAACCCCTCAGACATCCCATTGCCAAACAGAACTTTGTAAGAGCCTGCCTGCCTACTTCGCTCCCCTACACTATACTCTTTAATGACTATTAACCTTCTTACTGGGCAACACAGAACTTCGTTACTTGTTTCCTCCCTCTTCTTCAACCTTATCAGGAGCTTCTCTCCTTGAACTCAACTTTTACTTCCCCCCAAAACAATAAACGTTCCATCCTTTAAGCTTCTCTACACTTGTACATTTTTTTCTCTTTCCCTGGAATGCACTTTACCCAGTTCTTTGATCTCTGTCTTCAAAATTTGTCTCAAAACCTCCTAGAAGCCTCCAATACTCTCCTTCCCCTTTCAGTAAATTATTCTCTGTGCCTCTTTGCTCCTTATTCGTAATACTGTACAATAATACATTGCAATTTATTTGTTTACATATATATCTCTTCCACTAGACTGGAAATTCCACGAAGACAAAAACACTTGATTATCTGAGTCTGAACCATCTTCAGAACCTAGCACATTTCTTGATGGGACAGTGAAATTAGTAATAAGTATATAGTAGGAGCAAATAAATGTTTGGGCAATAAAGGGGTCATCCTGAACCGTACAAGCATACTCATTCTAAACTATCAATTCTATAATGTCCCAATTATACACGTGGATAATGTATAGCAATCATCAGTACAAGCAGTGCCCCTTGTCTTCTCTGAATTCTTGTTCCCTCTTTTGGGAAACTGCTTAGATCTCTACTAGGTTTCTTCTTTCTGGCCATTTGATACCTGAATCTCATTTTTTTTTGGTTTGATTATCCCAAGAAACTTCTTATCCCATAGAAACGTTAGAGACAACATAATGTGGCTCAGACCTGTAAGCCGCTGTCTCTGTCTTCGCTTCTGAATCCACAAGAGGAGTACGGTGAGAGAGGCGAACAGAATGACCCCAAGGATCCCAAATGCAACAACGGATGAGCGACCTGGGCACAGGTAAACATCACAAGAGGTAATGACGTCGTAGCTAAACGACCTGGGTCACCAGTTACTATCCCTCTCTTAAGTCAGATACAGGATTGCTGAAGTATATTTCAAACCCTCAGAACTTCTGACCCAAAGCATCTTAATAAGAGGGATTCTGAACAGTGCAGACAATTAGCCCCATGCTCATAATCCCCTTGGATACCTGTGGCATTTAGTGATCCTTCATTCTTTGCAATTTCTGTAGGAGAAAAGAGGAGAGACTCAGTTCTGGGAGTAACATATGGAACCACTACGTCTGTTTCCTGTCTGAGGCTTTAGCCCCTCAACCAAGAAAATTACTCCTTCCCACCCAAAACTAGAGGTGCCTAGTTCTTCGTCTCTCTGCACACGGATACGTGTAAGTTATGTGCTTGTCCTCGGTGAAGGCCAATGTATAACAACACATGTTTTCATCATTCTTCAGACTGAAACATACATGATTCTTTCCCCACTAGATCCCTGGGTTGGTCCTTCCAGGCCTTCCATGATGCACTTCACGGCCCACCCTCTCTTTGTTGCCAGAGATTCCAAGCTCAGTCCAGACTCCCTGCACTCACCTGAGCACTTCACAGAAGCGTCCTCCTTGTGGCCACAGTCACTGTGGCCCCAGGACAGGGCAGGACAATCCCACAGGGAGGACTCATTCCCCTTGCACTTCACTTCATTGAGCCATATGGGCCCCGTCCCCTGGCCAAACGCCGCCTCTTTTCCTGCCTCCAAAGCTAAGCCACAGCCCAGCTGTTGACACACCACCTGAGCATCGTCAAGGTCCCAGGAGTCATCACATACTGTGCCCCAGGAACCTCCGTGCCAGACCTCCACACGTCCAGAACAATTAGTGGTTCCTTCCTGAAGTCTTATTTTGTCTGAAAAGCCAGAAAGAGAGACACCTAGGTCATTTCTGAGAAGATAAAACTCCCAGGAGGTCACAGGGGAAAAGAGAGATTTGAAACTCTTTTAAAAATCTGTTTTAGTAAGCTGGATGAAGTAAGAGAGTGGCATGGACATATATACACTACCAAATGTAAAATAGATAGCTAGTGGGAAGCAGCTGCATAGCACAGGGAGATCAGCTTGGTGCTCTGTGACCACCTAGAGGGGTGGGATAGGGAGGGTGGGAGGGAGACTCAAGAGGGAGGAGATATGGGAACATATGTATATGTATAACTGATTCACTTTGTTATACAGCAGCAACTAACACACCATTGTAAAGCAATTATACTCCAATAAAGGAGAGAACTTCAAGATGGCGGAGGAGTAAGGCATGGAGATCACCTTCTTCCCCACAGATACATCAGAAATATATCTACATGTGGAACAACTCCTACAGAACACCTATCGAATGCAAGCAGAAGACCTCAGACTTCCCAAAAGGCAAGAAACTCCCCATGTACCTGGGTAGGGCAAAAGAAAAAAGAATAAACAGAGACAAAAGAATAGGGATAGGACCTGCACCTCTGGGAGGGAGCTGTGAAGGAGGAAAGGTTTCCACACACTAGGAAGCCCCTTCAGTGGTGGAGACGGGGGGGGGGGGGTGGGCAGGGGAAGCTTCGGAGCCGCGGAGGAGAGCGCAGCAACAGGAGTGCGGAGGGCAAAGCGGAGAGATTCCCGCACAGAGGATCGGTGCCGACCGGCACTCACCAGCCCGAGAGGCTTGTCTGCTCACCCGCCGGGACGGGCGGGGCTGGGAGCTGAGGCTCGGGCTTCGGAAGTCAGATTCCAGGGAGAGGACTGGGGTTGGCTGCGTAAACACAGCCTGAAGGGGGTTAGTGCGCCACAGCTAGCCGGGCGGGAGTACAGGAAAAAGTCTGGACCTTCCTAAAAGGCAAGAGACCATTGTTTCGGGGTGCGTGAGGAGAGGGCATTCAGAGCACCGCCTAAACAAGCTCCAGAGATGGGTGTGAGACGCAGCTATCAGCGCAGACACCGGAGACGGGCATGAGACGCTAAGGCTGCTGCTGCCGCCACCAAGAAGCCTGTGTGCGAGCACAGGTCACTATCCACACCCCCCTTCTGGGGAGCCTGCGCAGCCCGCCACTGCCAGGGCCCCGGGATCCAGGGACAACTTCCCCGGGAGAAAACACGGTGCACCTCAGGCTGGTGCAACATCACACTGGCCTCTGCCGCCGCAGGCTTGCCCCGCATTCCGTACCCCTCCCTCCCCCCGGCCTGAGTGAGCCAGAGCCCCCGAATCAGCTGCTACTTTAACTCCGTCCTATCTGAGCAAAGAACAGACGCCTTCAGGTGACCTACACGCAGAGGTGGGTCCTAATCCAAAGCTGAACCCCAGGAGCTGTGCAAACAAAGAAGAGAAAGGGAAATTTTCTCCCAGAAGCCTCAGGAGCAGTGGATTAAAACTCCACAATCAACTTGATGTACCTGCATCTCTGGAATACTTGACTAGACAAAGAATCATCCCAGAATAGAGGCAGTGGACTTTGGGAGCAACTGTAGACTTGGGGTTTGCTTCCTGCATCTAATCTGTTTCTGGTTTTACGCTTACCTCAGTTTAGCATCTAGAGCTTATTATCACTGGTAGATCTGTTTATTGATCTGGTTGCTCTCCTCCTTTTTCTTTGTGTACAGACATACATTGCTTTTCCCTTTTTCTCTTTCTGTGAGTGTGTGTGTGCTTCTTTGTGTGATTTTATCTGTATAGCTTTACTTTTACCATTTGTCCTAGGGTTCTGCTTTCTGTCTCTTTTGTTTGTTTTTAGTATAGTTTTTAGTGCTTGTTATCAGTGGCGGATTTCTTTATTGGTTTGGTTGCTCTCTTCTTTCTTTCTTCCATGATTATAATTTTTAATGATATTTTATTTATTTTAATAACTTTAATTTATTTTATTACTTTTTTCTTTCTTTCTTCTTTTTCTCCCTTTTCATCTGAGCCGTGTGGAGGACAGGCCCTTGGTGCTCCAGCCAGGAGTCAGGCCTGTGCCTATGAGGTGGGAGAGCTGAGTTCAGGACATGGTCCACCAGAGATTTCCCAGCTCCACGTAATATCAAACGGTGAAAGCTCTCCCAGAGATCTCCATCTCAACACTAAGACCCAGCTCTGCTCAACGACCAGCAAGCTGCAAGGTTGGACACCCTATGCCAAAGAACTAGCAAGACAGGAACACAACCCCACCCATTAGCAGAGAGGCTGCCTAAAATCAGAATAAGATTGCAGACACCCTAAAACACACCACCGGATGTGGTCCTGCCCACCAGAAAGGCAAGATCCAGCCTCATCCACCAGAACACAGGCACCAGTTCCCTCCACCAGGAAGCCTACATAATCCACTGAAACAACCTTACCCACTGGGGGCAGACACCACAAAAAATGGGAAATACGAACCTGCAGCCTGCAAAAAGGAGACCTAAAACACAGTAAGTTAAGCAAAATGAGAAGACAGAGAAATACACAGTAGATGAAGGAGCAAGGTAAAAACCCACCAGTCCAAACAAATGAAGAGGAAATAGGTGGTCTACCTGAAAAAGAATTCAGAATAATGATAGTAAAGATGATCCAAAATCTTGGCAATAGAATGGAGAAAATACAAGAAACGTTTAACAAGGACATAGAACAACTAAAGAGCAAATAAACAATGATGAAGAACACAATAAATGAAACTAAAAATTCTCTAGAAGGAATCAATAGCAGAATAACTGAGGCAGAAGAACAGATAAGTGACCTGTAAGACAAAATAGTGGAAATTAACTACTGCAGAGCAGAATAAGGAAAAAAGAATGAAAAGAATTGAGGACAGTCTCAGAGACCTCGGGAACAACATTAAATGCACCAACATATGAATTATAGGCGTCCCAGAGAAAGAAGAGAAAATATTTGTAGAGACTATAGTTGAAAACTTCCCTAATATGGGAAAGGAAACAGTCAATCAAGTCCAGGAAGCACA
Organism: Leucopleurus acutus; assembly: GCF_964270905.1. NCBI lineage: Eukaryota > Metazoa > Chordata > Mammalia > Artiodactyla > Delphinidae > Leucopleurus > Leucopleurus acutus. The sequence continues at coordinate 7,530,570 of NC_139152.1, forward strand.
GAGAGTCCCATACAAGATAAATCCAAGGAGAAACATGACAAGACTCATATTAATCAAACTATCAAAAATTAAATACGAAGAAAAAATATTAAAAGCAGCAAGGGAAAAACAACAAATAACATACAAGGGAATCCCCATAAGGTTAACAGCTGATCTTTCAGCAGAAACTCTGCAAGCCAGAAGGGCGTGGCAGGACATATTTAAAGTGATGAAAGGGAAAAACCTACAACCAACATTACTCTACCAAGCAAGGATCTTATTCAGATTTGACAGAGAAATTAAAACCCTTACAGATAAGCAAAAGCTAAGAGAATTCAGCATCACCAAACCAACTTTACAACAAATACTAAGGAAACTTCTCTAGGCAGGAAACACAAGAGAAGGAAAAGACCTATAATACCAAACCCAAATCAATTAAGAAAATGGTAATAGAAATGTACATATTGATAACTATCTTAAATGTAAATGGATTAAATGCTGCAACCAAAAGACATAGACTGGCTGAATGGATACAAAAACAAGACCCATACATATGCTGTCTACAAGAGGCCCACTTCAGACCTAGGGACACATACAGACTGAAATTGAGGGGATGGAAAAAGATATTCCATGCAAATGAAAATCAAAAGAAAGCTGAAGTAAATTCTCATATCAGACAAAATAGACTTTGAAATAAAGACTATTACAAGAGACAAAGAAGGACACTATATAATGATCAAGGGATCAATCCAAGAAGAAGATATAACAATTGTAAATATTTATGCACCCAACATAGGAGTACCTCAATACATAAGGCAAATGCTAACAGCTATAAAAGGGGAAATCGACAGTAACACAATAATAGTAGGGGCCTTTAACACGCCACTTTCACCAATGGACAGATCATCCAAAATGAAAATAAATAAGGAAACACAAGCTTTAAATGATACATTAAACAAGATGGACTTAATTGATATTTATAGGACATTCCATCCAAAAACAACAGGACACACTCTCTTCTCAAGTGCTCATGTAACATTCTTCAGGATAGATCAAATCTTGGGACATAAATCAAGCCCTGGTAAATTTAAGAAAATTGAAATCGTATCAAGTATTTTTTCTGACCAAAACACTATGAGAGGGCTTCCCTGGTGGCACAGTGGTTGAGAGTCTGCCTGCCGATGCAGGGGACACGGGTTCATGGCCCGGTCTGGCGATCCCACATGCCACGGAGAGGCTGGGCCCGTGAGCCATGGCTGCTGAGCCTGTGCGTCCAGAGCCTGTGCTCCGCAACGGGAGAGGCCACAACAGTGAGAGGCCTGCATACCGCAAACAAAACAAAACAAAACAAAAACAAAAACAAAAACCTCAACAAAATACTAGCAAACAGAATCCAACAGCACATTAAAAGGATCATACACGATGATCAAGGGGGTTTATCCGAGGAAAGCAAGGATTCTTCAATATACGCAAAACAATCAACGTGATATACCATATTAACAAACTGAAGGATAAAAACCATATGGTAATCTCAATAGATGCAGAAAGAGCTTTTGACAAAATTCAACACCCATTTATGATAAAAACCCTTCAGAAAGTAGGCAAAGAGGGAACTTACCTCAACATAATAAAGGTCATATATGACAAAATCACAGCCAACATCGTTCTCAATGGTGAAAAACTGAAACCATTTCCACTAAGATCAGGAGCAAGACAAGGTTGTCCACTCTCACCACTATTATTCAACATAGTTTTGGAAATTTTAGCCACAGCAATCAGAGAAGAAAAAGAAATAAAAGGAATCCCAATCAGAAAAGAATAAGTAAAGCTGTCACTGTTTGCAGATGACATGATACTATACATAGGGAATCCTAAACATGCTACCAGAAAACTACTAGAGCTAATCAATGAATTTGGAAAAGTAGCAGGATAAAAATTAATGCACAGAAATCTCTTGTATTCCTATACACTAATGATGAAAAATCTGAAAGTGAAATTAAGAAAACACTCCCATTTACCAATGCAAGAAAAAGAATAAAATACCTAGGAATAAACCTACCTAAGGAGACAAAAGACCTGTATGCAGAAAACTATAAGACACTGATGAAAGAAATTAAAGATGATACATATAGGTGGAGAGATATACCATGTTATTGGATTGGAAAAATCAACATTGTGAAAATGACTATACTACCCAAAGCAGTCTACAGATTCAATGCAATCCCTATCAAACTACCAATGGTATTTTTCACAGAAGTAGAACAAAAAATTTCAAAATATGTATGGAAACACAAAAGACCCCGAAGAGCCAAAGCAATCTTGAGAAAGAAATATGGAGCTAGAGGAATCAGGCTCTCTGACTTCAGACTATACTACAAAGCTACAGTAATCAAGACACTATGGTACTGGCACAAAAACAGAAATATAGATCAATGGAACAGGACAGAAAGCCCAGAGATAAATCCACGCATATATGGTCACCTTATTTTTGATAAAGGAGGCAAGAATATACAATGGAGAAAAGATAACCTCTTCAATAAGTGGTGCTGGGAAAACTGGACAGCTACATGTAAAATAATGAAATTAGAACAGTCCCTAACACCATACACAAAAATAAACTCGAAATGGATTAAAGACCTAAATGTAAGGCCAGACACTATCAAACTCTTAGAGGAAAACATAGGCAGAACACTCTATGACATAAATCAGAGCAAGATCGTTTTTGACCCACCTCCTAGAGAAATGGAAGTAAAAATTAAAAAATGGGACCTAATGAAACTTAAAAGCTTTTGCACAGCAAAGGAAAACATAAACAAGATGAAAAGACAACCCTCAGAATGGGAGAGAATATTTGCAAAGGAAGCAACTGACAAAGGATTAATCTCCAAAATTTACAAGCAGCTCATGCAGCTCAATATCAGAAGAACAAACAACCCAATCCAAAAATGGGCAGAAGACCTAAACAGACATTTCTCCAAAGAAGATATACAGATGGCCAACAAACACATGAAAGAATGCTCAACTTCACCAATCATTAGAGAAATGCAAATCAAAACTACAATGAGGTATCACCTCACACCAGTTAGAATGGCCATCATCAAAAAATCTAGAAACAATAAATGCTGGAGCAAGTGTGGAGAAAAGGGATCCCTCTTGCACTGTTGGTGGGAATGTAAATTGATACAGCCACTATGGAGAACAGTAATGGAGGTTCCTTAAAAACTAAAAAGTTAAAAGGTTAAAAACTTAAAACTTAGTTAAAACTAAAAACTTAAAAACTAAAAAGACACAGACGTAGAGAATGGACTTTAGGACACAGGGAGGGGGAAGTGTATGCTAGGTAGAAGTGAGAGAGTGTCATGGACATATATACACTACCAAATGTAAAATAGATAGCTAGTGGGAAGCAGCTGCATAGCACAGGGAGATCAGCTTGGTGCTTTGTGTCCACCTAGAAGGGTGGGATAGGGAGGGTGGGAGGGAGACACAAGAGGGAGGAGATATGGGGATATATGTATATGTATAGCTGATGCACTTTGTTATAAAGCAGAAACTAACACACCATTGTAAAGCAATTATACTCCAATAAAGATGTTTAAAAATAAAAGGATTATGATATAAAAAATATGTTTTAAAACTTTGCTTATTTAATGTGTATTTTAAATTTTACTTTTTTTTTTTCTTTTTCTTTTTTGCGGTATGCGGGCCTCTCACTTTTGTGGCCTCTCCCGTTGCGGGGCACAGGCTCCGGACGCGCAGGCTCAGCGGCCATGGCTCACGGGCCCAGCCACTCCGCGGCATGTGGGATCTTCCCGGACCGGGGCACGAACCCGTGTCCCCTGCATCGGCAGGCGGACTCTCAACCACTGCGCCACCAGGGAAGCCCTAAATTTTACATTTTTACAAAATTCATCTTTTATGAAAGTATACGTCCCTCCAGCAAACTGGGTGTATTTCGTCCTGGACATAAGAATATTAGTGTGACACGTGAAACTAACACAGCATTGTAAGTCAACTATACTCCAATAAAATTTTTTAAAAAAGAATGTTAGTGTGACTTAGGAAATGTCAAATAGATAAAGTTAACATTGTAAATATATAATGTTAAATTCTCTCAAACTGCCAGGTAGATAGAAATCTTCTTCCAGCTTAAAAAGGTGTAGAATGGGAAAATAATTCAGGATTGATCTTTCTGACTGCTTTATATTAAGTGTAATGAGATACTATTTGAAAGAAAAATGGGGCGATTCAATAGTCAAATGCTGAATTACATATTCTCTTCTCATTTGTTCACAGAGATAGCAACTGAATAAAATTTTGAGAAAACCGTCAGAGTATGATAGTTTTTGGGGAAATGATCACTGATCCTGAGTACCTACAGGCCAAATTAAATACAACCCATTACATTATCCAGGTAGAATAAGGATTAACCAAAGTTTACTCATTCTTGCTTAGTTAGATCAGAAGATGCTAGTGGAGCTACAGAATGGAAGTTTCATACAGTCCAACGGATACTCACTGGAACACGAGATCCAGGTCTCCTCTGAGGGGCTGGCCAGTCTCTTCTTCCATGGAGATGATGGGCACTGCCATAAGGTGTCAGGCCCTTTAGGACACTGAACATTGTCCACCCACATGTGTCCGGACATCGTCTTGTCTGAAGATGCAGGGATGATGCTCCCTTTGTCTGCACAGCCCAGCTGCCTGCATACCACTCCCACCGTGGCTGCAGACATGTTACTCTTGCCAACGCTGCCCCAAGCTCCATTGTAAAAAACTTCCAGGTGTCCTGCACAGGTCTCTCTGCTGGTTTCACTGATGAGTCTCAGAGACATGAACTCTGGGGTGAGATAGAGAGTTAGCAGTTTTAAATCTTTTCTGAAGATTCAGAGGACTCTCTCCCTTTACTCTGATGTGAAAATGGATTTAAAAATAAGGTACGATACACTAGTAATTTCATTACTAGTAATTCTTTAGAAACTTCTAGATGATTTGGTAGATTTTGTTAAAATATAGTATTTGTTCTATAAATATTTCTGGTTTTCTAGTCTTGGATTTTGTAATTAGAGACCTCTTTAGAATGCCAACAGTGATTCTAAGTTGACTTCTAAATCTTAATCAAAGGCTCAGAGCCTTTTATGAATTACATAGTTTGGATTTTTTTCTCCCTAAATTACTGTACTTTTAGCTTTCTAACCCTATTCTGTTCATTTTTGGGCAGTTGTCCTTGATAGTTAAAATTTATTGAGATACTCAGCCACTAAAACCAATGTTTTATATACATTTCCTTAAAATGAAATATTTCCCTTTCTGACACTTCACAGTTTTGTTGTGTATGTCCGCTACCAGATTTACGTCACTGAATGTGATCGATAGCAAAATCTCTTCTGGCGTACAGAATCTGTCACTTCCCTAAGTCACAGCACTCTTTTTTTCCCATACACTACAACTGAGTACATTTCTGTACTTCACAATGCTTTCTAAAATCTTACCATGTAGACAAAACAAGAGCAGTGTCCTGTTATGGTAATTTATCTGTCATTAAAAATGACTTGGGCATGGTTATTATCTTCTTCTCTGTAGAATGTAGCACCAAATGTACTTCTGCTGTCCTTTTTAATCTACTTTATTAATACAACTATCGTCAAGTGGTGCACTAAACCCCTACCCAACATCCAGCTCCACATATGTTTATAAAAGAACTTATGATTAGTTTTGCTGTCATTTTCATGATATGCAAACTCACTTCTGAATTTTTCTCTTTCTGATATGATACTACCTTGCACATGAGGTAGCACTAATTCATCAAATCCACACTTCTGGCAGCCTGAATCTCACAAGTGTTCCCTCTGAGCCTGTATTTTAGGGAATTTGCTCAGATTAATATCCCTCACTACCCTTTGCCCCACCTCAGTCCTTTCTTATACAATTATAATCAATTGTAATTATGCAGAACTTACCTGAGCAGATAACTCCTGCATCCTCCTTATGCCTGCAGTTATGCCGCCCCCAGCCATGGGAATGGCATTGCCAAATACGAGATTCTTTTCCATTACAGTTCACCTCATCCAGCCAGATGGGCCCTGTTCCTTCCCCAAAATGAGCAGAACCGATGGCATTAATGGCCCCTCCACAGCCCAGCTGTTTGCACACCACGTGGGCATCATTCAGGTCCCAGCTGTCATCACAGATGGTGCCCCAGGAGCCCTCATGATAGATCTCTATTCTCCCAGCACAACGCCCGCCTCCATTTACCAGGCGAAGTTGACCACTCCCTGCAAAGAGAAAATAAAATATAAATGCATTTCTAAGGATTTTGAGATCATTTTCATAGACTGGTCACTGATTCTTACCTATGCAGGGAACACCACTTTCTTCTGAAAAAAGAGAGCTTGTTGGGTCCGAGGATGATAAATTGCACGGGGGTAGCGTCTGACTCTGGTTTCCTGCAAACACCAAACGTCATCAGTCACGAGAGATACAAAAAGTTGGGGTGAGGAAAGGAGGTCGGCTGGAGTGTTAAATAGGTGAGCTAGGACAAACATAGCTTTAGAGAAAGGTGGATGGGTCAACCAGGCTGGGAATGAATCAGGTACTCTGAGAAGGCACATGGTTAAGCACTAAATAATTATGAGGCCCATGAAAATTAAGTTTACTTTCCCTCTAAAAAGATAAATGAAGTTAATATTCTGGCACACTTCTCATGATCCCTCAAAACGGATCACTCCCTTTTACTTCTGTTCTTCGCTATAGTTACGCCCTCTCTTAAGGCACACCGCCGTGGGAGAGGCTCATCGTCGGCTGCCCTTTTTCTCTTACCTGAGCAGATTACAGAGGCCACTTGACCCAAAGAACACAGCGACGCACCCAGAGCAGTCATGGGACAATCTCCCATGTGCCGCTCAGTCCCAGTGCAGTGAAACATGTGCCTCCAGACCTGCCCACTTCCTTTCCCAAAAGGTGCTCCTCTTGGGGTAGAAAGGGCAACTCCACATTTAAGCTGCTGGCAGAGAACATGAGCATCTTCCATGTCCCAGTGAGAGTTGCAGAGAGATCCCCACGTCCCAAGAATCTTGAGCTCCACTCTTCCCTCACATGGGGACTTGCCATGAGCCAAGCGAACTTCTGTGTATCCTGAAAGGAGACAGGGCTTTAAAAAGATGTCTGTGACTACCTAACCCTACCCTCTTCACAGTATGGGAACACGTTGAACATGTGCTCTGGGTCTCACTTGAGCAGACTACTCCAACATCCCTGCTGTGTCTACAAGTCCCGTCTGGGCGGGGTGCTACTGGGCAGAGTGAAAGATGGGACTCGTGCCCCTCACACTGGAATTCTTCAGCCCAGATCTGTCCGTTTCCTTCTCCAAAGTGAGCTCCCCCCAGGATAGAGATGACTGTGCCGCATTGTAATTCCCTGCATAGCACGCTGGCCGCTTCCAGAGAGAAGTCAGAATCACAGACGGTGCCCCAGGTGTCGCCATGTTTCACTTCAACACGACCAGAGCAGGGAATGTCCCCTCCGACTAGTCTGGGTTCCCTGTGGGCTGAAAAATAATATTTCAGTGAGAGACAACATGATTCCAAGATTTTCCTTCATGATGAGAGTGAGGCAGGGAGTGAAAAGTGAGAAAGGGAAGCTATTCTCTCCTCTTGGCTTTTCTGCCTAGAGTTCGGCTTAGCAAATTCCAGACCTCCCCATCCTTCATTGGACCACTTCATCGGAGACAGTTCTGAAACTTTGCCTCCTGGAACCTGTAATTCCTGGAGCATGATTACTCTTTCCTTTCAGTATTTTGCCTATATTAAGCATCACATTGGAGACCACAGATAATGGGTGTCCATTCTCTCTACTTTTTAGCCCTATATGCAGTCCTTCACCCAAGCGGTCTGCCCCAACCATTTCAAATGGTTCTAGGTACGGATTTTTAATATATCAACACTTCCTGTTTCCAAAATGAACAGCAGACCTCTTCTTCCCTGTCACACTTGACCCGAGATGCTCCTTTTCCCTGTTTTCTCCTCCTTCCTGCCTGACAGTGCTTTATCAGAACCTTTCGTGTGTTCCCCAACCAAAGTTCTATCCTCCTTTCTCATCTTCTCAATGGACATCTTCTCTTAACTGCCAATAAATATGTTTTCATCTATACATTTCTCTTTAAATTTATATGTATAAGCAGATCTACTTGGACATCTGGAACTTAAGGTGTTCAAAATGGAATGAATTATGTACTGACAAGCCCATGGTATTCCTTACTCAATTAATGGTATCCAGGACCAAATTAGAATCACCTGAAATTGGACCCCCTTTTTATCTCCCCATAAATCATGGTAATAATGATAGTAGTGAATATTAAAGTGAACACTTATCTTGTGTGTGTGTGTATATATATATATATGGCATTTTAGTAAGTATTTAACAAACATTATTTCATCCTTACAATTGCCTTAGGATATAACTATTAATAAAATTCCAGTTTTACAGACAAGGAAACTAAAACATAGAGAACTGTAGTAATTTGCTAAGGTCGCACAGCAAATTAGTGAAGGGCCAGGATTTGAAGTCAGGCAGTATACTAGAGAGCCTAGAATCGTGATCCCCTACAATACACCGCACATGAAGAAGCCACCAGTATGTGTCAGTCCTCCAGCATACTTTTCCTCCATATTTATAGTTACTTTGATGTAATTTGTCATCATATGTCATGTAGACTTTTTATTTATTTTTAATTTATTTATTTTTGGCTGCGTTGGGTCTTCGTTGCTGCACGCGGGCTTTTCTCTAGTTGTGGCGAGCGGGGGCTACTCTTCGTTGTGGTGCACGGGCTTCTCATTGCAGTGGCTTCTCTTGTTGCGGAGCACAGGCTCTAGGTACATGGTCTTCAGTAGTTGTGGCTCATGGGCTCTAGAGCGCAGGCTCAGTAGTTGTGGCGCACGGGCATAGTTGCCCCGCGGCATGTGGGATCTTAGTTCCCCAACCAGGGATCGAACCCGTGCCCCCTGCATTGGCAGGCGGATTCTTAACCACTATGCCACCAGGGAAGCCCTGTCGTGTAGACTTTTGCAATAGCTTCCTAAGTGGTCTCCTAGCTTCTAAATCCTCTTTCCAATAAATCTACACCATGACCGTGAGTGTATTATTAAAGTTCAAATATTTTCACATAATTTCTTTGTCTTCAAGGTAAGTCGGTGTTTCTTTACTACTTATATAATAATTTATCTTTTTAACAAATATTATTAAGAACCTACAATATTTTAGGCATTTGGATGGGCACAGAGTTCAGTCTATCAGTGAGGATAGATAATTCTAATATAATAATAATCATAACCACAGTAGCTAACATGTATTGCTCACTTGCTGTGTAATTCCCATGAGGGAGGAGATATTATTATTATCACCATTTTTTTCTTTTGAGGAAATTGCAGCACAGAGAGCTTTGGCAGCTTCCCCAATATCACCCATCTATTCAAATTAAGGGGGGATAATAAGCATTGTTTTCTTAGCATACTTGAAAATACTCTATGATGTCACCTGAAAAGCCTTAACATCTATTACTCTACCAATCATACCGGATACCTCAGCCTAAATGTGCTTTCTCAAGCTTCTGTACCTCTGCGGACACTTTTCTCCCTACTTATTACGTATTTCCCAACCTTATGTACCTGGGAAAAAATTACTTCTTTTCAAGGCTGCTCAGTTTCTCATTAATTGCTCTCTCCTTCAAGAACACATAATTTAGTAGAAGATACACATGTTCAAATAATAATTTGAGTCCAAAACTAGATACATATTTTAGATACAAAACTAACAAATGAAGGAGTCACCAGCTCTATTAAATCTGAACTGAGTTTGATAAAAAGATGAGGAGTTTGCCAAGTAAATAATGTGTGATACGGCATTTAAAGAATACAGTCATGAAATAGCATGATGTAATTGAGAAATTATGGATAATTTACCATGGCTGGAATTTAAAACGTAAAGAAAAGACACACCAGAAATAAAGCTGAAGAAATGGGGCTCAGGTTTTAAGGACATTCTTTGCCGGGTTGAGAGCACACTCATCAAGATAAGTGTGAGTTTCTTTTAACGTACTCAGCGGTAATTCAAGTTACGTGCGAGATACAAACTATTTCCTTTAATTCATCTTAAAAGAGAGGAAAGAAAGGAAATGCATATGAAATTGGACTTTCTAAAAGGTATAAGTCTTTTAGAGATGCCTGCTGTTAAATATCACTAATTTTTACGATCCCTCAACATTACTATCAGCATGACACAGATATACTATCAGCCCTCGCCAATTTCCTAAAGTGTTCTAGATCTTACTATATTCTCTATTATAGAAGCATAAAATAACTCAGCACGCAAAAATTTCACCACTTATCCATTAAATATGTACAAAGCAAGTTCTATCCAAATTTGAGTTGAAGAACACGTTGCTTTCTAAACACAGCTAAGACTTTAAAGCAAATAATGCCTCTACAACACAAATAATGAGATTCTTGAGTCAAGTCCTTGATTTAATCTTGTTGAATCATTATTTGAGCATGAAATTCCTCCAAGATAGCATTAGCTAATATTCATATTAGCTATTCCAAGGTTTGGACAGACCTAAACCTTGGAATAAAACCTTTAGGACAGACCTAAACCTTGGACAGACCTTGGAATATTCATATTCCAAGGTTTGGACAGACCTAAACCTTGGAATAAAAACAGTTTCTTAGATTGAGCCAAATTCAGCTTTCTTTTAACCTCTTGCTCTCTCATCTAGATCAATCTCGAACAAAATAAAACACAACCGGTGAAAAAAACAACCTCCCCACAACCAAAAAAAAAGCAAAAACAAATAACTTTCTCTTTAATGGTGAAAACTTGTGAAGCACTTGAAAACAAGTCCCTTCTGTAAGTATCCTCTTATTTCCTTTGTCATAAAATATTTGAGTTCAGGGCAAAAGAGAAATTCTTCCACCCAGAAATGTCTTGGAGACTGTATCCTCAGCCTTTATTTCATGAATCTGCTGTAAACACATTAATCTGTACCACAGATTGGCTTCCTTATACCATTTACTCTGTGTACATAGTTAGAATATTGGTAATTTACCCCTTTAAGGGATTTTTTTTTCCTGTTAAACCTATGAGTGCATTTTAACATAAAAGCCATTAATTGAATTTTTGTGCCTGGATTTAGCTCCTTTAATCAATAAGTTAAACTTTCCCTGACATCAGTAACTAAATCTGTATCCATTTCTTTCTGTAGAAATGAAGAAATGAAGAAATGGAGAAATGAAGAACAAATATAAGAAATAATTAATTAGAGTTACTTCCTTTTGTTTAGTAATAGATAAAATACACAATATGCTTTAAAGAAGCATTGATACATTTTCATCATTTATTCCTTTCCAGACTCTGAAGAAGTATAAATCATTCTAGTCTCAAAATTATGTTTTAGACTTTAGTAAAATAAAACACAACTCAAATGAACTATTTCTTAGGTTCAGATGTCCTCTACGGCAAATATACAGTCATCACAAACAAAATGTCCGGGATTCAAAGCAATTTTGTGGCCAAAATTCTTAGACTTCTTTGTAGCTGGCTTGTCTAAACTACGTGTCAGGGATAAATTGTTACTTTGTCTTTCTAGTCTTCCAGCTTTACTTAGTTCTGGCCCCTATCAGCCATAAAACCTTGTGCTTTATAAAAGTCTAAGAATTTGAACAGATTATGGAATTCGTAGTTTGAACTTGACAGGCACAGAGATGGTATTTCCATAATTTTTTTCCTGGAAATCTTCTGAAAGTATCAAGTAAATCAAAAAATAAAATTACAAACTCTATTTCTAGAAAAACAAGGAGAGAGCTAAAATCTAGGCCCCAAAATAAGTATTAATAGAAGAGCTTCCAAAAAGCTACAGAAATATAGTAAGAGAGTTTACAAAAGGAAGCAAAGTGCACATACGGCAGATAGCAAACAAAAATATAATTTTGTAAAGAGAGGGGCCCACCTTAAGTTGCAGATTTATGCTATGTGCGATTTCTATTATAGGTGGCTTAATAGAATCCTAAATAATTCAGAATGTGTTATCGTAAGTGAGGTACTCTAGTAATAAAACCTAAATTTTGGATGTGGTTGAATGGAATTCATGGGCAGAATACACTAATGACTCAGATATTGTAGGCCGGAAAGCTAATAAGTCATGTTATCCATGGTAGGATATTTGGACAAATGTCACCTTGAAAAGAAAACCACGTGCTTACTAAAGCCGAAAACTTTGAGACCATACTGGGAAAAGTATACTTTTATAAAGGTATAAAGAAAGAAAAATATCAGAATGTTGACATGGCGTGAATCCTCCTTGCCACTTTTAACACTTAAGAGAGAGGTAAGCTCAGTCTAGAAGAAGCTAGACTGCAAGAAGAAATGGAAGGATAAATACTAATTTCGTGAGGGAGTGGCCAATAAGTTAAGAGGAAGGGCCTGGTCACAGGATAGATCAAAGTACGTAATTGATTCTTTGTTGCTACCTTCACACGGCATTGGGTTAAAGCAAACAGACTAGAAGCCTACTAAGTTTGGAGAGAATGTTTTGCTGACTTTGAGGGCAGCCGACATCGGCTAATGATTACTCAACCCTAAAAGCGATCCAAGGGTCCCTAAATCAGTATCAGCAGAGAGTGGGTTGTGAAAGCTGTGCAGCCCCCGGACAGGTATACTCTCCAAACTGAACTTAGAATTGACTGTGAGAAAGACGCACTAGGAAGTACTGCCCTGAGAAGAGCACCTGGGCTCATGAAGGACAGCGCGCAGAGAGCAGCTTCTCAGAGGGCAGAACCTGGTCTATCTAACTGGCTCACCAACGCATTTCGTCACTTGCAGGGCAACTCATGATCCTTGTCCAGTAGCATTTGATAAATTATTGCGGAAGAACAACTCTAGGTGTTTCTTGGTGACCACAGCACCACCCAAACAGCCTTAAACTTCTTACCTATTTGATTTATTTTAAATGAGAAAAAACATGTTTTTTTCTTTAGCCACTCAGGTGGTATTTCTTGTAGTTGCAGCTGAACTTCATACTAATTAAATAAAATAAATTAATAGGAAAATAGACAACCCTTTCTAAATTTAGAAGGAAATTATCAGAAATACAAACATGCTTACACATTCCCAAACACATGCAAAGGCCCCATAAAGGTCATAGAGTGAAATATGTTTTCAGTTGTAGCATATTACATGACAATAAATATTATGTCATATATAATTATGACAACATAATAATGCATAATATGACTAAGTTAAGGTCAAATACATCTCCCATTTCAAAAAAGTAACTCTATCAGAGTCCTTTTCAACATAAATCCCAATTCTGTTATGAGTACAAGTGATGCACCTGGAACAAAATTATTTGTAAAGGTTGAAAGTAAGAGAATAGAAAATAAAGCAACAGGTGAGATATTAACATCAGACAAATTTGATTCAGAACAAAAATTTGGGGGGAATTTCCTGGCGGTCCAGTAGTTAGGACTCCTCGCTTTCACTGCCGAGGGCGCAGGTTCAATCCCTGGTCGGAGAACTAAGATCCCACAAGCTGTGTGGCATAGCCAGAAAAAAAAAAATATTCAACCATAAAAGATGGAAACCTTATAATACTAAAAAGAGCAATTCACAATGACCACATAACAGTCATAGGAAGTTCTGTGTCCCAGATTCACAGAGCATCAATTCATCAATTATACGATGTAGCTACTGGTACACTCAGTGGAGAACCTATAACCTCAAATAGTTATATTAATAAACAGGAAAGAATCAAAATTAATTAAGCATCCAACTTGAGAAGTTAAGTCTCATATCTGGCTCCCCAGCCCAGGGATCCTGCACCAGGAAGACAAGCGCAGGGGTCCTGCACCCCCAGAACGTTTGGCTTTGAAGGCCAGCAGGGCTTACTTTTGGGAGAGCCGAGGGTTGTGGGAAATAGAGACTCCACTCATAAAGGACACACACAAAATCTCACCCTCTCCGGGACACAGGGCAGAAGCAGTAATTTGAAAGGAGCCTGGGTCAGATCCACCTGCTGACCTTGGAGAGCCCCCCGGAGAGGCAGGAGGTGACTGGAGTTCACCCTGAGAACATAGACACTGGCAGCAGTCATTTTGGGGAGCTCATTCTACCACAAGGATACTGGTGTTAGAAAAAGTCATTTTTGGAATCCTCTCTTTAGCTTATTAGCACCAGGACTCAGACCCACTCACCAGCCTGTCAGCACCAGTACTGTGAGACCAACCAATTTATCAGGCAGCAAAACCCCTCCCCAACTACTGCCCCTACCAGCAGGCAGGCTTCCTTGAGACATCCTGAGCCCACAGCTACCCTGGAACATGGCCCTGCCCACCAGAGGGCCCAGGACCCAGCCCCACACGACCGTGGGCCGGCACTAGCGCAGGGACCACTAGGGCCCTGCAGCCAGAGCCCCTGGGACCCGGCTCCACCCACCAGAGGGCTGGTGCTGGCCCTGGGACAAGCCTTATCCCCCAGTGGACAGACCCCAGCCCTAGGACCACCGTAGCCCCACAACCTGCCTTGTCAGGACACAGCCCACCCACCAGGAGGCCAGTACCAGCACCTCTGGGACCCTGGCCCTGTCCATCAGCAGGCCAACACCAGCTCTGGGATTCCTGGGCCCTATAGCTGGGACCCCAGGACCTGTCTGCCTTCCAGTGGCTGGCATTAGCCCCAAGACATGGCTTCATGCATCAGTAGGTGGGTACCAGCCCCAGGATCCCTTGGACATTGGTCCCACTGACAAGCAGGTGGACACCAACTCTGAGACATGTTGGATCCCTCAGCCATCTGCCCCAGGAACCAGCTCCACTCACCAGCAGGCCAACACTAGCTTTGGGACACCCCGGAACCCACAGCCAGCCATGTCAGGAAAAAGCTCTACCCACCAGCAGTATGACACTAGATCTGAGAACCCTGGCTCTGCAATCACCCATTGTAGAACCTGGCTCAACCCACAGTGAAACAGCACTAGTCCTGGGACACCCCTGGTCTCTGCAGCCAGCTACCCCATGCCAAACACATCAGAAGGACTTGTGCAGTCAACATGGGGGGCACCCCTAGAGCATATAGCTCTGGTGACCAGAGGGGAGTGTGCTGCTGAAAGCATAGGACATTTCCCACAAAAGGCCATTTCTCTAAGTTTGGGAAATGTAACCAATCTACCAGATATGTAGAACTGAAAACAGCAAGTTAGGCAAAATAAGGCAACAGAGGAACATACTGCAAACAAAGGAACAAGATAAAACCCCAGAATAAGAACTAAGTGAAGTGCAGATAGGCAATCTACCTGATGTCAAACGCAATGGTGAAAAGCTGAAAGCATTTCCTCTAAGATCAGGAACAAAGGCAAGGATGCCCACTCTTGCCATTTTTATTCAACATAGTATCTAAAGTTCTAGGAACAGCAATCAGACAAGAGAAAGAAATAGAAGAAATCTAAACTGGAAAGGAAGAAGTAATACTGTCACTGTTTGCAGATGACATGATACTGTATATAGAAAGTCCTAAAGACGCCGCCAAAAAACTACTAGAACTCATCAACAAATTCAGTAAAGTTGCAGGATACAAAATTAATATACAGAAATCTGTTGCATTTCTATGCACTAACAATGAACTATCAGAAAGAGAAATTAAGGAAACAATCCCATTTACCATCACATAAAAAAGAATAAAATAACTAGGAATAAACCTACCTAAGGAAGCAAAAGACCTGTACTCAGAAAACTATGACACTAATGAAAGAAATTGAAGATGACTCAAACAGGTGGAAAGATATACTATGTTTCTGGACTGGAAGAATCGATACGGTTAAAATGACCATACTACCCAAAGCAATCTACAAATTTAACGCAATCCCTATCAAATTACCAATGGCATTTTTTTCACACAACTAAACAATAAATTTAAAATTTGTATGGAAACACAGAAGACCCCAAATAGCCAAAGACAATCTTGAGAAAGAAGAACGGAGCTGGAGGAATCAGGATCCTTGACTTCAGACTATACTACAAAGCTACAATCAACAAAAGAGTACGGTACTGGCACGAAAACAGACACATAGATCAATAGAACAGGATAGACAGCCCAGAAATAAATCCATGCACCTATGATCATCTAATCTATGACTAAGGAGGCAAGAATATACAATGGAGAAAAGACAGTCTCTTCAATAAGTGGTGCTGGGAAAACCGGACAGCTACATGTAAAAGAATAACATTGGAATGCAACTTCTTAACACGTTGATTGAAAGTCTTACCTGAGCAGGTAACTCTGGCTTCATCATAGTGATCACAACTAAGTCCACCCCATTGCCAGTTCTTGCAGTCCCAAAGAGAAGTTTCATTTCCATTACAGCTGCTTAAAAACAGCCATGTGTTTGTTGCCTTAATTTTGGAATAAACTTGATAGGATGTTTTGAGTGCAGATCCACATCCCAGCTGCGTGCAAACCACATCAGCTTCTTTCAGTCCCCAGCCTCTGTCACACACTTTCCCTATCAATTTCTGAATTTCCACCTCCACTGTCCCAGCACAGTGGCTGCCTCCACCTTTAAGTCTCAGTTCCAGATCTGATCCATCTGCAAAAGAAACATAAACTTAGGCCATAGATACATACGGAGGTTAGCTCCCAAAGGGTATTTTAAAAATCTTCTTCCTTCCCAGATACTGAGACACTGAAAATTCTGGCTTACCCATCTCCTGGCTTTTTGAAGAGTCAGTATAAACCATGAATTTGGTTAGAAATGGGATTACAGTTTCAAAACTTAATAAAAATTGTCAGTGACTAAAAAATACGAGCAAATCAGATATAAAGAAAAGACTTATATCATTTTGTCTTTTGGAGCTCCAGGTAGATTTAGAATTTGAAATGTGGTCCCTAACAGCAGTCGGAAAAATTATTATAGAAAATAGAGTCAGACGACCCACCAAACTAGTCATATAAAGAATGTGTTAAAGATTCTTCACAACAGTAAAAGAATTCCCAACAAGGAAATTATTAGATATTTCTCTCTCTCACATCTCACACCTATTCCTACTCCTAAAGAACACAGGTCCTTCCTCCTCTGTTTTTCTTTTTGTTCTGTTTTGTTTTAACTTACCAGAACATATCACACCAGCATCTTCATTATGATTGCAATAATGCTTTCCCCATTCTTGGTGTTTACATTGCCAGAGAGCAGACTCATGTCCATGGCAGGAAACACTGTCAAGCCAAATGTGTCCAACTCCTTCACTGGCGTTGACTCGACCAATGGCAGTGACGGCAGTTGGACATCCCAGTTGCTTACATGCCACAGCGGCATCGTTACTATCCCAGCCATCATCACACACTGTCCCCCATTCTCCTTGGAATTTCACTTCTAATCTTCCTGAACATTCAGTGACTCCATCTACCAGTCTCAGGCTCAGGTCTGCTCCCTCTGTAAGAGGGAAACAAAACAAGTCAGTGATAAAGAAACAAGAATGAAGGCGCTCTAAACAGCTGTACCTGAGATGAGTTAAGGGGGGAGATATAAGGAGAGATAGAGAAAACAGTGATATATTACCACTGAAAATCGTTAAAGATGGAAGGAGGAGTGGATCAGGCAAGAAGACAGGACTTTCTACGGATTGGAAGTTTGGGACTAGCAGACGCAAACTATTATATATAGAACGGATAAACAACAAGGTCCTATTGTATAGCACAGAGAACTATATTCAATATCTTGTACTAAACCATAATGGAAAAGATCAATCAATCAATAAAAATTAAAAAAACAAAAAAGAAGACGGGGCTTTTCACTACGGAGAGCATGCATTATAGGAAGAGCTCCTAACAGGAGGCCCAGGGACTGAAATTTATCTAGAGATTCACTTGTTTGATCACCGCAGATTTTTTGTTGGAATTGTTTGTTTTTTTCCCTTTTAAATATATGTTTGCAGGTGTCTAGGTGGGACCTACACACTCCTGTTTGCCTCAATACTCAATACTCACTTTTGCCTCTGACTTCATTGTCTACCCAGACTACCTGGTTTGTATTACATGCCTGACCCCTTTCTGACCACTTCTGTAGTTTAAACGCAAAGCAAAGAGAAAAGGGACCTCACCATTACTACTTTCAACTTCCCCCAATCAATATTCCTCAAAGAACAGGACTTGATTCTAAGTAATATCCTATAATAAATAAATTGCTTTTTTCCTCAGGCAGTTTTGGTTCTTGTTGTCACAATGCTGTTTATTGTGATTACTCAGGCTGTATAAAACACACTGAGAAGAAACGTGCTGACTGGGGACCTAGAAAGATTTTGATGGGTAAAGGGAAACAGAAGGTACATACTGTGTTTTTTCTATGCCAAATCCCTTTCACTTTCTTCAGCTAACAGAATCCATCTTTTCTGTAGGAATCCCATTCTTTGTGGTTTAGACTATAGATGGTCACATTATTCAACAAGAAAAAAGCCAATTTGGGAATTCCCTGGCTGTCCAGTGGTTAGGACTCCGTGCTTTCACTGCTGTGACCGGGCTTCGATCCCTGGTCGGGGAACTAAGATCCCACAAGCCGCGCAGTGCTTGGATGGAGCCAACTGTACCTCCTGGATTTCCCACTTTTCTGAGTCAGTATTGTCTCATTTTAAAGTTAGTTTGGATTGAATTTCCTTCATTTGAAAAAAAAATACCTGGTGAATACAGGGACATTTTTAACCCTAGTTATATTTTCCTAAATATTCCCTGGGGTTCAAGACTTACTAGGTCTTCAAACTCGGCACTCAAGTGAAGAAAGGAGAGTGACAGTCTTGTACACGCAAAGCCATGTCCCTGTCCCGTAATCAAGCGTGAAACATGAAAGTTTCTAGACAGACACAGTGCCTGCTCATAACATAGCACTAGCATAAATGAGGTTTTAATAGGAAACCAATTTTTTTAATCATTTGATTCTGTGAATTTAAGAAAAGGTGGGTTTAAGAAAGGGTGGGTCAAAATGGCTAAAGAGGAGACTTTTGTAGGTAGAGGGTGATAAAGGGGGTGCTCCAAAACATACAGAAAGCAAAATTTTAACCTGTTTTTAACAGTTAACTTTTCTTTTTCTTTCGTTTTTTTTGGAGGGATGGGGGGAGTGGACTATTCTCTAAACACTTCCTTCTACGCTCTTGACTTGGATCTCAATTTCACTGTCATCATTCCCCCCTAACCTACTTATCCTAATTACAGTTAAGGTAAAAATTCCACAGGTATCAGAACTGCATCCTGAAATGAGGTAATAATAAGGCGATAAAAGAAGCAGACTTCATTATGTTTTTAGGAGTTCAGCCTTTTGAGACTTTTGTCCCCTTTTTTTGTCCTCTCATGGAGAACAGAAAAAGCACAGGCCAGTCCTTACCTAAGCAAATCACTCCAGCATCCTCAGCGTGATCGCAGTTATGCTTTCCCCATCCTTCATGTTTGCAGTTCCAGAGAGCTGACTCAGTTCCATTGCATACAAGGTCATCAAACCAGATTGGTCCAGAACCTTCTCCAAAATTAGCTGAACCAGAGAAACTGACAGCACTTCCACATTCAAGTTGTTTACAAACCACAGAAGCATGATTTATGTTGAAGTTATCGTCACACACAGTGCCCCACTGTCCTTGGAATTTGACCTCTATTCTTCCTGAGCAGCGGTTTCCCCCATTCATCAGCCTCATCTCCAAATCAGATCCATCTAGAGTGGAGAAAAGACCAGAATTCAGAAGTAATATTTATTCAGAAGTGATTTTAGAAAATAATATTCCTCTAGTCATTTGAGATTTGATCCTATCCTTAAAGATGATGCTTCATTTTGGATGCTGCCCCTGTTCACACTTTGGAGAATTTTAATCTTTTGAAAACCAACCAATGATTAATCTGTAAAAACACCTTTTACAGATTAAACTTTACTTTGTGCTTTGTTTTGTTTCCTTCCATTACTGAGGCATAATAAACACTTCTATGTAGAAATAGATACGTTTGCCTCAAAGTATTTATTTAAAAAGCTTGAAAAAATAAAATGTGTTCATACTACAAAGAAGCAAAAATGAAAAACCAGTCATTTGTTGAACAGTTAAAATTTTTATTTTAATCTTTTTTTATGACCATCAGTTTAGAGCATGAATGATTGCTTGAAGTTGAATTTGAAATTAGAAAACAGGAAAAAGCAAAAAAAATGCATAAGCATGCATGATAATTTGCAAAAGTGGTATACAAAAACATTAGACATTAGGACTTCTCTAGTAGCGCAGTGGTTAAGAATCTGCCTGCCAATGCAGGGGACACAGGTTTGAGCTCTGGTCCTGGAAGGTTCCACATGCTGAGGAGCAACTAAGCCCGTGAGCCACAACTACTGAAGCTGCGTGCCACAGCTACTGAAGCCCGCGTGCCTAGACCCCGTGCTCCACAGCAAGAGAAGCCACAGCAATGAGAAGCTCACACACTGCAACAAAGAGTAGCCCCTGCTCGCCCCAAGCAGTGAAAAGCCCATGCACAGCAATGAAGACCCAATGCAGCCAAAAATAAATAAACAAATTTTTAAAAAAACATTAAAAATTGGGGGAAAAAAGTTAATCAAGATAATTTATTTCTTACCAATTTTTTTCTGAATCAAAGCTTTCTTTTCCCTCTCCCGAAGCACCTGCTACCATTTTTAGCAAAGAATGGCTTTTTCATAAGGAAAATTCTCTCTATAAGCTATCCTTAGATTTTCTATGATGACTAAAATACCTGAGAAAAAGACACTTGGGATGAAATTTTAGGACACCTAAAAACCAGAAACTGTTGGTGGTTGAATAAAATGCTTAGAAGTTCTTTTCTGAAACAGTAATTCAATTTTAAAAGCACTGAACTCCAGACAAGGACCTCTACTCAACAAGATTTTGTATCATGAATAATAATAATAGCTTACAATCAAAATGTGCATATGCTGTTCCAAACGTATTACATATGCTATCTTCAGTCTTCACAACAACATTAAGCATTATGTGTCATTACCACTATCTCTACTTCACAGATAAGCAAACTGAGGTTAAATAATTGACACAGGATCCAACACCCAGAAAACAGTAGAGACAATGTAAAAAAACCCAAACAAACAAAAAGCAATCTAGCACCAGAGTCTATCCTCTTTACTATTATGCATGTGATAATAATAGAATTTCCCAAGTAGATGCTCTGAGGATTGAGCACTGACCAGGGTAGAGAATCTCAGAAATACAGACTCTGAAACCTCAGAAATATGAATTCAGAAACCTCATGTAACTCATGAGTCCCTGAGTGGCTACACATCCCTTTCTATTATTACACGCCAGTTGGAGGTTTAGGTGTATAAACTTCAAAAACCAAGTTTGATTAATGTCATCCTTATATAAAGGATCCTTATGTAAAGGTATGAAAACCAGAACACGAGTTAAAAGTACTACACTGATGTCTTAGCTTCAACAGTCAACTCTATAGACAGCAATAATTATAGTAAGAGCCTGGCAAGATTTATTACCATTTTTAACTTTGCCGTAGATGTTACAATTGTTAATTCTTATCTTTCCCTGCAAAATGATTAACAATAAAAGACAAGAAGAGAAGAAGGGGGAAGAGGAGAAGAATGGAGGAAGAGAAGGAAGAAGAAAGAGAAATGAGTTGTCTAGGTAATGAGAAGCAGTGAGCCACGAGGAAACTAATGTTAATTTTTAACACCTATTACCTCCCAGTGTACCAGCAGCTTTACGTGTATTGTATCACTGGGTGCTCAGACACTGAAGTTTAGAAAGATTTAGCAACTTGCTCAAAATAATAGCATTAATGAGCAGCTGAGCAATTTTCTAGATACTATTTTCTAGATACTAATTTTCTAGATACTATACTATTGTGTTGCTCCCATTACACCACCATGCCTGGATAGAGATTAGTCCTTTCTAAAATCAGTCCTACGGAGGAGATGATCTCTCCTAGAAAGGCTGGGTGGTGATAAAGTTGCATAAAGGTCAACGACATGAGCAAAGAGAAATTGGAAGCCCGGGAATCTGAACTGGGTCAGAAACATGACCTTGGGATTTGTCAGCAGAAATGTCTGGGCTATTGTAAGGACAAGTGAGATGAAACTTATAAAATGTTTTATAAATTAAAATTAAAACTACCTTGTAATAGTAAATGAATAGCATTGTACAGTGGAAGGAGCAATTCTACTTTGCAAAACATCCTTCCTCCAACAAAAAAGGATTAGTGCTAAGAATATTTATTTCCTGATAGAGTAAGTTGATTATCAATTAATGGGCAAGAGGGTCATGATTTACGGGCCAATGCATGAAAGCTGCATTTTATGGGGAAAGGGGACAAGGAATTAACTTAGATACTGATATTTTTATGTAGAAGTAGAAAGTTATAGTAGGATTACTTAATATGAAATTGAAGCTAGTTGCTTCCTCATTGATTGTAGTACTCAGAATCTCTTTTGATTTCTTTAAAAATATGGGCTTTGTCATGTGTTTTCTGGTCTTTTAGCAATGGATTGGGTAATTTTATACGTGGACTAGATTACTTACAGAAAACTGGCTCCCACAGATTTTTTTTAATTGTTAACCCATAGATTGTTAATTGTTAACCCACAGATTTTACTGTTAACCCATAGATTTAAATTTAACCCATAGATTTTTTTTCACAAAGCATTTCATGTTAAGGCTTGACTTATGCAAGTCTTACCTGAGCAGGTGATTCCAACATCCTGTTGGTGAGTACAGTTATGCTTTCCCCACCCATCATGTTTGCAGTCCCAGAGAGCTGATTCATTCCCTCGACAAGAAACATGATCCATCCAAATGCGTCCAGAGCCTGCACTGGAATTAGCCCATCCAGTGGCTTTGATAACAGTTGGACATTCCAGCTGCCTACAAACAACGGAGACTGCGGCCAAGTCCCAGCCATTATTACACACAGTTCCCCACTCCTCCTGGACTTTCACCTCCACTCTCCCAGAACACTTGTTTTCACCAGCTGTAAGCCTCAGCTCCTTCTCTGTTCCTCCTGTAACAACAGGTAAGGGCAGCAATCGGTCAAGATCCAAAGAGCAAGTAGAAAATTATTATTCTTTAGATTACTTATTTATTTTTCAAAGCCAGATTCGAGAAATATTTCTGGACCTATCCATGGTACAACAGGAGAATGTTATTTCATTCAGTATCTCAGGCTTCAGATTAAGCAGTGACATAAACCCAGTAAATCTGGGTAATTCAATACTGTACGATATCTTTATCTAATGGTTGATATTCTTTGTAACGTCAATCTATATATTCTCATGGATAGTTTACTATAAAAAAAGATATTACAAAATTTTATAGGGATAAGCTATGTAAGTTTCTCCAGAATCCTAAGATCTGTAGAAAGAAGGCTGAGGGTGAGGATGAAACGGCCAGTTGTAAGGAATTTAGTGCCTATTTCACACATACATGGAAAATAGCATGAATTTTTCAAATGCTAGTTAAAATCTAACTGAAACTTATTGACTCAAATGGAAATTGAAATGGAGATATTTTCCTATTATCTTCTACTTTGAAACCATGAAGCATGTTTTTAGACGCTATTTAGCCTTCAGGAGAATTATTTGCTTTTTAGTGACTCTTGCCACAGTGGGCTAAGGTTGTGAGTAAATGTGACAGTGTACTCACCAAGAGAACTGGTGACCAAACAGGCACTGAGAACTGAGACCACAGCAATAGCGAAGGGACTTAAGCGGGCAGAACATCTCCTAAATTCTGTGAAAAGACGAAAGAGAGCAAAAGTAGAGTCTTCCCAAAAAGAGGCTTTGGAGGAGACAGATAGTTTCAGAGGTTTGAGGTTAACAAAGAAGGTCAAACCAAGACAGAATATTCTTCCCCCTAAACAGCAAGGCAGGCAGGAAAAATTCGTACCCAGGATCATACAGCCTCAGTGAGGTAGCTTTGAAAACGTTCATGTTTATAGGCAATCTAGGGGTGAGGAATTAGAAGAGAGTTGGGGATGGGAAAAGCATTGCAAGATTGAGCCTTAAAACCTGGAAAACTGAAAAGGCGTTGATGAAACTTAGAAGCGGGCAGTTCTCCCTTCAGGCACAGAGCAATATTCAACCACGGATACCCTTATCTCCAAGCCTACCGCATCCACATTATTAGATGGCAGGTTCCATGAGGGAATGAATTATATCTATCATGTTCACCAGTTTCACCAGTACCTGGCACAGTGCTGCTAAATAGTAGTTGAACAATCCATTGGTGGAAAAAGTGACAAAGATCATATTTGAAAACCCCACTATTGGGCCTTATCTCCAAAAATAGCATAAAATGCTCTATCACTCAATTCTCCTTCTTACTCTCACCCAACAGTAATTTAAAAGTAAAAATGCTACGACAGTCACTTCTCTGCGATAACTCACTGAACTGTGCATTTATGACCTATGCTTTCATGTGGTATGTTATACCTCAGTCTAAAAGCTTGAAAAAAAAAAAGAGTAAGAATGCTAAATAAGTTTAATGCATCC
Organism: Leucopleurus acutus; assembly: GCF_964270905.1. NCBI lineage: Eukaryota > Metazoa > Chordata > Mammalia > Artiodactyla > Delphinidae > Leucopleurus > Leucopleurus acutus. The sequence continues at coordinate 7,555,090 of NC_139152.1, forward strand.
ACATAGGTTACGAAGTAGATTTCAACACTCAGGCGTGTTATTCTAAATGTCCTCTAGGGAATCAACTTTCAATCAATACGCATTCCTCCTTGTTCTATTTTTCTAACAACTGTTAGCTTCAAACTCAATACAATTCAGTTAATTTTAGTTCCTTACTTAATTGCACCTCAGCAGTTGTACAGACTTGATGCCAAATCTAATCCTTATCTCACATCTTCAATTTCGAATCTATGGGAGATAAAACGTACTGCCTTATAGGCTTATTGCCCTTTTCCTATAACTTACCCTCCTGATGCCCATCACTATTAAATCAGATCCACTGACTTCCAGAATATTGCTACACTCCATTAAAGGGTAAATAGAACAAATGAGAAGCTTTTACCAGTAGATCCAGAGTTTTCATGTAGCACCATTCTGAGTTTGTCCATTCCAAAGTTTTATGATACTTAAGTCTTCTTGTATTATTCCCTAGGAATGGTCTCCTAAAGAAGAGGACCACTAAGAATTCTAAAAATCATTTCACATCCACAAAAAAACAGGAAGACTTCATAATGGAGGTGGAGTCAACCAGAAAAGGGAAGTAATTAAAAGAGCGAGGTTCTCTTTCGTGCTCATGTTTTCTTCCATTTGGGACATGAAACAACCAAAGAAAACTGAGAAACATTCACTACAGATTTATAAAAATTAAAGGGGAAGTACTGACTCATATACTGTTGTTATTGAATATTTTAAATTTCTGCACTTTGTTTTGGGCTAATATATTAGAAGCATAAAATAGCTATTGTTTTGTAGTTAAATTATGTCAAAAAATTAAAGTAAAATAGGCAAAATATAATTAAATCACTAAAGCTTGATTGTTATAACTTTTAATATTATTTGCATAATCAAATGTGTCTAATGAATAATTTTGTGCAGATTACCTATAGACAGCACTTGCATTTCTTTTCTTTCCTTTTTCAAAATTTTTATTGGAGTATAGTTGACTTACAATGTTGTGTTAGTTTCAGGTGTACAGCAAAGTGAATAAGTTATAAATATGCATATGTCCACTCTTTTTTAGAGTCTTTTCCTGTATAGGTCATTATGGAGTATTGAGAAAAGTTCCCTGTGCTCTACAGTAGGTCCTTATTTGTTATCTATTTTTTATATAGCAGTGTGTATATGTCAATCCCAATCTCCCAGTTTGTCCTTCCGCCTCCCCCCACCCCAACTTCCCCCCCTGCTAACCATAAGTTTGTTTTCTACATCTGTGACTCTATTCTGTTTTGTAAATAAGTTCATTGGTAACATTTTTTTAGTTTCCACAAATAAGCGATATCATATGATATTTGTCTTCCTCTATCTGACTTACTTCACTCAGTATGACAATTTCTAGGTCCATCCATGTTGCTGCAAATGGCATTATTTCATTCCTTTTTCTTTTCTAATGGGATGAAGCAATAAAATTAGCCAAGACTGTTACAAATTCTACAACTTGTGAAATAAAAATTTACAAGACTTGATTTTAGCTCTAAATAAGTCAAATTCAAGTAAGAGAAATACATCTAATAGCAATAATGAACATAGTTTCAAAGCACAGTGTGAAAAATAAAGAACTAGTCATACCAACTAGAAGACAGGAACAAACAGTTAGAAAACTCTTTTCTGTGATAAGATGCTTAAATTGTATCCTAAAGTATGAGAAGCACTTTGTTAAAAGGAAAAAAGAGAAAGGGATTTAAGGTATAAGAAACAAAAAAAATAGAAATAAAGACAATTCTCACTGGTTTTTTTTCGGCATTAGGAATAAAGGAGGTTGAATAGTATTTTTTTTCTAATTTTTATTTTATACTGGCTTATAGTTGATTTACAACATTGTGTTAGTTTCAGGTGTGCAGCAAAGTGATTCAGTTATACATATACATATATCTATTCTTTTTCAGATTCTTTTCCTATATAGGTTACTACAAAGTATTGAATATTGTTCCATGTGCTATACAGTAGGTCCTTGTTGATTATCTATTTTATATATAATAGTGTTTATATGTTAATCCCAACCTCCTAATTTATCCCTCCCTCCCCCAACTTGTCCCTTTGGTAACCATAAGTTTGTTTTCTATGTCTGTGAGCCTATTTCTGTTTTGTAAATAAGTTCATTTGTACCATTCTTTTTAGATTCCACATATAAACCATATCATATGACATTTGTCTTTCTCTGACTTCACTTACTATGATAATCTCCAGGTCCATCCATGTTGCTGCAAATGGCATTATTTCATTCTTTTTTATAGCTGAGTAATATTCTATAGTATATAAGTACCACATCTTCTTTATCCATTCATCTGTTGGTGGACACTTAGGTTGCTTCCATGTCTTGGCTATTGTAAACAGTATTGCAATGAATATTGGGGTGCATGTATCCTTTTGAACCATGGTTTTCTCCAGATATATGCCCAGGAGTGGGATTGCTGGATCATGGTGGCTCTATTTTTTTAAGGAACCTCCATACTGTTCTCCATAGTGGCTGTACCAATTTACATTCCCACCAACAGTGTAGGAGGGTTCCCTTTCTCCACACCTTCTTCAGCATTTATTGTCTGTAGATTTTTTGATGATGACCATTCTGACTGGTGTGAGGTGATATTTCATTGTGATTTTAATTTGCATTTCTCTAATAATTAGTAAAGTTGAGCATCTTTTCATGTGCCTGTTGGCCATCTGTATGTCTTCTTTGGAGAAATGTCTACTTAGGTCTTCTGCCCATTTTTAAATCAGGGTTTTTTATGTTTTTTTTTTATGTTGAGCTGCATGAGCTGTTTATATATTTTGGATATTAACCCCTTGGTGGTCATATTATTTGCAAATATTTTCTCCCATTCAGTAGGTTGCCTTTATGTTTTGTTGATGGTTTCCTTGGCTGTTCAAAAGCTTTTAAGTTTAATTAGGTCCCATTAGTTTATGTTTTTATTTCCATTATTCTAGGAGATGGATCAAAGAAGATATTGTTGCGATTTATATCAAAGAGTGTTCTGCCTACGTTTTTCTCTAAGAGTTTTATAGTATCCAGTCTTACATGTAGGTCTTTAATCAATTTTGAGTTTATTTTTTATATATGGTGTTAGAGAGTGTTCTAATTTTATTCTTTTACAAGAAGTTACCTTCTCAGGTAAGACTTTCAATCAATGTGTTAAGAAGTTGCATTCCAATTTTATTCTTTTACAAAGCTGTCCAGTTTTCCCAGCACCACTTATTAAAGAGACTGTCTTTTCTCCATTGTATAATTTTGCCTCCTTTGTCATAGATTACTTGATCATAGGTGTGTGGGCTTATTTCTGGGCTTTCTGTCCTGTTCCATTGATCTACATTTCTTGTTTTTGTACCAGTACCATACTGTTTTGATTACAGTAGCTTTATAGTATAGTCTGAAGTCAGGGAGCCTGATTCCTCCAGCTGCATTTTTCTTTCTCAAGATTGCTTTGGCTATTCGGGGTCTTTTGTGTTTCCATACAAAGTTTAAGATTTTTTTGTTTCACTTTAAAAAGCTGAAATAATTCATCACCAGTAGACCCACACCACAAAAAATGTTAATGGAAGTCTTTCAGGCAGAATAAAAATGGTATTAGATAGAAATACGGTTCAACACAAGGAATGTAGAGCACCAGAAATGGTAACTACATAGGTAAATATGTGGTTTTTATCATATTTTTAAAATAATTGATTGTTTAAACAAGAATAACAGCTATACAAGGTGAGCTTATAACAATGTAAAAGGAAAATGTATGAAAATAATAACACAAAGGGTGAAAACACAAATGAAAGAATATTATTATAAAGTTTATTTACTCTACGTAAAGTAGTCAAAGGCAGACTATGGTGAGCTAAAATTGTATACTATAAACCTAAAGCAGCCACTAAGATAATAAAACAAAGAGTTACAGCTAATAAGCCAATAAAGTAGATAATATGAGATCATAAAAAGTATTTAATTAATCCAAAAGAAGGCATAAAAGAGAGGTAAAATGAACAAAGAATAGATTGGAGAAGTAGAAAATAACGAGCAAGATAGTAAATTTATACCCAACTGTATCTATAATCACATTAAATGTAAACAGAGCACATGCAATTAAAAGGCTGAAATTGGCAGACTGGATTAAAAATCAAAATTCAACTATATAATGTCTAAATAATATAAAGAAAAAGTAGAATAAAAGTAAAAGGTTGGAAAAAGACATGCCATGCTAACACCAATTTAAAGGAAGTCAGAGTGACTATGTTAAGATTAGCACAAAGTGATTTCAGAGAATGAATATGTCCAGAAATAAGGAAAATCATTTCATAATGATAAATGGTGCATTTATCAAGAGTACATATCAATCCTAAATGTTTGTGAAATTAATGTCAGAGCTTCAAAATCCATGAAGCAAAAACTTACAAAACTGCAAGGAGAAATAGAAAATCCAGAATTATAGTAGGAGGTTTCAAAATCTCTCTCAACAATTTGTAAAACAAGTAGGAAGAAAATCAGTAGGAATAGAACTGAACAACACTATCAATCAACATAACCTGAACAACATATATAGAATATTTCTTCCTATAACAAGAGAACTTACATTCTTTTCAAGTGCCTACAGAACACTTCCTAAGATAGATAAGGTTTAGGTGCATAAATAAATTCTCAACAAATTAAAGTAATTCAAATCATACAAAATATCTTCTCTGATCACATGGGAGTAGAAATCAGTAACAGTAATATCTTTGGAAAACCTCAAATATTTGGAAGCCAAAATAGCTCACTTTTAATAATCCAGTGGTCAAAGAAGAAATCCATTTTGAGTTTATTTTTGTGTATGGTGTTAGGAAGTGTTCTAATTTCATTCTTTTACATGTAGCTGTCCAGTTTTCCCAGCACCACTTATTGAAGAGGTTGTCTTTTATCCATTGTATATTCTTGCCTCCTTTATCAAAAATAAGGTGACCACAGGTGCATGGGTTTACCTCTGGGATTTCTATCCTGTTCCATTGATCTACATTTCTGTTTTTGTTGCAGTACCATACTCTCTTGATTACTGTAGCTTTTTAGTATAGTCTGAAATCAGGAAGCATGATTCCTCCAGCTCTGTTTTTCTTTCTCAAGATTGCTTTGGCTATTTGGCGTCTTTTGTTCTTCCATACAAATTGTGAATTTTTTTGTTCTAGTTCTGTGAAAAATGCCATTGGTAGTTTGATAGGGATTGCATTGAATCTGTAGACTGCTTTGGCTAGTATAGTCATTTTCACAATGTTGATTCTTCCAATCCAAGAGCATGGTATATCTCTCCATCTGTTTGTATCATCACTGATTTCTTTCATGAGTGTCTTAATAGTTTTCTGCATACAGGTCTTTTGTCTCCTTAGGTGGGTTTATTCCTAGGTATTTTGTTCTTTTTATTGCAATGGTAAATGGGAGTGTTTCCTTAATTTCTCTTTCAGATTTTTCATCATTAGTGTATAGGAATACAAGAGATTTCTGTGCATTAATTTTTTTTTCATGGTACGCGGGCCTCTCACTGTTGTGGCCTCTCCCGTTGTGGAGCACAGGCTCCGGACGCACAGGCTCAGCGGACATGGCTCACGGGCCCAGCCGCTCCGCGGCATGTGGGATCTTCCTGGACCGGGGCATGAACCCGTGTCCCCTGCATCGGCAGTTGTACTCTCAACCACCACGCCACCAGGGAAGCCCTCTGTGCATTAATTTTGTATGCTGCTACTTGACCAGATTCATTGATTAGCTCTAGTAGTTTTCTGGTAGCATCTTTAGGATTCTCTATGTATAGTATCATGTCATCTGCAAATAGTGACTGCTTTACTTCTTCTTTTCTGATTTGGATTCCTTTTATTTCTTTTTCTTCTCTGGTTGCTGTGGCTAAAACTTCCAAAACTATGTTGAATAATAGTGGTGAGAGTGGACAACCTTGTCTTGTTCCTGATCTTAGTGGAAATGTTTTCAGTTTTTCACCATTGAGAACAATGTTGGCTGTGGGTTTGTCATATGTGACATTTATTATGTTGAGGTAAGTTCCCTCTATGCCTACTTTCTGGAGGGTTTTTTTTTTTTATCATAAATGGGTGCTGAACTTTGTCAAAAGCTTTTTCTGCATCTATTGAGATGATCCTATGGTTTTTATTCTTCAGTTTGTTAATATGGTGTATCACATTGATTGATTTGCGTATATTGAAGAATCCTTGCATCCCTGGGATAAACCCCACATGATTATGGTGTATGATTCTTTTAATGTGCTGTTGGGTTCAAAAAGAAAAAATCAAAACAGAAATTAAAAAATATTTAGGAATGAATAAAAATGAAAATACAACACATCAAAATTTGTGGGATGTCACTAAAACAGTACTTAATGGGAAATTTATGACACTAAACACATACATTAAAAAAGAAGAAAGGTCTCAATTAATGGCATCAATTTAAGAAACCAGAAAAAGAAGAGAAAATTCAACCCAGTAAGTAGAAGTTAGAAATTACTAAAAATCAAAGCTGAAATCAATGAAATAAAGAACAGAAAAATAGAGAATATAAATGAAACCCAAACCTGGTTCTCTGAGAATGCACATAAAATGGTTAAAACTAAAACTAGCCGGATTAGGAAAAAGAAAGGCACAAATTGCCAATATTAAGAATGGGAATCACTGGAAATTCTACAGAATTAAATGAAAGTAAGGGTATAGTATAAATTAGCATAAATACTCTTTGCCAATAAATTGACAGTTTATATGAAATGGACAAATTCCTTAAAAAGCACAAACTACAAAAGACCACTGAAGAAGAAACAACCTGAAAAAATATAAACTTACATCTAATACATATATATGTATATGCATTAAAATTACTAAAAATCTTCCCACGATGAATATTCCAATTCCCATTGGCTTCACTGGTAAATTCTAAGAAATATTTAAGGGAAAAAAAAATTCTAAACAAACATTTCCAGAAAATAAAAAGTAGTGACTACTTTCCTACATGTTCTATGAGGCCCACATGACTTGATATCAAAACCAGAAAAGACGTTATAAGGAAGGAAAATTACATATGAATATCTCTCGAAAACATATATGCAAAACTCTAAACAAAACATTAGCAAATAAAATCTAACAATATATAAAATGATAATATATCATGACCAAGCAGGGTTCATCCCAGAAATGTAAGGTTAATTTAACATTCAAAAATCATTATACACAACTCATTATATTAAGACACTTAAACAGAAAAATAATTCAATCAACTTGATAGATGTAAAAAAGCCTTTCACAAAGTGTTATATCAATTCACAATAAAAACTCTTAGTGAACTAGGTACATAAAGGGCACCTATGAAAAACCTACAGCTAAAATCATACTTAATGCTGAAAGACTGAATGCTTTCTCCTTAAGATCAAAAGACAAAAACGTTCATTTTAATCATTTCTATTCAACATGGTACTGGAGATACTAACCAGTACAATCAGTCAAGGTAAAGAGCTAAAAGCATCCATATTGAAAAGGAAGTAAAACAGTCTTGTTTTGCAGATGACACAATCGTCTGTGTAGGACGATTACAATCTAATATAATAGAATCTACAAAAAGACTACTAGAACTAGTAATTGAGTTTAGCAGGGTTGCAGGATACATGATCAATACACAAAAATCAAGCAACAAAAAAATCAGAAATTGAAATTGAAAAAATAAATTCCATTTGTAGTAGTATCAAAATTATACAAAATATTTAGGAATAAATTCGACCAAAAATGTGAAAGTCCTATACACTCTAAACTACACAATATTCCTGAAAGAAATTAAAGAAGACTTAAATAATTTGAGAGGTATACTGCGTTCTTGGGTTAGAAGATATTATTAAGATTTCAATGCTTCACAATTTGATTTCTAAATTCAATGTAACCGGAACCAATATCCCAGTGGGCAGTTTTTCATAAAAACTGGAAAATTGATTTTAAATTTTATTTGGAACTGCAAAGGGTCTAGAATAGCCATAACAAATTTGAAAGTGATGAACACGTTGGAGGATTAACACTAGCCCATTTCGAGACTTATTTATAGAGCTGCCATAATGAAGACACTGTTGTATTAGCATAACCAACACATATATGGATGACTGATTTTTGCCAAAGTATATAATATTGTCAACAAATGGTGTTGAACAATTGGCTATCCATATGCAGTAATGTAAATTTCAATCCTTAAGCCATATACAAAAATTAACTTAAAAGGGATCACAGACATAAATATGAACCTAAAACTACACAACTTTAAAAAGAAAACAGAGGAGAAAATCTTCGTGACCTTAGGCTAGACAAAGGATTCCTAGATACTACAGTCTTAATGGAATTTAAATGACGTAAGCACTTTCAAAAATAATTTGGCAATTATTTTTTGAACACTAAACAAACTTCTAACGTTTTACTTAAGAAAAATGGTAACATATATCCATTTAGTGACTTGTACATGAAGGTTTGCACCACTTTTATTTGTAATGGACAAAAACTAGAAACATACCAAATGTCCTTCAACTGGTAAATGGGTAAACAGTGGGACTACTACTCAGCATTACAAAGGAATGAACTGTTGATATGTGTTACAACAGCCATGAATCTTATACTTTGCGATCTTATTTATATAGAATTCTGCAAAATGCAAACTAATCTATTGTGACTGGAAGGAGTGGTTGCTTAGGGATAGATTGGGAAGGGTGAAAAGGAGGGATTATACCAAGGGATAAAAATGACACAACTTTCGGAGGGTAATTGATATGTTCATTGTCTTGATTGTGTTGATAGTTTCACAGGTACACACCTGTTTATCAAAAAAAAAAAAACTTTAAATATGCGCAGGGTGCTTTGTGACCGCCTGGAGGGGTGGGATGGGGAAGGTGGGAGGGAGGGAGACGCAAGAGGGAGGAGATATGGGAACATGTGTATATGTATGGCTGATTCACTTTGTTGTAAAGCAGAAACTAACACACCATTGTAAAGCAATTATACCCCAATAAAGATGTTCAAAAAAAAATCTTAGTGAGCTTTTTCAAAAATAAATAAATAAATAAATTTATTTATTTTTGGCTGCATTGGGTCTTTGTTGCGGTGCGCGGGCTTCTCATTGTGGTGGCTTCTCTTGTGGATCATGGGCTCTAGGCGCGCAGCCTTCAATAGTTGCGGCACACAGGCTTAGTTGTTCTGCAAGAGGCACGCAGGCTTCAGTAGTTGTGGCGCACGGGATTAGTTGCTTTGCGGCATGTGTGACCTTCCCGGACCAGGGATCGGACCCACGTCCCCTCCATTGGCAGGCAGATTCTTAACCACTGCACCAACAGAGAAGTCGCAGTGAATGCTTTTTGATGGAGGATAAAGAAAAGGGATAACTCTAGCATTGGCCCCATCTTTCAGGTTTACAGCAATACATGGTGCAAGGCAAACCCTTCAATGAGAACCATTTTGGGGAAAACTGAAGATGTGAAAAATTTTGAGTGGACCTGAAAGTCAGAAGATAATTTGGTAGGAAAACTTGTATATTTTTATATGGGCTTGTGCATGGCAAAAGGAAGAAGGAACAGGAATAGAGAAACAGGTGGTACCAGATTTTGGAACTCATTTTGGATTTTGGAACAGATTTTGGGCTTGTTAGCAAAGTCCTTGTGTCCTTTCTCCCATTTATTCCTTCTCTAAATGAAGTAATTAGCTTTGTTAGATCACCTAGTGTTTTTATAATGAAATAAACTTCTGTATTGCTGTTTTAAAAAATCTCTACATACAAATTGCAGATTTATAGTATTATTATACAAAACATGGAACACACCCATGCCTTACTCAGCTTTCAATCACCCAATTGTTGAGAATATCTGTGTTCTCTTTCTAATTTGCCTGAGTTATAGTCTCTTTGTAATGCTGATCAATTTTTCTTTTTTTAGGCGCTACCAATCACTGAATAAACAGTCCATTAATTATCTAGTCTTCTGTTGCAGTTCATGGAGAATGGTCATCTAGACCTAGCTATCCTTTGTGATAGAGTGCCAGGACTCCCTTGGTTTCAAATTCTTCAACTATTATTTTTCAACTTTTCTGGAAAGTTCTTTGCCCCTCATATCTGATTTTTTTTCCCCGCCAAAACCCCAGAGTGCAATGTATTCTGATTCCTTTGTGCTTTTCACCTTAATTAACTCAATATCATCATTTTTCTCAGATTATTTTCCCTAATATCCTAGCACATTAAGTACAAATTTAAGCTTCACACTTGTAAACTCATCATTTACATTGAACGTATAAAGTGTGGATGGTGGCATAATGTGATGCTTGTTGTGTACAAATAGTCCATTACAGGCTGCTTATTGACAAATAGTTGGCTTTCATTCCATCATACACCGATTTTCTTTTCCCTCAATTCTAGTAAATGGACTTCTACTATTGTTCATGCTTTGTGATAGTTTTTGTCATGTACCAGTTCCAGTCATTTGTTCCAGATGATCCACTTATGCTTCACTTACTATCTTGATTTCCTCTCCAAATCAATGAGTGCTTCAAAACTGGGGGTCCTGCCTTCCAACAGATATTTATGAGATAAAAGAAATATGTTATCTTTGTACCATTTTATCGCCAGCCACAGACTGCTTATCTTTCTCTCTACTCCATCCAACAACTGCTATGGCTAACCTACCTAATATCACACTTTTATGGTTTACAGCTGGCCTAGATTACACCCATGTTGAGTATAAATTGTTTTTCTCTACCAAGTTACGTTATGGATGCCCCTCCGTGTTCACTATCCCCTTGAAAATTATCATTTGCTTAGCCTTGCATTTGTTCTTTAAGCTAGTCAAACACAGCAATTATTGAATACTTTATGGATAATCTGACACTGACCTTTCTTCTTGTTCTCAATCTTTTCTTGCTCTTTTCCCACCACACATCCTGTAATATAAACTCTTTGCTTTAACTCTAGACTCTGATCTATTCCTGGTAGCTGAGATTTCATGTTCGTACTTGACATTCCTCAGCATTTGATATTTGAGTTTCCCAAATTCTTCAGCAAAGACTTGCAATTCCAGCTTTTCCTTTTTAAGAGTTCTTTGTGAGAAAGCAGTTTTTGTTCACAATTTGCTTTTCCTTTCATGCAGTTGAACTCAATACAATATGGTTTCCACTCCATATTTTATATTTTTGCATTTAATAAACAAATATATTTAAATGTCCACTTGTATTAAATACTGTTAGTTTCTTGGGATACATTAGGAATTCATTCATTCAAGGCATCTTATTTCATTGAGCATATAGTCTAGGAGGAATGGTAGACATAAACATAAGCAAATGAATTGTCCTATGTGATACAGAGGGCAAGAACATAGCAAGTGGACTTAACCTCTTACAACCAATTCTAGAGGGTTTGTATGACATCCTAGGGAAAGTGTCCTATAAGGTGAGCTCTGAAGGATGAGTTATATAGCTACCGTAAGAGAGCAGAAGGTTCTCCAGGCAGAAGGGAAAGCATGTTTCTAGTTCATGAGGTAAGAAATAGACTGTTCCATTGAAGGAGTTACAAATGCAGTATGGCTGCAACATAGAAACTGAGGATGAGACTGGCATTTGATGAGTTTAGAGGCAGGGCAGGGACAGATCTCCCAGAATACTTAAAGCCATGTTAAGAACTTTTTCTTAAGGGCATAAAGAATATCCTGAGTGGTAGCCAACAAGACAGTAATACGGTCAAATTTCTATTTTCAACAATTACTCTGGCCACATTATAAAAAGAGTTTGCAAAAGGGCAAAAGTAGATGTAATAATGCAAGATAGGAGGCTTTAATGATGCTCAGTAATAAATGACATGTGGTATGGATGTTGGATGTAGTGGTGGGTTCAACAACATTTCATTATTCCTAGAAATAAACGACTGACTAACTAAATAAGGTGTACTCATGTATGGATAATGACGGCGTGCCACAGCTCAAGGATATCAGTGATTCTATTATGTCTTCTTGAAATCCAAGAATAGAGGGAGAAGAAAACACGTGGATATGGGCAAAATACATTCTGGTAGTCTAAAAGATAGACTTTGATGATTGATGATGAAGGGGTGAAAGAATTCAAGATTATGGATTGTACAACAGATAAGGTTATCATTAACTATGATAAAGACACTGAATGGAAAAAGGACAGATTTGGAATGAAAGGTAGCAAGTTCAAAACGGGGCGTGTGACATTTGAAATCTCTTTGAAACATCCAAGAGGAGGCAATGAGTAAACAATACATGTGCAATTAAGAATCAGGGAGGAGAAATCTGGACTGGAGATGTAAGCTTGGGAGTATGCGGATGGCAACTGAAGACACAGAAATCAAAGAGGTCACTTACCACGAGAGTATGGGTAATGATGAACATACAAGAAACTCCAGTATGGAGTGGTTAAATAAAGCAGAAAATGTTTTCAAAAAAACAAAGAGGAGAAAAGCTCAGGTATATACGAGAAAATCCTGGAGAATGAAACACTATACCCAAGAAAATATTAGAAACAAACAAACAAAAAGAAAATAGTCCATGTGTCAAATAATGTTGACATATCAAATACAATGAGGACTGGCAAGAGTTTTTTGATTTGTGATGTAGAGGTCAATAAGGAATTTGGTGAGAAGCACTTCCGTGAAGTGATTTTTTTTTTTTTCTGTGAAATGTGAGAAAGTGACGTAGCACAGATTGTGGTAGAATGAGCCTAATGACAGAACTGAGGGCCCAGGTGAGGACTGAGATCGTTTTCAATGGTTCCTATCTGTTCATTTTTTTCAGCAGTGATCACAGCCAGGGGAGATAAGCTGGAGCAGAACAAAATCCAACGACAATGTCTCTCTGGGTCACCCACTCAGAACTTCCCCACCATTGTGTAACGATTCATCATTCTTACTCATCTCAGAAGCAATTACACCGCAATCCTACAAGAAAGGGGCCACTTCCCATTATTCCCATCCCATTTTTTTTTTCTTCACCAGACCATTGTGTAAATACTTGCTTCTAGCCCCTGTGAAAATGTTCTAAAGAAATGGGATAGATGACAATTCTCTTCTTGTGCAACTGGCCACTGCAATTTCCAGGAACAGAGACAGTAAAAGTTTGACTGAAAGGAGAGTTAAGGGTTAGTGGTTTCAAAACCAGGAATAATATGTATCTTGAAGGAACATAAAAAAGTTCAACTTGTATTGTCTTAGAAATTAGACAAGAAAGATAATTTTTTACTTAACTGGACACTAGACAAGTGAAGAGAAAAAAACAGCAATGTAGCGCAGATGAAAGCCCTACAGCGTTGTTAATTTCAGTACTCTATTGACATAGCACATGCATATATGGCTCGAAGAAACAAGAAATGATTTATGGATTTAACCGATCCCCTTTTCTGAGAAGTAAAGGGAATCACGGTCAACATGAGTTTGAATTCAGGACCTTCTCGGTTGAACTGATAAGATGAGAAAGGAGAAGTGTGAGCCCTGCTATTCTGCTACAGTACCTGAAAGTTCATTCAAGTTTCTTGCACCTTAAAAAACACCTTTGTAAATCTTCCTCATATCTGAGGTTTATACTTGGCATTGCAACGCTGTAAATCTTAGTTCTCAGTACGTGAGAAACATATTCTAGAATGTTTTGACGGTTTACTTTTATTTTTCATTTAGAAAAATAGTTCCACTGATTTTTATTTGATTTTTCTCTGATTTCAGCCCCTTTCAAAAGTTTTCCGATCATACATGAATTTCTATCTTCTAGTCACTTTTTGCCAAAGCATTTCCTACGATTTACTTTATGACTATGTAAGAAATACATTTCAACAGTTTTTACTAGAATTACTTTCAGATGTTGAAAATTTCACCTTTGGGTGAGAAGATATTTATAAAATTTAACCAACTGGATCAAAGGATTATTGAAATATGTATCAAAAATTTACTTCTTCAAACATAAGAGTAAAATGTGTATGCACAGAAAGCAACTTGACCTAGGGGAAAACTGTATCTGAATTATGAACTATTATGGTGAAAAAACTTAATGAGATGATTCTTAGACAAAAACGCAAACATCATATCAGAGAGTAATTGCATATGAGCTCGTTAAGACCTGTTAATAATCAATCTAGCCGAAATTTCTTTACCAAATAAATAGGTAATAGCATGTGGAACTCCCAGGAAAGGTAAAGAAAAACATAGTTCTAAAAATGCCAAGATTTGGGAATGAAATACTAGGTAAAACTGTGTCATTAAGGCCCATAAGGAAAATTGCAAGAGATAGAAAAATATCAATAGACATGCAGAATATGAATCTTAGGATAAATTATCAAAAACAAAGTTTAGTTTAACAAAACAAGTCACAGGATAAAGCTAAAAACCACTCCAATGTAAGTAATTTTTTTGAGCCTGGCACATAATACTGCGCACGAAATGAAAATATGTTTACTGAGTAAATGAATAAAAGAATATATTGTAGTTTCAAAATATTTTGTTTAAAAGGTTTTTTTTATACAGTCTCTCATTTGAGTCTTGTTCTAAGATAATGTCTGCGTATACCATGGAGAAAATTTTCATTTAATGGATCTATTAGTCCATGTAATTTAGCTAATGCAGCTCAGCGTATGCCAGATCTGTCATAAGTGCAAAATAAAAATAAATACGATCCCTGCCCTCGAAGAATTTACTATCTAATTTAGAACTTAGAGAGTCACCAAAAAAAAGTTTTATGAGAGCATTCAAAAAGCAGAACTTATTAACTCTGCTCTTGGAACTCTACTTGGAGGTTCAAAACAAATTCCAGTCCAATAATGTAAGATAACCCTATTTTAACTAATTATATGAGTACATAAGTAATAAAATGGAAAATATTTATGCTGAGGATATTATTCTATTAGAAGTTGACCCCAGAGACCCTCCCAGATAGTAGAATTTCACTGCATTTCTTTTTTTTTTTTTGCGGTACGCGGGCCTCTCACTGTTGTGGCCTCTCCCGTTGCGGAGCACAGGCTCCGGACGCGCAGGCTTCGCAGCCATGGCTCACGGACCTAGCCGCTCCGCGGCATGTGGGATCCTCCCAGACCGGGGCACGAACCCGTGTCCCCTGCATCGGCAGGCGGACTCCCAACCACTGCGCCACCAGGGAAGCCCCTCACTGCATTTCTAAAAGTGTCTTCCGAGCTGGATGCTTTGGCTTTCACAGCTGGATTATTTTGTGGTCAGGTTGCACACAATAATAAACTCAGGCATATACGATTTAAATTTAAAAGAATAAAAAAGCAGGCTATAAAAGCAGGTCATTTTAAAATTAGGTCCAATAAATAGTGAAGGTATAAGAATGATCAAAGTGGGGGGGAAATAGCAGGCTGACCAAATGAGAGAGGATTAGGACACAGGACAGAGCAAGCGTCCCCTTGAGTATTAAAAACAGAAACATAGGATATGAGGCAGGAGTAGAGTCCAGTTGTAGCCATTAGGCAAGAATGCAGGAAAGAGGGCACTTCCTTTGGTTTATTAAAATTTGCTGGTGCTGTTATACATGCACAAAATAGCAGGACTGCCAGTATGAGGGTGCTGCAGAATAGGATATCCAGAAGAGAAAGCAGACATTGCAGAAGTCTTTTTCCTTTCCGCAAAATCATAAGGTCTGGGAAATGGGTATCAAAATTGGAAAGAATTAGACTTCTTCTTTTAAAATTAAGGACAAGTTACTCTAAAAATCAGATATTGAACATGAGGAAGGAAAACCTATTCCCAGGGACAAAGAGGAATACTAAATATTGAATCCTGACATCAAAAGAACAAAGAGAAGGAAACTAAGGCTTTTGTGAAAGGCAAGCTAATCTCGTCTGCTAACAGTCACAAATGACTCATTCTTTACTCAGGTAATGTGCTGTACATTTCATTTACTCTTGCCCGCTACCTTGTGAAATAATTAATAATTTCTTCATCTTGCAGATAAGAATACTGAGGCTTAAATAAGTTAAATGGTTTACCCAACATTGTTTATTATGTAGAAGAACAAGGATTGACACAGTGACATTTTTACTCCATGCCCACTTTCCTTTCCATTTAAGCATATCGTACTTCAGAGTTAGAAAACTCTTTGAACTCTTTATCAAGAGATCCCAGAAATCCTTAAGGGAAAGCAAATCATACAATGCCTTTCCATCATGAAGAACATAGTCCCAGAGGCCAGAAACTTGCATTTGGGATGAAGAAATTGGAAAGAAGGGAAAATTTGAACTTCAAGCAAAACTTAAATCCTTAATAAGGTGCCAGTACAAGTGGGCAAATATAACTTGGTGGGGTTCTGAGATATTTGTATCTTTTTTTATTGTTAATGTTCCCAGTGTAAGGATGTTGTCACTTATTTATGGTAAAATGAATCATTTCTCTTATTCTTTGTAGAAAAAAGAAAAGAGTAGTAAGTTAGGTGACAACCAAAATTATTCTTCCTGTTGAATTCCAAAAGTGGTATGTGAGCTATGTTCATTCTGGTAAAGTTGCTTTATATTTTGTCAGCATAGAGAGGAATGTTTTCATAAATGGATTCTTTTCGAAAGAGTGTAATGTTCTTCCCTTTCTGAAAGCAGCTGTTGCAAAAACCAGGAACATCACACCCAGTTACTTGCAGAAAACCTCAGCCTTTTATATCCGTAAGAAGGGTACAAAATGTACACAGCACAGACTTTCCCCCTGTGTTTACTATTAAACACTTAAGTCCAAGATATTTACGAATTCACTCATAGGCATAGATCCAGAGGAAACAAGAGGACAAGTACGCAAATGTAAATATGCAGAGTCATTTAGGATAGTGAAAGTTTTCAAATAAGCATATGTCTAACAAGAGACAATTGTCAATAAAATTTAGAACATCCATTCAATGGAATTGTATGTAGCTGTTAAAAATAATAATTCACTTTCTATGTACTGACTGGGAAAATCCATACTATTTTATAAGTGAGAGAAGCAGGAATATTATGATACAATATGATAAAATTTTACAAATATCTGAAAATACTTGTATTTGTACACATACATCTATGCATATACTTAAAGCTCTGAAGTGATAAAACAAAAATTGAATTGTATTTAATTTATGACTGATCTATACTAAATATTTTATTTTTATATTAAAAGTAAATGTTTTTTTTTGTTGTTGTTGTTGTTTTTGCGGTACGCGGGCCTCTCACTGTTGTGGCCTCTCCCGTTGCGGAGCACAGGCTCCGGACGCGCAGGCTCAGCGGCCATGGCTCACGGGCCCAGCCGCTCCGCGGCATGTGGGATCTTCCCGGACCGGGGCACGAACCCATGTCCCCTGCATCGGCAGGTGGACTCTCAACCACTGTGCCACCAGGGAAGCCCTAAATGAGTATTTTTTATAACATCATGTGGCTCCCTAACTACTATAACTTATTGATTTGATTACTTAGGAAATATTTACTGTACACCCGGTAGATGCTAGTATCTGGGATAGTTGGTATGAATTCATAGATGAACATGACACCATGAACAAGAAAATCAGCAACTACAGCAGAGTCTGGCATAGGTTTTGATGGCAGTGTACACGGATACTATGAGAGCATGGTAAGTATCTCCTAACTCGACATAAAGGGGATCAAGAAAGCTCTGTCTTGGGCTAAATCTGTAACTGCATCAATAATCGTCACTCAGATAAGGGAGGAAATATTTCCATCACAGGTATAATTAGTGCAAAGACTTTGAAGCATGTGAAAATATGACACCCTAAGGAACTTGGATGAATAAAATATAGGTTATCTAAAGATAGGGAAGGATTTACATTTGGAAGTTAAGGAGAAAAGGACAAGCAAGCAGTCTTGACTTTGTATGGAAGATAATGGGGATTTAATGAAAAGAGGTTAGTCAAGAGGGAAATAGGGTTATATACGAAAGACAGAATGATCGCTCAGAAAGAGAACAAAGAACAATATTGAAAGCAGGCTGTGTATCCCAAGTGGGCACAAAATACCCACACATCTAAAGCTAACTTTCCTTTTAATACCCAAACATCTGTAATTTGAGACTTTCCTCTGCGATCTATCAAGGAATTCAGTCCCGGTGCCTAAAAGTCCTCAAACTTTCAGCGGATGTTTACATCTTTTGATCACCTCTCAAACTACCTCTCCCCCTTATTTAGGATTACTTCTGTTCTCCTGTCCATGTCTCTTCCTAATATTACTGCAGATAGTTCTTAAATAAAGATTTAAAGAAATCATTAGGAAAACAAAACTGAAAACTTAAAATTGAGTTTCAGATAGTACTTTCCCTTGTGTCCATTAACCTTGCCCTGTCACAGGGCTTCCTCTAACATTCTGTCATGTTTCTGGAACTTGTTTCTACTCAAATCAGATGTCTCTCTCTAATATTACTTCTTTACCAGGTCCCAGGGCTTCCAAGAGTAAGAAAAATAAAAATAGTAATCCATCATAATTTAGCCAAATAATAATCTTGACACACATTGAGGATGATTATTTTGCTTTGTTTGTAGAGCTTTCCTACTAGTTTCAGCTACTTGTCTTTAGCTTTTATAATCAGAGGTCCATTAATGGGTTTGTCCAAACAAATGAGCCCCTAAAGATGACTTCTGCAATTCCTAGAATGTTGAAGTAACTAGAGACGGCTTTTAAATAAGTAATTTTTGCTGTATTGGCTACACAAGTAATTCAAGAAAGAAAGGTTAAGGATGAGTTGAAACAGGTGTGGTGCACATTGAGAGGAGACTGTAGCTAACAGATATTAGAATAAAGAAGAAAGTAGACTTGGTTACGGATGAGAGTGATAATGGAATGGTGTGGATGACTCCTAGGTTTTCTGCCAAGCAGCTAGGTCAGAGAGGAAGACATTTTGAGAGATTCGACATTGACTGCAATGATCGGTACATGAAAATCATCTGAGTATGGATAAAAAGAAAGAAGAATCATCCATATAGATCATGACCTGTCAATCAGCTCAACTTATAAATACACAGAGAAACAAGTGCCTAGACAGTAACCACCAAAGGTCAGTGGGTAAAAAACAAGCCCTAAACAAACGAACAAAAAAATAATTTACTGTAATTATTGTGTGACAGCTTTTATGATCAAGATAAATGACATCTGTTATGTCGACCACCAGATCAAAAACTTGACTTAGATGCTAGGAAAAAATTGTTAGAGAACAAGTACAAACAGCCACTAAGAAATGTGCCAAAATGGACTGCTGTGTAACTCTGGATGGCGTATTTCTGGGGACCGATTCAAATTCAGATTCAAACTCAGCTCTAATTCTTTGAGCACAGCCAACTCCATAAAGAAGGCAATCTGAAACTGATATTAAAAGTTTTCAGCGGAACTTTTCTAACCAAAGTAATACCAGGCATTACAGGAGGTAAATAGGGAAAGTCCATGGGTTACCAATATGGCTTCTAGGTTTTCACTGTCAGATTTTTTTAACACATCTTTATTGGAGTATAATTGCTTCACAGTGCTGTGTTAGTTTCTGTTGTACAACAAAGTGAATCGGCCATATGCATACATATATCCCCAAATGCCCTCTCTCTTGAGCCTCCCTCCCACCCTCACTTTCCCACCCCTCTAGGTCATCGCAAAGCACCGAGCTGATCTCCCTGTGCTATGTGGCTGCTTCCCACTAGCTGTCTATTTTGCATTTGGTAGTGTGTATATGTCGATGCTTCTCTCACTTCACCCCAGCTTCCCCCTCCCCACCCTGAGTCCTCAAGTCCATTCTCTATGTCTGCATAATTATTCCTGCCCTGCCACTAGGTTCATCAGTACCATTTTTTTTTAGATTTCATATATATGCATTAGCATACGGTATTTGTTTTTCTCTTTCTGACTTACTTCGCTCTGTATGACAGACTCTAGGTCCATCCACCTCACTACAAATAACTCACTTTCATTTCTTTTTATAGCTGAGTAATATTCCATAGTACATATGTGCCACATCTTCTTTATCCATTCATCTGCCAACGGACATTTAGGTTGTTTCCATGTCCTGGTTATTGTAAGTACAACTGCAATAAACATTGTCGTACATGACTCTTTTTGAATTATGGTTTTCTCAGGGTATATGCCCAGTAGTGGGATTGCTGGATCATATGGTAGTTTTGTTTTTAGTTTTTGAAGGAACCTCCATACTGTTTTCCATAGTGGTTGTATCAATTTACATTCCTACCAACAGTGCAGGAGGGTTACCTTTTCAACACACCCTCTCCAGCATTTATTGCCTAGATTTTTTGATAATGGCCATTCTGACCAGTGTGAGATGATACCTCATTGTAGTTTTGATTTTCATTTCTCTAATAATTAGTAATGTTGAGCAGATTTTCATATGCCTCTTGGCCATCTGTATGTCTTTTTTTTTTTTTTTGCAGTACGCAGGCCTCTCACCGCTGTGGTCTCTCCCGTTGCAGAGCACAGGCTCTGGATGCGCAGGCCCACAGGCCCAGCCGCCCCGCGGCATGTGGGATCCTCCCGGACCGGGTCACGAACCCGCGTCCCCTACATCGGCAGGCAGACTCCCAACCACTGCGCCACCAGGGAAGCCCTGTATGTCTTCTTTGGTGAAATGTTTATTTAGGCCTTCTGCCCATTTTTTAATTGGGTTGTTTGTTGTTTTGATATTGAGCTCCATGAGCTGTTTGTATATTTTGGAGATTAATCCTTTGTCAGTTCCTTCGCTGGCAAATATTTTCTCCCATTCTGAGCATTGTCTTTTCATCTTGTTTATGGTTTCCTTCGTTGTGCAAAAGCTTTTAAGTTTCATTAGGTGCCATTTGTTTATTTTTGTTATTATTTTCATTACTCTAGGAGGTGGGTCAAAAAAGAGCTGTGGTTTATGCCAAAGAGTGTTTTTCCTATGTTTTCCTCTAAGAGTTTTATAGTGTCCGGTCTTACATTTAGGTCTTTAATCCATTTGGAGTTTATTTTTGTGTATGGTGTTAGGGAGTGTTCTAATTTCATTCTTTTACATGTAGCTGTCCAGTTTTCCCAGCACTACTTATTGAAGAGACTGTCTTTTCTCCATTGTATGTTCTTGCCTCCTTTGTCATAAATTAGGTGGCCATATGTGTGTGGGTTTATCTCTGGGCATTCTATCCTGTACCATTGATCTATATTTCTGTTTTTGTGCCAGTGCCATGCTGTCTTGATTACTGTAGCTTTGTGTTATAGTTTGAAGTCAGGGAGCCTGATTCCTCCACCTCCGTTTTTCATTCTCAAGATGGCTTTGGCTATTTGGGGTCTTTTGTGTTTCCATACAAATTGTAAAATTTTTTGTTCTAATTCTCTGAAGAATGCCATTGGTAGTTTGATAGGGATTGCATTGAATTTGTAGATTGCTTTGGGTAGTATAGTCATTTTCACAATATTGATTCTCCAATCCAAAGACACGGCATATTTCTCCATCTGTTTATGTCACCTTTGATATCTTTCATCAGTGTTTTATAGTTTTCTGAGTACAAGTCTTTCACCAAAAATATGGAATGCTTCACAAATTTGTGTGTCATCCTTGTGCAGGGGCCATGCTAATCTTCTCTGTTTCGTTCCAATTTTAGTATATGTTCTGCCAAAGCAAGCACTCACTGTCACAGTAAATGTATTTGATGGAAACACCACCAACTTTCAGTTCCTCTGACAAAAATTTTTGGAGTCATCCTTGTTTCCTCTCTTTCTCCCATATCTTATATTCAGTTCTTTGGGGAATCCTATTTGCATTACTTTAGAAATATATCTCCATCTGTTACAATGACCCTGGTCAGAGTCATCATAATCTGATGCCTTGAATCCTGCCTCAGCCTTCTAACTCTCTTTACCCCTCCCTAGTATCTATTCTAAACAAGATAGCTAGAGTAAATCTTTTACAGTTTAAATCAGATCGTGTCATTCATTTACTTGAAATTCTCCAAAGGCTCTCTATCTCACTCAGAGTAAAAGCTGAACTACTTAAAGTGGTCTGCAGGGGGCTGACCAGCTCCCACCACCACCGCCGCCCTCCTTACTTCTCTGAATCTACTTCAATTCCTTCCCCACTCATTAATCTTCACCCATACTGGCCACCTTGCTATTCCTCAAGCACACCAAACATAGTCTTGTCTTGGGACCACTGTACTAGCTGTTTCCTTTGTCTTGAACATTAATTCCCTCACCCTCTTCAAATCACAACTCAGCTTCTCAGCGAGTTATAAAAGGTTGCTTTTAATCTATATAACTTTCACTTTCTAACATACAGTATAATTTACTTACTTATTTGGCATATTTTTTCCTGGCTATCAGTATTTCCCTTCCCCCACTTGCCACATCTGAATATATGCTCCATAATGAGGAGAGAATTTGTTCTCTGATATATTCCCAGCAGTTAGAAAGCTACTTGAGTGGAAGGAGGGATAAATTAGGAGTTTGGGATTAACAGATATACATTACTATATATAAAATAGATAAACAAGGACCTACCATATAGCACAAAAAACTATATTCAATATCTTGTAATAACCTATAATGGAAAAGAATCTGAAAACAGGGCTTCCCTGGTGGCACAGTGGTTGAGAGTCCACCTGCTGATGCAGGGGACATGGTTCGTGCCCCGGTCCGGGAAGATACCACATGCCATGGAGCGGCTAGGCCCGTGAGCCATGGCTGCTGAGCCTGTGCATCCAGAGCCTGTGCTCTGCAATGGGAGAGGCCACAACAGCGAGAGGCCCAAGTACTGCAAAAAAAAAAAAAAAAAGAATCTGAAAACAAATGTATATATATATAAGTGAATCACTTTGCTGTACACCTTAAACTAACACAGAATTGTAAATCAACTACACTTCAACAAAGAAAAAAGAAAACTGCTTGGTACATTTTCTGAGTAGACTAATGAGATTCAATTATAACTTTTCTTAATAGGTTAGTGCCAAATATTCTAATTAGTATCGTTCATAACAGTCTGCCCAGTATACAAAACAACTGATGCTGTTCATTGTTATTATCACTTGGTTGGGAGTGATGGGGAGATCCATGTAACACTGCACCTTACTTCACTTTTGGAACATTATCAATTAATTAATTTTGATAGGTAAGAAGTGGATTTATTTAGAGAGACATACATTCCATAGACAGAATGCAGTCCGTCTCAAAAGGTAAGAGAGGCCCTGGGAGAAACACACTCCACAGAGTATGGACCATCTCAGAAGGCGAGAGGCCCTGAAATATGTGGTGGTTAGTTTTTATGGGCTGGATAATTTCATAGGCTAATAAGTTGGAGAATATTCCAACTGTTTTGGAGAAGGGGTCAAGATTTCCAGGAATTGGGCCACTGCCCACTTTTTGGCCTTTTATGGTCAGCCTTGGAAACGTCACAGCGCTGGTGGGTGTGAACGTCATTATTTTAATTTTATTATTAGTAATATCCCTTGGAACCTTCTTCCAAAAATATTTATCTAGAGACATCGTCACTAGTCGAGACATTTTAGGCCCTGCACCCTTACGTTCTCTACATAGTTAACAAACATTTCACTAATGGATAAAATATGAATTCAATGAAGAGTTGTTTCTATAAGAGTGAATCATCTCGGAAAAGTGAGTGACTAAAAAATATTATTGGATTAAATGTGAATAGAAATTGAAAAAGATTAGCAAAAAACCTAAAAATCTATACAGACCCTACATACAGATTGCTTGAAAAATGTGTTTAAGCTCTGACTCTATTTGAAAGAATCTAAAACTGGTTATCTTAGACTCTATAGATGTAAGATTATTCCAGAATAAGGAGGCAGAACTACAGTCAGTGAAACCAATAAAAAAGGAATAGCCTTGGCCTTATATCAAAAAATTGGAGAATGAATGTACATTTACATGTTATCAATTGGGTATATATATTCTCACACATTTTATTTTCTCAGTCATCTGAAAGTGAAGTAGAAAACATACTGTTCATTTTCTCCTAAATATCTCCATAAAACAGAGAAGTATTTCCTGTTTTGTATGTGTGTGTGTGTGTGTTTTCTAAAAATAATAACATTCTCTTTCACAAACACAGTACAATTGTGAAAATCAGGAGAAACGTACAAAATCAGGAGATTAACATGGGTACAATTCTCTTATTTAATCTACAAACCTTAATCATATTTTGCTAATTTTCTCAATAATGTCTTCTGCAGCAAAAGAAAATCCCAGACCAGGTGTTGCTTTGATCACTCGGTTAAGTGATGTCTCCCAGGTTTCTCCACTGTGTACTTAAGTAATTTGTGAAAAGATGCTTGGAGAATATGTAAATGTTCTCTTCACCCACTCTACTACCACCGGGTCTATCATGCAATGTCATTTTATTTAGTTGCCATGTCTGTTTAGTCCCCTTTAATCTGAAGTAGTTCTGCCATCTTTATTTGTCTTTGAGTATATTATTTTTTTCTTATTAGTTGTCTATTTTATACATATTTGTGTATGCATGTCAATCCCAACCTCCCAGTTCATCCCACCACCACCACCCCCCACCCCCGCTTTCCCCCCTTGGTGTCCATACATTTGTTCTCTACATCTGTGTCTCTATTTCTGCCTTGCAAACCGGTTCATCTGTTCCATTTTTCTAGATTCCACATATATGTGTTAATATACGATATTTGTTTTTCTCTTTCTGACTTACTTCACTCTGTATGACAATCTCTAGGTCCACCCATGTCTCTACAAATGACCCAATTTCATTCCTTTTAATAGCTGAGAAATATTCCATTGTATATACCTAGTACCACATCTTCTTTATCCACTGTCTTTCAATGGGCATTTAGGTTGCTTCCATGACCTGGTTATTGTAAATAGTACTGCAATGAACATTCGGGTACATGTGTCTTTTTTTTTTGCGGTACGCGGGCCTGTCACTGTTGTGGCCTCTCCCACAGGCTCCGGACGTGCAGGCTCAGTGGCCATGGCTCACGGGCCCAGCCACTCCGTGGCATGTGGGATCTTCCCGGACCGGGTCACGAACCCATGTCCCCTGCATCGGCAGGTGGACTCTCAACCACTGCGCCACCAGGGAAGCCCTGTTAAACATTTCTTGAATCTTCTCAATTTTTGCCTCCATTCTTTTTCTGAGATCCTGGATCATCTTCACTATCATTATTCTGAATTCTTTTTCTGGAACGTTGCCTATCTCCACTTTGTTTAGTTGTTTTTCTGGGGTTTTATCTTGTTCCTTCATCTGGTACATAGTCCTCTGCCTTTTCATTTTGTCTATCTTTCTGTGAATGTGCTTTTCGTTCCACAGGCTGCAGGATTGTAGTTCTTCTTGTTTCTGCTGTCTGCCCTGTGGTGGATGAGGCTATCTAAGAGGCTTGTACAAGCTTCCTGATGGGAGGGACTGGTGGTGGGTAGAGCTGGTTGTTGCTCTGCTAGGCAGAGCTCAGTAAAACTTTAATCCCCTTGTCTGCTGATGGGTGGGGCTGAGTTCCCTCCCTGTGGGTTGTTTGGCCTGAGGTGACCCAGAACTGGAGGCTACAGGCTCTTTGGTGGGACTAATGGTGGACTCTGGGAGGGCCCATACCAAGGAACACTTCCCAGAACCTCTGCTGCCTGTGTCCTTGTCCCCATGGTGAGCCACAGCCACCCCCCGCCTCTGCAGGAGACCCTCCAACATTAGCAGGTAGGTCTGGTTCAGGCTCCCATGGGGTCACTTCTCCTTCCCCCTGGGTCCTGATGCACACACTACTGTGTGTGTGCCCTCCAAGAGCAGGCTCCTTGTTTCCCCCAGTCCTGCTGAAGTCTTGCAATCAAATCCCTCCAGCCTTCAAAGTCACACTCTCTGGGAATTCCTCCTCCCGTTGCTGGACCCCCAGGTTGGGAAGCCCAACGTGAGGCTCAGAACCTTCACTCCAGTGGGTGGACTTCTGTGTTGTAATTGTTCTCCAGTTTGTGAGTCACCCACCCAGTGGTTACGGGGTTTGATCTTATTGTGATTGTGCCCCTCCTACTCTCTCACTATGGCCTCTCTCCTGTCTTTGGACGTGAGGTATCCCCTTTGGTGAGTTCCAGTGTCCTCCTGTCGATTATTGTCCAGCAGTTAGTTGTGATTCTGGTGCTCTCGCAAGAGGGAGTGAGCACACGTCCTTCTACTCCGCCATCTTGAACCAATTTCCTGTGAGTATATTACTTTTGAAGAATGTGTCTGGCAGTTACTTTGTAAAAGTTTTTCTGATTTTATAATAATTAACATTCCATTATGATACATGCCATCATTTTTGGAAGTACAATGCACTTAATTAAGAGGCTTTTCTGATAAAATTGTACATTTATGTTTAATAATTATTTACCAACAATTCACTGTGATTATGATCATTTATTTTGATTGTGCACTAATAGAAATGTTAATAACAACAAATCTAGAAGAATTAGAGTTAGGCATTTAAAAACTTCTTCTCAATGTATTATATCAGAGACAAAGAATGTCAATTAGTTCCACCATTGATAAGGCTATCTTTGATCCTCTGGTTAAAGCTTCAGTGTATTCTAGGACTGAGTAAATATGCTGGGAGACGGATTTCTCACTATGAGAGAAGAGAGTTAAAAGTATGGAAGAGAGCCATTAAAGTGAACCCTGGGATATTGAATTGGATTTGGAAGTATCAGCATGAATTCATAGATTTTAATAGACAGATAAATAGAGACATGGAGATATAGATATGTGTGTGTGTGTGTGTGTGTGTGTGTGTGTGTGTGTGTGTAAGTGGCTCTGACTGATTTGAGAACCTAAAAGCAATGACACCCCAGAAGCAGTAAACTCATTTAGTGCTGAGATATTAGTTTCTAAATACCATTCTCTACAAAAAGAACCAGGATTCCTTAGATAAATGGCTGATTCCAGCCTGGAAGAGAAAAGCCTATATTTTTTTTTTCTTTCATTTCCATTTAAAATTTTATTTGACCTCAATTTTTAATTCTAAATAAAATCCTGGGGGCTTCCCTGGTGGCGCAGTGGTTGAGAGTGTGCCTGCCGATGCAGGGGACACAGCTTTGTGCCCCGGTCCAGGAGGATCCCACGTGCCACGGAGCGGCTAGGCCCATGAGCCACGGCCACTGAGCCTGCGCGTCCAGAGCCTGTGCTCCACAACAGGAGAGGCCACAACAGTGAGAGGCCCGTGTATTGAAAAAAAAAAAAAAATCTTCTGCATTTAGTTGTGATTACATTTTTTTAACACAGAAACAATCAAAACAACATAATTGTACTGAAATGTCGGTGTATAATTATTAAACATTAAAAGACTAATTTATTGGAAAAGCTTCTCTTAATGAAATAAATTCGTTTGAAAAATTGTAGCATGTAACATATATATTGAACCTAAAGAAAAAAAGGTCATGAAGAACTTAGGGGCAGGACAGCAATAAAGATGCAGACCTACTAGAGAATGGACTTGAGGACATGGGGAGAGGGAAGGGTAAGCTGGGACAAAGTGAGAGAGTGGCATGGACATATATACACTACGAAACGTAAAACCGATAGCTAGTGGGAAGCAGCCGCATAGCACAGGGAGATCAGCTCGATGCTTTGTGACCACCTAGAGAGGTGGGATAGGGAGGGTGGGAGGGAGGGAGATGCAAGAGGGAAGAGATATGGGGACATATGTATATGTATAGCTGATTCACTTTGTTATAAAGCAGAAACTAACACACCATTGTAAAACAATTATACTCCAATAAAGATGTTAAAAAAATTGTAGCATGTATTTATAAATTATAAATGCTATTTATTACCATAATCTGTAGAATTCAGCATGAATTCCATCTTAATTTTTTATAGATATAGATGCTGAGAGGAGGAGCTTCAAATGGCGGAAGAGTAAGAGGCAGAGATCACCTTCCTCCCCACAAATACATCAGAAATACATCTACAGGTGGAACAACTCCTACAGAACACCTACTGAACACTGGCAGAAGAACTCAGACCTCCCAAAAGGCAAGAAACTCCCCACGTACCTGGGTAGAGCAAAAAAAATTGAAAAAACAGAGACAAAAGAATTAGGACAGGACCCGCACCAGTGGGAGGGAGCTGTGAAGGAAGAAAGGTTTCCACACACTAGGAAGGCCCTTTGTGGGTGGAGACTGTGGGTGGTGGAGGGGGGAAGCTTTGGAGCCACAGAGAAGAGCGCAGCAACAGGGGTACAGAGGGCAAAGTGGAGAGATTCCCGCACAGAGGATCGGTGCTGCCCAGCACTCACCAGCCCGAGAGGCTTGTCTGCTCACCCGCTGGGACAGGTGGGGGCTGGGAGCTGAGGCCCTGGCTTCGGTCAGTTCCCAGGGAGAGGACTAGGGTTGGCTGCATGAACACAGCCTGAAGGGGGCTAGTGCACCACAGCTAGCCAAGAGGGAGTCCAGGAAAAAGTGTGGAGCTGCCAAAGAGGCAAGAGACTTCTTCTTGGGCTTTCCTGGTGGCTAAGTGGTTAAGAATCCACCTGCCAATGCAGGGGACATGGGTTCGAGCCCTGGTCTGGGAAGATCCCACATGCTGTGGAGCAACTAAGCCCGTGCGCCACAACTACTGAGCCTGCACTCTAGAGCCCACGAGCCACAGTTACTGAGCCCACGTGCCACAACTACTGAAGCCCGTGCTCCTAGACCCCGTGCTCTGCAATAAGAGAAGCCACCGCGATGAGAAGCCCGCACACCACAACGAAGAGTAGCCCCTGCTCGCCGCAACTAGAGAAAGCCCACGCACAGCAAAGAAGACCCAACGCAGCCAAAAATAAAATAAAAAATAAATAAATTTTGAAAAAGAGAGAGAGAGAGAAAGACTTCTTCTTGCCTCTTTGTTTCCTGGTGCACAAGGAGAGGGGATTAAGAGAGCTGCTTAAAGGAACTCAAGATACGGGCGCGAGACGCAGCTATCAGCGCAGACCCCAGAGACGGGCATGAGACGCTAAGGCTGCTGCTGCCGCCACCAAGAAGCCTGTGTGCAAGCACAGGTCACTCTCCACACCCCCCTTCCGGGGAGCCTGTGCAGCCCGTCACTGCCAGGGTCCCGGGATCCAGGGACAACTTTCCTGGGAGAACGCAAGCCGCGCCTCAGGGTGGTGCAACGTCACACCGGCCTCTGCCACCGCAGGCTCACCCTGCATTCCGTGCCCCTCCCTCCCACCCCCAGAATGAGTGAGCCAGAGCCCCCGAATCAGCTGCTCCTTTAACCCCGTCCTGTCTGAGAGAACAAAAGACGCCCCTCAGGCGACCTACACACACAGGTGGGTCCAAATCCAAAGCTGAACCCCGGGAGCTGTGCGAAAAAAGAAGAGAAAGGGAAATCTCTCCCAGCAGCTTCAGGAGCAGTGGATTAAATCTCCACAATCAACTTGATGTACCCTGCATCTGTGGAATACCTGAACAGACAACAAATGATCCCAAACTTAGGAGGTGGACTTTGGGAGCAACGATAAATATACATTTTTCCCTCTTTCTCTTTTTGTGAGTGTGTATGTGTGCTTCTGTGTGTGATTTTGTCTGTATAGCTTTGCTTTTACCATTTGTCTTAAGGTTCTGTCTGTCCTTTTTTTCTTTTTTAAAAATTTTTTCTCAATAATTATTTTTTAATAACTTTATTTTATTTTACCTTATTTTATTTTATCTTATCTCCTTCTTTCTTTCTTTTTTCTTTCTCTTTTATTCTGAGCTGTGTGGAGGACAGCCTCTTGGTGCTCCAGCCAGGTGTCAGGGCTGTGCCACTGAGATGAGAGAACCAAGTTCAGGACACTGGTCCACAAGAGACCTCCCAGCTCCACGTAATATCAAATGGTGAAAATCTCCCAGAGATCTCCATCTCAATGCCAAGACCCAGCACCATTCAACGACCAGTAAGTTACAGTGCTGGACACCCTACGCCAAACTAGCAAGACAGGAACACAACCCCATCCATTAGCACAGAGGCTGCCTAAAATCATAATAAGGCCACAGACAGCCCAAAACACACCACCAGACGTGGACCTACCCACCAGAAAGACAAGATCCAGCCTCATCCACCAGAACACAGGCACTAGTCCCCTCACCAGGAAGCCTACACAACCCACTGAACCAACCTTAGTCACTGGGGACAGACGCCAAAAACAATGGAAACTACGAACCTGCAGCCTGCGAAAAGGAGACCCCAAACACAGTAAGATAAGCAAAATGAGAAGACAGAGAAATGCACAGCAGAGGAAGGAGAAAGGCAAAAACCCACTAGACCTAACAAATGAAGAGGAAATAGGCAGTCTATCTGAAAAAGAATGATAGTAAATATGATCCAAGATCTTGGAAATAGAATGGAGAAAATACAAGAAAAGTTTAACAAGGACCTAGAAGAACTAAAGAGCAAACAAACAGTGATGAACAACACAATAAATGAAATTTAAAATTCTCTAGAAGGAATCAATAGCAGAATAACTGAGGCAGAAGAACGGATAAGTGACCTGGAAGATAAAATAGTGGAAATAACTACTGCAGAGCAGAATAAAGAAAAAAGAATGAAAAGAATAGAGGACACTCTAAGAGACCTCTGGGACAAAATTAAACACAACAACATTCGAATTATAGGGGTCCTAGAAGAAGAAGAGAAAAAGAAAGGGACTGAGAAAATACTTGAAGAGATTATAGTTGAAAACTTCCCTAATATAGGACAGGAAATAGTCAATCAACTACAGGGAGCACAGAGAGTCCCATACAGGATAAATCCAAGGAGAAAAACGCCAAGACACATATTAATCAAACTATCAAAAATTAAATACAAAGAAAAAATACTAAAAGCAGCAAGGGAAAAACAGCAAATAACATACAAGGGAATCCCTATAAGGTTAACAGGTGATCTTTCAGCAGAAACCCTGCAAGCCAGAAGGGAGTGGCAGGACATATTTAAAGTGATGAAAGGGTAAAACCTACAACCAAGTTTACTCTACCCAGCAAGGATCTCATTCAGATTCAACGGAGAAATTAAAACTTTTACAGACAAGCAAAAGCTAAGAGAATTCAGCACCACCAAACCAGCTTTACAACAAATTCTAAAGGAACTTCTCTTGGCAGGAAACACAAGAGAAGGAAAAGACCTACAATAATAAACCCAAAACAATTAACAAAATGGTAACAGAAACATACATATCGATAATTACCTTAAATGTAAATGGATTAAATGCTCCAACCAAAAGACATAGATTGCCTGAATGGATATAAAAACAAGACCTGTATATATGCTGTGTACAAAAGACCCACTTCAGACCTAGGGACACAAGCAGACTAAAAGTGAGGGGATGGAAAAAGATATTCCATGCAAATGGAAATCAAAAGAAAGCTGGAGTAGCAATTCTCATATCAGACAAAACAGACTTTAAAACCAAGACTATTACAAGAGACAAAGAAGGATGCGACATAATGATCAAGGGATCGATCCAAGAAGAAGATATAACAATTGTAAATATTTATGCACCCAACATAGGAGCGCCTCAATACATAAGGCAAACACTAACAGCCATAAAAGGCAAAATCGACAGTAACACATTCATAGCAGGGGACTTAAACACCCCACTTTCACCAATGGACAGATCATCCAAAATGAAAATAAACAAGGAAACACAAGCTTTAAATGATACATTAAACAAGATGGACTTAATTGATATTGATAGGACATTCCATCCAAAAACAACAGAATACACTTTCTTCTCAAGTGCTCACGGAACGTTCTCCAGGATAGATCATATCTTGGGTCACAAATCAAGCCTTGGTAAATTTAAGAAAACTGAAATCATATCAAGTATCTTTTTCGAGCACACGCTATGAGAGTAGAGATCAATTACAGGAAAAAATCTGTAAGAAATACAAACACATGGAGGCTAAACAACACACTACTTAATAACCAAGAGATCACTGAAGAAATCAAAGAGGAAATCAAAAAATACCTAGAAACAAATGACAATGAAAACATGACGACCCAAAACCTATGGAATGCAGCAAAAGCAGTTCTAAGAAGAAAGTTTATAGCAGTACAATCCTACCTTAAGAAACAAGAAACATCTCAAATAAACAACCTAACCTTACACCTAAAGCAATTAGAGAAAGAAGAACAAAAAACCCCCAAAGTTAGCAGAAGGAAAGAAATCATAAAGGTCAGATCAGAAATAAATGAAAAAGAAATGAAGGAAATGATAGCAAAGATCAATAAAACTAAAAGCTGGTTCCTTGAGAAGATAAAAAAATTGATGAACCATTAGCCAGACTATAAAGAAAAAAAGGGAAAAGACTCAAATCAATAGAATTAGAAATGAAAAAGAAGTAACAACTGGCACTGCAGAAATACAAAGGATCATGAGAGATTACTACAAGCAACTATAGGCCAATAAAGTGGACAATCTGGAAGAAATGGACAAATTCTTAGAAATGCACAACCTTCCAGGACTGAACGAGGAAGAAATAGAAAATATGAACAGACCAATCACAAGCACTGAAATTGAAACTGTGATTAAAAATCTTCCAACAAACAAAAGCCCAGGACCAGATGGCTTCACAGGTGAATTCTATCAAACATTTAGAGAAGAGCTAACACCTATCCTTCTCAAACTCTCCCAAAATATAGCAGAGGTAGGAACACTCCCAAACTCATTCTACGAGGCCACCATCACCCTGATACCAAAACCAGACAAGGATGTCACAAAGAAAGGAAACTACAGGCCAATATCACTGATGAACATAGATGCAAAAATCCTCAACAAAATACTAGCAAACAGAATCCAACAGCACATTAAAAGGATCATACACCATGATCAAGTGGGGTTTATCCAAGGAATGCAAGGATTCTTCAGTATACGCCAATCAATCAACGTGATACACCATATTAACAAATTGAAGGAGAAAAACCATATGATCATCTCAATAGATGCAAAGAAAGCTTTTGACAAAATTCAACACCCATTTATGATAAAAACCCTCCAGAAAGTAGGTAAAGAGGGAAATTACCTCAACATAATAAAGGCCATATATGACAGACCCACAGCCAACATCGTCCTCAAGGGTGAAAAACTGAAACCATTTCCACTAAGATCAGGAACAAGACAAGGTTGCCCACTCTCACCACTATTATTCAACATAGTTTTGGAAGTTTTAGCCACAGCAATCAGAGAAGAAAAAGAAATAAAAGGAATCCAAAACAGAAAAGAATAAGTGAAGCTGTCACTGTTTGAAGATGACATGATACTATACATAGAGAATCCTAGAGATGCTACCAGAAAAGTACTAGAGCTAATCAATGAATTTGGTAAAGTAGCAGTATGCAAAATTAATGCACAGAAGTCTCTTGCATTCCTATACACTAATGATGAAAAATCTGAAAGTGAAATTAAGAAAACACTCCCATTTACCATTGCAACAAACGGAATAAAAGACCTAGGAATAAACCTACCTAAGGAGACAAAAGACCTGTATGCAGAATATTATAAGACACTGATGAAAGAAATTAAAGATGATACAATTAGATGGAGAGATATACCATGTTCTTGTATTGGAAGAATAAACATTGTGAAAATGACTATACTACCCAAAGCAATCTACAGATTCAGTGCAATCCCTATCAAACTACCACTGGCATTTTTCACAGAACTAGAACATAAAATTTCACAATTTGTATGGAAACACAAAAGACCCCGAATAGCCAAAGCAATCTTGAGAAAGAAAAACAGAGCTGGAGGAATCAGGGTCCCTGACTTCTGACTATACTACAAAGCTACAGTAATCAAGACACTCTGGTACCGGCACAGAAACAGAAATATAGATCAATGGAACAGGATAGAAAGCCCAGAGATAAACCCACGCACATATGGTCACCTTATCTTTGAGAAAGGAGGCAAGAATATACAATGGAGAAAAGACAGCCTCTTCAATAAGTGGTGCTGGGAAAACTGGACAGATGCATGTAAAAGAATGAAATTAGAACACTCCCTAACACCATACACAAAAATAAACTCAAAATGGATTAAAGACCTAAATGTAAGGCCAGATACCATCAAACTCTTAGAGGAAAACATAGGCAGAACACTCTATGACATAAATCACAGCAAGATCCTGTTTGACCCACCTCCTAGAGAAATGGAAATTAAAAAAAAATAAACAAATGGGACCTAATGAACCTTAAAAGCTTTTGCACAGCAAAGGAAACCATAAACAAGACGGAATGACAACCCTCAGAATGGGAGAAAATATTTGCAAATGAAGCAACTGACAAAGGATTAATCTCCAAAATTTACAAGCAGCTCATGCAGCTCAATATCAAAAGAACAAACAACCCAATCCAAAAATGGGCAGAAGACCTAAACAGACATTTCTCCAAAGAAGATATACAGATTGCCAGCAGACACATGAAAGAATGCTCAACATCATTAATCATTAGAGAAATGCAAATCAAAACTACAATGAGGTATCACCTCACCACCGTCAGAATGGCCATCATCAAAAACTCTACAAACAATAAATGCTGGAGAGGGTGTGGAGAAAAGGGATCCCTCTTGCACTGTTGGTGGGAATGTAAATTGATACAGCCACTATGGAGAACACTATGGAGGTTCCTTAAAAAACTAAAAATAGAACTACCATATGATCCAGCAATCCCGTTACTGGGCATATACCCTGAGAAAAGTATAATTCAAAAAGAGTCATGTATCAAAATGTTCATTGCAGTTCTATTTACAATAGTCAGGACATGGAAGCAACCTAAGTGTCCATCAACAGATGAATGGATAAAGAATATGTGGCACATATATGCAATGGAATATTACTCAGCCATGAAAAGGAACAAAACTGAGTTATTTGTAATGAGGTGGACGGACCTAGAGACTGTCATACAGAGTGAAGTCAGAAAGAGAAAAACAAATACCTTATGCTAACACATATATATGGAATCTAAAAAAAAAATGGTCACGAAGAACCTATGGGCAAGACGGGAATAAAGATGCAGACCTACTAGAGAATGGACTTGAGGATACGGGGAGGGGGAAGGGTAAACTGGGACAAAGTGAGAGAGTGGCATGTACATATATACACTACCAAATGTAAAAATGATAGCTAGTGGGAAGCAGCCGCATAGCACAGGGAGATCAGCTCGGTGCTTTGTGACCACCTAGAGGGGCGGGATAGGGAGTATGTGTCGGAAGGAGATGCAAGAGTGAAGAAATATGAGGACATATGTATATGTATAGCTGATTCACTTTGTTGTGGGGCAGAAGCTAGCACACCATTGTAAAACAATTATACTCCAATAAAGATGTTAAAAAAAATACTGAGAAATCTTGTTCAGATAAATAATGGAAATAGAAATGGAGAAAGTTTTGTTATAGCAATGCCATTTGATTTGTTGAACTCCTTTTAAGGTATATTTCAAAAATCATGTAATGAAATGATACATGCACCCCAATGTTCACTGCAGCACTATTTACAATAGCCAGGACATGGAAGCAACCTAAATGTCCATCTACAGAGGAATGCATAAAGAAGATGTGGTACATATATGGTACAAATGAATTTATTTACAAAACAGAAATAGAGTCACAGATTTACAAAACAAACTTATTGTGATGAGAGGGGGAAGCGGGGGGCAGGGGGAAGGGATAAATTGGGAGATTGGGATTGACATATACACAATACTATATATATAATAAATAACTAATAAGAACCTATTGTATAAGCCAGGGAACTCTACTCAATTCGCTGTAATGACCTATATGGGAAAAGAATCTAGAAAAGTGTGGATATATGTATACGTATAACTGATTCACTTTGCTGTACAGCAAAAACTAATACAACATTGTTAATCAACTATACTCCAATAAAAAAATCATGTAATGAAATATGATTAATAATTATTACTAATGATGACTCAGTCAACCATTCTAACAGATACTCCTTCAATTTTGTAACCAAGCAGGACCCTACGAGACCTTCCCAGAATAGACCCCGACCCATGTCCTCTGCCTGTTTTCTGTCTATAGAAAAACTTTAGTGAAAGAATAAATTTAATCAGAGAAGTGAGAAAATGCAGAAAGGAAAAGTCAAGCAAGACAAAATAAAAATACTTCAGCCATTCAAAAAAGTCAAGGACTTTTAGTTCTTCCAAGGACCATAGATAACATTCTGAGCCATGTCCTTTGAGCTGTTTTGCAGATACTGAAACCCCTACCAGGTGGAAGAAGTTAACTGCATGCTTCCCAGAAGCATCTATAGCTATGAGTCTATGACTAAGGAGAAAAATGATTTAATACTGTGTGGCCACAATATTCTTTAGACTCTGGAGAAAACTGGTTAAGATGAAACTCTCTTGAAATTCCAAAACTTGTTCTCTTGGCATGTGCAGTTAGAGAAAGCTGGCATGATAAAATTTTTTTTTTCAGAACACTGACATTGAGAGGACAAAAATATTCTTAGGAGAAAACTTGAAGTTAACTCTTATCATGTCCTTGAAATATAAACACAGCCCACATCGACGGAGACAACCACCTTGGTTCAATTAGTAGAACCTAAACTGAGAAAAAAAAAAAGAAGACAAGAGGCATATATAATGGCCAACAGCTCCTGTTATGTATAAAGTTAAAATCCAAATATAGAATAATTCAAAAGGCAGGGGGAGGACATGAATGGGGGTCTATTCTGGGAAGGCCCCATAGGGTCCTGCTCCGTTACAATTTTACTAAAAGCAAAGAAATGGAAACATTCTTTCAAATGTAGCTGTTACCTACAAGTAGAGAAATTCTCTTTTAAACCTGAACCAGTATTTCATGTTATATTAATTGACACATTGGAGTTTACTACACTCCAGGGAAGTGCACCTTGATCAAACTGAGAGGAAAGAAAGATATATTTCTTTCTTTTGTGAGGTAGAGAAAGGCAGTTGTGATGGGGGAATTTGGAAGGGAGAAATTTTAGCAAAATTCATATGAAATTGAAGATCTGGGCAATGATTCCCTTTAAGCTCTCTTTGCCAGCACGACCTTTGGAAATACCACCAAAGATACAGGTACTCAAGTCTGAAAACTGCTGAACTAGATCATAGGTAAGGTCCTTTTCGCATTCTAATATTTCATGAAATATAAACTTCAGGAGGGACTTTCCTGGTGGCCCAGTGGTTAAGACTCTGCGCTTCTACTGCAGCGGGGCATGGGTTCGACACCTGGTCAGGGAACTAAGATTCCACGTGCTGCATGGCCAAAAAAATTAATTAATTAATTTTAATAAATAAATAAACTTCAGGAAATTTGGAAGAGAGCAACTTTTTCCAACCACTGGTTTGAAAAACACGGGTTTGTTACAGTAGAAAAAAATATTTATATCAGTAAATGAGGTAACAGGATATTTCAATTACTGTTGTTGAAAAAGTTAGTAAAAATTATAAAAGTATTTTACACTTTAAGGGGAACAGTTTGGGAGCCTTCAAGTGGGTATAGGTAGCAGTGAGATTGGATCAAAGGTAATGTGATGAAGTGGATCTGGAACATAGTTGACAAGGATGTTAAAAGTTGCTTATTATTGTTGAAAAAACAAACAACCCAATCAAAAATGAGCAGAAGATCTAAGTAGACAATTCTCCAAAGAAGACATAGAGATGGCCAAAAAGCACATGAAAAGATGCTCAACATCACTAATCATTAGAGAAATGCAAATCAAAACTACAATGAGGTATCACCTCACATCGGCCAGAATGGCCATCATCAAAAAGTCTACAAACAATAAATGCTGGAGAAAAATGCTGGGTGTGGAGAAAACTGAACCCTCCCACATTGTTGGTGGGACTGTCAATTGGTAAAACCACTATGGAGAATAGTATGGAGGTTCCTTAAAAAACTAAAAATAGAATTACCATATGATCCGGCAATCCCACTCCTGGGCATATATTCGGAGAAAACCATAATCCTAAAGGATACATGCACCCCAATGTTCATTGCAGCACTATTTACAACAGCCAAGACATGGAAGCATCCTAAATGTTCATTGTCAGAGGAATGGATAAAGAAGATGTGGTACATATATACAATGGAATATTACTCAGCCATAGAAAAAGAATGAAATAATGCCCTTTGCAGCAACATGGATGGACCTAGAGATTCTCATACTAAGTGAAAATAGTCAGACAGAGAAAGACAAATATATGATATCACTTATATGTAGAATCTAATTTTTAAAAAGAGATACAAATGAACTTATTTATAAAACAGAAACAGACTTACAGGTATCCAAAACAAACTTACGGTTACCAAAGGGGAAACGGGGCATGGGGGGATAATTCAGGCACTTGGGATGAACACACACATACTATTATATATAAGATAGATAACCAACAAGGACCTACCGTATAGCACAGGGAACTCTACTCATTATTCTGTGATAACCTATATGAGAAAAGAATTTTAAAAAGAGTGAATATATGTATACATATAACTGAATCTTTGTGTACTTTGCTGTACACGTGAAACTAACACAACATTGTAAATCAACTATACTCCAACAAAATTAAAAATTTTTAAAAGTTGCTGCTGCTTATTATTATTTGGATATAGTAAAATTATTCTATACACCCAAAATTTGAAACTATAACCATTAGCGATTGAAGAATTTTAGCTATCAATGGGCCTATATTTTTTATAACTTGATTTAGGTTGCATGAATTTAGACACTGTGATACATAATTTTAAAATATTTTTTGGAGGAAGGTGGTCAAAAGGTACAAATTTTCAGTTATAAGATAGGTAAGAACTAGGGATGTAACGTACAGCAGGATGACTATGGTTAACACTGATGACGCCAGGTATGAAAGTGGTTAACACAGTAAAGCCTGAGAGTTCTCATCACAAGGAAAACAATGTTTTCATTTTCCGATTTTTTAATCATATCTGTATGAGATAATGGATGCTAACTAAATTTATTGTGGGAATCCTTTCACAATATATGTAATTCAAACCATTATGCTGTATACCTTAAATTTACACAGGGATATATGTCAATTATATCCCAATAAAGCTGAAAAATATTGAATAAAATTAAAATATTTTCTGGATTATACTAGAGGGAAACATTAATTTGTGAATAAAGATTTTGATATCTTTTGAAATATATCATTAGACAATAATAACATTCACAAGTATTTTTGATGATTGTAACACACACACTATGTTAAGTGAATAAGAAATATGTATCTTTACTAAGAAAGTATAACTTTTCTCAGAATTTGTTTAAAAGGGGATAGATATATAAGGTTATACTCGTAGTGAATTAGACTGAGCTCGCATTAATTGTCTAGTCTTCTTTTGCCCTTTATGGAGAATGGCCACCTAGACCTAATTATCCTTTGTGATAGAGTGCCAGGACTCCCTTGGTTTCAAATTCTTCAACTATTATTTTTCAACTTTTCTGGAAATTTCTTTGTCCTTCATACATATGTTTTCCTCAAATCCCCAGAATGCAATGTCTTCTGACTCCTTTGTGCTCTTCACCTTAATTAACTCAATATGTCCTTTTTCTCAGATTATTTTGCCTAATGTTCTAGCACATCAAGTATAAATTTAAGCTTCACATTTGCAAACCCGCCATTTACATTGAACGTATAAGTGTGGATGGTGGCATAATGTGATGCTTGTTGTGTACAAATAGTCCATTACAGGCTGCTTATTGACAAATAGTTGGCTTTCATTCCATCATACACCGATTTTCTTTTCCCTCAATTCTAGTAAATGGACTTCTACTATTGTTCATGCTTTGTGATAGTTTTTGTCATGTACCAGTTCCAGTCATTTGTTCCAGATGATCCACTTATGCTTCACTTACTATCTTGATTTCCTCTCCAAATCAATGAGTGCTTCAAAACTGGGGGTCCTGCCTTCCAACAGATATTTACGAGAGAAAAGCAATATGTTGTCTTTGTACCATTTTATCACCAGCCACAGACTGCTTATCTTTCTCTCTACTCCATCCAACAACTGCTATGGCTAACCTACCTAATATCACACTTTTATGGTTTACAGCTGGCCTAGATTACACCCATGTTGAGTATAAATTGTTTTTCTCTACCAAGTAAGGTTATGGATGTCCCTCCATGTTCACTATCCCCCTGAAAATGATCATTTGCTTAGCCTTGCATTTGTTCTTTAAGCTAGTCAAACACAACTACACTTTTTGTACACAGCAGCTATTGAATATGTCATGGATAATCCGACACTGACCTTTCTTCTTGCTCTCAATCTTTTCTTGCTCCTTCTCCGTGTTTCCCGTAATATAAACCCTTTGCTCTAAGTCCGGACTCCGATTTTATCCCTGGTAGCTCAGATTTCACGTTAGTGCCTGACATTCCTCAGTATTTGATATTTGAGTTCTGCAATATTCT
This sequence comes from Leucopleurus acutus, assembly GCF_964270905.1. Lineage (NCBI taxonomy): Eukaryota > Metazoa > Chordata > Mammalia > Artiodactyla > Delphinidae > Leucopleurus > Leucopleurus acutus. The sequence continues at coordinate 7,595,432 of NC_139152.1, forward strand.
TCAGTTAAGACTTGAAATTTCAGCTTTTCCCTTTTAAGAGTTCTTTGTGAGAAAGCAGTGTATGTTCACAATTTGCTTTTCCTTTCACCCAAACTCAATACAATATAGTGTCTACTCCACATTTTATGTTTTTGTATTTAATCAACAATGACTTACCTGATGGTGTCTGAAAGAACTAGAAAAAACATGTATGAACACGATGCATCCTTGATCTCAGGATGTTAGGACTGTCCAGAACGTGTAAGTACATTTCCAGTCCCACAAGCTATCAGGAGCCCATAAGAATAAAATAAGAGTCTTGAACAATATGTCCAAGATCAAACATCTTAATCTGTGTGAGGGTGACATAATCAGCCTCCTCCCTTTTCTCCTAATATTTCTGGTATTTGTCTAGTGATGGGCAGTTAAATGAACTAGAAACAGGGACAGGATTTAGTAAAACGTCAATATTGACCAAAGGATTTTACTCATACAAACATTTGTCAAGATCAACTGCTCAGATCTAAACTTCAGCTGAAATGAAGTTAGCTGCCATCATGAATTGTCCTTTTTAAGACTTTGATGCTTCTAATTACTGATCCGGAATAGAAAATGAATTGGGGTGTGGCCACATCCCTGTGGATGATGGGAATGTATTATAATTTTCAAAGTATCCTATAAGCTGAAAATGTCAAAAAACAGCCATACATAGGATGGCGTTCTACTTAAATTCTGAGGAGAAAAATAGATAACCTATAATCCAAAGGAGTAAAACAACACTGGACTCAGATTTACCTTCTGCAACAGATGGCAATGGATAGAGAATAAGGAATTGTTGAAAGAAAATGTTTATGTCCCATTAATTCTACCCAATCAAGTCATCTGTCACATGTGAAGACGGCAGAATATTTTAGTTACGTAAGGTTTTAGAATATGTACATTCACACACAAGGTCCAAAATTATTTGATAAAGAAGAAGCATAAGTAACTAATTAAGAAAGATATAGGAAAGCAGAACAAGGAGCAAAGCAAAGGGAGACAGAAGAAAATGTGTGTCAGCAGGACTACTGAGTAAGCCCTTTTGGAATCAGCAAAACTAAGCATGGGAGGAAATGCTGAGTTTTATTATTCAGGAGAATTTGTGGTTGAATTTTTCACCTCTTGCCATGCTCTTCTTCCTTCCCCAGTCCTCCTTCCCTGCTACTGTCTCTAGGGTTAGTGAGGGAAGGAGAAAGTAAGCATGAAGGGGAAGTAAATGTGGAAGGAATGAGGAAATGCAGTCAATGCAAGGGCTATGACCTCTTCTTAAACAGAGAAAGGAAGTAAAAACGTGCAACTCTGAATTACAGCAATTAAAGTGAGGGCCGTAGTGCGTTCAGGAAGGCTCATATGATTTGGAAGGCTATGATTTGGGGTTAAAAGACTATCAGTTTTCCCTGTCACTTTTTTCCTCTTAAGACTATGTTATGGAATACTGTTTAATTGACCTGGCTTAAAAGTTATTGGTCCTTACGGAGTGATGGAAGATAGAAAAAGGATGGTAGCAAGAGTTGAACATAGGAAAAAAAAAAGAGTTGAACATAGGGTCGAATTGAGACCTTCAGGGTATTCCAAGATCTGAAGACATGGTGTTCTTTCATATACATAATTCAAAATAAAAATATAGTAAACTTTAAAATATAAGGAAGTTCAACAAAATTCTGGGTTATTTCCCAACAATTACTCCTTCAATGGTTTGTTCTCATTTAAAATATGAAAAAGTTTCCTCCAATTGCATTTGAATGCAATAACTTGGTGGTACCCTAAGCACATGCCTAGTCTTTCTGTTAGGTAAGCCTTTACTGGGATTGTATCTAAAAACTTGTGCGTGTGTGTGTGTGTGTGTGTGTGTGTGTGTGTGTGTGTGTGTTGTGTGTGTGCACAGCTGTAAATCTCTTCCTTGATTCCCATCAGTGAAATTCATACATCCTATTTAGCAACCTCAGCTGCTTCATAATGTTACTTTCTCCAGGATTTCCTAGACCTTTTCCTAGGCACTCCCTTACGTTATGCCTTTATGTTCCTATTTCATGCACCCTGCCTCTTAGGTATCTCCAACTGCTCTCTCTCAAATATGTCATATTCCTGTTAGTTTATAACACATCTTGAATTTATTCTTTACAGCTTGTTTACCTCTATCTTCAGTCTTCTAGACCTATAAAACCTTGATTTACCAGTGAAGGTAACTTGTTTCCTGCCTCCTTTTGCTCTAAGCCTTAGACTGTTCTGTGTCTGTGTCTCAATGAGAGAGATGACAATGAGTTTGCCTCGTCCTATGTTTGTGCTCCTTCCAATTATTCCTGCCTTCTAGAAATGCTGTTAAGCTTAAATGAGGCACTGATTATAAAGTGCTTACTACACTGTCTGAGAGAGATTAGACAAGCATTAAAATGTACTTCTGGTTGTTTGCCATGGAGTTAGCTGGCAGAGATTGAGGTGAATGTGAACGTTTTACGCTATTAATGCCCACCCCAATTTTGTTTTATTCCCACTCACACGTTGGGTTTAAGGACCTATGGTCAAACTATAAAAACTAAATAATGGTAATTCCCTAAGGGAAGTGTTCAAATATAACTTTTGCAACATCGATAATGAAAAAAATTACACTCTGAAAATTTAAGAAATTTGTTACAGTTTGTTGTTACAATTTAAGCAACAGCAACAACTGTAATCTCTGTCCTTGTGGAATTTGTATCCTAGCTAGGAGAGATAACCAATAATCAAAATCAATTAGTAAAATATATATTATATTAGATGGTGATCAATATTATGGAATACACATTGAGGAGCTTCAAGATGGCGGAAGAGTAAGACGCGGAGATCACCTTCTTCCCCACAAATACATCAGAAATACATCTACATGTGGAACAGCTCCTACAGAACACCTACTGAACGCTGGCAGAAGACCTCAGACCTCCCAAAAGGCAAGAAACCCCCCACGTGCCTGGGTAGGGCAAAAGAAAAAAGAATAAACAGAGACAAAAGAATAGGGACGGTACCTGCACCTCTGGGAGGGAGCTGTGAAGGAGGAAAAGTTTCCACACACTAGGAAGCCCCTTCGCGGGCGGAGACTGCGGGTGGCGGAGGGGGGAGCTTCGGAGCCGCGGAGGAGAGCACAGCAACAGGGGTGCGGGGGGGGAAGCGGGGAGATTCCCGCACAGAGGACCGGTGCCGACCGGCACTCGCCAGCCCGAGAGGCTTGTCTGCTCGCCCGCCGGGGTGGGCGGGGCTGGGAGCTGAGGCTCGGGCTTCGGTTGGAGCAGGGAGAGGACTGGGGTTGGCGGCGTGAACACAGCTTGAAAGAACTAGTGCGCCACGGCTGGCCGGGAGGGAGTCCGGGGAAAAGTCTGGACCTGCCAGAGAGGCAAGAGACCATTGTTTCGGGGTGCGCAAGGAGAAGGGATTCAGAGCACCACCTAAGTGAGACCCAGAGACAAGCATGAGACGCTGAGGCTGCTGCTGCCGCCACCAAGAAGCCTGTGTGCGAGCACAGGTCACTATGCACACCCCCCTTCCGGGGAGCCTCTGCAGCCCGCTACTGCCAGGGTCCTGGGATCCAGGGACAACTTACCCGGGAGAACGCACGGCGCGCCTCAGGCTGGTGCAACGTCACGCCGGCGCAACGTCATGCCGGCCTCTGCCGCCGCAGGCCCGCCCCGCCCTCCATGCCCCTCCCTCCCCGCCCCCCAACCCGGCCTGAGTGAGCCAGAGCCCCCGAATCAGCGGCTCCTTTAACCCTGTCCTGTATGAGCGAAGAACAGACGCCCTCCGGCGACCTACACGCAGAGGCGGGGCCAAATCCAAAGCTGAGCCCCGGGAGCTGTGAGAATAAAGAAGAGAAAGGGAAATCTCTCCCAGCTGCCTCAGAAGCAGCGGATTAAAGCTCCACAGTCAACTTGATGTACCTGCATCTGTGGAATACCTGAATAGACAACCAATCATCCCAAATTGGGGAAATGGACTTTGGGAGCAATGATTTTTTTTTCCCTTCTTCTCTTTTTGTGAGTGTGTGTGTGTGTGCTTCTGTGCGTGATTTTGTCTGTATAGCTTCGCTTTTACCATTTGTCCTAGGGTTCTGTCTGTCTGTTGTTGCTGGGTTTTTTTTTAGTATAGTTTTTAGCACTTGTTATCATGGTGATTTTGTTTGGTTGCTCTCTTCTTTCTTTTTTTTTATTACTTTTTAAATTTTTTTAATAATTATTTTTAATAACTTTTTTTATTTTTATTTTTTTCTCCCTTTTATTCTGAGCCGTGTGGATGACAGGGTCTTGACAGATAGAAATTGATTAGAATAATCTTGTTTCAGAAATTTTTAAGGAGGAAAAAAATGCCTTCATAAAGACCTGTCAAGCTGAAGGATAGATCACAAATAAAATTTGTACATTTGGGAGAAATTGCAGTCTGTTGTTTTGGGCAATGTTTACCTTTGAGATTATATTTCTTAAATGATTTTGGATTTTCTAGATGTTTTGTGCAAACTGGAAGTTGGGTAATAAAATGGTACAACAAACAACAACACAGTGGATTGGAAAATTTTTCCACATAAAACATTGAATTGTTGGCTGGAAGTTTGTTGGAACAAAAGATTGAAGCATTCAGGTTTTAGTTAAAGAAAAGTAGATATTTTGGTTTTGTATTAGAATTCTAAATAAGGGTTCTGGCTACCACTATAATGATTCTTAACTGTTTCTCAACAATAGATCTTGCTTTGCAGAAACAAGCTTTTATTTCTCCCCTTTCCTCTGTGCATCCTTTCTTTTTACACAATCTGTACCCATGGATGCATTGAAGCCCATTTCAACTATTTCCAAGGGAGTTATTGGGTGTGCCAGAAATTTAAATTCATTACTAAGGTTGTAATTTTACTACTCAATGAAATATGAAAACTGAAAATAAGTAAAGCACCTTCTTGAGAGATTCAAGACGGCAGAGGAGCAGGTGGATGTGGAGTTCATCTCTCTCCATGGATGCATCAGGAATACATCTATAGATGCAACAATTCTCACAGAACACCAGCTGAAAACTAGCAGAAGACCTTGGACACTGGAAAGGGCTATAAAGATCACTGCATAACTGGGTAGGACGGAAAAAAGAAGACAGAAGGAGGAGGAGAGGAAGCAGGATGGGACCTGCACCCCGGGTGGGGGAGCTGAAGCAGAGGAGAGATTCCTGAATTTGGGGAAACCCCTCTCTGATGGGGAAATCAACTGGGACAGAAGAGAAGCATTTGAGGCTGTCAGAAGAGGGTAAAGTGTCCAATCTGTGGCAGATGGGACAGAGTGAGAAATACACAGATGGTCCATACCGTGGCCCTATGTGCCCCAGATTGGGACGAGTGTTCACTGGTGTGCAAGGAGGCTGGGAGCTGGTGTGTGGGGACTGGAGAACAGGCCCAGAGCAAGAACTTCTGTTGACTGTGGGGAGATGGACTGAAGGGATGGGAGGGAGGAAATCCAGCAGGGATGCCTATGGAGGAAGACTGGACTGCCATGGAAGCAGGGCGCTATTGCTGAGTCACACGCAGGGGGAGGAGCCACTATTGTAACCTCTCTCACCCCACATGCCAGCGCCTGCTGATGACAGTAAAAGAAGCCCGCTCAGGGCTGGGTCTTGCACGCTGGCTGACGGGCGCCAGAAAAAGCCCAGCCAGGGCTGACCCTCACGTGCTTTACTCCAGGTGCCAGAAAAGGCCCTCACTAGGGCCATATCTCTTACACCCGTGGCCTACGGCTTCCCTGCACATTTGGCACTGCCGGGGGTCCCGCAATCCAAGCAGTCATACCACCTCTGTGCCTGGTCCTCGCAAGGGCAGACCCAAGAGCTCCAAGGCAGCCTCAGGACCAGACTCCTGTGGGTGAACCACACACAGAAGTGGGGATAAAACCAAAGCTGAACCCCAGGGACAAAAGATAGAAGCATTCAGGTTTTAGTTTAGGTGACTAAGGAAGAAGATTGAAAAGCTTTCCAGGGCTTCCCTGGTGGCGCAATGGTTGAGAGTCCGCCTGCCGATGCAGGGGACGCGGGTTCGTGCCCCGGTCCGGGAAGATCCCACATGCTGCGGAGCGGCTGGGCCCATGAGTCATGGCTGCTGGGCCTGCGTGTCCAGAGCCTGTGCTCCAAAACGGGAGAGGCCACAGCAACAAACTGTAACCTCTCACAGCAGTGAGAGGCCCGCGTACCGCAAAAAAAAAAAGAAAAAAAGAAAAGCTTTCCAACAGCTGTACAAGCTGCAGATTAAATCCCCAAGATGAGCTAGGTAAACGCTGTGTAAACCCTGTGTCTATGGAACATCTGGGTAGACAGTGAGCCTTCCCACAAATGAAAATGGTCTAGCTCTGGCAACTATGGACTATGGGGGCAAGCAAACGCAGGAATTGGGCCAGATCAGAGTCTGCGTAGTCCGCACAGGGCCCACAGCAGGTCCAGAGACTGCCCAGAGGCAGAGGAGAGCCTCTTGGAGAGGTGGAGGTGAGCTGTGGCTCACGGTGTATGCAAGGACACTTAGAGCAGAGACCCCAGGGAAACATAATTATTACTATTAATTTTATTATGCTTTGATTCTTTCTGTTATTGGTTCTGGCTTTTTTTTTCTTTTTTTGGTTTCTTTTTCTTCCCTCCTTTCTTTCTGTTTTTTGTTTGTTGTTTTGTTTTATTTTATTTTAGTCTTTTGGGATTGCCATTTTTATGACTTTTTTATATATATATATTTCTTTTTAACTTTGCTTTTCTGTTGTTCTGTGTTCTTTTTCCTTATTTTTTGTTCTTCTTTCTCTTTAATATATTTTTCTTTTTATATATATATTTCCATATTTCTACTTTGCTTTCCTGTTGTCCCGTTTCTTCCCTTTTTATTCTTATTACTATTTTTAAATCACTTTTATCAGTTTGTTCCGTTTCCTTGCTGTACTCTTCAGCTGGCGCACTGCTTTGGTTTGCTTTTAGGTTGTGTGTTTTGCTAGTTTTAATCCTAACTGATTTCGTTTTTGAGTTCTTCTATTTGTCTGGTTGTTCTCTTGCTTTTTGGTTTATTTTGCACTGTTTTTGTTTCTTTTATGTATGTGTGTGTTTCCTTGCTAATGTTTTTGTTTGTTTGATTTTTTTTACCATTTCTCAGGGGTTTTGTTTGTCTTTTTTTTTCTTTAATATATTTTCTATTTTTTATTTTTATATTTCTATTTCTGTGTGGCTTTTCTGTTGTTATGTCTTCTTTCCCCTTTCTCTTTTTCTTCTCTTGTGTCTCATCATTTTTATCTGTTTGTTTTGTTTCCTTGTTTCATTCTTCAGTTGGCACTCTGCTTTAGTTGTTTTTTGGTTTTGTGTTTTTGTCAGCTTTCTCCTTAAATGTTTGATTTCATTCTTGGGTTCTTTTTTTTGCCGGGTTGTTCCCTCGCTTTTTTATTTATTTGGTTCTGTTTTTGTTTCTTTTGTGTGTGTGTGTGTGTGCTTCCTTGTTTCTGTTTCTGTTTGTTTGATTGTACTTTTTACCATTTGTCTGGGGTTTTGTTAGTCTTTTTTTTTTTTTTTTTTTGTAATCCCCTTTATTGCTGGCATGAGTGACTTGCAGGGTCTTTGTCCCTCGACCAAGAAGGGACCCAAGAAGTCAGGCCTGAGGCTCTGGGGTGAGAGCACTGAGTCCAGAAGGCCGGACCACTAGAGAATTCCTGGCCCCAGAGAAGCTTAATCGCTGAGAGCTCTCACAGAGGCCTCTATCTGAATCAAAGACCCGGCTCCACCCAGCTGCCAGCAGCTCTCAGTGGTGGATGGCTCACAACAAGCAACAAAGAAGACAGGAACACAAACCCAGCCATCGGCACACAGAATACCTAAAGTCATACTGCGTTCACAGACACCCCAAAACACACCACCTGACACGGCCCTGCTCATCAGAGGGAAAAGACTCAGCTCCACCCACCAGAACGCAGGCACCAGTCCCTCCCACTAGGAACCCTACACAAGCCACTGGACCAACCTCACCACTGCGGGCAGAGATCAGAAGCAAGAGGAAATACGACCCTGCAACCTGTGGAAAGGAGACCTCAAATACTGTAAATTAGACAAAATGAGAAGGCAGAAAAATATCTTGCAGGCAAAGGAGCAAGATAAAAACCCACAAGACCAAATAAATGAAGAGGAAAGAGGCAAACTACCTGAAAAAGAATTCAGAGTGATGATAGTAAAGGTGATCCAAAATCTTGGAACTAGAATGGAGAAAATACAAGAAACATTTAACAAGGACCTAGAAGAACTAAAGAGCAAACAAACAGTAATGAGCAACACAATAACTGAAATTTAAAACACTCGAGAAGGAATCATTGGCAGAATAACTGAGGCAGAAGAACAGATAAGTGAGCTTGAAGACAGAATGGTGGAAATAACTGCACAGAGCAGAATAAAGAAAAAAGAATGAAAAGAACAGAGGACAGTCTCAGAGAGTTCTGGGACAATATTAAGCGCACCAACATTCGAATTATAGGCGTCCCAGAAGAAGAAGAAGAAAAAAAGAACGGGTCTAAGAAAATATTTGAAGAGATTATAGTCAAAAACTTCCCCAACATGGGAAAGGAAATAGTCAGTCAAGTCCAGGAAGCACAGAGAGTCCCAGACAGGATAAACCCATGGAGAAACACACCAAGACACATGTTAATCACACTAACAAAAATTAAACACAAAGAAAAAATATTAAAAGCAGCAAGGGAAAAGCAATAAATAATATTCAAGGGAATCCCCATAAGGTTAACAGCTTATCTTTCAGCAGAAATTCTACAGGCCAGAAGAGATTGGCAAGATATATTTAAAGTGATGAAAGGGAAAAACCTACAACCAAGATCACTCTACCCAGGAAGGATCTCATTCAGATTCAATGGAGAAATCAAAAGTTTTACAGACAAGCAAAAGTTGAGAGAATTCAGCACCATCAAACCAGCTTTACAAAAAATTCTGAAGGAACTTCTGTAGGCAGGAAACACAAGAGAAGGAAAAGACTTACAAAAACAAACCCAAAACAATTAAGCAAATGGTAATAGGAACATAAATATCAAAAATTACCTTAAATATAAATGGATTAAATGCCCCAACCAAAAGACACAGACTGGCTGAATGGATACAAAAACAAGACCTGTATATATGCTATCTACAAGAGACCCACTTCAGACCTAGGGACACATACAGGCTGAAATTGAGGGGATGGAAAAAATATTCCATGCAAATGGAAATCAAAAGAAGCCTGGAGTAGCAATACTCATATCAGACAAAATAGACTTTAAAATAAAGACTATTACAAGAGACAAGGAAGGACACTATATAATGATCAAGGGATCAATCCAAGAAGAAGATATAACAATTGTAAATATCTATGCATCCAACACAGGAGCACTTCAATACATAGGCAAATGCTAACAGCCATAAAAGGGGAAATTGACACTAAAACAATAATAGTAGGTGACTTTAACACCCCACTTACACAAATGGACAGATCATCCAAACAGAAAATAAATAAGGAAACACAAGCTTAAATGACACATTAGACCAGATGGCCTTAATTGATATTTATAGTACATTCCATCCAAGAACAACAGAATACACTTTCTACTCAAGTGCACATGGAACATTCTCCAGGATATATCACATCTTGGGTCACAAATCAAGCCTCAGTAAAGTTAAGAAAATTGAAACTGTATCAAGCATTTTTTCTGACAACAATGCTATAAGACTAGATATCAATTACAGGGGAAAAAAACTGGAAAAAATACAAACACATGGAGGCTAAACAATACACTACTAAACAACAAAAAGATCACTGAAGAAATCAAAGAGGAAATCAAAAATTACCTAGAAACAAATGACAATGAATGGGCTTCCCTGGTGGCACAGTGGTTGGGAGTCCATCTGCCGATGCAGGGGATGGGGGTTCGTTCCCCGGTCCGGGAAGATCCCACATACCGCGGAGCGGCTGGGCCCATGAGCCATGGCCGCTGAGCCTGCGCGTCCAGAGCCTGTACTCCGCAACGGGAGAGGCCACAGCAGTGAGGGGCCCGCGTACCGCAAAAAAAAAAAAAAAAAGAAAAAAAATGAATATATGTATACATATAACTGAATCACTTTGCTATACAGCTGAAACTAACACAACATTGTAAATTAACTATACTCCAATAAAATTAAAAATTTTTAAATGTGCTGCTGCTTCTTATTCTTATTTCTCCTTGTCTCCCTCCAGACTATTTTGAGTGACTTTTTTTGAAACTTAAGTCAGATTGTATCAGTCTTTTGCTCAAAACCATGTAATTGTTCCCCATTTCAGTCTGACAAAAAAACAGTGTTTACAATGGCCTCAGTCTCCACATGATGTAGCCACGTAATTTCCCCCTCCTCCACTCCCCCTTTCCCCCACTGTACTCCTCCTCTACCATCCTCTTTGGTATTATCCACATCCTGCTTACTTCTGCCTAATTTAACCACTTGTTAGCCCCTCTGCCTGCAATGCTGTTCCCAGTATATTCACATGGCTAACTCCCCAGCAACTTTCTCCAATTACTGCAAAATCCACTGATGATTCCTGCCTGTAGCAATTATTAAAACTGGAGATTGATGCAAAACCACAATTTTCTAATTCTGTCATTCCTTGCATATTTATTAGCTGGCATTCTTCCAAAAGGAAGAGCTCCCCTGCCCTTTTCCTCCTCCCCCTATACTCTGAGTAACATTATGGACTCATAGATTCTTTTTTAATTTAATATTTTATAATCCATTATGGGCTTTTTTATGCTTAACCTTTTTTTTTTTTTTTTTGGCCACACATCTTGCCGGATCTTAGTTCCCCAACCAGGGACTGAACCCACGCCCTCCACAGTGAAAGTGTGGAATCCTAACCATTGGACTGCCAGGGAATTCCCTTTATGCTTAAAATTTTCCAAATTTGGCCAGCACACGTCCCTTCAAGTCGGTTCTCTTGTCCTTTTAACGTCTCCATTGGTCTTTGAACACAATCTTGCTTTCTGGCACACACACAAAACAAAGATGGACCAGGCACAGCTTGTACCTTCCCTGCCTCAGACCTAGAATCATCCATTTCTCCAAGAACGTCTAGTTCATTTTAGTGAGAAGTGATGCATCTAAGGATTAAGTGTCCTTGCCATCTAGGGAAACACTATCTATAGACTAAGTATCCTCACCATCAGGGTATCACTGGACTTTTTTTCTTTAAGAACTCTTTATATTAGTTCTCTATGTATAGTATATTTTGCAAACATTTTTCTCTCATTTTGTCATTTGCCTTTTATCACTAGTTATAGTGTTTTAATATGTGTTATGTAGTATATATTTTAAGTTAGAATTCGTCATAGCTAAGTTCTGACTTGGGATATATAAAACTTCACTTATGTTTTCTTCTTGTACTTGTATGGTTTTATTTTTTGTATTTAGATTTCTTACCTATTTGGAATTTATTCTGGTGTTTGACTTATGGATCCAATTTTACTATCTTTCCAAATGGCTACTTAGTTCTTCCAATTTCATTTATTGAAAACTCAATTTTGAGTTGATGCTTTTATGTTTTATGTACTTGTATTAATTTCTGAATTTTTGTTTATTCCATTTGTCTGTGTGTCTACTTTTGTGTCAGTATCACAGTGTCTAAAATACAAAGGTTTTATAATGTGCTTTAATATCTGGAAGGACTATTTCCCATTCATGGCTCTTTTCTAGGTGTTCTTATGTATTCTAGCAAGTTTTTTGCAATATAGACTGTGGAATCAATCTGTTTTGTTCAAGGGAAAAAAAGTATGCTATTTGTGTTGAGATTGTGCTAAATTTCTACATTAATTTAAGGAGAATTGACATTCACAAACAAGGGATATCTTTCCATGTGTTCGTGTCAACTTCCAAGAAAGTGCTAAAGTTTTTCTCATATTGATTTTTCACGTATCTTGTTATTTTATTCTTAGGAATTACATCTTATTTATTGCTGTCATAAATGGTGCTTTCTCTTTCATTGTACTTCTAATTGGTTATTTGTATATGTATTGCTTTTGTATATTAATTTTCTATTCTACTATATTACTAAACTTTTTTATTATTTGCAGCATTGATTTTCTTAGATGTTCCTGGTATATTACCACATTATCTGTCAATAGAGATAGTTCTATACCTTCTTTTCCCATTGTCATGTTTCTAGTTATTTTCTTTTTTAAAAAATTGCTTTGGCCCATATTTCCAATACAGTGTTAAGCTGTAATGGAAATAGTGAGCATTCTTGACTTGTCCTTGACTTCAGTGGGAATTTCATAGCATTTCCCCTTTAAATTAGACTCTGGTTTCAGGAATTACCAATTCATATTTACTAAGGTTTTTATTAGGAATGAATATTGAATTTTGTCAAGAACTTTGAATGCTGAAGGCATTTATGGAGATAAATATAATTTTTCCTTTTGATTAAACCAGAAAATAGGGTTTGAGACATCAGATATATATAAAATAGAGTTTAAGAGGCATGGAATGACTATCTATTTTACAACCCCAAAAAGGGAAGATAGAGACTAGGGGGTAAAATATTTGAAACAATAATGTTTGAGAATTTTCCTGAAATAATAAAACTTAATTCACATATTTAGAAAGGCCAGAATATCCTAGACAGGATAAAAAAAAGAGAAAAGAAAAGGAGATCCACATTTAGTTATATTTTTGTGAAATCGCTGAACCAGAGAAAAAGAGAAGTAAAAATAGCAATTTCATTACAAATCAGGTAATTGCAAGTTAAAAAAAAAACCATTTCATAATCTCAAAGTGACAAAATTAAGAGCCTGACAATGACCAGATTTTGATAAAGATGTGATGCAATGCAAAATTTTATAAGTAACTATTGATAGTTCAAATTCTTACAAAAAGAATTTAGAAAATAAATTGATATTTCCTGACAAAGAAATACCTTATGATACAGAAATTCCACTTCTAAAGAAATGATATATATATGCACCAGGGGATTTATACAAGAATGGAAGAAACAGCAATCTTTGCAATACGAAAAAAAAGAAACAGTCCAAATTTCTGTTGCGAGGAGAATTCACTAGTTACTGCTATATTCTTATATAGTGAGATACAATATGTAACAATGAAAAAGGATGAAATACAACTATACTGTATCCAACCACATGTATAAATCCTTAAAATAGGCTTAGGAAATACAACAAGTCACATAAGAACACATGCCATATAAATATTTATATAAAATTGATAAACAGTCAAAAATTCAACAACATACTATTTGGGAATGGAGAACTACTTTAAAAATGAAATGATTAACACAAAATTTAGAGTAGAGCTTCCCTCTAGAGAACTGCAGGGAGCAGAATGTTCATGGGAGAGAGCGTACAGGGAACTTCAAATCTATTGCTATTTCTTAAGCAAAGTGGTCATATAAAGGTATTTATATAATAAAAAGCTATATGGTATATGGACATTATTTATACTTTTATTATAATATGCTACAAAAGAATAAATTAAGATGCTGTGTAAAGGATCATTGGATGACGGGTTATTCCCCATGAACCATGCATCAATTACCATACAGCATACCCATTTACAATCCATTTCAACTTTTGAACAATTTGTTTGAAACACCTCTTTGATGAATATTCACTTAAACACTTGGTTGAGCTCCTGCAAGAAGGTTAAATTCATGTCATTTATTGGAAATATTTCTGAAAATATTCTATTCCTTCTGTCAATTCCATGCATTACTACTATGTTGATATACAACCCCAACACAGAAAGATTTGTCCTAGAAAACATGACCTTACATTCATATACTAGTGCTGATCTTCCTCCCAGTTTTTTAAAACTAAGCTTCTCTCCCTTTTTAAGTGGTATGTTCTCGTGAACAAGTGAACACGAAAGTTGTAGAAACTTTGCAACACAACTTCTACAACACAATCGTTTCCATTATCTTCAGGTCATAAACTGTGACTATAATTTAGCTTATTTACATCGGAGCAGATTCCAGTGGAATATTTACTCCTTTTTCTACCAATTTTATGGCCAAATAGAAGCAACTAAGTCCAACATAAAGTGGTGAACTATATCTTATTTTTTAGTTAGAAATCTATTTTGCTAGGAAAAGAAAAAAGATGGGTGATCACTGAGAATTGAGATAGGCTAAGAATATCTTTGATTCACTGTTCCCTAGTCTTGCAGTTGCACTGTGTTCGATGTTATATGCAAACACAATTCCTCTCAAGATCCAGAACTCTGAATGACATATAACTCCTGTCAAAAAAAACAAACCAAAAGTCAAGCAAACAGAAACATTTACCTAAAGGAGGGGGGGTTGAATTTGAACATTGGTCTACCCGACCCCAGTGCTTTCTTCACTGTGACTTGCTGCCACAATGATAGTGCCACTTGATCAAGGAACAATTGTCATTGTTTAAATGGAATGCATTTATTTCATACCACCCTTTGGAATATTTCCAAATAATATTTCCATATTATTGCTCATTTCATATCAATGATGCCACTTTAACACTAATTCCTTTACCTTTTGCAAGGAATTCGTTCAGGTAATTTTTCCCTTGAATTCCAATCTGATCTTAGTCGGATCACATAGTACTTGGGGAGAAATATACAACCCAATAAACCAACACTGGAAGCCAAGATCGAAAATGTTCCCAAAGGCACAGTGGCCTTTCCTTTGGTGCTCAGATATCTGGGTATGAAAGAAATCCACACACTACAGAAAACCAGCATGCTGAATGTGATTACTTTTGCCTCATTGAAATTGTCTGGTAGCTGTCTGGCCAGAAAAGCAATAGTCAAGCTCAGAAGGGCTAGAAAGACCAAGTAACCCAGAACACAGTAGACGGCAGTAGTGGACCCCTCGTTACACTGCAGGATGATTAGGTCCAACTCTGATTGTGTGTCAATGTCAGGAAAAGGGGGAGAAGTTCCCAGCCAGATTGTGCAGATACATACTTGAATGAGGGAACCACTGTAGATGATAGTATTTGAGTATTGGGTCACCATCCATATTTGCAGGGTGTTCCCTGGTTTCATGGCTTTGCAGCCTACAAGCACAATGAAGGTCTTTGCTAAAATAGCAGAAATAACCACAGGAAATATAAATAACTCCAAAGAACGTCTGTCCTAGGAGGCAGGTAACGAGGCTAGGACAGCCAAGTAAAGTCAAAAAGCAGAGGAAGCAAAGTATTAAGGAAACGAGGAAGATATAACCGACATTTTGATTTTTGCCCTGACAGTGGGTATGTCTCAGTACCGGATAAATAGGCCTAAAGTCAGAGCAGTAAGGACAGAGGAACTATGGCCATAGAATCCAAAACAGCTCCTAGAAGATATTCATGGGACAAAAAAGGCTCTAACCTGGAGGAGGCACTGCTTGCTTATTTGCATATTGGTCTTCAGGATACTGATACATTGATCCATATCTGAAAGGGGTACAGCTTGATTTATTCTAGTCCATCAGTCGTTTCCCAAATATATGTATAAAGCAAATGTATCTTGGACAGAAACATATTTGAATTCTGAGGTAAATGTACCTAATTACATTCATTAGATCGTAACATTGAAAAATAAGTAACCACCTCCGTTCATGGGAGAGATATCACCTATTATACATTTAAATCCAAAAATATACAGAAACAGTGAGTTGAATTGAACAATAAGAGAGCCAAAAATTTAGAAAGTAACAATGAAGGAAAACCACAGACTATATAACATCATATTTGATAATGTATGAAAGGAAGAGAGAAGACCTTCTGAGGCTTCTGGGCTTTAATTTAATTAACCTAGAAAATAGATAGTCCTAATGTTTATTGAGTATCTATGTTATAGTAAGTGCTTTCTTTAAGGTTATATCTTGATTTTGATAGCAGTTTTACAAGGAATTTTCCATTATTTAGTGTTTAAAGAATAACAATGGAAGGAAGACATTTTAGAGGTAAATATTTTGAAGAAATTTCAAAACAAACAGTGAAGTGTTAAGTTTTGTGCATTAAGATCTGACCTCATTCAATCTGAAGGACAATTACAAATGGTACATTTTAAATTAGAAAGACAATTACATATACAAATGTAGGTTTACATTCTACAAAAATTTTACCAAAAATATTGATCACTTCTACGCTGTTAATCTCCCTTCCAAAAGAGGGATATAAATCAGTTTCTTTTAGGAACAATGACTTCTTCATAATCATTATCAAAACTTACTAGGTTTGGTGTCACTTCCACTCATTCTCCCTCTGCTTTCTTATGCTTTCCTTTAACATGAACCTCTAGGGACTGGAGAGTCCAGGAAGAAGCACACAGGAAACCTAACTTCAGGATAGGGGGATAGAGAAGAAGTATCATTAAACAGACTACGACAATAGTATGTGGAAATATTTTAATAAGTGTATTGAGGATGGTAAGCAGCTAATGAAAAGACAATGGGCAATAATAACAAGATTGAAATTTATCTTAAAAGACTTTTTTACATATGCCTGTATTGTGCCTGGAACTATTTTCACTTTGCTCTTTAAAAGCTGGTTCCATTTCATCACTGAGATTGTTGCTTAAATATCAACCACATAGAAACACCTTCCCTGACTACTCTGTCTACATCAGCTATCCCATGCTAATTCTCTATCGTAAGACTCCATGTTTTCTTTTATACCACATAACACAATTTACAATAACATGTTTCCTTTTTTGTTCATGTGTTAAATACGTACTCTCTTCAATAAGCCATAACCTACATGAAAGCAGAGGCATGCCTTTTGACAACTACTGTGTCCCCAGCACTTAGTAGAGTTACTACAACTAGGAAATGCATAACAAATATTTGTAAATAAATAACTAGGCATATGTTATGGATTCAGTATCCACTGGGTCCCTGGACTGGCAGGATTGCTAGTGGACTGTGGCTAGGACAGGCTGGAACCAAGTATAAGTCTATTTCAGGATCTCTGGAGGCACAGATGGGCATGTCTGCCTCCAGATCACTGGGCCCACAGGACTGCTTGGGGACTATGGCTAGCAGGGTCTATGGCCCAGTTACGGGGCCATTTCAGAATCTACAGTTGGACTAAGTTTGGCAGACTTGTCCAGGGGCTCCCAGACCATGGCTGAGAGGGGCTGGAGCCAGTTCATGGGCCACTTCAGGGCCCATAGCCATTACCGTCGTCTGTGGACACAGATAGGTGTGACTCATCCCAAGCCCTTTAGTGTATGGTGCCGGGGGAAGGACCAACGCCAAGTGATGCTACAGCCAAGTCCACAGGGATACAGAGCCTTTCTGGGTCAGCCCACCCGGGCATGGGCCTGCATACTCAAAATGGCCCTCATCAATCTTGACCAAGAAAACTGGGACATCACAATCTCCTACCTGGATCCCAAAACTTCCACAAAGACACTTTTGTCTGTGGATGGCTGCCCAGTTATTGCTGCTGAGGGGGGAAGGGGTTCAAGAAGAAGACCTCCTGCTCTGCCATCATGCTGACCCCACCTGCTTGCAGTACTATGTTAAATAGAAGTGATAGGGGGCAACCTTGCCTTGTTCTGGATCTCAGAGGGAAATCTTTCAGTTTTTCACAATGTTCACTTTTCATATATGGCCTTTATAGTGTTGTGGTAAGTTCCTTCTATACATAATTGGCTGACAGCTTTTATCATGAAACAACGTTGAATTGTGTCAAATGCTTTTCCTACATCTATTGAAATGATCCGGTGTTTTTTCTCCTTCATTCTGTTAATGTGGTGTATCACATTTATTGGTTTGCATTTGTTGAACCATCCTTGCATTCCAGGCATAAATTCTACTTGATCATAGTGCATGATTCCTTTAATGTGATCTTAGAGGGAAAGCTTTCCGTTTTTAATCATTGAGTATGACGTTAGCTATAGGCTTTCCATATATGACTTTTGTAAGAGTAAACTTGTCGATATGTAATTATATCTGAATAAAGCTGTGATCTAAATTTTAAATAAATAGCTTTCTGTAAGCATTAAAGAATCAATATTAAAGAAGAATATTAAAGAAGAATCCTACCCCCAGGAAAAGATTTAAGAATACCATATAATGGGAAAGTTCTCTAAGCCATATGTTTCTGCAATAATCAATCTGAAATACAAAAGGGGCTATTTATTGTTGGAGGAAAGGATTAGAAATTTCAACTAAGATGCTTTAGAGTGAATCTGCTCGAAGAAAATGAAATGAGTCTTTGCATGCTATTGGTGAGGCTTCAGACTTATTGCATGTCCATATTTCTTTTGCTCAGTTTATAATGAAAGATTATTTATGAGGTTTACGAACAAGAGTATAGTTAACATCAGAGTCATAGTTAAGTCTTCTGCATAAAAAGTTATCCCAACAACCTAAGGACTGACTTGCCATAGTGTCGTTTTATTCACTTTGAAAAGTCCTCTGGGAAAAAGTTTAAAATGCCTATTTTAAACATTTCATTTAACAATCAAACATCCATATTGTCTGTAAAAAATGTCCTGAAAAAACTGAGGTGATTCAAAAATTGAGAGACATCTTTAAAAACAGGAATTTGTCTAGATAACTGAAAATGACAATGCATCTTTTAAAAATAATTCAGTTTTGTTGGTTGAATAATTTGTTTATTATAATTAAATAATTAATATATTAATACAAGTTTTCTCCACTTTGACACTATTGGCATTTTGAATTGGATAATTCTTTGATTTGCTCCTTTGCATCATAGAATGTTTAGCATCATCCCTGGTCTCTACCCATTGGATGCCAGTAGCACCCCTCTCTGAGTTGTAATAACCAAAACTGTCTCCAGACATTACCAAATATCCTAAGTGGGACGGGAGCCAAAGGACCACCAGTTTAGAGCCACAAGACCATAGGTTATTTGGTTAATTGAAACCTGATGTCATCCAACCTGTATTAAAGATTTTAAAAACAAATAAAATCTTGATACAATTGTATTTATTTATTCTTTCAATAAAAAATATTGAACACCTATGAGGTCTGAACTGTTCTATGCTCTAGGAATACAGTGATGAACAACCAACTAATTCTATGTCATGTGGAGCTTATATTCTAATGGAGGGTGGTGAAGTTGTTCTTGGGAAAGCTTGACACATTCTCTACAATTTGGTGATAACTTATAAAGAGAGCTTGTACCTTTTGAAGGCAGGAAGCTGCTGGAGCTGTCTGTACCAGCAAGGGAAAGTGTTTCATGATGTAGCATGCCTGAAAAGAAGAGGAAGAAGACCCCTGGTTTCCTTGACTCCATATGAAGGCCCTCCAGAGTGTAAACAAGAAGAAAGGAGCCACATGGCTGCTCAGACAGCTTCCAAGTGAGGAGATTTCTCACCTTGAGCTATGGGTGTAAAATTCATTTCTTTGAGGCAGTATTAGGTGACAGAAACAAAAACTGAAACATGCCTCCAAGAAAATTAGGTGCCAAAACTACACGTTATACCACTAGGGTGCAGCAGAACCAAAATCAGCCTAAGCAAATGCTTCTTCACCAGGAATCATTGGCCAAAACCATAGAATGACCACTCTCCTCTCTGTTTCTCCTCCGTGTGCCCTAAAACAGAGGCCAAATGCAGAAGCCGGAAGGAAGGAGCTATTTCAAAGAGGAAATGTATTCAAAGAGCAGAACACATCCTCCTTCCTTTGCTGCAGATTCCTCAAGCCATGGCCTATGCCTGTGGTGCAGTGGGTTAGAAGATCCATTGGAGAAGGGGGAAATAAATATAAATAAGATATGTGAAATCGGCTTTAAGATAGATAAGACTAGAGTGGAAAATTTTTTGTTGTTGGTCATACCACACAAACTTCCCGAACCAGGGATTGAACCCATGCCCCTGCAGTGGAAGCACGGAGTCTTAACCACTGGACTGCCAGGGAAGTCCTAGAGTGGAAATTTAACAAGTGAAAGTGACCTGAAAACCAAGGGATCTGCCAAATTATTATTAAAATATCTGGTACTCAGCAGGGAAGAGAAGTTTGACACAGCACAGTAGAGGACGTTGTTGGGAAATAATAACATCGTATCATGTACACACCCCCTCTGAGTTGTGACTGCTCAGTCACCTGATTGGCCAACTGACGGTTACCCAAGTCTCTCTATGTTACCCAAGTCTCTCTATACAATATCTCTCTCCACTTACAAAACGATAGCCTGAATAAGCTATTAGCAAACACCTCACAATTCTGATGGGTTAAACAAATTTTTGTGTTAATTTGAGGGCCTATTTATTTCTATGGGGAGATATTTTACATATTCTAAATAATTTAAAGATTATTTAGTACTTATTAAAACTAATACTTTGGAATCACACACAGTTGTAAATTAACAATTCCATATATCTATCCTAACTTAACTAAAGATGGCCATTTCCACATGGAAGCAACCTAAATGTCCATCAAAGAGGAATGGATAAAGAAGATGTGGTAAATATATACAATGGAATATTACTTGACCATAAAAAGGAACGAAACTGGGTCATTTGTAGAGACATGGATGGACCTAGAGAGTGTCATACAGAGTGAAGTCAGAAAGAGAAAAACAAATGTCGTATATTAACATATACATATGGAATCTAGAAAAAATGGTATAGATGATCTTATTGGCACAGCAGAAATAAAGACACAGACATAGAGAACAGATGTACGGACACCAAGGGGGAGGGGTGGGAGGAATTGGGAGACTGGGATTGACATATATACACTATTGATACTATGTATAAAATAGACAACTAATGAGAACCTACTGTATAGCACAGGGAACTCTAGACAATGCTCTGTGGTGACCTAAATGGGAAAGAGATCCAAAAAAGAGGGGTGTATGTATATGTATAGCTGATTCATCTTGCTGTACAGTAGAAACTAACACAACATTGTAAAGATACTATACTCCAATAAAAATTAATTTTAGAAAATGATGGCCATTTCCACTCTCCTTAAAAATTCTGTACTCTTCTGTTCTCTTTGAGACCTTCTAAATCTTCGCAGTTAGCCTTAGAAATTTCCAAATATTTCATCTGTTCATTGACAGTTGAACAGACCTGGGGAAACTAAAATTCCTCAGAATTTCTATGAAACACTCTCCTTTAACTTACGCATCAACAGTCCCTCTACAACATGAAATTCCCAACAAATTTTATTGTCTTGGGATAATATAACTAAAGTGAAAGCAAAGGATTTCAGAAGCCTCTTAAAATTATATTTTGTCTTGAGAAAGAACTGAATCAGATTATTCACAGGCATTGCTTAAATATTATTACAACAGCCTGTTTCACTCCTTAGAAACATGTTCCTGAGTTTTAAAACAGTTACACATAAAGATGTAAATTATTAAATCTGTTTGTAAAATATCTTTCATTGCAGCTCTCTGTTAATGTTGACCAGAATGCTCTATTGGAAAATATCCCATGCCCCAAAATTAACCTAAGCAGGGACAGCTATTTAAGAAATTTATATGATTAAATGGTAGAATAAAGAAAAATTTCAAAACTTCCTTCTCCCAGAATTCTAACAATGAGCAATTTGGTAATTTAAAACGAAGAAAAACAAACAATCCAAGATGCAAAAATCAAACAATCAAAACAATAGTAAAAGTCAACCAGGACCCCTGCAACTGCTTGTAAGCCCAGATCTCACCCTCTCTCCTTTCACTGGCCTATACTACTACAGTTGGCCCCTGCATCTACATACCTATGTGCCCCTGGGCTTACTCCCATCACTGACCACCACTGCCAAACACATACCCATGGGGAGACTGTACAGCCACAGGAGGGCACATTGACAGCCATGGCCTCTACAGTTGCTTGTGGGCCCAAATCCGACGCTGCCTCTTGTCACTGGGTGTAGCACTGGGCTCACCTGCAGGTAGGCCCTCTAGCTGTATATCTGCATTCCCCCAGCCAATCCCCATCACCAGAAACCACTGCCATGAGCCCATGGTGAGAATCTGCAGCCCCAGGAATGCACACCCACAGCCAGGGCCCCTGCAGCTGTGCCCTTGCAGTCGCCAGTACAGTGGCCCCAGCACTACAGATGTGTTTAAAACTGGCCCCTGCCACTACACAGGCGCCTACAGGTGGCCCCTTCAGCTGAGTGTGAGCACACCATCCTGGTCCATACTGTTGGACCTGGAGGTGCTACTGAGGATCCCAATAGCCTATAAAGTCTCTGCAGGACCCCACCCTCTCAGTGTTCACCAAGGACCACACACATTTCAACATTTCAACCTGAAATGTTCTTCTCCAAAACACATTGTAACAAAATTGTCTAAAACCAAAGACAAAGAGAGAATTTTAAAAACAGCAAGAGAAAAAAATTGGAAAATTTAGGAAAAGAATTCTCTCATACAAAGGAACCTTGATAAGGTTATCATGATATTTCAGAAGAAACTTCGCAGGCCAGGAGAGAATGGAATGATCTATTCAAAGTGTTGGGAAAAAACTGCCAACCAAGTATACTTTACCCAATAAGGTAAGTCCTTAGGAAAACAAGGGAGGTAGACTTTGCATAAGAAACAAGAGCCACTAGACATGCCTTAAAAGAAACACTGACAGGGCTTCCCTGGTGGCGCAGTGGTTGAGAGTCCGCCTGCTGATACAGGGGACACGGGTTCGTGCCCTGTTCCGGGAGGATCTGAGCGGCTGAGCCCGTGAGCCATAGCCGCTGAGCCTGCGCGTCCGGAACCTGTGCTCCGCAACGGGAGAAGCCACAGCAGTGAGAAGCCGGCGTACCGCAAAAAAAAAAAAAAGAAAAAGAAACACTGACAGATGTTTTTCAAGCTGAAATGAGAGTATGAAAATATACAAACACACCAATAAAGGTAAGTTTAGAGTTTCATTCAGAATGCTCTAATTGTAATATGGTAATGTGTTAACTACTTAACTCTACTATAAAGGTTAAGGGACAAGTGTATTGAAAATAGTTATAGCTACAATAGCTTTTTAATGGATAGAAATATGTAAATTGTGACACCAAAAGAATAAAATGTAGGTGAGAGAGTAAAAGGGTAGTTTTTGTATGCAATAAAAATTAAGTTGTTATCAATGTAAAATACTGTTATATCTGTAAGATATTTCAAATAAATCTCAGGTAACACACAACAAAAACCTATAATAGTACACACAAAATAGAGAGAAGGTAATCAAATTATACTACTATCTAAAACCATTCAATTCACAAAGGAAGACAGCAAGAGAAGAAGAAAGTAACAAAGGAACTACAAAGCAGCCAGAAAACAATTAACAAGATAGCAATAGTAAGACCTTACCTATTGATAATTACTTTAAATGTAATGGATTAAATTATCCAATTAAAAGGCACAGAGTGGCTGATGGGGTTAAAAAATAAAAAACAAGACCTGGGGCTTCCCTGGTGGTACAGTGGTTGAGAGTCCGCCTGTCGATGCAGGGGACGCGGGTTCGCGCCCCGGTCCGGGAAGATCCCACGTGCCGTGGAGCGGCTGGGCCCGTGAGCCATGGCCGCTGAGCCTGCGTGTCTGGAGCCTGTGCTCCGCAACGGGAGAGGCCACGGCAGTGAGAGGCCCGCGTACCGCAAAAAAACACACAAAAAAAACAACAAGACCCAACTACGTGCTACCTAAAAAAACTCATTTCAGCTTTTAGGACACACATAGGCTCGAAGTGAAATAATAGAAAAACACATTCCATGTAAATAGAAACTAAAAACGTGTATTCTTATATCAAACAAAATAGACTTTCAGTCAAAAACTTCAATAGGAAACAAAGAAGGTCATAATATAGTGATAAAATGGTCGATTTATCAAGAGGATAAAACAATTATAAATATATGTGCATCCAAGATGCCTCATTTCCACAATACAGGCCAACAGGTGCTCTCATAGGACTCGGAAATATAACTCACTGGCAAAAATCTAGCAAGCTTGCATTCATCCTGTCTATATTTGCCAGCAAATTTAAAGTATTTTCTAATATTAGTTTCAAATTCAATCTCGTCATAGTTCAGTAGTGACCTCTGATACTCCACTTCACGCCTGCTTACAAGTTTTCTCATGGATTCTGGCTATCATCTTAAAATGACTTGTACTCAGTTCTCATCTAGGTTTTATAATCAGTCTCTGTTACAGAATGAGCTGTATGAAGAGTTCCTGAAATCCCAAATGTACTTGTGTCCATCAGAGTTCCTGCAGAAAGAGATGACATATTCAAAGGGGGTGAGTGACAAGAGTTTAATGAGAGGACTGTTTACAAGGTGTGGGCAGGGTTAAGGAAGCCAGCAATGATGATGAAGCATCCGGGAGCTAGCAACAGCTAGAGAGGGATTATCCACACACCCTATGACCTGAAGAGCAAGGGCTGCCATCACTACTAAATCTGGAGAGAGGATTCAGAACTGTAGGCAAGAGACTTGGATAGGCTCTGTATCCTTCAGCAGAAGAATACAGCCCCCCTCCCATGCCCTGAAGGTGCTTCCCATGGTCAATCCTAACCAGGAAGAGAACAAGGGCACCCACTGATGTCCTCCGTAACGGTCAGCCTCTCAGGGCTCAGAACAAGGTGCAGAGGGTAGAGATTGGATCTGGAAACAAATGGGCAATATTCACCACAATTAGAATTGAATACTGTGAAAGTGTCATTTATTCCTAAATTAGTTTACAAATTCAATGTATTTCTATGTTAAAATATTATTTTTTGAAACATGACTTTAAATTTTTCTCATAAACCTGTGATGCAGAACAAAAGTGTGGAAACTAAAAGCAATGAAGGTGTATATGTCTTACTAAATAGTTAAACACATTAACACACTACAATAATAACATAATTTTGAATGTAGTGAAGGAATAGTCCAGTAGTAATGTAAATATGTAAAAAGGGAATTTGATGTACAAAACAGATGTGTATTTCAGTTATATGTGTAAAAATAAATAACCACTTATAAAATATTAAAGCTGGATTCCTATGTTAATTCTTACATAAAATAAATTTCAATATTATTTTATAATACTGGTGAATAATTTATCATCTTGAAGTGCAGAAATCTTTTCTAAGCATAGCACAGCATAAAGGAGATCTTAATAAATTTTACTACTTGAAAATGTAAAAGTTTCTATACCACCACTAAATAAATAAATACATAGATAAATAAATAAATAAAGTCAAAGACAATAAACTGGGGAATTATTTGCCACACATGTGAATAATATATGGATAATTCCTAAATATGTAAAGTACTTTTACAAATCAATAAGAAACAGATGAAATATACCCTCACCAAAATTATCTATAGTTATGAAGAGTTTCTAAGAAAATAAAGACAAACAAATTGAACTAAAAGAGTATTAACTTCATTTGTAACTAATGAAATGCAAAAAAAGATTGAGATAACATTTTCTGCCTCTCAGATGGGATATTTTAAAGTTTGATAGTGTCCAATGTTGGTAAGGGTTTAGAGAAACTTGTAAGTTATATACTCCTAGGTAAGCGTGTAATTTGGTACAGAATTCTTAGATGGCAATGTATTGCTGTCAATTATAAATTTTAAACATGTATACTTTTTAATAAGACAATTCTACCATTAGCAATTTATCCTGTGACTATAATCAAACAAGTATACAAAGGTAGGAGATGTGCCGTTGCCTCTAGGTTACCTTATCATCAGAATCTGCATTTTCACGGAGGCCTTACCCTCTATCTTTGGAAGGCCAAACAGCTGAATGTCTACCTGTAGGTCATTTCTGGAGCCCCATGATTTGTGTGTCATCATTGTTCATGTAATCACATAGGTAATCATCTTATTTAACCAACGTCAATAATATAAACTTAGCATTTGTTTGAATTTATTACTATTTGTACATTTGTTTAAATATAATCAAGCATTTGACCTGTAAATTGAATCAAAAAACTCTTTACATGATTTATATGTTGAAACTCTTTTCGGTGTGATGAAATATAAATCTATATGTATTATCAATAATAAAATGCTACAGTAATGGTTTTGAAAAACCTGCTAAATTTATATACAAAGTTAAATATCAAGAACTTCATTTAATAATTCACTAATATGAAATAGAAACTTTTATTATGAAAGTTCTTTATTTTAAAATTATAAAGTTAATAAGGACATTGATAGTAGATACACTATTTAAAAAGTGAAGTATCTTTGATAAAACCATTCATAAAAATTTAAATAATATACTTAACACACATTTATAAAATTTGAGAAAGTAATACAAATGTAATAGAAATTAATTGTATCATAATTCTAATCTTTGCAGAATACCTCTGTTAGACATAATAATCTTTAAAAATGAAATAAATGATTTTTAACACTTAATTTCCATTTAAGTCTTTTAAGATGGATTCTATTGGGGAATTTTTCACATTTTACAAAGATAAATTAGTAGCAGAATATCAATTCTGCCACCTCAAAATATCATAAGGGAGAAAAATTCATGAAAAATCATATTTAATAAGGAAGAATATTTCACTGTTGTTAAAGGATATGAATAAGAAGGGATTAAAGAAAAGTGAAGTATCCAAAAATATCTTGTTCTCTATTCTTCCACAAGGAAGAGGAAGTGTTTGTCTTGTATGGAAAATTTGCGGTATTATGGTCACAAGAGTAATACACCACCCGCCCTGTTGAGTAATTAATGTTCCTACACTATAATATCCTTGTGTTATATTTACATAATAAGGTTTCAATATTAAATTATAATGAAAAGAATTGCCTTCAGACAAAATATAAGATTTATTTTTATATCCCAGAAAGTTATTCTGTGAAAGCTCAAGCCAAGTATTGATTTTAACACTTGGCCATGAATCATTGAGCAGAAAATTGTGCACCTGCAAATATGTGTAAAGTTGTTGTCGCCTCATTTGTTAGAGTGACAAAAAGCTGGACATGGTTTAAATGTCCTTCAAAAGTTCCTGTTCTATAAATTATGGAAAAATTTAAACATTAGAAATAAGAAGATAAACTCCAAATACATTGATGAATATAAAAGTAATTTTCAAAGCCTAAAAGCATGCATGGTATGATCTTATCTGCATAAAAATGAATATATGAATAAATGAATACTGCATAAAAATGAATATACAATATATAGAAACTGCACTTATATATAAACTTAAAAAAATCTCTCAAAGTAGATAGAAGAAATTGTTCACTGTGATTGACTTTACAAGCATGTACTAAGGATAAGATGGGAGGTCTTTTACCTGTCATATTTTTCTCATATTATTAACTATAAAAATATTATTTTTATAATTTGGGGAAAAGTGATAAAACAAAGGATAAAATCATATACATATTTTGGCTGGTTCAAACATGATTATTAATATCGTTAATTATATATTCATTAAATCATTAATGCATAATTGTTTATTAATATTGGTTCCTGCTGATTGATAATAATTAATAAATAATGGACTGTGGTCAGTGTGATTTATCATTTAATAATTCATATAACTCACCCACTAGATAATTTCTCTCTTTTTACCAGTCAAAAGCCATTTGCTGATAGTACACATTAAATTGCATATGTTTACAAGATAAACGTGTATAATTTTTAAACATTCTCTAATTAATCTATGTAACTGTTAAATGGAGAATGCAGAGGGAATTGACCAATACACTGAAATAATAAAAAGTCCCTTTGAAACCAGGGATATTTTCAAACACATAGCAAGTCTGTGAGTCATCGGGTGTGGGGATTACCAGGTTTTATATATTTATATATATATATATAACTAATGTGAATTTAAATATTATATAAATATATATATATGAAACTAACATGAATTTAAATCAACTGAGACCAGTTGATCTTATTCTTAAGTATTTTATAGTAATGGGACATTACTATATCCAGCTAATCTTCCAGAAAGGCACTATATTCTAATGTCTAATTGAAATTGCTTCTTCTGACATTCAAATTCATTTTTCCCATTAGGAGAAATAGGCTACAATATAAAACAAAAACCTCCAAATAATCCAGAACAATAGAATTAAACTTGCTACTGAGCCTCCAAAGCCTCAGAAGCTGTGTTATGATGTAAGAAATTGGGCTGAGTTTCAAAGTACGTAGTCATGCTACATGAGGCTGTTCAACTGAGTTGGACCTGTAAAATAGCCTATTGGTCACCACTCGATAAAAGACATATAAATCCACAATAATAGACTGTTTAAGACCTGCAAATGAAAGAGGAAGGAAAAACATGACAGATGCAAAGAAATTCACATCACTAAGGTATAAATACATATACTATGTGCCCAGCTCTGTGCCAAACGGTGTGTCTCCTTTTCAGTTAACGAATGTGTAAAAGTAAAGATCAAAGTGAATAAAAAACTAAAAATAGAACTACCATATGACCCAGCAATCCCACTCCTGGGCATATACTCTGAGAAAACCATAATTCAAAAAGATACATGCACCCTAATGTTCATTGCAGCACTAATTACAGTAGTCAGGACATGGAAGCAACCTAAATGTCCATCAACAGAGGAATAGGTAAAGAAGATGTGGTACATATATACAATGGAGTATTACTCAGCCATAAAAAAGAACAAAATAATACCATTTGCAGCAACCCGGATAGATGTAGAGATTGTTATACCGAGTGAAGTAAGTCAGACACAGAAAGACAAATATCACATGATATCACTTATATGTGGAATCTAAAAAAAGGGTACAAATGAACTTATTTACAAAACAGAAGTAGAGTCACAAATGTAGAAAACAAAGTTATGGTTGTCAGGGGATAAGTAGGAAGAGAGATAAATTGGGAGATTGGGATTGACATATACACATTGCTATATATAAAATAGATAACTAATAAGAACCTGCTGTATAGCACAGGGAACTCTACTCAATACTCCGTAATGGTCTATATGGGAAAAGAATCTTAAAAATAAAAAAAAAAAGAGTGGATATATGTATAACTGATTCACTTTGCTGTACACCTGAAATTAACACAACATTGTAAATCAACTATACTCCAATAAAAATTTTTAAAAAAAGAGATCAAAGTGAAATTGAGAGTGCAGAGGTAAGCTCCACGGGTGTCAAGGAAAATTTGGGGGATGAGTTAAGTCTGGAAGAAAGCAGAAACATTTTATCGACCAAAATAAAACAATATTTTTTAAGCCCCTCATACCTCCCTAAGGTCAGTCTGTTTTGTTGGTACTTAAAATGTTATAATTTCCCCATTTTGTTGTTTCCTGGAATGAGGAGACTGATTTGCTGCCCAATAAACTCCCTTGCCCTCCTTATGCAATAAAGGAAATCCTGACTTAAACACACAGCCACAGAGCAAGTTAATTTTCTTAAGTCTTAGGGTTGAACTTCCTAAAATACAGTTAAAGTATTCATCCTTAAAGATTCTTTTTCTTTGAATCTTATCAACAAAACACTCTTATACTTAGAAACTGAGGAGAGAGACAGAGAGGAGGAGGGAGAGACAGAAAGAGAAAGAATGGATTCATCCAAATCATCTGCATCACAAAGCACAGGTAAAATTTGCAACTATCCCATTTCTTTCATAGATCTTTTTGCGGAAGAGATGTTAAATACGTTGGGGATAGGACAATAGAAAATATCCAGTAGAGTAAAAGAGGAGAGACAGAGGGTGAAAGAGAGGAAAATAAAAGAGGATGGTTAGAAGACTAGATGTTAGAAGACTGGATTGCTGGAGATTGAGTTTAGGGAGAGCTACCCTTTCCATAGTTCATTGTGTCCCATTGGGCAAGTCACTTCACATCTCTGCAACTCACTCTCTCCTTGTAGGTAAAATGTGTGTTGGGAGGGAGGAGGAGAGGAACTTCTAGATCATCAATGTTTTATCTGACTCCCTTACAAAGGACTTGGTAAAGGAGACACTGAAAAGAGGAGAGCAGGAGAGAGACAGGAAAATCAGGGAAGAGTGAGAGGGAGAAAGAGAGAGAGAAAGATAGGGAAAGAAGGGGAGAAATCTGGGAGAGTTAGAAAGGAAAAACTGCACATCTATCCAGGTCTATGGGTCAGAGTCTTAAAGTTTGTAATGAATTACTCCAGTGGTTGTTTAAGTGTGGTCCTCAGCTCCTGGGAACTTGTTGGTTCCATACCAGCTCTACTGAATTTTTAACTCTGGAGGTGAGGCCCCACAATCTGTGTTTTAACAAGCCCTCCAAATGATTCTGATGCATGCTGCAGTTTGAGAATTACTCAATATAGACACTGCCAGTGGAAGGAGATAAGCAGGGCAATAGGAATTTCTTATATCTCTTTTGTAGATTTTAAGAGAAGATTGACCATGTCTATGTCTTTCTCCAGAAAGAGGATGTTTCTCTTCCCAAGTGTTCTTATGGACCGTTGCTGGGCTCTGCATCCTGCTACTGAGTGCCTGTTTTATCACCAGATGTGTTGGTGAGTTCTGAAGGTCAAATTCAAGCTCCGTGGTGCATATTAGGAGTGAATTCTTCCTTGTTGCCTGTGAGTTCTCTTCTCCCACAAAGGGTATTTCTATTCCAATTTTCCCCCGATTTATCTCAAGCCAGAAACCCCAACCAGTATAAAACTGTTACCAAATTTCAGTGACCTGTGACACATTTTTCACGGTACGCATCTTTTATCTCCTTAGTGGCCCTGAGTCCTCCACCCACACCCCCGTACCCTTGTCATTAGTGTAACCCTGCCCTGAGATCCTAGCCAGAGGCACAACAAATCACTTCTTGGAAGGAAGGTTTGAGAGGTTAGACTTGGCATAAGAGAGAGCGCAAACACATTTGTTTTCTTTGGGTCTTTGGGCCTGAAAAAATGTACGTTTATTTTCATAAATAAGGAAAACCATGAAATGTGAATTCTCTCTTCTTTGAGTAAGTAAACCTCGGTTCCTCTCCATGCTGAAGGAAAAGTAGATAGTAAGGAAATATCATAATTATTGGTACTTTTATAACTACAGAGATGATATAATGTATTTTTATCAAGAGTAATGAACATTAACTGTGCCCCTTTCCTTACAGTGACATATCACACCTTTCAGCTCTGTGATGAGAAAAAGCTCCAGCCACTCGAGAATTCCACGGAGTTCTCCTGCTATAATGATGGATTAGGTAATCAAATTTGAACAGCTAAATTTACACATCAACATTTTCTGGCTTCTAGATTGATTTGGGGATAAACAAAGTAGTCGAGTTAGGTCCTTTTAAATGCAAAATCTTGCCTGTACTGTCAGAGAATAATGAGGAGTTGGTAAGAGGACAGGAATAAAACTTTGGAAGTGCAATTAGCATTGGGGCAGGACACTTTGCAGACATTATAGCAAACTTTTAGAATAAATTTGAGGTATATGTCTGAAGAGTCAATCAAGAAGTGGAAGGTGTTATTCCCAGAAGTGCACTTTTTGTTTTCATTCATCACCTGCTTCCAAAATGAGGTGAAGGAGAAAAAAATGCATGGAGTAGGAAATTTGGAAATACCTCAGAAGTATGCTCCCTATACTCTTGCATATACTCCTGATCCAAGTCTTAGCAAAATGCTGCATGACAGTAGAAAATGACTTCCTTCTCTGGGCTACAATTTCCTCACCATTAAATTGAGAGAGACTGTACTATTTATTTTTAATTTTTTTAATAGATTTTTTTTTTTTTTTGCGGTACGCGGGCCTCTCCCTCTGTGGCCTCTCCCGTTGCGGAGCACAGGCTCCGGATGCGCAGGCTCAGCGGCCATGGCTCACGGGCCCAGCCGCTCCGCGGCATGTGGGATCTTCCCGGACCGGGGCACGAACCCGTGACCCCTGCATCGGCAGGCGGACTCTCAACCACTGCGCCACCAGGAAAGCCCTTAATAGATCTTTATTGGAGTATAATTACTTCACAATACTGTGTTAGTTTCTGCTGTACACCAAAGTGAATCAGCCAATGCATACGTATGTCTCCATATCCCCTCCCTCTTGAGAATCCCTCCCACCCCCCGTATCCCACCCCTATAGGTCATTGTAAAGCACCGAGCTGATCTCCCTGTGCTATGCTGCTGCTTCCCCCAGCTAACTAGTTTACATTCAGTAGTGTGTATATGTCGATGCTACTCTCACTTCGCCCAGCTGCCCCCTCCCACCCCGTGTCCTCAAGGCCATTCTCCATGTCTACATCTTTATTCCTGCCCTGCAACTAGGTTCATCAGTACCTTTCTTTCTTTTTTTTTTAGATACCATATATATGCATTAGAATACAGTATTTGTTTTTCTCTGAGTTACTTCACTCTGCATGACAGACTCTAGGTCCATCCACCTCACTACAAATAACTCAATTTCGTTTCTTTTCATGGCTGCATAATATTCCATTGTATATATGTGCCACATCTTCTTTATCCATTCATCTGTCAATGGACATTTAAGTTGCTTCCATGTCCTGGCTACTGTAAATAGAGCTGCAATGAACAATGTGGTATGTCTCTTTTTGATTTATGGTTTTCTCAGGGTATATGCCCAGTAGTGGGATTGCTGGGTCATATGGTAGTTCTATTTTTAGTTTTTTAAGGAACCTCCATACTGTGTTCCATAGTGATTGTATCAAGTTACATTCTCACCAACAGTGCAGGAGGGTTCCCATAAACTTCAAAGACTTAAATTCTGTAAGTCTAAGAACTGTAGCCCATCCGGACAACCAGTTTGGAGATTCTGTGGAGGGTACATTGTTTGGGCAACATGAGAGGTGGTTGCTTAGAGGACACTCAGATAAAATGCATAATTTTCCTCTGAACTTGGAAGTCTATGAACAGATAATAGGGTTCCATGTCAGTAGCATAACAGGGGTTTCAAGGCTTCGGACGATAAATGAGGAACTTTATGGGCTCAGAGGAAGGTTTCTGTTATCTTACCCAATTCTGTAACTTACCCAGTTCTGTGAGGACTCTCACAGAAACTTCTCTCCTTCTAGGTTCAGTCAAGAATTGCTGTCCATTGAACTGGGTATATTTTCAATCCAGCTGCTATTTCTTTTCTACTAACACCATGACCTGGACAGCAAGCTTAAAAAACTGCTCGAGCATGGGAGCTCATCTGGTGGTTATCAACACACAGGAGGAGCAGGTAGTTGGAGTACAGCTTCCTCCAGTGCCAATGAAACACCCTTCACAGGACACATCCCTTTTTCCATACATGTGTACTGTATTTGGCCCACAGTTACTATTTGTTAAGTGAATTTACTGAAATACATGTTGTTCTTATCATTTCTGTAAGTCAATACCAACTTTATTTTCATTACTAGTTTCATTTCTAGTTTCATTAGAAACTAGAAAAAAAGGAACTTCCATGTTCAGTTCCTTAATTAGTAAGGCAGGAAAAAAGAGGGTTGGGACTTCATTTTAGAATGACCAGTATGTTTATAAACATGTGAAAGAGGGCAAGCAAAATGTCCATTATCTTTAAGCTATGATTTGTAATGTTTTGGGCTACCAATAACAGTAGACAAATTTTGACTGTGTTACTGAGAACCTCCTTCTCTGTTGAAGGTTCTTTTTCATTGGTTTAATTTTATGTTATGTATGTTTTACCACAGTAAACAAATCAGGAGGTAATCCTCTATGATCTTACCATTTCAGGCCCATTTTTCTGTCATCTCTAGTCTAGATCCTACTTTATTTCTTTTAATAACAATTACGTTCAACATTTGTTCAGAATTGGGATAATTGATCTCCTCATATTTTGTGTGTATCTTCCATAGGAATTCCTTTACAGTATGAAACCTAAAAGGAAAGAGTTTTATATTGGACTGACGGACCAGGTGACTGAGGGTCAGTGGCAATGGGTAGATGGTACACCTTTCACAAAGCCTCTGAGGTAACTTCCTTCTTGTAGTAGAATTATAACACTAGCCAAAATTGTAAAGTTAGACCACCGTTGAGGAGAGTCCTCAGAACTTCCTTCTGGTCCAGGAGGTATATTCAAGTCCATTCTTGGTGATATTAGATGCAAGAAGGGAAAGAGCTGATGTAGAAGACAGAAAAGAGAAGTACAAGGATCTACTGCTCCCATCTCCTAGAACTAGATCAAGAATAAAGGGGAAATAACAGATGAAATGAGAAGAGGCTTAGAATTGTGCACTAATTCATTGGAAATGCATGCAAGACAGAGTGGAATTTGTAGTCTTATGCCCACAAACTGCAATCAATGAGACAAAAACAGGGATTTGAGAAAGATAACAGATTCTTACAGAGTAAAAGTAGGATGCTTTGATCCTTTAACACATTGTTTCACTACAGCACTGTAACATGACTGAAGTATGTGCCTCAGTTAATACAAACTCTGTAGAATAAAGGGAGCAAACATGATATATGAGTATGAAGGAAACAAATCCATCAGGATATCAATCCTTCCCATAACATCTCATTCTGGATCTAAAGCCATGAGACATCATCGCAGAACAGCAAGTCGGAAAGATCCAGTTTAACTTCACTGTTCACAAACTCTGTGACTTAGAGAAATGGTTTAGCTTTTCTGAGATTCCTTTTCTTTATCAATAAGAGATTATAATCCCTGCCTCACAAAATTGTTGTGAAGTTAAACAACACAAATGTAATTTGCCTAGTTTACAGGTCACTTTACCTCTTGTAAATCTCCCATGTCTCTCTCTTTCAGCTTCTGGGATATAGGAGAGCCCAACAACATAGTTACAGTGGAGGACTGCGCCACCATAAGAGACTCTTCAAATCCAAGGCAAAACTGGAATGATATGCCCTGTTTCTTCAATATGTTTCGGATTTGTGAAATGCCAGAAAGAAATAGTTGAACAGAGAAAAATCACCAAGACAGAAGGCACAACGTAACGTATAAATGAGAAGGAACAAGCGATAATCACAGCCGCACAACTCCAACATAAGTGTGCATTGCACTTTAGAAGGACTTCATAAGTGTTTGTTGCTTTGATGTAAACAAAAATACATCGTTTTGAATGTTATAATTCATGATATTGACAGAAGTTCATTTTTCTCTACAACAGTCTCGGGATTTCTCAGAATTTACCAAGCTTCTCTAGCAATGTTGTGGCGGGGGTGGGGGGAAGGAGTATTTCTCCTTTTGGTACATTTGCTTCAGTTATGAGTATTTGTAAGAAAATACAGGGACACAGAACAAGCACCAAATCCAGCAAAGAAGAGGATTTTGGAAAGTGCCTTGAACAATTCGAAATCAGGCTCTGTGTCATGTCTTCTTTTTAGTTCCTGAAAAGTCTGTCTTCTCTTCTCAATTTCATCCTGTTTTTCACTCCCTACCTAAGCATATCTCCTATGTTCTCCTATATAATAAGTAGGAAACTTCTTCAAGTCATGAAACATATTCCTGCTTAAAAGACTGGTGTGGACTTTCCGGCCAAAGGCATTCACTGCACCTTCTTAGAAAGATCATGCTAACCTTCAGCTCCAAAGAGACTGTCATCCAGTCTACTCATCTCAGAAACTCCATTTCCTCTCTATTCTCTTCCATTGACTAACTGGATCGCACCCAAATGTATCTATTGCTCAGCCAGAACCAGAGTCCAATAGTCAAATTATTCTAAGACAACAGTCAACTTGACACTTTCCTATCTGAAGCCTATCCATTTATTGCATAATATTCTATCAATACTGACAAGATTATTCAAGACTATATAAATAACATGGAAGCTTTTATAACCATGTTTCTTGCACACAGCACCATAAAGAGACCCTTGAAATCATTGGAATTAACGCGTAATCATTGAATGGGAAAATTCAACTGAACAAGTGAAAATAATATATTAGCTTTTTTTTTTTTTTTTTGCGGTACGCGGGCCTCTCACTATTGTGGCCTCTCCCGTTGCGGAGCACAGGCTCCGGACGTGCAGGCTCAGCGGCCATGGCTCACGGGTCCAGCCGCTCCGCGGCATGTGGGATCTTCCCGGACCGGGGCACGAACCCGTGTCCCCTGCATCGGCAGGCGGACTCTCAACCACTGCGCCACCAGGAAAGCCCTATATATTAGCTTTCTTTACAAACATTTATTTCTCTTAGGCATAAGTGACAATCCGTGGTTTTGAAATCAATATGCCTTTAAAACAAAAGTCATTCAACCTGAAAGTAATCCAATAAAAATATCTTCAACTTTCTAATTTCTTTTTTTCATCTCATAAACATCAATGAGGAAACATTGAAAAACATGTGGACATTTTTTTGTTCATTGTTGTTGTATTTCAGGTGGCTATAATTATCTTACATTTTACATCAATATTGAAAGATATAAAAATATTAATGTATATTATTTCACCATTTATAATTTAAGTTATACAACTAACTCTGCCTTCAAAGTTTGGCAAGAAAAGAAACAATTGTTAAGGGTTTATTTGCCAAAGTAAAGATCATTAGAACCTAAATTATTTATCAGGAAAATTCTTCTTTGAGAAGGAAATCATCCAATTGAGACTGTTTTTAAATATCGTATTTTATAGGATACATAAATACTTAGGCACCGGAAAACCCAAAAAGTTGCAAAAAATAAAGAGTAATTAATCATTCATATTCCCAAGACCATATTCCCCAAATAAACCACTGTTACGACTTAAATACTATTACCATTGGGGTCCCCAATTTTTTAAAAAAGAAAAATCACTGTACTACATCTTATAAAAATGATACATATTTATTATTAAAAATTCCTACAAAGCACAATTGTATAAAGATGAAAGTGAAAAAAATTCAAATCCCAAGTTGATATAGTTAGAAATCATACAACAGATGAGTCTTTTAAAACATTAAATTTAATTTTACTTGAATTTAACAAATAAAAAAATTGAGGTGAAATTTAAGAATTCTTGAACTTCAAGAATTTTATAGGCCTTATAGATTACCACAAAAAATTTTTTCCTGAAGGGTCCCTAAAAGAAAAATGATAAGGAATCAAGTAAAATGTTCCTCTTGCTTTCCTATTTCTTCTTCTTCCCACCCCCCTTTTCCTTTCTCAACAATATAGCCCTAAAATCATTCATTGGATGGGGCATAGCTAGGTAGTTTTTGCATGTGCATGTGTGAATGCACGGGGGGAAATATAACATATATAGATATACATATAAGAAACCGATAATCATAGTTACTTTGAAGAGGCATTTAGGGGTTCAGGGTGAATGAGAGATTCACCTTATACTTTTATTAATGTTTTTTACTGTTTGCCTTTTTTTTTTTTTTTTTTTTTCTTTTGCGGTACGCGGGCCTCTCACTGTTGTGGCCTCTCCTGCTGCGGAGCACAGGCTCCGGACGCGCAGGCCCAGCGGCCATGGCCCACGGGCCCAGCCGCTCCGCGGCACGTGGGATCCTCCCGGACCGGGGCACGAACACGCGTCCCCTGCATCGGCAGGCAGACCCTCAACCACTGCACCACCAGGGAAGCCCCTACTGTTTGCCTTTTTAATGCACACATACATTACATTTTCAAACATAAAAAGTGTTTAGATTTTTTAAGTGTTTCAAAGTTCTAGAACTATTGCAATGTCCTAAAGAAATAGGCAATTATTTTTATAAAATTACTATCAGCTGTCTTAAAGAAATTGTGAAGACTAGGAGAGGTGCCATGAGACTTGAGGATACACTGAAAGGGACCAAGTGTGGAAACAGGGAGAGCAATCAGAAGGCCATTGCAATAATCCAGGTAAGAGATGGTAACTTGGTCTGTGATGGTAGCCATGGAGGGAATGAAAAATGATCCGCAGGGGGAGAAATAGACTAGAGGTATAGATGTAGACACAGATGTATCAAATCACAAACAGGTCATATATTATTGACAAATGAATCTTTAAATACAGTCTTATACAAATGAAAAATGGATAATATTAACTATACAAGCCTATTATCATTTACATAAATTTATTTCAACAAGTTTTGTAGATTTGTGCTATGTAATTTATGGCTAACACAGTTAAAGTCACTTGGTGCTACTTCAGTTAAAAGTATCAGCTTTAAACACAGACACACACAGACACACACATAATCAATCAATCAAACACTAATATTCCAAACTTAAAGATCACTAATTTACAGAATAAATACTGTTTTTAAAAATAGTGGTAAGGAAGTTAGGTTAAAAAGCTGTCGCTTGAAATTTTTTAGCTTGGATGCAGGAAACATCAGCAAAATGAATATATGTAAGAAGACAACCTTATTTTGTTGATGTTGGATGTGACTGCTTCACAATTAAAACTACACACATCGCAAACGTGTAACTTCAGGTTGTTAAAGCCATGATTTCCTTGCTAGTTTGAACTGCAGCTTTACAGCTCTAAAGAAGCTTGCTAACAATTTACATAAATGGATTGAAAATATAAATTTTTCTGATTCAAATTAAAAATACAGAAACACTAATACAATGTTGCAAGAATAATTAAGAACTATTACCTTTTAGCCAAGAGGCCACAGCACCTCCAGTAACTCTCCCATAATACCAAAGGGAACAGATTTCACTTGCTATGAAAGGTAGATCTGGGCCATAGTCCTGTTTCTGTCATACACTAGACATGTGAAGGTGAGCTCTTTGGCTTCCCAAGGGTTTTGTGTCCACAGCTATAGAATTAAAGGAGTTTGGTAAAGGTGGCCTGTAAGGGACTTTTCCACTCAAAAAGAAATTAAGTCAGTTTGAGACTCCCCACTATGGGAAGACTTTTAAAGTGGAGTAAGAAGTAAATTTTTGAAAAGGTAAATAGACTTTTTTTTCTACCTGGGCAATACCATAATCCTAACTATTCTATTCTGTTATTCAAAAAAATATTTTGCTCGTGGAATTTCAATCTAATGGCATACTATTAAGAAGTCTGAAAATGAAGCATCAGACAATAAAAATGTTGCTTAAAAACTTTGAAGAGTTTGTGATATTTGGGTTAAAAACAATGATACACCACTACCAGTAGGAATATCCCACCTTTGAACTTTAAGAGCTAAGAATTGGAGCAGAGGAAACAATGACTTATAGATTTCACCATTCAAGCTACTCTTAGATATGTTAATCAATACACACTAACTGAAAAGTAAATACCTTGAAATACTATCAAGAAAGCAAAGTTAATGAAAATTGATTCTCACAGAAAAATATGATTTTTTCCACCAAAACACTACACAAAAGCACATTATCTTGAATGAATTAAACAAGAATAACTAAGGCCATCATGACTGAAAATGTTCTATGACCGAGAATGTTTTCTCTGTTCCCACGATGCATGTACATTCTTCCCTAGTCTAATTGGTTCTTCTTTTCTGTCCTCATAACAGGGACCCCTTCCTAGGCTTCTTGTTGAATGCTGCTCCAGGTATCTTACAAATCCTACTTGTCTTAAAGTCACAAGGAAAATCATTCCAGGCCCATTTGTCTTTGTCATTAACAAAGACAACACATTTTTCTTTCTGGTAGTTGTTGGGTTCACCCTCGGGCCAGAATCTGAAATGTGTGTGTGTGTGTGTGTGTGTGTGTGTGTGTGTCTATACATGTTGGGTGTGTATGGTAGAGGCCAGAGGACAAGGCAGAGGAAATGCTCCTAGTGAAACATTTAGAGCTGCACTGTCCAACACAAGCGTAGTAGTCTACTAGTATAGAGGTTACTCAACACACTATGCTCTATTCCGAGTAAGCTTTCTTACATTGGTATACTCCACCCCAAAATGAATTCTGCTTGCTGTCTTCTTCTCACCTTTGCCTATAAAGCTCTTTTGCCCCAGTCAGTATACTCACACCATCTGTGGGTTCAATGGTGTCTTGTCTACCCAACGCCACTGGCTTTCAAGGTTCTCATCTGTAAGTCCCAGGAAATATGAAAATCGCTATCCAAAAATTGAGTGATAACATTCTGCATAAAAATGTGAATTTTTATAAGTATATTTGCCTTTATCAGGTGATAGCTGTTATGTTAGGAACAGAGGAAAGAAGTCAAATAAAGTACTAGTTAAGCACAAAAGCATTGGCATCAGATCTGTTTTCACATCCCCCCTCTGGCGTTTATTCCACAATGTTAACAAGTGCTTTAATTTCACCAAATCCCAGTTTTCTCAACTCCAAAAGGGATGACTCCACTATTTCATAGAGTCACTGTGAAGATTAAGTGAGATCAACTTGCAAATCACTTAGCACAGTACTTAATAGGATTGGATTTCTAGGAACTTTTATTTTTAAAATTACCTTCTTCAATTGTTTGTGTATTTCATTAAACTCCATTTTATTCAGGAGCTGGTGAACCTATAGTTGCAAAGCCATGGAAACAGAATCCTCCAGGAAACCCTGCTAACCAAGAATAGAATCTGAGTCATGGTATCGTACATATATGGAAATATATTACATGAGGAAATAAATTTCAGTTCAAATTGAATTTACCTTGAGATTTTTTTTTTTTTTAGAATGACAGCCATACTTCTGAATTATTTTTCCTGTGCTCTATTCTGAGAAGCTATTTCAATCCTGATTAACCATTCATTTATTTACTTACTCATGAAATATTTATCAGGACCTATCTAAGTGTGCCTAGCACTGCAAAGGCCATTGGAGATGCAAAGATGCTTAAGGCATGGCTCCAGCCCTCTACAAAGTAGGACTCATGGGAACACTGAAGTGCGTGCCATGGTCACAGGATGCACAAAGTACCACGGAAGTATCTCCAAACTAGAATAGGAAAGATGGAGCAGAGAAGGTGGTCAGGGTAGTTTTCTGTAGAAAATAACACATGAATCAAATCTGGGAAGACCAGAAGAACTTGGCCATGTGAAGAAAAATGAGAGAGGAAGAAAAGTCTTTCCAGGTAGTTGGAAGAGATGAAGCAAAGGCACAGAGGTATAGCAGAGCACAGAAATTCCTCTTTCTCTGCAAAGAGATTCAAACCAGCAGAGAAACGGATGTAAGCCTCTCAACATACCTGCTCAGCTTCTGTGCTGATGGTGGCCAGATGAGCCCCTCTCCCCATACAGTGTCTTTCACTCTGAGCCCACGTCTTGCTGTCATTAAAAACAGCAGTTGGACTGGAAGGCTCTCCAGCCCACAAGACAGCAATTCCAGGTGACCCCTCATGTGAAAACTGAAAGGAAAATTAGTTACACCATGTATGTCATCTGTAACAGATTGCATAACTATTTCACTACCTAATATCCAACTAACATTTATGAGAATAATACCAGGATTACCAAAGTCATTCTGTCCCTCCCTTTTTAAAAATCCTGAAAATTGGGCTTCCCTGGTGGCGCAGTGGTTGAGAGTCCGCCTGTCGATGCAGGGGACACGGGTTCGTGCCCCGGTCCGGGAAGATCCCACATGCCACGGAGAGGCTGGGCCCGTGAGCCATGGCCGCTGAGCCTGCGAGTCCGGAGCCTGTGCTCCGCAACGGGAGAGGCCACAACAGTGAGAGGCCCACGTACCGCAAAAAAAATTTAAAAAAGCCAACCAAGAATAATGTTTAAAATCCATGAATTGATGCAATGCTATAAAATTTCAAATTAGCAGGTCGATGGCATACTCAAGTCACTGGGCAGCTCTGTACATCTTCTAGAAAGAAGGAATAGACTCTGCATGCATTGGAAAAGAGGTATATATGTACAGCATTTAAAGGAGGACAACAGGTATTCACTACAGACTAACGAACTCCATTTTAATGATTGTCAATTAAGCACAACAAGCATAAGATCTTTTAAAATTAGCTTCCAAGAAGGATTCATATTGGTTTAGAAAATTTAAATAAAGGCATCTTACTCAATACTCCGTTTTGATGAAGATAGCCATTATAAACAAGGGAATGAAACAAATCTGGCTTGTTTTACAGACTAGTTATGGCAGCTCAAAACCATGTGCCCTTCACATTAATGAAGAAGATAGACAATATCAATAGTTTCCAAAGTAGGAAATACTTCAGGGATTTATCAAACAATGAAATACTTTATTTAAAAACACACACAAAGATTTAGACTGCTACAGAGTTTGTGGAGAGAGATTTAAAAAATTCCTTCAGGGCTTCCCTGGTGGTGCAGTGGTTGAGAGTCCGCCTGCCGATGCAGGGGACACGGGTTCGTGCCCTGGTCCGGGAAGATCCCACATGCCGCGGAGCGGTTGGGCCCGTGAGCCATGGCCACTGAGCCTGCACGTCCGGAGCATGTGCTCCGCAACGGGAGAGGCCACAACAGCGAGAGGCCCGCGTACCACAAAAAAAAAAAAAAAAAAAAAAAAAAAAAATTCCTTCAGTCAAACAAAGTTAATGTAAATAACCCAAGCAATACACCCAGGAGAATATGAGTACCAGCTCATGCTAACTGTAATAACCTTGGAGCACTACTTAAAAAATACCTCTAAAGCAATGACAGTTCACATTTGTTGATATGCCAGGCACTGTTTTAGGTACTGAACAGAAGTTAACTTGCATAATATTCACAAAATGAAGTATGTATTATTATCTTCCCACCTTCACAAATAACATATCCAAGTCTTTGAAAAGTTAAAAATTTGTCTGAGGGCTTCCCTGGTGGCTCAGTGGTTGAGAGTCCACCTGCCGATGCAGGGGACACAGGTTCGTGCCCCGGTCCGGGAAGATCCCCCATGCCGCGGAGTGGCCGGGCCTGTGAGCCATGGCCGCTGAGCCTGCGCGTCCGGAGCCTGTGCTCCGCGACGGGAGAGGCCACAGCAGTGAGAGGCCCACGTACCGCAAAAAAAAAAAAAAAAAAAAAGGAAATATATCCTGTGTTCATGGATTGGAATAATTAATATTGCTAAAATGTCCATACTACTCAAGCCAGCTATAGATTCAACACAACCTCTATCAAAATTCCAATGGCATTTTCACAGACATAGAAAAAATAATCCTAAGATTTGTGTGGAACTACAAAAGACCACAAAAAAGTAATAACCAAAGCAATCATGAGAAAAAAGAACAAAGCCGGAGGCATCATACTTCCTTATTTCAAATTATACTACAAAGCTATCATAATTAAAACATTAAAAAACTAGCATAAAAAGAGACACATAGGGCTTCCCTGGTGGCGCAGTGGTTGAGAGTCCGCCTGCCGGTGCAGGGGACACGGGTTCATGCCCCGGTCCAGGAAGATCCCACATGCCACAGAGCGGCTGGGCCCGTGAGCCATGGCCGCTGAGCCTGTGCGTCCGGAGCCTGTGCTCCGCAACAGGAGAGGCCACAACAGTGAGAGGCCCGCATACCGCAAAAAAGAAAAAGAGACACATAGACCAATGCAACTAAATAGAGGTGCAGAAATAAACTCCTGCATTTACAGTCAACTAATATTTGACAAGGGAGCCAAGAACACTCAATGAGAAAGGACAGTCTTTTCAACAAAACTATGTGTTGCAAGAACTGGATAACCACATGCAGAAAAATAAAATTGGACCACTATCTTAGACCACTCCCCAAAATTAACTCAAAATAGATTAAAGACTTAAACTAACACGTGATACCATAAAATTCCTAGAAGAAAACATATGGAGGAAGCTCCCTGACATCAGTCTTAGCCACAATTTTTTAGACATCACACCAAAAGCACAAGCTACAAAAGCAAAAATCAGGAAGTGGGAGTACATCAAACTAAAAAGCTTCTGCACAGCAAAAGACACAATCAAAAAAAAAAAAAGAAAGAAAGAAAGAGAAGACAACCTACGGAATAAGAGAAAATATTTGCAAACCATATATCTGATAAGAAGTTAATATCCAAAATATACAAAGAACTCATACAACTCAATAACAAAAACAATCCAATTTTTAAAATGTGCAGAGGAACTAAACGGACATTTGTCTTAAGAAAACATACAAATAGCCAAAAGATCATTTTTTTAGAGTCACAAGCAGTTGACTGACTCAGTGTGACTCAAGACCACAAAGAAACCATTTCTAATTCACACTGTTCTGAGTCCTGGGGTTGGGGCCCAGGCTGGCAAGAATGATGCTTGGGACCCATTCCCATGCAAACGCACTCAACATCCCTAATCATCAGGGAAATGCAAATCAAAACCACAGTGAGATATCATCTCACATCTATTAGAATGGTTATCACCAAGAAGACAAGAAGAGATAACAAGTGTTGGTGAGGATGTGGATCAAGGGGAACCCTAGCACACTCTTGGAGGGAATGAAAACTAGTCCAGCCACTATGGAAAACAGTACAGAGTTTCCTCAAAAGATTAAAAATAGAACTACTATATGATCCAGCAATTCCACTTCTGGGTATATATCCAAAGGAAATGAAAACAGGATATTGAAGAGATATATGCACTCCCATGTTTATTGCAGCATTATTCACAATAGCAAGGTATGGAAACAACCATAGGGTCCATTTGCAATGAATGGATAAAGAAGATGTGGTACACATATGCAAGAAAATATTATTTGGCCATAAGAAAGAAGGAAATCTTGCCATTTGCAATAACGTGGAGAGACCCTGAGGTTATTATGCGAGGTGAGAAAAGTCGGAGAAAGACAAATAGTATATTCTATGATACCACTTATATGTGGAATCTAAAAAAGCCAAACTCATAGAAACAGAGAGTAGACAGGTGGTTACCAGAGGCTAGGAGGTGGAGGAATTGGGGCGATGCAGTTTAAGGTTGCAAACTTTCAACCAGTAGATAAGTTCTGGAGATCTAATGCATAGTACAGTCGTTATAGACATACCTTGGAGAAATCACAGATCCAGTTCTAGACTACCAGAATAAAGCGAATATTGCAATAAAGCAAGTCACACAAATTTTTGGTTTCCCAGGGCATACAGAAGTTATGTCTATACTACACTGTAGTCTATTAAGTGTGCAGTAGTATTATGCCTTGAAAAACAATATACATACCTTAATTTTAAAATACTTTATTGCTAAAAAATGTTTTCCATCATCTGAGCCTGCAGCAAGTCACAGTAGTAACGTCAAAGATCACTGATGGGCTTCCCTGGTGGCGCAGTGGTTGAGAGTCCGCCTGCCGATGCAGGGGACACG
The DNA here is from genome assembly GCF_964270905.1 of Leucopleurus acutus. Taxonomy (NCBI): domain Eukaryota; kingdom Metazoa; phylum Chordata; class Mammalia; order Artiodactyla; family Delphinidae; genus Leucopleurus; species Leucopleurus acutus. The sequence goes on from NC_139152.1 coordinate 7,640,348, forward strand.
GGTTCATGCCCCGGTCCGGGAAGATCCCACATGCCGCGGAGCGGCTGGGCCCGTGAGCCATGGCCACTGAGCCTGCGCGTCTGGAGCCAGTGCTCCGCAACGGGAGAGGCCACGGCGGTGAGAGGCCCGCGTACCACAAAAAAAAAAAAAAAAAAAAAATCACTGATCACAGATCACCATAACAAATATAATGATGAAAAGTTTTGAAATATTGTGAGAATTACCAGAACATGACACAGAGACACAAAGTGAGCAAATGCTATTGAAAAATGGCACTGATAGATTTCCTCGATGAAGTGTTGCTACAAACCTTCAATTTGTAAAAAGCATAGTATCTGCAAAGTGCAATAAAGCAAAGTTCAATAAAATGAGGTATGCCTGTATAGACAATATTATATTACAAACTTCCAAGTTGCTAAGAGATTAGATCTGAGTTGCTCTCACCACAAAAAAGAAATGACAATTACATGACAGAAGTGTTAGCTGACACTCCGATTATTGCAATAAATGTATCACATTTTGTACACCTAAACATTTACAATGTTATGTGTCACATTTTGTACACCTAAACATTTACAATGTTATATGTCAATTATATCCCCATAAAAATTAATTTTTTTAAAAAAGGAAAGGATCTCATCATTTTGCCCTTATTCTTACCATGTTATTGCAATGCTAATAGGCAGAATTAGGATAGCCAGCCAAGCAGCAGTAGTAGAAGCAGTACTAACAGAGAATTTACCATATGCCAGGCTTTGTTCTAAGCACTTTAAATTTTTAACTTATTTTATTTTGACAATAACTCTATAAAGTAGGAACTATTATCTTCATTTTGCATACGAGGAAACCAAGGCAAATAAGGGTTAATTTGTCCAAGGTCAAAAAGCCAGTAAGTGGCAGAGTAAACTTTTGTGCCAAGGCAGTCTGTCTCTTTCCAAATTCATGCTCATAACCACTCCTCTTTACTTCCCATTAATCACCTATTTTGGTGGGACTGGGGAGGGGGGGTCATTAAAATCAGTAAGTGTATTCCCTATTCAAAGATTTATTTAAGTATTAAAGTCTGAAGAAAGTATTATTCTGTTCTTCATTTTCCACCTACCCAAACAGCTGTTTTTCTACGTTCCCAACAAACTTCGGATCAGGTACATGTTTAGACTCCATAGATGAAATATCCCTTGACAGTCTTCATTTATGTCTTTAGGTGTCTCCCTGCCACCAGGAAATCTGAGCAGTATTCGCCACCACTGTGCTAGGGTTGCTAGGGGGAGCCCGTCCTCTAGTGGTCCCATGCTGCTATGCAGCTAGTTAAAGCATTCACAGAAATTGCCTCAAAGACATTTTTTTACTATTAGGTGCAGTGGCAGAACACACGTAAGACAAAAGAAAATACTAAAAAGCAAACAGCAACCTTCATGGTTGGTCTTAATGCATCATTGTGTGTAACTGAGGGGATGACGCTAGTCTTAGATTGATAGGGCAGAACATGAGGTCTCAAAGGACAATTATTTCACTCCTGAGATGTAGACTTCAGTATACTAGAGCTTTTTAAAAAACATACCACCCCCATATCTTAGTAACTTTCAAAAAGGGACTGAAAATGACAATTCTCATTCTGAAATAAACGTCATACGACATGGTTTCAACCATGGTTGCTGTGAAAACCATACCAAGCCTATACATTCCCCAGGCTGAAGGGACTTGCAAGTAAATGTAATCCTCTTCCTTCTTCCTTTCTTTCTCAAGAGAATATGTGATGGATGGGGAGCTCCTAGGTATGAGCTCTAGTCACAAACCATATGTATTTTCCTCATGTACAGTTAAGAGGCAATAACAGAAATGAGTTTTTTTAAAAGCCAAAAAAAAGCTAAATATAACCAAGTGCAATCTTAGCCAGTTGTGATAACTGAGATCAGACACTAAGCTACCAGATTTATCAGCAGCTGCGCGACATGATATCCAGTTTTCCTTTTCCCAGGCCATAGCGTCTATGTACCAAAGTAAAATTTGTCTTCAATGCTACTTTCTTGGGCCCAAGTATTAACTGACGCTGGAGCATATACATGAGACCTTCTGCAACTATAACAAAGCATATAAGGAATACTTATGTCCTGTAGCTAGGAACAATCAAAACGAGAATGAGTGAAAAAAGGAAAAACCCAACTTTCTGATTTCTAGTCCCTCTTCACTGAAATCACTGTTAATTCAACAAGTATATATTTATGGCATAAGGAAAATATTGAGTAGATAAAAATGAAGACATGGTCCTTATATCAAAGAGCTCACAAACCAGTGAGAATTTCAACAGCAACCCCCAAAAACAAGGGAGATCACCTTTCAGACTGAGGGGATAAGTAACGTTTCACAAAGCAGCACTTTCCAGGATGGGAAGGATTTCACCAGGCAGGTAGAGAAGGGAAGGAATTCCAGGCAGAGGGAATCGCAAGCACTCAATGCCCATGCTGCTGATGGCATCTGCAGAATGACTAGTGTGCGGGAGCAGACTGAGTGAAAGGGAAAACTGAGAGCTGAGGATGAAATGGTACTTTGGACTTTAATCTGTAAGCAAAGGAAAATTATTAAAGGTAATCAATGAGTAGGGGAGGAAAGGGCATGAGCAGGCTTTGGTTTCAGGAAGGTTATTCTGGTGTCAACACGTAAGCTGAACTAGGGCTGAGAAAGCTGGAGGCAAGCCAACTACCTAGAAGGTTATCGGAATGGAGGAAGTGAGGAGTAATAAAAGCTCACATGACAACCGTGAAGGCAGATGTCAATGTCTAACCAAGGGGGTTGAGCTGGAAAAATTATCATCTGCATCTTCTACCCAAAAAACCCCCCTGCAGTTTAGGATACATGTTTATCCATGATAGTGCCTCACAACCTCAGTAATGATAAGAAAGGCCATGGTTGGGGAAGCCATCCAAGCCCTTCCCTGGGAGGGCGAATGGGGGAGATGTATCAGAATCTCTGGAGAGAGCAGTATGTTATTTTAAATTGAAAACAAAAAAAGAGAGAAAAAAAAAAGTACCCATATCATTCTGATTCATCTCCTGTGACAATCACTGAATGAGAACTCCAAGATCCTTCTGGCTTCCAGTCTATGACTCTCACTTTAGTTCTATCTCATGCGTTGATTCCCTTCATTTATGCTGACCATAGTTCTGGGATATGAAAGGTGGCCTAGATCACAAAGATAATTTGAAGCAAATGAAATTAACTGTACCAGCAAATAAATAATAAATACAAATGATCTCGACAAGGAGACTCTGTGTGTTTAGAAACATGAGGACAGAGGTCTAGCCTTAACTTCTTAAAACCTCCATTTCTTGAAAATGAGTAATAGATATAAAATGTCCTTTTATTACCTACTGGCCACCTATATTGGGTCAATTAAATAAAAAAGATAATGAAACAGGCAAATAGAAAGATAAAAGAGACACTACCTCTTTCCATATTTTTAATTACCATTATTGCACCAATACAGCATACATATGCTCTATATACATATATCTGAAACTTCATTTTCAGTTCTTCAGCAATTCAAATACATAATATATTATCATCTTGAGAATACAAAGAACACAACATAGAGGAAGATTGAGAAAATAGGCTCCCAGCAGTTAGTCACTAGTGATTCTATAGGCTTTCCTTTTAGTGTTTTCTATTGGAATTTTTAAATGTCCTGTCATGGCTCTGCAAGAATAGAGCTGCCTGGAACGGGAAGCAATGAAAAAAAAAAAAAAAAATGGACCCAAAGTTAAAAAGAGTCAAGAAGGAAATCCAAGAGAGAGAATCTATTTTGAAACTAAATATACGGACTCCCTTCAGCCAGAGGGTACCATCCAAATAGGTGCTAAGGGAAGAAGTGAGATCCTCCCATTTCACTCTCAGAATTGCCCCTTAGCAGACAAAATAGCTGGTGCCAGTTCATCTAAGAGCGGGACCCCTTCACAGCATTGTAAAAGGAATGGTGGGCAGAGAGAGGCGAAGTGGTGGGGGGCAACTTGCTTCTGAGATACTCCTGGTGATGGGTATTGCAGCCGTCGTTTGGGCAAAACCTACCACAGCTAAAGCCATGGCTCTCCAGCTTGCTTCATAAACGATGGTACATGTAATAGCAGCTTTCTGTTGAAGAGCTGGTGGACTGAAAAAATAACTGTGTATGAAAAGGAGCCAGATACCCAGGCAGCAAGACAATGTGGGTACTGAACAAGAGTTAAGTGCTTTCAACCTCTCTGCTCTACAAATTAGGTTAAAAACTCTAAACCCTTTAACTTTAGGACAAATAATGGGGCCATTACAAAGTAACGCTGTGCTTCAAATGCAGCAACTAGATGGAGCTGCAAGAAAGTAACTGCTTCTCTAGAAAATAAGTAGGGAAACATAGTCCCTTGAACCTCCTTCACCCGAGAGACACCCGCTGATCAGAGATGCTGCACTGTCAACAAAAGGAGAGTGGGGCGCCACCAACACAACCCTCTTGCCACAGGAGGACACATGCAAACGCACTAGAGTGTCAGGGGGCTGCACGCAGCACTGGATGTTCACTGAATAAGACAAGCCTGAGGGAGGATATATAGCAGAGACCCAGGAAACAGGTCTTTCTTCACACCTACCCCTATCAAAATTCTGAATCTGAATCTGTAAACACTGTGATCAGTCTGTCCATTTTTAGAGTCTTCAGTTAATGGAAAAGGAAGTTCTGAGGGTTTTGTCTCCCCTGAAATTGCTAAACAGAGCTTCACAAAGAGGCACACAAGGGTCATGAGATGATTCTGAAAGAAGTTAAAGAATTTAAAGATGGAGAAAATTTTACAGGTGTTGGAGGTTATTTCCCCACCAAAGAGACCCTGGCCTTTAGAGCCCTGCAATAGCCACAAGTATCATAAGACTCACTATTCCCCTGCCCTGACAGTGAACAGGAGATAAGAAATACTTTCTTGGCTGTACAGCAAGGAACAACACCGGGGAGTGACACACCAGCCTGAACGCAATGGAGAAGCTATGAAAACAACCGTTCAGTAATTTTGGTTCTGGGGAGGGAAGGGGTTCCGAGCTCCCCTCACAGATTGGTGCCCTCAAGGTCATTTTGATTCTTCAAGTCTGTCCTTAACATCCTGCCGTGCTCCTCAGAACTGGACCCAGTTGGATGGCTGTGGTGCCTGGTTTGGAACAGAGCTGCAAGACAGAACAGAGAGAGAGCCAAAGGCATATTAGGATAGGGACTCCATCCTTAACAGTAAGAAATTTCTGCCCAGAGTTCCTGAAACTATACTTCACAGCAATTCTACTTATTAAGGCCTGAGATATTCCACTCAAGCTTCATGCTACAGCTTTGTTATCCCACCATCCCCAGCACTCCTATACTTCCTTACCTAGAATTCCTGCTGAAGGCTCTATATGACCTGCAAACGCCCTGCTTTCCCAGATCAGAGACTTCATTTGACTGTACATACATCATCGATACCCTGGTTGAGAGTATGCTGGTTTCCCTATGCTAATACCTGGATGCAGTGCTAAAGTCACCCCACAAGTCATTGCTTGCAGAAACTGGAGCTGGTGCTGGTGTCGTTACAGGAGCAGGAGAATCCAAATCTAAAAGGATATCTGAATACAAGGTAAGAGAAGAAATAAGAAAAGGGGAAACATAATAAAAATTTTAGAAACAAAAACTTATGTTCTCACAAAAACCTATACGTAAATGTTCACAGTGACTTTGTCTGTAACAGCCAAAAACTGGAAACGACCCAGATGCTTTTCCATGGGTGATGATTAAACATACTGTGGTACATCCATACCATGGAATACTACTCAGCAATAAATAGGAACAAACTGTTGATATATACAACTTGATGACTCTCAAGGGAATCATCCTGAGTGGGAAAGGTCAATCCCAAAGGTTATATACTATATGGTTCCATTTATGTAACATTCCTGAAGTGACAAAATTAGAACAGATGGTGAGAACAGATTAGTGACTGATTGCTGAGGGTTAGGGATCGTGGGGAGAGGCAAAGAGGTGTGGCTATAAAGGGCGACACAAGGGATCCTTGTCGTGGTGGAACTGTTCAGTATCCTGACCACGGTGGTGGATCCAGGAACCTACACATGATAAAACTGCACAGAACTACAGCCGACCCTTGAACCACATGGGTCTGAACTGCATGAGTCCACTTACGCAGGGATTTTTTTTCAATGAACACTCACTACAGTACGACGTAATCTGTGGTTGGCTGAATCTGCAGATTCGGAACCGCAGATACGGAGGGACAACTATGAAGTTATACACAGATTTCTGACTGCATGGGGGGGGCGCGGGTGAGCAGGGAGGAAGTGGTCAGTGCACCTGAGCCCTGCACTGTTCAAGGGTCAACTGCACACACAAATGAGGATACGTAAAAATGACAAAATCTGGACTTCCCTGGTGGCGCAGTGGTTGAGAATCCACCTGCCAATGCAGGAGACATGGGTTCGAGCCCTGGTCCAGGAAGATCCCACGTGCCGCGGAGCAACTAGGCCCGTGCGCCACAACTGCTAAGTCTGCACTCTAGAGCCTGCAAGCCACAACTACTGAAACCTGCGTGCCTAGAGCCCATGCTCCGCAACAAGAGAGGGCACCGCAATGAGAAGCCCACACACTGCAATGAGGAGTGGCCCCCGCTCGTCGCAACTGGAGAAAGCCCGTGCACAGCGACAAAGACCCAATGCAGCCAAAAAAAAAAAAAAAAACAGACGAAATCTAGGTAAGATGAGGAGATGGTCTCAATGTCAATTTTACAAAATGTTGAGGGTAACTGGGTAAATGGTATGTGGGATTCCTTTGTATTATTTTTTACAACTGCATGTGAATCTACAATTATCAAATTTAATTTTAAAAAACAAAAATAAATAAATCTTAGATACTATCCTTAATGCCTTCTGGCAACACTTACCAAAAGAAGTAGCCTGTAACCACTTTTACCTCAAAAATTCCAGAAGGAGAAGGTTTGGTCTTAGCAATCAATTACAAATGATTAATGATATAATTTAAAACTTAAATTATATTAAATTATAATTAACTAATTAATGATATAACTTAAAACTCCCAGATTCTAATACTAGGTTCTCTAATCTTAGGAAAATTCCTTCCCAAGTTCTAATTTGTCATCCTTTAAATGGAAGTAACTATATCTATTCTTTTTTCCCACCAGACAGTAAAGAAAAACGAAAATGTACTCATAAACACAGATGTCGTCTCATTTCCTCTCATGGCCCTTGTGAAGAAATGGAACGGATTAAGAAGTGACATTCACTGAGTGGCTACTATGTTCCAAGAACTGGGCTAGGTGCCACCACATCATTTCACCCTCACAGTCTAGGGGTAGTTTTACATCTCCATTTTACAGGTAAGGATACTGAGACTCAGAGAAATTAAATAATGTTACCCCACACATTCAGATAAAAAGTAGCAGAGCCATAACCAAAATCTTGTCCCATCTGACTCTCAGGCCCACTAGCATCTCTTTCACCAAGGTACAATGAAGGAAACAGTCTTCTCAATATCTACTCATTTTTGGCCAAAGAACCACCCAGAACCATGACTCTCAGCTCACTAAAAAGCTTCAATGCCTTGCTAGAGGTTTCCAGAATCACCTTCCCAGTGTCAAGTGCCATTTAACAGCAAAACCATCGACACTCTCCTTGGCAAACAGGTGTTACCCAGTTAAACCCTAAGATATGATTTCTCAAGGTTAAAGTGCTAGAGACAGTTACCTGCATCAGTACCTCCATGACTGGATTTTGGTACGGGCGGTGGAGTGACATGATTGCTGATGGCAACTGAGGACGACGGTGGGGGAATTGTGACTCTGCCTCCAGGCGGGGGTGGGAGTAAGCTTAGGCCCCCAGCCGCTGTAGTCTTGGGCCTAGAAGCACCTCCTTTCTTGGTTGTGATGTTCTACAAAAGAAAAAAAAGCAGCAGAGTGAGAGAAAGAAAAAGAATAAGTCACAGGCTTATGGAAATACAAGGAGGGGTGGGGGGAACCATACTCACCCCAATACTCAACTTGATGGTCTGCCCCTCCTTGAAGCCCAGATCCAACTTGGGACGATTATCCATTTCCTGAGATTCTTTGGAAATCTCAGATTCCTGCTTTACCCACCTTCAGTAAAAGAGTAAGTTATTTTAATTGGGATTCCCTGAAAGCGGAGTCTGACACACAAATTTGAGTGTAGCTAATTTATGTGAAACATGATTCCAGAAAGTAGAGTAAGGGAACATGAGATGTGAGAAAGGAAAGGAAGAAAAGCCAAGAGAGGGCAACTGGGGTTCAATACCGCTGAGGAACCATTCAAAATGCATATTAAACTTGTCCCTCCAAAAGAGGGCACTCGGCCACCAATTCCCATCCCCCACGGTTGAGGGCGGCCCCTGAGGGGGTGTTAATTCTTCAGTCCTCCCAGGTTGCCCCCCTTGCTAACTGGGTGGCCTTCCACAATTTCAGGAAGTCCTGAGGCAGAAAAGCCTGCCCTTGAGGTAGGAAGCCGACAGTGTGCACGGTGCTGTCTACCACAGCTGAGCCAAAATCGAATGGGCTGAAGAAATACTGCAACAGGCACAAAACATGTCCGCTACATGGAGTAGCAACACTGGCACATAACTCCCCTCATAGCTCACAGACAGCCCTGCTGCTACTGTTCTGCCTCCCTCAGCCACCTAAGAGCAAGGGCAAATTCCCCAGAGGCATAAACAAAAGCCCCATCTCAAACCACTGTACGAGGGATTAAAAACATATTCTAGCTATAAGGAGAGGACAGAATAGATACAAACATAATGTAAGAAAACAGAGTGAATGGGAAGATTTATATTCACGTGAACTAGTTTACCAAGTAAAGAAACCAGGAGGTAAAAGAGATAGCGCCCACTCAGCTGAGGAGCAGTACTCCCCAAACATTTAACCTGGTAAATAAAGACAGGCTTCACTCACTTGAAGTGATCTTGCAAAGAGACATTAAAGTCAAAGGCATCACCCCGATCTGAGAAGCCAATGCCAATGAAAGCACTACGCCCTGTGAAAAAGACAGGAATCTTCAGAACAGGAAGTATCCCTTAGCGCAAACTCTATCCAATGAAAATATCAATGTAATATTTACCCTAACTAGATAACATCTGTGAATGTGAAATATTTTCTCCTGGACCAGGGATCGGCAAACTGCATGCAGCCCATGGGCCAAATGCTGCCAGAGCTTGTTCCTGTAAATAAAGTTCCACTGGAACAAAGGCACACCAGTTTGTTTACACACCACCCATGGCAGCGTTCACATTACATCAACAGAACTGAGTAGTTGCAAGAGATCATTTGGCCCACAAAACCTAAAATATTTATTATCTGTGTATTTACAGAAAAAATTTGCCAGCCTCTGATTGGAGAAAAGATGATTGCCATAAACACAGATGATGTAAGACAGTCCCACAAAAAACCACCACAACAATGAACAGGCAACATGTGTCAATTCTTTGGTTAGATAAACATTTTGATTTATTTACGTCTACTTTTAATAACCACATCTTGAAACCTGTGCTCATATCTATTACAAACATGTTAATCCTTCTCCTTCAGCAACTAGAGTTAACTCTGGACAAAGGGGAAGAAACATGTAGTAAACTGAAGTCAGATAAATGCATTGGGGCACACTTCTGTTGAAGTGCATTAACTATTTTCCTAATCTCAACCCATTCAAAATCCCTGATCCCTTACCAGTACCATCCTGGATCCGGATTACAAAGTAGCGGCTGGAATCTGTCACTGTCTCCACAGCAATACCAGGATATTGTTCTACTGGTGCTTGAGCAAAGAGCTCCCCTGACAGGTAAGGAAAAGACTTCTTTGAGCAAAGGAAGCAAAATTTAAAACTCAATTAACAAGTATTTCCACGTCAGTCCCCAATTTGAAGGTATTTATAAAAGAACACCAAACCAATATCCTTAATATGTTAGAGAGTCACCAGCACAGATTACCTGAAACTTTATCCTCAAGTTTGATATAAGCAATCTTCCCTTTTGAAGTGATTCGGAGACGACCAGTCCAATCAGGTTGATCTAATTTCCAGTCAGATGCCCTAGGATAGGAAAATGGAGAAGCCTCAGGCCTCGGGTCCACGTCTTTAATACACTAAAAACCTACGCAGAATCATTTGCCATATTTCTATTTCCCTCTTCCGAATTGCTTACTCTTTCTACGTATTAAATAATCAAAAGACTAACTCATGATTCTCTCTATACAGATGCCTCATGTTACACACAGTCCAAAGCAAATAGAAAAAATGTTACTACTTAAGTCCAAAAAGCATCAATAAAAGTATAAAGTACAGAAAAAAGCAATTTAAAAATTTATCACAATGACACTATTTTATATAGTACTGTAGATGGTATTTTATATAATAGTGTTTTGCTGATCAGGGAACAACAAGGTCTACTAAGTGAAATATATTAGGTACAGAAGCCTCCCAAATCCCTAAACATATTACCTTTCACTGAATTCAACCAATATTTACAGAGTGTATATTAAGTTGCAGGTACTGTTCTAGGTACTTGGGGGTACAGAAGCCTCCCAAATCCCTAAACATATTACTTTTCACTGAATTCAACCAATATTTACAGAGTGTATATTAAGTTGCAGGTACTGTTCTAGGTACTTGGGATACAAGAGGGAACCAAATTTAAGGCCGTCATGAAGCTTTCATTCTAACAGAAGATAGATAATAAAAGAAGCAATAAATAAGTAAAATAATTAACATCTCAGAAGGTGATAACTGCTACGGTAAAAAGAAAATGCAGGGCTTCCCTTGTGGCGCAGTGGTTGAGAGTTCGCCTGCCAATGCAGGGGACACGGGTTCGTGCCCTGGTCCGGGAGGATCCCACATGCCGCGGAGCGGCTGGGCCCGTGAGCCATGGCCGCTGAGCTTGCACGTCCGGAGCCTGTGCTCCGCAACGGGAGAGGCCACGGCAGTGAGAGGCCCGCGTACCGCAAAAAAAAAAAAAAAGAAGTGTGACATAATCCATGATCTCCCTTTTAATTTAAAAGGACTACTTTGCCATCATAGCAGAGATGTAGCAATATGAACACTGAAGCAGGGGGATTAGTTAAGAGACTACTGTGTTAATCTAGGAGAGTCACAATGGTGACTAGGAAGAGAAAGGAGCAGAAGTGGCTAGACTGTGGATATACTTAAAGTAAGGCAGCAGGATTTTCTAATGGAATGGATTTGAGGTAGAAGAGAAAGACAGTCATCAAAGATAAAATCAAGGATGCCTCCAAGGTTTTTAGCCTGAACAGAGGAATTGCCAATAATTGAGATGAGGAAGGCTACAAGTAGAGCAAGTCTGGGAAGAAAGATCAGGAGTTCAGTTTTGGCTATGCTGAGTCTGAGATGTCTTACAGATTTTCAAGAGGAGATACAGAGTATGCGTTTGAATATATGAATCTGGACTTCAGGAAGGACATGTGGATTAGAGATACAATGTCCATGGAAACAGTACAAACACTGAATCCTTATGATCTGTGTTATAAATGAATCTGAATGAAATCTAAGATATTATTTAAACATGAAACAATTTTACAAAACATTGTATTTGTGAGTTTGTTTTGCCAGCAGTGTGGAAAAGGGAGGGCAAATAAAAGTTACTAATAACTCATCCCTAAAAAACAATAAAATAAAATAACTCATCCCTTGGGAACCTAAAGACTAATACTTGCAGGTTAGGAAGGTAACAATAAAGTATATCTGAATTAAAATAGTTTTCACAAGATGGTAAGCAAATGGTGGGAAGGAAGAAATGACAAGTTCTGAATAGGATTTACAAGATAAAATCTTTGTCGCGCCCTTCTCTCTTGATGTCCCGCCTCAAAGACCCTCAAGAACCTGAATCTGATCCAGCCTAGAGCAAGCTCTAGAGGTCCTTGTCTATGAAATTTTTTTAATGAGCCATTACTTATTCCACTATACCGCCATGAGCTAGACATAGTGTAAATGGGCTACTGAAAATATTAGGAACAAGCCTACGAGACACGCTTCTTTGGACAGGTTCCTAGGCTTATTTGTGTGTCTGGTGACCAATATTTAACAAATCCTCAGTAAATGAATGGATACTCATGGCAGCAGTATCCCTCAGCCCTGAGCCTTACCTCCTCTCCCACTCCCCTGACCTAGCCTGAGGAACTCTTGGTTTTACTGATCTTCTAAACCAACCTCACAAATTTTCACCTACCTTGGCAATAAATCTTATAGCAGCCATACGGAATAGGCATGAAAAGTCTACCACCTCTCTCTAAATGAAGAAATAGAAAATAACACACTAAGTAACAATCCCTAACTTCAAAGTCCAGCATTCTTTTCATTACATTAAACCACACTATAGGGTTTAATACTGATTTAGCTGAGGAGGAGGGTAATGATGAATTTTAAAAAGTTTTATAGCTTGGGAAACCATTTTCTAATCATTTATAAGTTTTGCATCAACCTAAATTCCATAAGTCTGGTCAGTGCAAGTCTGGGAAGTAACAGCTTATGCTAGGTGAATCAAAGTCAATCATTCCCTCTCATCTTACTAGTCACTCAAAGAAAGCATTTCTCCTGCTTCCTACAAAGTCCAGTTTTTCCTTTAATGGCAGCCTGGAGAACAAATCAGGCTTATAATGTAAAATGGACACAGACAAAAAGGGAGAAAAGTAATATTTATCAAGCACCTGTTCCAGGCATTATGCCCATTCTTGTGAAAATTGAGAGGCTCTCACAAAATAAGTAATATTATATCCATTTCTATAAATGGGGAAACTAAAGTTGAAAAGAGTTAAGTGACTTGCCAAAGGTAACACAGCAAATAAATGAGAATCACAATTCAAACTCAGTTCTGCTCTCTTCACTGACTAAGAGTGGTTGATGTAAAAAGCCTCTTGTAGGATAAGATGTCAATAATAAGCATGGAAAACACAGAATGACAACAAGAAAAAGGGTAAAAGAGGAAAATTAAGAAATTGCTTTGATGGCTCAATGCAGTTAATTGACATAAGGATAAAGGATAAACCAGAAGCGAAGACAGAGAAAGCAGACGGGTGAGAGAAGCTTCAAGCTTTTAAAAAGCTTGCAGTAGAAGAAAAAGAACAGAACCTCACTTCAACGTGTATCATGTCCTTTAGGAAGTCTCAACGCGTAAAGTTGGAGGTCATGAGCTATTTTACCTTATTTCACAGTTCAATCAATGCTAACTTAAGTGTAATCTACTAATTTCTTTCAGTCAACATTTACAGAGTCTCCACTATGTACCAGAAACTGTGCTAGACCCTAGGAATATAAAGTTTAAAAAGACCTCAAGTTGTTCACAGTCTCGTCTGGAGAACTGGGAGACCAAACAATCAATGAGAATGCAGAAGGAAGAGCTCTGTGATAGAGACAAGCTCAGGTGCCATGGAAGCACCAAGAGCACACCTAGGCCAGAATGGAGGGTCAAGGAGGGCTTACCAAAGAAGGAGAGCTCTTGACTGACGCACACATGTTAGCACCTGTGACTACCATCAAAAAGCATGTAGAGTCTTATTCATGGTCAATTTGGGGTCTGATTGAAAGCTTGAAATTACCAAAAGGTACAACCCACAGGGTCTAGTGCACAGGTCAGCAAGCAGAAAGATACTGATTCATGATGAATGAACCCCTGATAAGGAGGCAAAACACTGGACACAGGGAGAGGATAACTTTTCAGCCGAGGTAATAAGAAATGCCAAGAGGAAAATCATGATGGTGATGTGAGTCAGAGAGAGAAATCAAAACAGTATCTCATGTTTATATACTGCTTTACTGTTTTCCTAAATTCTTTTTAGGAAATTTATCTTAAATTCTTTTTCACATTTATTATATGATTTCATTTAACCCTCTAGAAACTTCTACAAGATACGTAGCTAGAGCGGGTTTTATTACCTTTTTTTTTTTCTATTTTACAGATGAGAAAACTGAGGCTTGGAGAGGCTAAGAGATTTTTCTCAAATCATACAGCTATAAAATTGCGAGGGCTCATACTCATATTTTTTAACATGCAATCCAGTGAGTTACATGTGAACTCTTTGGACTACATGACTTGGTGACTTCCTACAGCATACTCAGACCCTCCCAGTCATTGGATTACAAGGTGGTTAGTCAGCCCTCCAGTGAAAATGCTACGTTAACTCTGGAAGTAAAAGCTATAGGCGAAGTGGAGAGAAGGAGGTAGGGAAGAAAGATTGAAAATACTATAGTAGCACCAAGAAAACACTGAAAAGAGACAGAGTGGACAACCATTGGAAAACTTACGATCATAACCTTTGCCCACTGGCAAAAGACCGGAAAGGAAAAACCATACGGTGGATGATAAGATTTGGTGACAAGACGGAACAGCACAAAAGACAAATTAGCTCATCCAGAGAGGGGCCAACGACACAATGATTACCCACAAACACGCACGAGGTACTGGAAATGGGGGGCGGGGACAGACAGCGAGGGGAAGATGAGGGTGACAAGCTAAAGGACGCAGGGAAGAGCGAAGGAAAGGTGACTGGCGATGGAGCAGACACGACTGGAAACGGATGGAGAGCAGAGGGGTAACCCAGAGGGATCCGGGGGAGGAGGGGTGGAAGGATGCAGGATAGTCATTTTTTTAAGCGGCGGAAACAAGGATGACAGCTGTCCAGAGTGGGGGAAGAGCAGGAGGACAGAGTGACAACAACCCAGGTGGGGAGCCTAGCAAGGTGACAACCCAGAGGTGGCAGTGGCAGGGACGGGCAGCGTGCTACTGAGGAGCACAGTGTCAGCCCCAACCGGATACGCGCGTGCCGCAGTACCTCGGGGTTAGTACCTGTAACCGCGGTTGGAGGCCCGGGGCGGAATCCGGTAGACGCTGACGTCGGGCTTCACACACAGAACCGACTCGTACTCCAACTCCGCCGCCATCTTGGCTCTGCTCACCGCCCAGCCGGGGGCGCGGCGTGAGCACGGGGGCGGAACGTGGAGGCGGGGAATCGCGTTACGCAACAACTTCCGTTTACGCTACTTCCGCGAGAGTTCCACGGGGTTCCTGAGATTAACCTCCGGTGCCGCGGGTCCGGGAAGCCATGTTGAAACCTGGAAACGGTGAGTTTGCGCGACTCACCATCTTGGGTAAGGGCAAGGGTGGCCTCCAAGTGAGTGATTCTCGTTAAGGAGCTCTCCATCCCCGAGAAGCGAGGAGGGAAAGCGCCATCTTGCTCCGGGCAAGGGCCCGCAGGGCTCTGGGAGGGTGCCGGTCTTCGGGATTTCGGGCGAGTTTCTTTCTTCCAAGAGTCACTTTAAGACGTGTCTTAGAAACCGTAGTTTCCAAGCAGAAAAGGGGAATCCGCCCGTCGGTATTCCCAAATTGGGTACCTACAAAAACTGTATGACCCAGGCGTAGACAGGCGTGGTGGATTTTAATCTTCCAGAGTCCAAACTTCAGAAATGGCCACCCAGCCTGATCCATTGCTTTATAACACCTTTTTATCTCAGTTTCGAGGACGGCACCTGTTGAAATAGTCTGCCACGCTTTCAGTGTGCATTCTGGTTATCTTTTTGGAAATTTTGCCCGTGTTAAACTGGAAATGGGATCAACTCATTCCTGACCCATTGGGAAAGCACCATGAACTATTTAATAGCCAGTATTTGCTCCCAGTCTTATTATAATGATAGATTCTACTGTCTCCATAAACACATGCCTCGTACACTCCAAAGGTAAACTTGCCACCATTCCATCACTTAATTGATTTAAGTAGCACAGACAGCAAATGGAAAACCGAGATACCAACTCAAGGCTGTCTGACTACAACAGCGGTGATCTTCACCACTTCATTACGTTGACTGGTTGGAAACCTGTCTCTAATTTGTCCACCCTGCGTAGCAAAGTGATATCTTAAAATTCAAAGAGAATCATAATATCTAGCCCTTATGAGGAGGTGGGGAATCAGCTACTCTCGTACACTGTGAGCAGGAAGGTAATTTCGTACAGCATTTCTGAAGGTAAATTTAGAATTGATCAGAATATTGTAGGTAACCTTCAATGTAGCAAATCCACAAATAGCTATTTTAGAGAAGTTTTTAATGTGTGCAAAAAGGTATGTACAATAATGTTTATTACAGCATTGTTTGTAATAGTGAAAAATGGAAACAGCATGAATGTCTATCAACAGAAAATGGGTAATGGCATACATTACTATAGGATGTTTTGAGGTGTGTGTGTGTGTATAATATATATAGTAAATAGATAAGTATAGGTATATAGATATTAAGGCCATAAAAGAGATCCAAGATTTTTTTTTTAAAGCAGACATTCACTTAAAATTTCAGTAATCCTCAACTACTTAAGGTTTCCTGAGTTGTCCATGTTCTTCATATTCTTCATATCTTTGCATGCATTAAACCTTCTGTCTTAAACACTCTCCCCTAGCTTGTTAATTTGGCAAACTAGTATGGTCACATATCAGCTCAAATTGTACCTCCTCCTGTGACTTTGCCAGGTCCTTTAGATGAACTTTCTCTAATGCTTCCACTTGCTTCTGTTATACCTTTTCATTGTATCTAACGTGTTATTATTCTTCAAATATCTCCCACTAAACCATCAGCTCTATAAAGGCAAGAACTTTGCTTTTTCAGCACCCAGCACATTGCCCTTCACATAGTAGGCAGTAATAATTGTTGAATAATAAAAGATTTCTGCTTAAGTCCAATCATTTAACTTATTAACTTGGCCATTTCCCCAAATCCCCCAATGTAAGGACCCTACATGTACTTTACAAAAAATTCAGAGAATATGAAATTATAAAATGAAACATCAACTTCCACATCTCTATATTATTAACAGCTTTATGCCAACAAATTTAATAACTTAAATGGTAATGGATGTACACAATTTACCAAAAATAGTTCAAGAAGAGATAGAAAATTTGAATAGCCCTGTACCTGTTAAAGAATTTGAATTTATAACTAAAAACCTTCCCACAAAAAAACAAACCTCCATGCCCAAAATGTTTCATCATTGATCAAACATTTTTAGGAAGAAATAATGTAAATCCCATACAAATGCTCTAAAAACAAAGAAGAGATAAGACACTTTCCAACTTTTTTTTTTTTTTTTTTTTTTTTTTTTTTGCGGTACGCGGGCCTCTCACTGTTGTGGCCTCTCTTGTTGCGGAGCACAGGCTCCGGACGCGCAGGCTCAGCGGCCATGGCTCACGGGCCCAGCCACTCCGCGGCATGTGGGATCTTCCCGGACCGGGGCACGAACCCGTGTCCCTTGCATCGGCAGGTGGACTCTCAACCACTGTGCCACCAGGGAAGCCCCTCCAACTAATTTTTATAAGACAATATTACCTTGATACCAAAACCAGAAAAAGATGTTACAAGAAATAAATATATATATGAAACTACAATGAGATAACACAACACACCTAATATAATGGCTTAAAAGAAAACTTGACGACAGCAAAAAGTGCTGGCAAGAATACGGAGCAAAAATACAGAGCAACTTTCATACATTGGTAGTGGGGAGTTAAAATGGCACAACCATTTTGGAAAACATAGTTTTGTATTTTCTTAAAAGTTAAATATATCATTTATCACATGACCCAGCATTTTACTCTGAAATATTTACCCAAGAGAAACTAAAACATATGTTCACAAAAAGACATATATGCAAATATTTAGAGCAGTTTTTTTTACAGTGGTCAAAAACTAGAAACAACACTAAATGTCTATCACAGGTGAATGGGTAAACAAATTGTGGTGCATCCCTGTAATACTGTCATATTGACATACAATAGTAATAAAATAAATAGAATTGCAATAAAGAGGATCAAATACTAACACTCAGGGGTAGCAATTTTAAAAATTGAACTACTGACACCCACAATCACATGGATAGATCTCAAAAACATTATACCCAACAACAACAACAACAAAAAGCCAGGCCCAAAAGAGTACATACTGTATGACTCCATTTATATGAAATTCTTAAAAAGACTGATCTACAGGGCTTCTCTGGTGGTGCAGTAGTTAAGAATTCACTGCAGCATTGTTTATCATTTATAACAGTGAGACATTGGAAATACATGTCCATCATTAGGACAAATCAGTTGTGCTGTATTAATTCAACAGGATGGTGTAAATAGTGAACATGAATGAACTACTTGCTATGGACAACATGGATAGATCACAAAAACTTAATTTTAGGAGAAGAAAAAAGTAAGTTTAACAAAAGAGAAAACAAAATTGTCCATTTGGACAATGTTTAAAAACAGACAAATCTAAAACTGTATTGTTTGGGGGTAGCCAATTAAATGGCAAAGCCATATTTAAAACGTAAGGAAATGATAAATACAAAATTCCCAGTTGTGGATTCTTGGGAGGCGGGGTTCAGGAAGGTGATTAGGGCGGGCACAGGAGGTGCTCCAGAGATACAGGTAGCATTCTACTTCTAAAACTGGATGGTAAGCTCATGGTAGTCATTTTATTATTATTTAAAATGTACATATTTATTATAGACACTCTTTCAAATGGATTATATACCTCACAATAAAATTTAACAGGTGCTATGTGAATCAACTAAGTTTTTAGTTATTGATTTCAACAATAAACATTTTGTAACAATAATTATAATAATATTACCTGATATTTACATAGCAGCTTTAAGATTACAAAGTGTTTTCATATACACTATCTCATTCATTTTTCACAACAGTCTTGCCCATAGGTAGCATTATCCCCATTTTCATTAAAAAAAATTGCTGAGATACAGAAAGTTCATTGACTTGCTCATCCAATATTTAAGTGTCAGGAGAGAAATCCTTACATTTCTGATACAAACATAACAGCTGCTTATACCTTATATTTAAATGTTTGCATGAGTAATTAGTATTCCTGTGCCTATTGGTTGAATTATAGTAAAGAGTAGCATTTATTAAGTACTGAGTACTGTTCTGCATGCTTGTGTGCATTATATTATTAATCCTAACAACAGATATGTACTATTGTTATCCTGCTGTGAAATTAAGTAATTATTGTCCACAGTCACAAGTGACAGACATAGATATGTGTCTCCAGGCCCGGGTCCTTAACCAATATGCAATTCTGCCCTAACAGCTCTATCCAGTGAATGGACAGAATATACAACTTCTGAGCTTCCCTGGTGGCGCAGTGATTGAGAGTCTGCCTGCCGATGCAGGGGACACGGGTTCGTGCCCCGGTCCGGGAGGATCCCACATACCGCGGAGCGGCTAGGCCCGTGAGCCATGGCCGCTGAGCCTGAGCATCCGGAGCCTGTGCTCCGCAACGGGAGAGGCCACAACAGTGAGAGACCCGCGTACCAAAAAAATAAAAAAAAAAAAGAATATACAACTTTTAGCAAGTACAGTAGATCCTCCTCATTCATGGACTCCAATATCTGTGAGTTTGCCTATTTGCTTAAATATATTTGTAACCCCCAAAGCAACATTCACAGTCACTCCCTAACATGCACAGGGTGGCAAAAAAATTTGAGTCACCTAGACAAGTACATCATCAGCTGAGGTCAATCCAGGCGGCGCTCTGCCTTCTTGTTTCATCTCTCTTATTGTAAACAAGCATCCTTTACACAGCCTATCTAGTGCCAAGTTTTTCGCATTTTCGTACTTTTTGTTGGTGATTTTGCTGTTCAAAATGACCCCTAAGCAGAGCGCTGGAGTGCTATATAGTGTCCATAAGCACAAGAAGGCTGAGCTATATATGTGTTAGTTCATCTTGTTTGGGCATGAATTAGAGTGCTGTTGGCAGAGAGGTCAACGTTAATGAATCAACAATATAAAATAAGGTTTCCCAGGATGACCTTCAAGATGGCGGAGGAGTAAGACGTGGAGATCACCTTCCTCCCCACAAATACATCAGAAATACATCTACATGTGGAACAGCTCCTACAGAACACCCATGAACGCTGGCAGAAGACCTCAGACCTCCTAAAAGTCAAGAAACTCCCCATGTACCTGGGTAGGGCAAAAGAAAAAACAGAGAAAAAGAATAGGGATGGGACCTGGACCTCTGGGAGGGAGCTGTGAAAGAGGAAAAGTTTCCACACACTAGGAAGCCCCTCAACTGGCAGAGACGGTGCGGGGGGGGCAAGCTTCAGAGCCACGGAGGAGATCGCAGCAACAGGGGTGCAGAGGGCAAAAAAATTTGATCATTTGACCAAAATGCTGTGACCAGAGGCTGGCAGAACTCAACCCCATACATCCCCTAGCAGCAGTGGTCCAGTGTCTGCTAATCCAGTGTTCCTGGTGACATTATAGAACATAACTTCCACGAACATGGAGACAGTAGACCGGATTAACATTCACAGGGCAGCATGGTGGCTAAGAGCATAGGCTCTGGAGGCCAGCTGTCTGGTTCTAAGTCTGCCATTTACATAGTGGTGTGAATTTGGATAATTCATTAGCCTCTTTGCATCTCAGTGTCCTTTTTGACAATGAGGTACTAATATTAGTACCTATCTCATCATTGGGGTGTCGTTAGAGTTAAATAACATGCACCCGATGAAGCACTCAGCACAGTGTCTGGTAGATGTCCTCAACGTGTAAGTTATCACTATTATTAATATTAATTTATATTTGAAACAAGAATGATCATGTTTGTTTAGGTAATTATAAACATAGACACATGCAGTTTTAGAATTTCAGAAGCTGCACAACAAAGAACATAACTAAAATGGAGTTACCATTCTAACACCATTTTTCCCTAAATGACTGACAAATATGGCCAGTGTAGAAAAAAACATTTCACCTGAAATGAGTATGCGTGCTACTGTGATTTATAATAGGAGATATATATATCTTGATCTGTGCCCCTGGCTCCTAAAGCCCTTGTAAATTCCTAGGTGACAAGAGCATTAGGAGCATCTTTTGTTCTAGTATTTGGTCACTGACCCCAGTTTCTGACACAAGGGAAACCCTTGTAATTTCCTGGTGATAGGAGTGTCTTTTGATCCAATGAGGTGACTGGGTGGGCTCTTGGATGGCTCCTGGATAAGGGCTCTGGAGAGACCAAGCCATGATTAGAAGCTTAGAATTTTCAGTCCCACCCCCCATGCTCTTGAGAAGGGAGAAGGACTAGAAGTGAAGTTAATAATTGAACTTGCCTGTGTGATGAAGCCTCCAAAAAAATCGCAATAACATGGGGTTGAGAGAACTTCCAGGTTGGTGAACACATCCATGTACAGAAAGGGTGACATACCCCAACCCTACTGGAGACAGAAGTTCCTGCACTCAGGACCCTCCCAGATCTCGCCTTATGTAGCTCTTCATCCGGCTGTTCACCTGTGTCCTTTATCATATCCTTTAATAAACTGGTAAACCTAAATAAATGTTTCCCTGAGTCTGTGAGCCACTCTAGCAAATAATCGAATCCAAGGGGAAGAAAGTCATGGGAACCTCTGATTTGTAGCCAAGACAGAGAGAAGTTGTGGGTAACCTGGGGATCTACAACTTGCAATTGGCATCTGAAGTGGGGAGCAGTCTTGTGGAACTCAGCCCTTAACCTGTGGGATGTGACGCTATCTCCAGGTAGATAGTGTCAGAATTGAGTTAAATTGTAGGACACCCAGCTGATGTTGCAGAATTATTTGATGTAGGGGGAAAAAACACACACATTTGGTGACCACAAGTGTCAGAAGTGAAGTATTCTGTGTGAAAGTAAAGGAGACACATGGGAGGTGGAGACCTGTGGTTTTCCCTGCACAGAAGGAAAAACTGGGTGGTTTTCAACCCGACATCATTTTGTATCACCACTTTCTTTGCCCACATTCTAGTGGAAATGAAATGGGGAAGAAAAGGCAAAGGATAAATGAAATGGAGAAGACATTTTCTAAATAATGCACAAATAGGATAGCTAACCTAAAAAATCCATCAAAATTTACTCAAAAATTTATCTACATTTAAAACATTTATGAGCGCCATCTACCCCTCGATAATCTTGAATTCTGTCCCCCCTACAAAATTTTCTTATGCCTTTCTTATTAGATCAGATAAACACAAACTGAAACCTAGTCCCTGGTCCATTTTGGGTTTCATGGAACTAAAGTCACAAAGGGTGTTCATGAAACACTCAGTTTACTTCCCCTTCAATCTCCCTTCCTTGGCTGACTGCCCTGGATACCTATTATAATAGAAAATCAATCATCAATAAATCAATACAAGAAACAAAGTTTGCTAAATGTTCTTTAAACCACTCAGATTTGAATGATTCATCATGCCAAATTTGGCTGGATTCTTTCAAGATCCAGGCATCAGTTCATCAGATATTTGTTATTATGGTTGGATTAACGGTTTTTTGTTTGTTTTATTTTATTTACCTTTCGACTGAATTACTTTAATTTCTGGGTGACTTTGTCCTTCAGTTTGTGCTCTTTGTTTTATTAGAACTATGTGCATAATTAGGCAGCTATACTATAGGGAGTAGAGAGTGTGTCAAATCTACATCCCTGAGGGCTGTGGGTTAGAATTTGATTCGACAGAAGGGATGTAACTTAACAATGTAAAGGGAACATTCTGTAAATTATTTTCTAAGAGTCCAAGATGGGAGAATAGTTTTGATATGATAGGCAACTGGAAGCCACATTAGTTTTTTGACCTAATAACTGCTAACATTTATTGAATGCTTATGTGCCAGCAGTGTCTTAAGTGCTTTGCATGTATTAATTTATTTACTCCTAGCAGTCCTATAGAGTAGGTACAGTGAATATTCCCCGACTGTCATTGCCCAGCCAGGAAAACAGAAACCATTGTAGGTATTTCAAACAAGGTATTTAATACAAGGACTTGGTTGCAAAAGTGTTGGAAGGACTAGAGCAATAAAGGGGGAGAAGATAATATAACTTCAGGAAGGTACTTCCCTAAAATGGGAAGAGAAATACTCACAGGGCTGTAGCTGCTGCTGAAACCAGTAATCCTGCCAGAGCCCACAGTTGCCCGCAGCTGCCAAGGTCACACCTGCCATCTGTGTTACAGAAACCCACCAGAGTGGTCTGCTGCTGAAGGGGCCAGAAAATAAATGATCCCCCTTTCAATCTGTCTCTTTTATATTTTAATATTTTTAATGTTTATTCTATTTTATGGTTTTGTTCTTTTATTTTTAAAACATATTTGCGAACTCTGCACAAACTAAACATCCATCAACGGAGGAATGGATAAAGAAGATGTGGTACATATATCCAATGGAGTGTTACTCAGCCATAAAAAAGAATGACATGAGGCCATTTGAAGAGACATGGATGGACCTCGAGATTGTCATACTGAGTGAAGTAAGTCAAACAGAGAAAGACAAATATCATATGATATCACTTCTATGTGGAATCTAAAAAAATGGTACAAGTGAACCTATTTACAAAACAGAAATAGAGTCACAGATGTAGAAAACAAACTTACGGTTACCAGGGGGAAAGGGTGGGGAGGGATAAATTGGGGGATTGGGGTGGACATACGTACACTGCTATATATAAAATAGATAACTAATAAGGACCTACTGTATGGCACAATGAACTCTACTCAATACTCTGTAATGGCCTCTATGGGAAAAGAATCTAAAAAAGAGTGAATACATGTATATGTAGAACTGATTCACTTTGCTGTACAGCAGAAATGAACACAATATTGTAAATCAACCATACTCCAATAAAAATTAATCTCAAGAAAAAGAATCAAATGCAATGATTCCCTTTTCTCTTCACTTTCCAAGAGCACATGAACATGCCCCTCTGGCAGAGCCTAGGCAGACCCTGCCTGAGAGGCAGTCTCGGAAATGCAGTACCCAGGCTTCACTTAGAGAAATAATAAGGAAGAATGGGAATGGGCCTGAGTATCAATAAATAAAACCTGACACAATCCCTGTTTTGCAGGTGAGGAAATGAAAACACAGAGTCTGAAAAATTCCTGTGCAGCCACACAATTAGTGGCAGAGCTGGGATTCAAGCTCAGGCTCTATGCATCTTCTATTGCTCCCTGTGTGCTTTTTACTCCAGCCAGACCACTTTACCTGTGTCGTTCACTCACGCTGGGCTTCCCTCCACCTTAATGTGTGTTTTCCCCCTACTTGAAATGGGAGAATTATAGATTGTTAGATGTAAAAGAAACCTTAAAGATCACGCAAGCCAACCCTTTAATTTTACATCTAAGAAAAAAATTCTAGGTCAAGCATCCAGCCCAAGGTCAAGTATTTAGTTATGATTAAAACTAGAACTCAGATTCCTAATCTAGAGCAGGTTTCACAAGAATGTTCTTCCATGAAAATTTCCAAGCTAATTCTAACCTCCACCAGGTTTCATCAGATTTGTCCTTTGCTAACTAGCCGTAGCATTGGTCTATGTCATCCATAGTTTTTGGCATTTGGTTATTTTTTCACTTAGAGTATATTTATACTTGGTCTAATAATGAATCTAATCATTTTTCGTCAAAGTCCTTAAGGACAGAAACTTTGTCATATGTTTATTTTTAATTCTCTCAGACAGAGCAGGCTAGAGATTATACAATTCTAAAATTTTTATTTTGGCCAAATGACTACAGATTTCCATCATTGAAAATGTAGAATTAATCAGTGACTCATAAAATGTTTTAATATGGCTGTGTTTGCAACATATATTCAAAATTTCACTCTTGCCAAAGCATTTGATCTCTGCTTAGAAACTTGTAATTAGATATTAAAAAGGAACAAAACAGAAGAGAATCACATAAATTCCCCCCAAGTTTTCCACATTACACCATAAAACTAGTACTTTATAAGAAGCGACAGAAGCCATCTAGAAATAGGAGCCCTATTCACAAGGTGTTTTCAGTAATTTCCTTCCTGATCTGAAAATCCAAGTAATATAGCTGGAAGTTCTCCAACTGGTTTTAATTGCTGTATAATCTTTAGAGAAAGAGGCATCAGTAAAACTGGATCCACACCAGAAACAACTTTAAAGACTCAAATTAATTCTTTGAATTATATTCAAAAGCCAACATCCTTTTCAACCAAACTTTCATTCATTCATTCATTGGTGCCCCAGACATGTATTATTCCAGGCATGGTAGTAGGCTCTGGAGATAGGCACAAACTCTTGGTCTAGTAGGGCAGAGAGACAGATAAATTATTTTATAGCACTATTAGTGTCTGTCAAATTTCTACCCAGCCTTAAAGCCCAGCTCAAGTGTTATCTCTTCAGTGCATTATCTTCATGTTTGTTTCAGTGAGAATGTCTTTCCCTCTTCCATGTTCCCAGGACTACCCTGCTAGCAGCCCTTACTCAATTATAATTATATATTTACATCTTTCATTGCTTCTGCATCTCCTACAGTGCAAAGTATAATGTCTATATTAAGAGCAGAGTACTTGTTTATGATACTGAACTTAATGATAAAGACCTTACCTTTTGCAAATGGAAAAGATACCCTCGCCACCGTTGATGGAAGTGTAAATTGGTGGAGTCTCTTTAGTGGGAAATGCCATACCTTTCAAAAATGTAAATTCACATACATAGATTTAACAATTACAGTCCTAGGAAACTATTCTACAGAAATTTTCATAGATCTGTAGAATGCAAGAGTACTCATTGAAACATTGTTTATAACTGTTTTAAAATTTGATAAAAACAGAATATCCATGAAAAGGGGAATAATTGACTAAATGGTATAATATAGAATAATTTAAAAAGTGTGATGTGGGGACTTCCCTGGTGGTCCAGTGGTTAAGACTCTGCACTTCCACTGCAGTGGGTAGGGGTTCAATCCCTGGTCGGGGAACTAAGATTCCCACATGCCCTGAAATGGCCCAAAAAATAATAATAATAAAGATAGTAAAAGTAAACAGCTTGTCACCTCTTTCTAGAGAAGTCCCATAATTCTTGAAGAACCTGCCCAGACCTTATTTCTACCTTAAGACTTTCCTAGATTGCCCCAGGCTAAATACACCCCTACATGTTATTTTCTACTCTTTTACTTCTACTGCTATTTCTATCATTATAGTCTGAATTGTATTACAGGTGTTTTTTGTTGTTGTTGTATGGGTACATACTCTCACCAGACTGTGAATCTCTAGAGATTAGAACATAGTTTAATTCATCTGATTTTTGCACGACAAACTTCTTTGACACATATTAAGCATATAAGAGATATTACTTGAAATTCATTACATGGGGTTGTGCAGGTCATTCCCCCCAGTTACTCCCCACCCCCAGTCTCACATACCATAGGATCATTTTTGTGCATTTCCAAAACAAAGCAAATCCAAAAACCTATAAAGTGGGAAGCTGATGTAAAAAGTACTCTCTCTCTAAGCATAGTCTGTGTCCTGCAGAAAATTTTTGAGAACCATGCTCTCCCACTTCTGTTTTTCTTACTTTTCTTACATGAAACATTTAGAAATGACTCACTTTGAAACTCTTTCTGTGGAGTCAGATAGTTGTCGAAAGTGTTGGGTTTAATTTATCATCAGAAAAGAAGAGAGAGAGGAAAGAGGAGGTGCTCAGCAAATTTCCTAAACATACTTGACTGTGGTCAAAGACAGGACTCGTGGAGACCTCCAGATCCACGCTGAAGTCTTCAGCTACTGTCTCGGGTTTTTGGTAAGGAAACCTAGATACACCTGAAGACTTGTGCCCAGCTTGTTTTGCTCATTATTGATAATGGTTTGAGAGTCATTATTTTCTATTTCCCCTTATTCCTTCCCCAACTTTTATTTCTTTTGCTTTATTCCCATGTCCACCTTTTTCTTTTTCTAAATATTCCACATTCTATTTACCTCTGTTCCTAATATTTTCATTCTGGAACTAAGATTGAATTTTTACATCATTTTTCCCTGTCTTAAACTGGCTGTTTCTCCTTCTCACCTTTGATTCCAACTTTCTCCAATAGTTTTGTTTTCCAAATCATCGATTGCCTATTTTTTCTTTTTTTTTTTTAATAAATTTATTTATTTTTGGCTGCATTGGGTCTTTGTTGCTGTGCGTGGGCTTTCTCTAGTTGCAGCGAGCAGGGGCTACTCTTCACTGCGGTGCGCAGGCTTCTCCTTGTGGTGGCTCCTCTTGTTGCAGAGCACAGGATCTAGGCGTGTGGGCTTCAGGTGGGCTCAGTAGTTGTGGCTCGTGGGCTCTAGAGCGCATGCTCAGTAGTTGTGGCGCACGGGCTTTGTTGCTCCGCGGCATATGGGATCTTCCCAGACCAGGGCTCGAACACGTGTCCCCTGCATTGGCAGGTGGATTCTTAACCCCTGCACAACCAGGGAAGCCCCTGCCTATTTTTTCTTAATATATATATATATTTTCCTCATTCCATTTCTCTTATTTATTTATTTTGCTCATTCCTTATAGCTACTGATTCTGTCATCATATCATTAGTTCTGATTCTGGAATCTATTTTTCTTTCCCTATCATAGTTGAATTTTGGTTTCAGGAGTTTACTTATCTTTTTAATTACTTGTTGGCCAATTCAGTATTGAAAACTAAAAAAAAAAAAAAAATGTTGAGGTACTTTTCAGCCAACACACTTGTCGAAATATAAAATGTTATCTTGCCCAGAAAGATTTTTAAGATTCTGATTCATATATACTTTCATTTCAAGACAGATACTATGTAATATTTAAAATATAGCTCACGCCAGATGACTCAATTTCTTTGTATTGGAGTTTTGCTCTTTTCAATCGTTATCACTTCCTTATTATTCTTTATTATCGTGCGGCTCTTGGTGCCTTTCCCTTTATTAGCAATACCAAAGGCTTTTCAGTTATGTGATTATTTGTAGTAAAAAGAGTATTGGTCTGACAGTCATTGGACCAAGGATATGACAACCCTCCTAGTTGTGAATATGTAAAAGTCCCCTAATTTGCTGAGTTTCAGTGTCCAAAACTACAAAATAAAAATAGAGACAAGAAGAGATGATTGCTAACTTTCCTTTCAGTCCTAGAATTCTATGACTGTCGGTCTCTCAATATTTTATGGTTCTATGCGTGAATATGTGTGTAGGACAATGGATCAGGGTAGCTGCCACACACAAAAGCGAAGGAAGTGACCCTGACAGGACTTGAATATTGGAATAAGCAAGGTTACCGAACGGAGAATGAGAATCACTTCTTCTTTTTTAGTATTTTGTTGTCTTAGTTATTTTAACTTCTGCTAATCCCTATGGCAGCTTGTAAACTCAGCAGAACAGCTTCAAGTCACACAGTATTTTGGACTTCTACAAAAGGAAACATAAAATGCTGTTACAGCCAGTAAGAATTAGGAACTGGAAAACAAAAAAGGAAGTTAGAAGAGACAGCATCCTTACTGGATTAAATGGACCAGCATAAGAATTTTTCACTTAGTTGAAAAAGAAAAAAAGTTAACCCCCAAAATGAGCATCTATCCATTCAAGTAATCCTTAATTGTGCTAAATTCTGTGGAACGAGCATTTAGGAACAAGATTCTTTTTTACCATTATGAAACTTAAGGCCAGAAGGATAGATAAGACAGCCACAAAAAGAATTATAGTACAAGATGAAATGCATCATTGCACAGAGAATATGAAAAGAAGTTCAACCCCCCACACACACCCAAAAATAGGAGGCTGAAGAAATAGATTAGGACTGGGATTATAAGAGAAGTTTCAAGGAAGATATACGTGAGCTTGATCTTAAAGAATGGCTAGGATTTCAACAGATAGAGATTAAGAATGGAGGAAAGAGGAGGTTAAGGTGGAGGATATAATTCCATATAGAAGTAAACAGCATAGCCAAGGAATAGAAAATGGTATTGACTTGGAATAGTGAGTTGTTCAGGAAAGCTATAAAGTAGGGTATGTTTATGGGAATGTTGAAAATCAGGGAAGGGTAATGTCACAGAGGCCAAGAGAAGAAAGTGTTAAGAAGCCAGTGTATCAAATGACATGGATATTGTGGAGGATAAAGACAGAGAAAAAGATGCTTGGGTTTGTTATCTAGAGTTAGTTTTAGCAGCATGATGGGGCAGAAGACCAATTACAAAGGGTTGTGAAGTGAGTGGTGAGAACAACAGACCCCAAAACAAGCCAGTATCCTTGAAGAAGAGAAACAATGCTACATTAAGAGACTTAAGAAACATCCTGATGCAGTGTGATCCTAGACTGGATATAATTGTTGACAAATCAGGTGTAAAGGATTGTTTTGGGGACAGCTGGAAAAAATGGATAAAGTCTGAGTATTCCTTACGGTACGATCTTACTGTATAATGTGGAGACTGCTAACTGATAAAAGTGTAAAAGAAAGCAGTTTATATAAAACAATATGCATTTACACCCATGTTCATAGCAGCATTATCCACAGTAGCTACAATGTGGAAGCAACTCAAATATCCATCGACAGATGAATGGATAAACAACATGTGGTACATCCATACAGTGGAATATTATTCAGTCTTAAAAAGGAAGACAATTCTGACACACACTACAACATGGATGAAACTTGAGGACATTTTGCCAAGTGAAATAAGCCAGTTACAAAAAGACAAATGCTGTAGGATTACATTTATATGAGGTATCTAGAGGAGTCAAATGCATAGAAACTGAAAGTAGGATGGTGATCGCCAGGGGCTGCGGGGAAAGGGAAGTGAGGAGTTGTTTTCTAATAGGTATAGAGTTTCGGGTTTACAAGATGAGAAAGTTCTAAAAATTGGCTGCACAATAATGTAAATATACCTAACACTACTGAACTGTACACTTAAAAATAGTTAAGATGGTAAGTTTTATGTTATATGTATTTCACCACAATTTAAAAAAATTTTAAACCAATATGCACAGTATAATCTAATTTTGTTAAATTTTGCTTAACAAAAAATATACATACATATAGTATACATGTATGTATGTGAAAAAAGATCCAGAAGGATGTAAATTAAGATACTAAAATAGTAATCCCTGACTAGTGGTATATGACATTTTTATTTTCTTATATTTGCTTGCTTATGTTTTCTAAGTTTCTTCATGAATGATTTCTTTTTTTGTTTTATTTTGTTTTGTTGGCCATGCCAAGTGGCTTGCGAGATCTTAATTCCCCGACCAGGGGTGGAACCTGCGCCTCTTTCAGTGGAAGCGTGGAGTCATAACCCCTTGACCGCCAGGGAATTCCCTATCTCCATGAATGATTTCTGTCTCTGCAATAATTAAGCTATTTTTCTCGAGTTATACTCATAAAAAACAAATAAGAAAGAAATGATGAGTGGTAAGGAAATCAACGCAAAGAGGGAAAACAACTCTTGATAAATTTGACAGCAAAAGGAAAAAATGAGGTTGTATCTAAAAGACATGACTGAGGGAATTCCCTGGTGGTCCAGGGGTTAGGATTCTGAGCTTTCACTGCCGAGGGCCTGGGTTTGACCCCTAGTCGGGGAACTAGGATCCCACAGGCGGTGCAGGGCACGGCCAAAAAAGAAAAAAAAATTTTTAATTTTATTGAAGTATAGTTGATTTACCATGTTGTGTTCATTTCTACTGTACAGCAAAATGACTCAGCTATAAATATATATTCTTTTCCATTATGGTTTATCACAGATATTGAATATAGTTCCCTGTGCTCTACTGTAGGACCTTGTTGTTTATCCATCCTATATATACACTAGTTTGCATCTGCTAATCCCAAACTCCCAATACTCCCCTCCCCCACCACCCCCTTTGGCAACCACAGGTCTGTTCTCTATGTCAATACAGTAGATTTTAGATTGTCTTTCAGAGAATGTTTCTGTGTAATCCAATGTGAAGTCAGAAAATAAAACTAAAACAGTGTGAGGGTCTTTGTGACCCTACATCTTTATGTGGGGAGGTTAGAATTCTAAGAATATGCACTTTTTTAAGTTAGTTTTAACATTTTTGTTTATATTTTTATAAAAGTTTAGCAATGGAGTCTTTCTCTGCTGAGACCAATTCAACTGACCTACCATCACAGCCCTGGGATGAACCCCAAGTAATTCTCTCCATGGTCATTCTCAGTTTCACTTTCCTACTGGGATTGCCAGGCAACGGGCTGGTGCTGTGGGTGGCTGGCCTAAAGATGCAACGAAGTGTGAGCACCGTTTGGTTTCTCCATCTCACCTTGGCTGACTTTCTCTGCTGCCTCTCCCTGCCCTTCTCCCTGGTTCACTTGGCTCTCCAAGGACGCTGGCCCTACGGCTGGTTCCTATGCAAGCTCATCCCCTCCACCATTGTCCTCAACATGTTTGCCAGCGTCTTCCTGCTGACCGCCATTAGCCTGGACCGCTGTCTTTTGGTACTCAAGCCAATCTGGTGCCAGAATCATCGCAACGTGGGGGCAGCCTTCACTATCTGTGGATGTATCTGGGTGGTGGCTTTTGTAATGTGCATACCTGTGTTCATATACCGGGAAACATTCACTATAGACAACCATAGTATGTGTGGCTACAATTTTGGTCTCTACAGATCATTAGATTATTCAGACTTCAACTTTGATCTACTGGAAAACGGGTCTCTTGACAACTCCATTGTTGAGCTGCCTGAAGAAATGGATGATAGGTTAGATTCTTTCTCTCAACAAACAAATGCTTGTCCCTGGGCAGCCACTGCTGGCCTCTGTTCTCAAATATCTCAAAGAACTTCTGGACATTCACTCCCTACGGATTCAGCTAGATTATCTGTTCAACATCCATATTATAATGTATTTAAACCAGCTGATGAGCTCTCAGCTACAATCCCCAGTGATTTTCCCATTGAAGATCACAGAACTAACCCACTGGAGAACTCTGATGCTTTTCTTCCTGCTGATTTAGACCTTTTCGCTAGTGCCTCCGGCAACTCCTCATACACATCGGAGCTATTGGAAGATTTCCAGGATGATGATTTAGGCCAATTTGCATACGGCCATCAAGTGCCAGCACCCCAGGTAGCAATAACCATCACTAGGCTAGTGCTGGGTTTCCTGTTACCCTTTATCCTCATGGTGGCCTGTTACAGCCTCATTATCTTCCGAATGCGTTGGAGCCGCTTCACCAAGTCTCGGAGCAAAACCTTGAGAGTGGCTATGGTGGTGGTGGCTCTCTTCCTCGTCTGCTGGGCTCCGTACCACATTGTTGGAACCCTCTTACTGTTTATTGACCCAGAAACTCCCTTTGGGGAAGCTCTGTTGTCCTGGGACCATGTGTCTCTTGCTTTAGCATCTGCCAATAGTTGCTTCAATCCCTTCCTCTATGCCCTTCTGGGGAAAGATTTTAGGAAAAAAGCAAGACAGTCCATGCAGGGAATTCTGGAGGCAGCTTTCAGTGAGGACTTGACACACTCTACCAGTTGCCCCCCAAACAAAGTCTCTTTGGAAAAAAACAGTATCAGTACAGTTGTGTGAAAATATGGAGCAGTTGACCCAGCCAGCGGTTCTTAGACATTCACCCAGCGCATCATATTTCTAAAAAGACGACAGAGATAGGGAGCAGGGGATTTCAGAAACTGTCAGAGAATCAATCCAGAGGGTCTTAAAGTGTGGTCCCAGACTAGTGGCATCGGTATCACCTGGAAAGTTGATAGAAATACAAATTCTCCAGCCCCACCAGACTTGCTGAATCAGTCTCTGGGGGTGGGGCTCAGACAGTGTTTTCACAAGCTCCCTTGTTTCAGATGAATGCTAAATTTAGGAAGCATTGTAAAAATTAGTCTATTTCTATCTCAAACAAAGCCACGTGAAATAAATGCAAAGGCAGTCTCCTTTAAAATGTTTCCATCATTAAATTTCTTTCTAATTTCCTTCCAGATTCAAATTAAAACCATTTCTTCTAGTCCTACCTGAGTGAAAGGTGATCATTTATTCTATGGCTTTGTTGTGGTGATGGTGGCGGTGATAGTTTTAAATGAAAAAAAAAGTGCAAAAAGAAAGTCTATAAAAACAAGGAGTTATGAGTCTGAGTCTGGAGCAGAGTACAATGCCAGATGCCTGCAACTTGGAATACTCCTGGATACAGGACGTAGGAATTCTGAGTTTCCATTATTACAACTAAATAAGCATCTATTGTGTAAAGACAGACTACTTAGGCATCTAAAGACTTTCTCATGAAACAGTATGTAAGCCACAGTTCGGGGAGTTCTCTCTTCCCTCTGTTTGCTCTATCTGCCTATTGATAGAATCATCTCTCATTCCTTTTCTTAAGCTCCTTAATTCCCTTATTCCTCCCCTGCCTCTAAATCTTCTTCCAGACTTTATGCCTCTAATAACCAATAGTTTCATAAGATGCAAATTACTCCCCTCCTCTAGCTCCACATTGGTACTTTCCAAGAAACTCATTTCAAATGAAAGGAGAAAGACGGTGGAGGATAGGGCAGCAATCCTTGAATTCACTGCAATGTAACTGAGTACCCTCTGGGCACGTTATCCAACTTTAAAAGAAAACATGACTGTAGGTGTGTATCTTTCATGCCGTAATTACCAGATATATCTTCGGGTTTTTATTTTAATTAATCTTTATCTTTACCAAAGTAATACATGCACATAACTTAAAGAGAACCTAAGGCTTATAATGAAATCTAA
The DNA here is from genome assembly GCF_964270905.1 of Leucopleurus acutus. Classification (NCBI taxonomy): domain Eukaryota; kingdom Metazoa; phylum Chordata; class Mammalia; order Artiodactyla; family Delphinidae; genus Leucopleurus; species Leucopleurus acutus. The sequence continues at coordinate 7,673,879 of NC_139152.1, forward strand.
CAGGTTTCCTGCCCCACTCTGCCCAGCCCCTCCTTCCTCCCACTCCCACTTCCCAGGGATAACCTTTGAAACGATTTTAGATGTTTCCTCTGATATTCACCGTGATAGTTCTAAGTCATGACCTTATGCTGCTAGTTTTTGTAGACATGATAAAATGACTTCTTGTTTTGAAAGATGACGATTTTTATCCAAACACATTCATATTTTTTGTTTATTCAGCAGCCCAATATTCATTACCCATCATCCTTTAAATTTGTTCACGATCACACATTTTCTTCTACTTTGTCGACCCATTCCAAACTCCCTTCTCTTTCTCTTTCATTTTTTTCAGAAAACATTATTAAACCCCCATCACCTCACTTTTCTCTGTATATAAAGTTTTATGTGTTAAACCTCTAAATTTTCAGGTTTTGTTTGTACTACAACATAGCCTCATCTGTGTACAGTGATTTAATCTGAAAAATAGAAAATGAGATGTCTTAGACTTTACAAGGCACTATCCTTTGTTCAGTGGTTGAGGGGAGGGTCTGGACTACAAATAAGTTATAAAGTACTATGTGGAAAAGTGTCAAATCACTAGGAATGCTTTCAGTTGTGCAGTAATGATATCTGACATGATGTGAGATTTGCCATGCTACCTTCCAATTTAATCTGATCATATATTTGATGTGAATAAATGCTTTATTTCTGAATGTCTCCTTGCAAGGCTGAGAGATTCATGGATCCTTTTAGTTGTTTGACTCTCAGAATATATCATAATCTCTAAACATACGGCAAATATAAATCTCATAGTGGGTAGCTGTAGGCTTACTATAATGATGATTAGCTGGGCTTCTGGAAATCCCAACATTTCTCATGGGACCCTGGGTATAAGTCCCTAACTTCTAGGGTTACTGTATAGGATACCAGGGTGAATGATTCTGGCATAGTTATAAAGATTCAATAGTTCAATAGTTGACATTTCTGGACTCCTTTTGAGAGTTCTATTTACCCTGGAAATGTATTCTGAAGAAATCCCTACCATTGGAATTCCCTCATTTCCAATGAAAAACTCTGGCGAGTACCTGTAAGTGTTCACTGGGAGTCCCAGAGGGGGACCCAAGTCTTCCTCAAATTGTAGGATCTTTAATCTTTACAATATCCCAGAATGCAAGCAAGATGGCTTAGCCCACACATCAAGCTGCAAGGGGGCACTGCCTCTCCCAACAGTATTTCGCTATATTTAATAGCATTTGAAAAAAAGAATGTTAAAGGCATGCTTTTAATTCTTTTTTCCCATCAATCTTACCAAGAATGTCAGGGTCAACTAATCAAACCCAGTGAGGGGTGGTGAGGAGGGGCAATAGAAGACAAATGCTTTCACATTTCTCTTTTCCTACCCTGGCAAAAACAAATTCAAGACCAGCGCCAGGAAGATAAAACCATAAACATTCTTTTTTTTTTATTAAGAAAGCATGCAAACAACAACAACTTGTGAGACCATACACCCCCCGCCCCAGCCTGCACCAATGCAAAGCATTATGGGTGGTATGAAGGACTCACCAAACCAGAAACGTGGGGGTTGAAGAGAGAAAGGCAGGGATGGGCGGATCAATACCAACGAATTGCTCCTTCCATCCCTCTCCTCCACTTTCTCCCTTACTTCCTCTTTTAGGCAGTGAGCTCCTGCAGTTTCGCACACATCACCCAAGACAACAACAATGACAAAACTTTCACGGCCAGCAACGCTGGACCAACAAGACAAAGTAGGATTCTTTCCATTTCATGGAGGGTAGGGGAAACCGAGGCCCAAAGAGGGTCAGGTTAGTGGAGAGGAGCTAAAATCCCAGAAGGCCTGACGGCCAATCTCCAGCCCTAGCCCCAGACTTCAGTTACTCCGGCTGCCTGCCAGAGTTCTTAATGACCCTCGTTTTCAGAAGACACAGATGAAATATAAACAAGAGACATTTACATGTCTGATTTAGTCTACCCTTGCAAATCCTGTATGGATCTGGGTAGAAAAGGGGTTTAGAAAAGAGTGATGATTTGTCAAGGGGGAATCTGAGGGAGAACAGATGGGACGTTGTATGTAGGAGGCACCTTGACTGGAAGGGTAAGGAAGACACGCCTCAGATAAGGACACTGGGCAAAGGCGTGTCACCACCCTCAAGAGAAATTCTCCCTTCCCCAAGGGGAAATCTTACGGCATACTTCAACCCCACTAACTGCCCTCCGACACCATGGGGGATTCACACCACTCACACCCCTACTTCTTACAAAGAACTTCAAAGAAATAAAGTGCTGTTTAGTTAACTGCCCTTTCTTGCCCCCTGACTTCAGCCTCACTGGACGTCTTCAACAAACTCATATAGCATCCCTTACAAGAAAGGAAGGGGCGGATGAGGGGGACAAGCAGGAGAGCAGAAAGCATGGGTAAATAAAAGAATATGAACACAAAGCAGAAATCACAGAGAGAGTGGCCTTGTCCATTCGGTACATTTTGTCCTGCAGCTTTGAGAAAGTGAACATTCAGCAAAATAAAAACAGAAGTAAAATTGTTCTTCCCTCTCATGACTAAGATTCAATGATTAATATCAAATATACACTAAGTACTTTGCAGCAATAAATCATGGCCACTCTTTGTTAAAGGAGGTTAAGTTATCCCTGTACCTTTCTCTGGGCAGGGGCGGTCTCCCTTGGCCCTCATGGAACTCTTTGCTTTAGGTTACTTATTCCCCTCTACCAATTTCCCTTCACCCCCCAAAAGCCTGATTGCAAAAGCCTCAGCCCCAATGATCTGGATTCCAAGAGAAGCATTTGCCTACATTGTTAAATAACTGAAATATTCTCCACCCACGTCTACGCCAGCTCCCCTCTCCTCCCCGCACCCTCCTGCCACCAGTACTGTAGGTTTGGTTCTGCTATGATGGGTGGGAAAGAGATTCCCGTCTTGCCCTAGGCTGTGGTGAGACTACAAGGAGTAATGGGTTACTCTCCTTTCTTGAGAATGCCAGAAAATGGGGGAAGAAAATACCATGGGTGGAAGAGATGAGTAGACAACTAAAGGAGGACAAAATAATATTTGCTGAATGAGATAAGGGGGTGAAAGGATAACTGGTAAATGCAAATAAAAGCCACAGTTGATTTCCAGAGAAAATGATGTTTAAAAAGTCAAAATGGTTCAACTGAAACCATCTCCAAAAAGCTGAACCGACGCTGAAGAGTTGTCCTCATTTCCACCAGAGAAGCAGAGCTCTGGCTAAGCCCGACTCTGTCTCCTACAGAGAACAGGCCAGGAATAAGCCAATGGCAGTTTATCTGACAGAGTAGCACAGACGCAATTTCTGACTGTTTTATATTCCATCATCCCTCTATGATATTCTACCCGACCCAACCCAGACCTCCTATTCCACTAGGATTTTATTGCCACTACCATCACGCTCACCCTTGATGGGGAATGAGGGTCAGCAGAAATAGGATTGGAGAGATAAAGGGACAAGGAAGAGCTCAGAGGACAAAATTAGCACCATTGAGTAAAACCTGCAAATTCATGGTTGCCAAGCGGTGTTTTAGATCCCTTCTACTCGATAACGTGGCTTCTCCAGTCCTGGATCCAACGGATATCCACAGAAAACAACGTGGGGCTGAAAGGTGGGACTAGCGCTGACTTTCCCAAAATGAAAAGGAAATCAAAGTTTGAGACCCTTCTCTGCGGCTCTCATGGCCTCACCTTCCAGCCAGATGATTTTAAATTAGCAAGAGGTGGACGTGGTCCATGGTGGAGGGACAGGAGACCGGAGACAGCATATAACCAATAATAATAATAATAATATAATAAGAATAATAATAAAAGAATTAGGAAAAAAACAAGAAGGAAGAGGAAGAATGAGGCAGAAAAGAGGGGGTTATCTTCGGCAGCATCTTGCGGTGGCTTCTCTGGCAGAGAAAGAAAAAAAAAAAGAGGATATATATCTATATACAGGCAAGGGCGGAAGGGATGGGCTGGGACTGTGCTTTCCCCACTGCCAGACTTCACCACCCAGCCCTGGGCTGATGGCCAGGCTCTCAGATGCACTAGGTAATCAAGTCCCAGTCGAAGTCATCGGGGATCTCCTCATTGGCCCCAGGAGGTGGAACTGGCGGCCGAGGGACCATGTGGTGTGCTGTGGGAAGAGAGAAGGAGATTAAAAGGAGAGTGGATGGGAAGCCGTTCTATCTATCTTGACGGATGGTGGTCAACCCCAAACACCACCATGGGGAAGGTCTGGGGAAACTATGGTCCTTATCAGTCCAGAGTTATTTTTGTTTCCGGCCACCACTTCAGTGAGATCTCAGGAAAGACTCAGAGTAAACTAGGCCACATGGCAATGTCACAGTATGCAGCCATTAAAAATTATACTCATGGGGACTTCCCTGGCGGTCCAGTGGTTAGGGCTTTGCGCTTTCACTGCCAAGGGCCCGGGTGTGATACCTGGTCGGGGAACTAAGATCCCGCAAGCCACGATGCGCGGCCAAAAAACAAAAAAAAAAGAAAAAAAAATTATACTTAGGAAGACTACATAATAATGACAAAAAAACATACAGAATATACTATTACATGAAATAGCAATACAGAAATTTGCATATAAATCGCACGGAAAAGGAATACTTGGACAAAGATGAACATCACCTCCAAAATTGAAAACACTGTGGTTAGGCAGCATGATAACAGTGATTTTTCTCAAATGCATTTAAAGGTGAAGGATCTGTTCGTTCTGTAGTATTTATGGCAATTTAGGGTCTCCCCACCTACTCTCACCATCAGAGGTAGTTCAGTCCCAGAACCCTGATACTAGAGGTCAGGAAGACAGGAAAGCAGATGTGGGCACAAAGCAGGTACATTTGCATAACACGTTCATGTCATTTGTCTGAGTGTACCTCCCACTTAGATTCCGAAGCCAGGCATAAATGTTCTACACGTCTATCTTTTGTTTATAGCCATGCTTCTACTTCCTTTCATCACTGCAGGCACGAGCTCATTTTAAAGTAAGTCGGTCTTCTTTAGTCTCCCATGACATACACCTCCCCAGCAGGTGGACCACCCTCCAGCCTTGAGAATCAGGAAGGCTCACCCCCTCCCGGCAGGTGCAGGCAAAAGAGCCAAGAATGCAGGTTCGGAGCCATAGGAAAGCCAAACGACTCGCTGGTGGTGAAACAAGCTTCCTGGTTCTTACCTGGGCGATTGTATCCTGCTGAGTCCTGGGTGGCAAGTGGGTACATTGGTGATGGACCCGGGTAGAGGTGGGGGGCTTGAGGGTGCACATAAGAGTTCACTGCCAAAGCAAGACAAGAGTTAAGTGAGTGGGACCATCGTATTCAAGGAAGCAGAGTCAGACAGAGAGGGAGAAAAAAGTACTCTTCCTCCCCTTCATCTCTTCTCCCTTCCCTGCTCTGTTCTGTAGCTCCTGTGGGCATCAAGGCTTTCTGCAGAAGCTATCAGTCCTCACCACTTAGGGCACAAAGGGACCCGATACTAGTGGAGTTCAATATCACAGTTATCAGAAGGATGACAAATATAGAACTGTGATCATTGACTCTTACTTCACCAGTTTGAAGACCATATAACTGTAGAGAATCACAACTCCACCTAATTACAATCCAGGGAAGGGTTACTGAGACACAAATTTGGAACAGGGACTTTCTCCTCCCTTTTCTTCAGTAACCCTGACCTCCCAGATCAAGATCTAAAAGGAATCATACGGTCTATTTCTTTGGCATTTGGATCACTGCTCATAAGCTGATGTTTCTCAGTTCCCTTCTGCCCTTCTCGTCCCCCTTCCTTTACATCATCCAGTCTCCACCTCCTTGGCAGCCTGCTTTGTGTGGTACCTTGGTTCATGGCTGGCTCCTGCTTGCCACTAGTGAGGGCACAGGAATCAGCAATGCGGGCGGGGGCGGGTGGCCGGTGGGAGCCCCCCTGTGGGGGCACGTGACCAGTCTGAGTGAGGAAGTGGTTGAGGGAGTCACACAGATTGGCAATGTGATGCTGGTCCAGGCTCCAGTTCTTCTGCTCTGCCTGCCGCAGACTCTCCATCAGCTCTGCAAACAGAGCAGCGAGAAAGGCTAGCCTTGCAGACGCCCCAATGCCCCTAGCGGCTCTATGCCCAACTCACTGCTCCGACTACACGGCCAATCAACACTGCTGATTATATGCGCTACCAATAATTGACATCCGTTAGAGTCCTACATTTTCAAACTCTCATTCCATTTCTTCCTTACTAAATTCTTTTCTTTTTTTTAATTTTTTTTAACATCTTTGTTGGAGTATAATTGCTTTACCATGTTGTGTTAGTTTCTGCTGTATAACAGAGTGAATCAGCTATACGTATACATATATCCCCATATCCCCTCCCTCTTGCGTCTCCCTCCCACCCTCCCTATCCCAGCCCTCTAGGTGGTCACAAAGCACCGAGCTGATCTCCCCGTGCTATGCGGCTGCTTCCCACTAGCTAGCTATTTTACGTTTGGTTCCTTAGTAAATTCTTATTATAATTTCCATCTTCCTGATGGATAAGTTTCAAAGTGACTGAGTGAATTAGCCGTGGTCACAGTGTCAGTAAATGGTGACAAAACTACAAAATAGTGGTCCAGGGTGATGAATTCCTGAGAGTCTTGTTCTCCTGAAGATAAAACTCAGTGGAATAAACCACCGTCGTATTTTGCATTAAGGCAGAAATTAATTAAAACTAACTTGAAGAGAGCATCAATATTATCCACCTTGTGTAACATGAAATCCTCCATCCTCAAGCTTCACTTAACCATCCCCTCCTGGTTCTGGTTTCCATTGGGTTTTTCCACTTCCGCTATATTCCTCTTCCCTCCAGGCACCATCCTTTGATCACTAACCTGAGAACTGTGACTGCTCAATGCTGGACCAGTTGAGCCGGTTCACCATCTTGAAGCTTTCCTTTAAGGAGTCAATATTGGAGCACCAGTCAGGAGGAAAGGCTGTAAAGAGGGGGGCGTGGTAATGAGACAGAGTGAGGGGCAAGAGAGCCGCTAACTGACAGCAGACTGACTACTGAATGCAAGATTCTTGCATCTACGTAGGTTATCAGCTGCATGACCGAGATAATTTTGGACTCTCCCTCCCTGGAGATTTAGGACAAACAAAGCTATCGATGCTTTAATTACAGACAGCCAAGCTCATGGGCAAAAGAATATGGAAAACCATCCCAATTTATCCAAGAATTCTCTGATACAGAGCTCCAAGCAGCAACCTCTGTGGCTCAGACGAGCTCTCATGGGAGAGAGGCTACAAGACCCACTGTTAAACTTCCTAACCAGCCGCACCTCCTGCCAGCGTCAGAACAGGGGGCTCAACCCGCAGTCCTCTAGGGTCTCCCTGCACCCTCCCTACTCACCAAAGCCAGTGCTGTTGATGGGAGCCTGGCCTTGTGCCTGTGGCGGCGGCGGCGGCGGCGGCGGCGGCGGCTGGGCAGGGTGGGTGGGGGGATGGTGCTGATGAGGGTGGTAGCCGCTGTGCTGCAGCGGGGGTGGGTGCATGGCCATCACAGGGGGCGGCCCGTAGCCCTCGGCCCCCGCTTGCTTCCCCCCTGGTGGGGCACAACCATCTGGGCTTGGGGTGTGCAGGGGGGGCGCACCGCCCACATTGGAGGGGCCCTGGGCGGGTGCCTGCTGCGGCTGCGGCTGCGGCTGCGGCTGCGGCTGCGGAGGCGGCGGCGGAGGCGGAGGCGGCGGCGGCGGCTGCTGGTACATGTAGTAGTTGTTAGAGGGCGGCAGGTCCCCCAGGAGAGACGAAAAGCCTGCGGGGAGGGGCGGGGGCGGGGGGGGGGAAGCGGGTACGTGAGCGGGGCAACGCATCGCTCAGGACGTCCACTGGCTGGAGACGGGACGTTCTGGGACAGCAGGGTCCCCTGGGCCCCCTTCCTCCCCCGCCCCGGCAGGGATAACCGACAGACGGAGGCCCTCGACAGCACCGACAACCGCTGAAATTTTAGCCAAAAGGTCAGCATGCACCTTTTCATGCTATTTTTCAAGGATCTGGGATGTAGTCCTGGAATCACAGTTTCAAAAGACATCGGACATCAGGTAAAGTTCCAAAAGCAAATTATATATAAAACAAAGCCATGGGCCTCTGTTCTGTCCTTTTCCTTATTGTCCTACACGCTTCTGCCTCTTGCAGTCACTACGAAAAACGAAGTCTGGGTACGCAGTAGAGTGGGGACGGATGAATTTCTCAAACAGATGGGGCAGGGAAGAGCTCGAGATGGAGACCCGCGCTTTCAGCCTTTAGCCGTGATTAAACTTGAGTGAACTCTCTGCTGTCCTTGCTCCATCTAATTTTTTCCCTTTGTTTCTGGGAGCCCTCCAAGCTCCCTACTTCCAATCAACCAAATCACCTGAGTTGGACTCATTTCTCAAGCGAATGCTGCAATCTAGCAACACAACTCTAGATAGGAATCCCCTGGGATATAAAAGACAATTAATGACAATTAAGACAATTTTCCCCAAAGTGACTCCTAACCACTTTTTTTTTTTTGCGGTACGTGGGCCTCTCACTGTTGTGGCCTCTCCCGTTGCGGAGCACGGGCTCCGGACGCGCAGGCTCAGCGGCCATGGCTCACGGGCCCAGCCGCTCCGCGGCATGTGGGATCCTCCCGGACCGGGGTACGAACCCGTGTCCCCTACATTGGCAGGCGGACTCTCAACCACTGCGCCACCAGGGAAGCCCCTAACCACTTTTTATCATTCCATTAATCTCCGGCCGCCTATCCAAGGCCACTGGACAGAACAAGATCTCATGATTCACCTAAAGTCCTGACTTCATCCCTCCCTCTAAATTCTTTTTAAAAATTTAGGGGAATTCCCTGGTGGTCCAACGGTTAGGACTCCGCGCTTCCACTGCAGGGGGCGTGGGTTCAAACCCCGGTCGGGGAATTAAGATCCCGCAAGCGATGTGGTGTGGCAAAAAAATACAAAGTAAAAATAAAATAAAAAATAAAAATTTAAGAAACAGGAATCACAGAGCACTGAACAGACAATCTCTCAAAAAGTCTCCCAATAGGGGCTTCCCTGGTGGCGCAGTGGGTGAGAGTCCGCCTGCCGATGCAGGGGACACGGGTTCGTGCCCCGGTCCGGGAAGATCCCACATGCCGCGGAGCGGCTGGGCCCGTGAGCCATGGCCGCTGAGCCTGCGCGTCCGGAGCCCGTGCTCCGCAACGGGAGAGGCCACAGCAGTGAGAGGCCCGCGTACCGCAAAAAAAAAAAAAAAAAAAAGTCTCTCAATAACGGCTTCAAATCATTCTCATATGGTAATTTGGGAAATTTGAGTATGGATGAGATATAAACTGATATTAAGGAAGCATTATTTACTGTGTTAGGAGTCATCATGGCAATGCATAACTAAAAGAAAAGTCTTCATCATTAAGGATGCATACTGAACCAGTATTTGCAAGTAGAATGATGTGCATTAAATTCCTCCATTTAAAAGAAAAGCTGGGTGCTAAACAAAACAAGCTTAACATATCGGTAACTGGTAAAGTTTGGCAAGGAAAACATGAGGGTTTATTATACTATTTTCTCTATTTTTGCATCTGTTTGAAATTGTTCCTAATAAAAATTAACATAAATACGTTAAAAAATAAAATTAAATTGTTCTCACAGTGAAACGCAGGGATTCTTAGGAAAAGGAAACTACTGCTGTCCCCTAGTGGCCATCCTCAGAATGACTTGCTGGCAGCCATAAAATCATGGCCCTTAGTTCGAACAGATGGGGGATTCCCCCAACTCACTTACTGAAACTAATGACCCAGCTCGCCTCTTGAAACAGCTGTCCTTCAGAACTAAGCCAGAAGAGCTCTGACTCCACACAGTTGTGGCTCATGACATGCTTTCCCTGACCAGTGATCAACCTCTCCTTGTGTTACAAGTAAGAAAAAGAGGGAAAGAAGAGAATGTCCCCATCTGTTCAAAAACCCAAGGACGTCTCTGCTCCCCTCCCCACTCCAGACTCACCATGCTGAGAGGAGGAAGAGGACTTCTCCAGCATGGATTTGTAGAGGTTGCGGAAGGACCAGCTTAGATCCTGAAAATTGATCTCTGAGTAGGAGAATTTGAAGTCATGGTTGGTGTTGTACAGGGGAGGGGGACCCTCGGTGCTCTCTCGGCCTGGAGCCCCTGCTGCCACTGCTCCGCCATCCACAGACCCTGTGCCCTGCAGAAGGAGGTAAGAAAGACTCGATGCATGTCCTACGTGAGGGACCAACACAACCCCTTGGTGGACACCAAGCTCTCTGCCTGCCCCCTTCATCCTCTCCCACCTTCTCAGTGAATGAGCGTCATTTTCTCCTTCGCTCCTCATTCGTTCCTATCTTGCTGTGGCTTCTCGCCCTTCTCCTGTGCCACATCCATAGTCATCTTTCCTTTCTCATAACCTTTCTGGCTCTCTTTCTTGTCTTCTCACCACTTTTTTTCTGATCTTTCTTAAAACTTTGTCGTCTCTCTCTCTCTCCATCTCTCTCTCAGCTTCCCTCTTTCCCTTTCTCCTTCTTTCCCAATTTATCTGCCTACCATAGCACAGATACTCAACACATAATTTTGAACCAACAGATATATGAATCTATTCAACCATCCATCCATCCATCCATCCATCCATCCATCCATCCCTATATCCCCTGCCACCTCCACCTCCTACCTGGCTGTAGCTGGCGATAGATGTGGGGCTCTGAAGTGGCATCTGAGGATTCCCCTCGGGAGGCAGTGAGGCTTCTCCACTCCCTGGAACGCCTCCCCGTGGGCTCTTGCTTGCCTCCTGTTCTGGTGAGTCCTGGGATAGCTGAGGGTTGTGAAAGAAGAGAAATCTATAAGCAGATGCTAAACATCCTCCCAAGACCAATGGTTCCACACCTGCTGGTATTTGACCTTGGCCCCAAATTTAGGAAATGACTGAAAAAGCAGGCAAAGATGTGGAAGGAGCAGCTGGCTCATAAATGGCATCTCATTGAGGTGGAGACTTACATCATCATCGGGAGGATGTCTTCTCTTTCGGGAGATGTCAGGGCAGGTATCGATTGTCCAATAAGAGCCCTAGAAGAAGAACCCATCCCCATAAAGAAAAAAAAAAACATTATATACGGAAATTCCCACCTTTGGAAAAGTAGACATTTGAAGGGATTTTCACATAAAATAAGAGTTATATTTTTTAAAATATAACTGGACTGAAATTCAACTATACTTCAATTTAAAAAAATAAATAAATAACATTAACATTAAAGAAGATCATCTATCTGGAACCTTAAAAAAAAGAAAGAAAAGAAAAATGACTGTAAATTCACAGGACTGTAATCCTGAGGGTACCAGCTATTTTTGAGGACTAAATTTGTCCTAACAGCCCACTGAGGCCTCGATCATTCTAGAGGGACAGAACACAGCATCTAGTTCAAAGAGCTGGAAATGTCCAGACCAACCCTTCCCTTCCACGTGATCTGAGGCAAAACTCTCTTGGACTTCAGCTTCCACAGCTGTCAAACAAAGAGGATGATCGATCCCTTCTCCCTTCTGAAGGTAAAGTCATGGGATTCTTATACAGAAAAACTCCTACAAAGGTTATTAAGCCCACCTTTTACATCTAGAAAGAGCACCATGCACAAAAAAGGGGGCATCAAGGTCCATTTTTTAAATAAATATTTCTATTTAAAAAAAATTTCAGTCTTCCTTAGTCATTCACTCTCATGGGGACCCACCAGCTTGATAACCAAGCTCTTCCTTTGAGGAAAACAATAAAGCTGCTTCTCTAATTAACATGATTTCCTCTTCTGGGTAATTAAAACAGCCATAGGACTCTAAGCTGTCAACTACTTCTCCCTCCTCCCTCCCCTCCCTTCACCGCTTACAGCAGAATCTCACCTTCCCAGGATCATCCCGAGGTCTGGGCACCTTCCGGAAACACTTGTTGAGAGAAAGGTTGTGCCGAATTGAATTCTGGGGGAGCAGAGAAGCAAGTTAGATTTGAGCATCGTGCAAAGCAGAAAATTTTCCAGTAGTGCACGGAGGGACACAAAGGGATATAACACACACTGAAGTTCAAGTATCAGGGTGAACAAAGCACCTCTTAACTACACTGATGGAGGAAATTACCTACCAGATAGCAAGAGCAATGAGATGAGAAAACGGAAGCAATTAAATTGATGAGAGGTAATGGCTGTAAATTTGACTATCAGGTGCTTCTAGAAAGCTGGTTACATAGTTTTTCCATCTTTCCACCTAACTAACAACAGGTATATAAGTGCCTCTATATAAATGCCTCAAAATCACATCTGCCCAAACCTAAGTGTCCATCAATAGATGAATGGATAAAGACGATGTGGGGTGTGTGCACACACACACACACACACACACACACACACACACACACACACCAGAATACTACTCAGCCATAGTAAAGAATGAAATTTTGCATCTGTAGCAACATGGATGGACTTGGAGAGCATTACGCTTAGTGGAATAAGTCAGACAGAGAAAGACAAATACTGTACGATATCGCTAACATGTGGAATCTGAAAAATACAACAAACTAGGGAATAAAACAACAAAGAAGCAAATTCACAGATATAGAGGACAAACTAGTGGTTATTAGTGGGGAGAGGGGAGTAGGGGCAATATAGGAATAGGGGAGTAAGAGGTACAAGCTATTGTGTATAAAATAAGCCGTAAGGCTATATTGTACAATATGGGAGATACAGTCAATATTTTGTAATAACTATAAATGGAGTATAACCTTTAAAAATTGTGAGTCACTATACTGTACACCTATAACTTACATTATATTGTACAGCAACTATACTTCAATTAAAAAAAAATCACATCTGCCCAGTTGCTTAATTCATTCCATCAGTCGTGAAAGAACAATGTTTTAAAGCTGATGATGTGGGAATTCCCCAGCGGTCCAGTGGTTAGGACTCGAGCTTTCGCTGCCAAGGGCGTGGGTTTGATCCCTACTCGGGGAACTAAGATCATACAAGTTGAGTGGTGTGGCCAAGGGAAAAAAAAAAAAAAAGCAAAAACTGATGATGTGAATGATAACAAAATATAAATTATGAGTGAAACAAGGCACACTTTGCCTTTGTCTTCTCAACAGCCCATGGAATGGTCACACTTGGAGGAAAGAAATATTGTTGCTACATGTCTTGGATGAGGTGGGTGGAGGCTATGGCAGCTAGCAGGAACATATTTCTAAAGGAAACACTAAATGCTTTCAACAGTCTCCAGCTCATCATCTGGTCTATATGTCAGACGGTGATTTACAGAGTGACAGACCTACATTAAATCCCCATTCCTACTCAACAACTGGCAAGAGAGTGATTGCTCCAAAGGACTGAGAACATCAGTCTTCCTTCTTTGCTTGGAAGAGGAGGCCCCTTTTTCCTTTATCTCCAGCCAAACAACTTATCCTCTCCTTCCTTGCATGGTGGATGAGCTGTTGGGGAAGAACCTAATTATATTATTCTTTTTCTTCGTACACAATTTTTCAAAAAATGCTGACTATGTGGAATGAAGCTCTGCAAACCTGATGAGATGCTACCTCTAGGTAGGATGGAGCAACGCCACGCTCTGCACGTGACTTCAACAGAGCAGAGTGGCAATAAATATCTGTGAAATGAACCAGAGGATAAGACGGTCTGATAAGCGTCAGCATCCTGTTGCCCCCATAACTATACTTAGTGGCTCGGTATCCCTGGCGTGTCCCCGATACACCTTACGGAAGTTGTTCAACTCTGGAAAAAAAAGTGACGGATGGGAGATCTGAGATTTTTAAGTTCACACAACTCTGAGACGCTCAGAGTGAACTGGACCAGGTTATAGGAAGAAATAAAAGTAGAGGAAAAGGTTGTCAAGGCTAAGAATCATCTCAGGGTATAGAAGCCGTCCCACCTTCCAACCAATGCCAGCATTCTTGTAATAGGGGAAGTTATCACAGATCCAGCGGTAAATCTCACTGAGGGTCATCTTCTTGGCTGGAGAGGAGTTGATGGCATAGGTGATGAGGGTGGCGTAGCTGTATCGGGGTTTGCCATCCTGGTGGACAGCTGCCTCATCTTTGCTCAGGGTGGCGTTAGGATCTGTGGGTGAGCCTGGTGGACACTTGCGGCTGCTGCCTGGAGGCCCAGCCTGGGAGGCACTCCCAAGCTTCTCAATGGTAGCCCGGAGGGTCAGCTGGGGGAGCCAGTCTATGGAGGTGAGGCTACTCTCTAGGTCAGAAGCCATGGTACTTCTGGGTTCTGCAGAGAAGAGGAAAACAGAATACACAAATATTACCTGTGGTTACTGGTGGCAGGTAACAGACAAATCCTAGGGCTTTAAGGGAAGGAGAGGTTCTTCCCACTCTAATTCCTGTAGAAGACTCCTCCCCTGGGATAGCCCTCGACCAGGTGTTACCAGAACCCCCAAACGGATATGTCACCAGCTACCTACCAGGTGATAGACTGGTACTTATTCTACATCTTCACGTGGAACATGGCCAAGAGGCCTCTCCCTTCGCACAGGACTAAAAAGGAGATCAAACCGCCCACCAAACTGAGCTATTCCCTCAATTCTTCTCACTTAAAGCCCTATAACATAATTTTTTTAAACTATGTAGAAATAAATTTTAAAAATAAAATAAATACGTAAAATCAGCTAAAGTCTATTCCCAATTACGTGATGCTTATTATATTTACATTCAACCACCACAGATAGATAGCACGGGTGAATGTGCAAAGAAAAACAGAGTAAACACAAGTGTACACTCATGAAGCGCACACCAACACTTTTAAAGATGTTTCGCGTCAGTTCCATACCGGTGCTCACCTTCTTTATCCCACATACGCGCGCACACGAGGCATATTACATACTTCCCAACATAAGTTACATGTGACAACCCGCCACGCACAGATGCAAGACGGACACATCAACAGTGGCTCACGTCCAGAGATCACAATGAGACACACGGCATAACGTTACCCATAGGGCACAGAGTCACACACAGAGCGAACGGAGCCCGAGCACAGCTGCCCTGGCACCTTTAAAGCTTCCCCTGGCGAGCTCCCGCCCACAGACACCGACACCAGGAAGAAGTCATTGGCAAGGCCCTCCCACCTCTCGGCCTGCCCTGCTGCACTGAGCCAGGGAGACACCCAGCTGCGCGCTCACCGGTAACAATCAGATCGCCGGGCTAAAAATAACCACTCTGGGGCTAAGGGCTAGCTCCCCTTCTCCCGCCCTCCTCCTCTCTCCTTCCTTCCCGGCCTGGCACGCACGCTCGCTGCACCTCCATGCAAACTCCTGACGCTGCCAACCCGCCCACGCCTGCTGTCTGCACGCCCGGCTGCCACCCACGCAGCCTGGGCGCTCTTGCAGGCGGAGAGGTGCAGCTAGAGTGACGTCTCGGTGGGGGAAGGTGAAGAACGGTGGGTGAGATCTGTATCGCAGAATCTGGAAAGGCTGGCAGGAACCACTTGGTAGCCATTTGGCTCTCCCCTGGGGTCGATGCCAGCCACCCCCCAAGCGCTTGCTGCCTGACCGGCTCGTGCCTGCACAGCCGGCCAGATTCCAGCTAGGATTTCTTCCTCGGACCCCTGCTGAGGGTCCATCGAGGCGTCCAAGGCTAACATGCCTCAGAATCCTGGACAGAAAACCTATTCCGTATATAACCTCTAAATCCACACCCAGATAATACGCACCAGCGTTACATACAACTACACACACATCCACACACTTTGTAGTTAGAAGCTCAATCGCAGATAAGCCTGCCTACCCCAGTCTCCGCCTCCAACACATCTTTCAGGCTATTGGCTCCCTCTTCTAGTTAGAGACTCTTCTCCCCTGGAGACATTCTCCGAAGGGTCAGCATTCTCACTCATCTCCCAATTCCCCAAGTTCCCCACCCACGCAGTCTCTGCAAGCACGCGCATGTCCCCTGCCCTGCGCTCCTCGCCAGCAACACGCCCACTCCCGAAGGCTCAAGGAAACACCTTAGCGCCTCGGGGGCTTGGGCAGCGTGAGACCCAACTGCAACCCAAGAATTGCTTGACAGGAGAAAAAACGTTAAAGGCCCTGTTCAGAAACAGCACCACGATGGGGTTTCCCCTTTATCCTTAGCTCCTCTCCCCACCACTCTCCTTGCCATCCCACCACCACCATCTTGCCCTAAAACCACGGAAACTTGGAAACTAATAGGGACATTTAAGCATTCCAGGAAGCCTCAGACCTCCTAGCTCTTTACTAAGTCAAAGCAGCACAGCTTCTGGGGTAAAGCAGGGTGCGATGGGCAGCCACCTGGTCCTGTAGCTGGGTTATCCCAGCTGAACGGTGACATGGCGATGAGCGGGTTCACGATGACCAGGGTTCTCCTGGGTCTGTAAAGAATTTTACCCTATTCCCTATTGTCTCCCGCCAAAGCTCCTTGGGAAGTCTCACCTTAAGTACACAGAAGCCTTCAGGGCACATTTCATTTGAAACTCTCCAGACATTGGACAGGGAGGGACATGAGCGTACAATCAACGTGGTTTACAGAACCCATTTGGCAGTGCCAATCACCGTGAATTCCGGAAAGCGAAGCACCCTTGGCCTTTTCCTACTTGTTCTATGCCCTTCCCTAGCACTTCCCCAGTACCAGGTTAGGACACTGAGGTTAAATTTAACCTTTCTCCAGCACCCTCCCAGCCAGCCCTCCAGATACCGCCCCAGCACTCAAAATATCTTCCGATAGACGCAGCGAAAGATCCTTGTGATCTTTCAGCACCATTCTCCCTAAACCCATCCCATTTCCTCACCCCCATCGCTTCCCCGTTCTTGAAGGGCAGCCCAGTGTGTGGAACCTCAGAGAATGAGGTTCCTTGATTCTATTCCGAACCTTGACATTAACTCACTAAAGGTCCCGAACCACCCCTTGCTCCCTGAAATCTTCCTGCCTCAGTTTCCCCCTATCAATAAAAGGGATGCAGTCATAAACACTGTCCAAGCTTCATGCCTGGAGGCACGTGAAAGAAGCTTAAAGAGCCAGTGGCTGCCCCACATGCCACACTCCCCAAAATAATGGCATCCGGCTAATGTTCAGGGCTATTATTAGAAAGGCACACAAAAGGTACTTCCATTTCTCAGTCCAACCAACCTAGTTACCCAGCAGGTGGGCCTCGTGCCACTGGGCTGGGGCAGAACCTGAGTCAGGCTACATTCTTCTCTTCAAGCTGGAAGACTGAAAGGAAATACCCATAGAAACTGGGAAAGGCAGCCAAAGGGCAGGCTCCATCACATCCATGGAACGTCTAATGAACACCACACTATTGGGAGAAAGGCAGAGAACAGAAAGACATTCTATGTTGGGGGGGGGGGCGGGGGCTGATCCTGGGTGAGACATGTAAGACCCAAAATAATAGGCACAGTTTTCTTCCCATGTTCTCTGAAAGGTCAGTAATCGTTCTCTGTATGGTGCCAAGGTCAGACATTAAGGAATAATAACTTCCTGCTCTGTACATAACGCAGAAACTAATAGAGCAGTGGCTAAGTCTGCCACATTACCGATTACCAGCCAGGCTGCCTGGGTTTCAATCCTGGCTTTACTACCTACTGGCTGTGCAACCTCAGGCAAGTTACTTAACCTCTCTGTGTTGTAGTTTCTCCATTGGAAAACAGAGGTGATAACCGTACCTACATAGGGTGGTTGGGAGGATTACCTTGAGTTAAAATTTTTAAAGCGCTAGTGTTATGTAAGTATAGCAATTACCATCTTTGAATGAGAAAAAAAGGAGAATATTAGAAATTGAAAATTAGAAAATGGACAGACCATCCAGGTAAGCCTGGAAGTAGCGAACTTGCAGTGGTTTACACCCGCACTGAGTTCTCAATAGTTTTCAGGATGTCAGGATCTCAAACTTTTCCTTTGGGGGGAGTGTCGCCCCAGGACTGACCAATGCCAGGACTAGTAAACTCCCCAGGATGAAGAAATGGGGGAATATCATCCCTTATTTTTCAGGGGGAACTAGGTCTAGTCATAAGACATGATCTGGAAAGTAGCACCTTCTAAGTCATAGTTACTCCAACTCAACAGCCACATGCTTCTAACTGATTCCACGGAGGCAAGGAGAACTAGGGAAACTCAGTCCCAGCAGGGCCAGTTACACTGTGTGGCAGTGAGACACCTGCAGGTGTTGTGGTCCAGCTCGCTCGGAGCCATTCAACAAGTAGCATTCCAGCATCTGGTAAAGTACTTTGTGAGAAATAGTCTGCTGTTCCACAGAGCTGGCTCTTTTCAAAAAATGGGGGAGGGAGTTCTAGAGTTAAGAACCAAGGATCCTCATGCTATTTACATCCGAAATGGAGCTCTCTTATCAGTCCTAGAAGAAGTGGTCCTAGCCTGAGACTGGGCTGCCCTGCTGCGTGGGATGACTCTCACGCAGCCATTCATGAGGGCTCCCACGGGACAGCGCAGGCCAAGCCTTTCCTCCCAGCTGGGCATTCTCACCAGCACCCTCTCCACGTTCCTACACAGGGGCACCTGCTCTTAGAGGCCTACCAGAAACGCACAGTTCTAGGTAACTGGAGGCTTAGTCTGAAAAGCACACACGTACCTGTCCCCACACCTTGCACAGATGTGGATAGAGCCACATCCACCTGAAGTAAGAAACAGACGCACATCATTCTACAGCACAGCCATACAAACCTGAATTAGAGCCCTGTCTCACTGACCATGACTAACAGGTAACTTCCAGGACCCAGTGGATGTACTTAGAGACTCAGTCCACCCAATGCCCAGACAGAGGATGGAGGAAACATCAAAACCCAGATAAGATGAAGCCTCCCACTTAGACTCTCTGGGGGGTCTAATGCCCCTTATAGGAGACGAGGTATTTCCTAAAGGTGAGGCAGGAAAGCAGGCACCCAGCTAGGGATCCCAGGTTGAAAGGCAGAGCACTACTAAACCCACAGCCCAGGCTCAGCCAGAAGGAGTTCCTGGCACCTTTTTCTTGCCTTTTCTGGACAGTCTGGGCTTTGATGATTCCTGCTATTATCTTATGAAAGAAAACTTACATACAAGGTTCCAGAGACCCAGAATTGAACAAGGAACAGGAAGGCAGAGGGTGAGACTATTAGGTGCTTTTCTGAAAGGAAACTCCTTGGGGGCTCAAATCTCCCTGGCAGTCAACTGATTTTTTTTGTTTGTTTTTTTTTTGTTTTTTTTGCGGTACGCGGGCCTCTCACTGTTGTGGCCTCTCCCGTTGCGGAGAGCAGGCTCCGGACGCGCAGGCTCAGCGGCCATGGCTCACGGGCCCAGCCGCTCCGCGGCATGTGGGATCTTCCCGGACCGGGGCACGAACCCGTGTCCCCTGCATCGGCAGGCAGACTCTCAACCACTGCGCCACCAGGGAAGCCCCAGTCAACTGATTTTGATGCAAGACTGGAAGGAGGCTGGGCAGCAACCCTCCTCTCCTCCTCTCCAGGATCTGCTTTTTCCTGGGGAACCGTCAGCAAGACAGGAGTGGTGTAGGGCACTGGGGCAGTGGTACCCGGCCAACATTAGGGAAGAACTTCAACCCAGGGCTGGCATTCCCCTGCACCCTTTCTTCTTGCCTCGGGACATGGGATCCCCATTTTCCCTGTGGCCTCTTGGTGCTGGAGGCAGGGTGAATGGAGACAGACTGGTTTTCTTGTCAAGGGAGCAGTAATCACAGTGGGCTGCAGAGAACAGCTCCGGTGGACATTAAGTGACCTAGGGTTACAGGTAAGAAAATGTAATACCAACGAAAGCCCCAGACAAGGTCAGGCCACCAAATGCCACCACGACTTTAGTGGGAGCCCACTCTCTGCACGAAAAGGCCCAAGGATGGAGAGTGGCACGGGAGTCTGGCTGGGATGTGGCTTGCCATCATTATTACACTGTGTGGATGGAGTGCTGAAGATGCAGGTGTTTTCTGATATCCTTTTGCCCTCAGCATGAAAACATACACTTCCCTAGGGACCTCAAATGAATCCCATCCCTTTAGTCCCCCAACACTAAGAAACCCATTTCTCAGAGCCTCCGCAGCAAGATGAGGGCTTGAATCCAGTAGCTTCAGAACACATTTCCCAGAAGGTTCTGAGTTGTTACTCTACCTTCCCCAGTAATGAAACCCAAGAGTCACCATCTCAGCCCCCTACACCCACTAGTACCTAAAGATGACAGAGAGAAGATGAAAGAAAGCAAGCACTGACCTGTCTCCAAGTCTCCCCCAGCAGAGGGACAGGACCACTTGGTACTGGAGTTTGGGGTTGGAGGGACTCCCCTCTTCAGAGGCAGATGAAGAGTCTCATCCTCAGCGGCTCTTCCTGTATTTGGCTGAGCCCCCCAAGCTGGGGAGGGGAACTGGGTCCCCTGAGGAGGAGCGGGGGGAGGGGGAGGGGGAGGAGAAGGCGGTCCCACCTGGGGAAGGTGGCACAGTCCCCACACTCGGCCGGTGACCCTGGGGACGAGGGGAGGAGCCTCTCCCAACCGGGAGTTGTCTCCTCCCCCTTGGGGGAGTCCCCCTCCCCCCCAAACTAAATCTGTCGGGAGTGGAGGGCTCTTTCTGTCCGCTGGAGATCTGAGCGGAGGGGCTCTGCCCTGTTCCACCGTCTAGGTACAAGGAAGTTGGGGGGAGCTCTTCCCCTCTCCTGAAAGGCTGAGAGCTGAGTGCTTTTCTCTCCCGGGAGTGTCCTCTGCCGCTGAGTGTAAAAGGAGTCCTCTCCCCTGTGGGTGGGATGGAGGGTGTCTACTCCATAGGCATATCCCCCTTCCTTTATGCCTCAAAAGTCCAGAGCTGAGGAGAGTGGGTTTGGAGGAGTGGAGGCTCGCCGGGGCGGTCTCACTCGCTGCCTTTGGTAAGGATCAACCCCTCTACTTCGGGAGCTCCATCCCCGGGCCGGTACAGGGATCTTCCTCGCCTCTAGGAAGAAGAGACTCGTCCCCTAGAGAGAACTCTTCTTTCCCTCGCCCGAACGCGAAGGGTCATCTCTCCGGCCGGGGGAGAGGTGGCTCCCGTCCCCGCTCCCGCCTCCGCTCCTGGGGCGCCCCCGAGGGTGGGGTTCTCGTACTCCCCGCTCTCCCGGAGCTGGCCTGGGCAGCTGGGGCCGGGAGGCCGCGGCTCCCGACGCCCGTCACTGCTGCGGCGGCGGCCGCGCCTCTTCTCTGGTCCCGTCCCGTCCGCTCCCGCCGGCGCGTGGCACTCCCCGCGCCTCCACCGCTCGGGCTCCGGCCAGTCCGGGCTCCCGGGGAACCAGGAGGCGGACGGACGGTGTCAAGACTCGGCCGCGGCTCGGGCTCCGCTCTGCTCCGCTGCAGGCCCCGGCTCCTCCCCGGCCTCCGCGCCGCGCTCGGCGCTCCTCCCCCGCCCCCGCCCGCCCGGCCGGCCGCCGCCGCCGCCTCCCCGCGCGGGTTAAGGAGGAGCGGGCGGAGCCGAGCCGCGGGCCGCGCCGCCGGGGATGAGCTGCGCCGGAGGAGCCGCGCCACTGGCCCCGCGCTCCCTGGGGACACGCCGCGCGCCTCCCGCGGCCCCGGGGACGCACGCTGCGCTCGCTGCCCTCCGGCCGCCACCCCGCCACTTGGCCCCGTGCAGCTTGCCATCCACACGAGATGACACCCTCCTGCTGTCTGTCGGGAGAGTCCCTGTTTCGCGCCGCAGGAACTGTCAATTTCAGTTCAACGCTAATTCTGCCACACTGACCTTTTTTCATTGTCTTCTACACGCAGATGAACATCGGTTTTCTCAGGAATGTCTTTGATGGGCTTCTTTTTCCCCTGGGATAGCTTTGAAAGGGTATGGGGTTGGGCCGAAGTTAGTCTGTTACCTTGATATCATCCCGGAGTTCAGTAAATGCTTGTGGAATGACTGAGTGTAGAAAGGGAAAAACGAGCGTGCAACGGAGAAAACTCTGGACTAAACATCAGAAGATCTAGCTTTATAAATTTGTGCAA
Source organism: Leucopleurus acutus (assembly GCF_964270905.1). Classification (NCBI taxonomy): domain Eukaryota; kingdom Metazoa; phylum Chordata; class Mammalia; order Artiodactyla; family Delphinidae; genus Leucopleurus; species Leucopleurus acutus. The sequence continues at coordinate 7,695,822 of NC_139152.1, forward strand.
GGCCCTCGTTCTATGGAATCTTGGTTAGCGAAGATGAGATTCTGATGCTCGCCCTGCCCACCCAATAAGGCTGCTGCAAGAATCAAATGAGCTCATTTATGTGAAAATGCTTTTTAAACTGTACAGTATACAAAGGATAAAGGATATTGTTCAAAAAAATATATTGTTCAGTTCAGTTGACAATTCTATAACAAATCTTAACCAGGTCACAGTATAGAATGTTCACATCCTCTGCCCCTTATAGAATAATCCTCACCCAAAGACAAAAAACGCCATCAGGCGTTTTTTTTCCATTTTTTTCCATTTTTGCTCCTGGAATCATATTATTCCTCTGCAAATTCTTATATATTTCAGCCTCTGGCCTATTAAACTTTTCTCAAAGTACTCTACTTTCTGTCACATAAAGTAATAAGAAAGCAAAAATATTATCCATGAAATATTTTAATTGCTAAAAAAAAGAATGCATACTCAGGATTACAGCTTGATCACTACATTTCACATTTAGATATTAAAGGGTTTTTTTTGTCTTCTAGCTAAATATATAATACTATATATATATATTACATTATATTTACAATGTGCTAGGAATTCAGCTATACATGCATTATCACATTTAATTTTTCCCAATCCCATAAGGCACTATTATTAAACCTATTTTACAGATGAGAAAACTGACTCAGAGGCATTGACTATTTCTGAGTACAGATGATTAGTAAGAAGCAAAGTCAGGACTTAAATTAACATATCCAAAATCCAAATGACTCTTAACTTATATTCCATTTTCCTGAGCTGTCAGAATTAAAAGTCATTCCTTTAAATGTAATTAAAGGCAGTAAATTCCAGTTGAGCCTTTTCTTTCTTTCCACCCTTGCAATATCCAGGATTAAAACTGTATTTTCCCTTCCTCTTTGAAACATTAACTCATTCTCCCATACACAGATAATTTGGCATCAAATGTTTCTTGCCATGTGTTACATGTTTTGTTATGTTTCTTTTTCCAACCCTTTTTTGACATTTGTTATCTATATGAAATTTGAGGAGCAGGGGTAGAGAGGTCAAAGTACTAAAAATGGGAAAGTTAGGGAAGGATTAGACTCTCTTTTCCTGGAAATTGAGAAAAATAAAAAGCTCAAGAACTTATTTGACATCTACAAGACATTTGCTGCAGCATTATTTATAACTGTAGCAAGTCAGATAAATATCCCTAATAAGGTAACTATTAAATATGCTATGGTACATTTACATAATAGGGTACTACTTAGCTTTTAAATGAGTAATTTTATTTAACTCTGGGAAGTAGAATTAGAGAGGAACTGTTTTTCTTTTTATGTCTTCTTTACCATTTAGATATTTGCAATAGTCACGTATTATTTTAAAGAACGAATTTTTTTTTCATGTATCTAAATATATTCCAGTGAGAAAATCATGTTAAAAAAGTTTGTAGGGAGACTGTCCCCTTGGCGGATGCGCCGGATCACGGGGAGCCCGGGAAAGGGAAGGTAGAATTAGAAGATCATGTGACGCTGAAGTGTGAGGATTTATCTTGGTGGCTAGGTTGCTGGTTCCACTGCAGGTATAATTATGCAAAGCTAAGAATCCAGGAAAGACTTGACAGAGAAGGAATTTAAAACAAGATTTTATATGAAAGTACCCACCTTGATCCTGAAAGAAAACCAACCAACAGCGGCAGCAGCAGCAATTGAGCAGTCTTGAGCACAGAAAACCCAGATACAACTCACTTCGGTGGGAACAAAGCTGAGATCAACTATAGGAAGCATTTTATGTACCACAAGGCTTTCAATCAAGTAAACAAAGTATGTGTAAGTTGTAGTTTTTTTACACGTGTATGAATATTTACAACCTTATTCTGGCCCCGTATCTACTGTCAGTATAGCACACAGTGGACTCATAGTTAAAATAAACCTCGTGTTTAACATGCTTATAAAAAAAAAGAAAAAACAATTTGTATAATATGATTATATAGTTGCTTTTTAAAATATATATGTATGTGTATGTATATATTTGTGTATGTACATACACACAAACACATAGATGGATATATACCAAAGATGTAAGCTTAAAGATTATTATAATTTACCTCATTTTCTACTATATAATTAGCATTTGTATGGTTTCTGCTCATGAGATTTTTTTAAATCAAAAAAAGAAACCGATAAGCTAGTTTTGTTTTGCTTTTTCCCTGAGACAGGGAGAAGCACTTGCATTCATTTTCCATTTACTTTCTATTAAGGAGGGTGATATGGAGCAGAATAAAAATATAGTCACTGAAACATGCAAGGAATAAAAATGTACAAGATTCACCCTCTCAATAATAGAACATATTATATAATTCTTCATGAGTGCTAGTCTACCTTGAGCGAAATGCTTCTTCATACTATTGGTGACCAATATGCCACAATACATATTTTGGAAGCACTTATGAAAGACCTGTGTGTTATATGAAACATGGTATAGTGGATAAAATTTGTGTATTCAAATCCCAGCTTTGACACTCAATAACTGAGAACTTAAGTCATTTAACTGATCTGGTAGTCAGTTTCCTCATCAGTAAAATGGGGATAATAATATTACTTACATCATAGTGTTGGGGAGGGACTGTGTGATTTCATGCATGGAATGCACTTAGATAAGTGCACGAAGGAAGAGTAACCTAGGAATTGAAAGAGGCTTAAAAGACAAGGCAACCAAATGCGATCTATATGGATCAAGAGACATATCTGTCAAATACAATATATGGACATTTGGGGGGATCCTGATTTGAACAAAGCAACTGGAAAAAACATCAAGCAATTGGTGAAATTTCAATCCTGACTTCGGTGATATAAAAGAATTACTGTTATATTTTAGATATGTTAATAGAATTGTGTTATTATTATTTAAAGATATTTATCTTTTCATGATGCATACTAAAGTATTTAGTCATGAAAAGCCTGAAATTTGCTTCAAAATAAGCAAGTGATGAGGAAGAGAGGTATAGGTAATAAATGACTAGCCAAGTGTTGCTTATTACAACGTGGGTTTTTTCATTTGTCTTTTTTTAATACTATTCTCTCTACTTTCGCATATGATTGAAATTTTACAAAATAAATAGTTTTTTTTAAATACTGTTTAAAAGCACTGGAACATAGTAAGGACTCTGTAAATGTTTACTACTATTACATGCTTTATATTTATATTATCTAATGTTTGTTTTACACCCTTCAGATCACAGTGTGTTTTCATTTACACGAAGTCTTTTAGTACTAACACTAAACCTAGAAGGTATCCCCATTTTACAGCTGAGAAGACTGAACTAGAGGCAAGACTGCAAGGCGGCCCGATATACCACTTCTGCTTTTCCAGCTTCCGGGGAACCCTCGGTAAAAGGACTAGGAGGTAGCCCGCAAACTCTAAGCAAAGGGTTCTTGCTTCCTTTAGAGGCTGTCGTCAGATCTAGTGGGGAGAGAATAAACAAACATACAAATGATTCACTTAAAAATATTTATCAGACAAAATCTGAGCCCACATTTGCGCATCAGAAAAATTCTAGCGGCTACTTTAAAAGGTAATCTCGGAAGAAAAGAATAGAACACAGAAGAGATTACATCGTAAAGGAAAAGTTCTCTCCGTGGTTTGTATTTCTTTTACATAACTTTATTATTGTAAGTTTCATTAGTTTACCTACCTAACCTGTTTATTCTTTCTAAAAATAAGACTAGGACTAAGGTTAGGGGACCAGAGACGAGAGACTGCGTGGGAAGCGAAGTAGGGAGGCAGGAGGACGTCAGATCCCAGTTGTTTAGAGGCCCAGCCACCTAACAGCTCTGCGCCACCTTAAGAAGTGTTAGCCTCTCCCCAAGCCGAGCAGGCCCTCGGCTCCTCCCACTCCCGTGTCAGCTCCGACCCGGGAACGTGGGGAAGGCAGGAGAGACACACTGAATGGAAAGATTGGCGCCGGGGTCTGCAGGGTCTCCCCTTCCCCCTACTCTACCGGCGCGGGGAGGAACGTGTAAAACACGGGCCTTTGGGGTTTGGATCCTTTCCTGATGATTCAGGATGGGAATGTGTTCTACTGAAATGGGGGGCGAGCGGGGGGAGGGATATGAGGGGTGGGGCTCATCTTGGGGTGAGGTCGAAGGGGAACAGAACTGGAGCGTTTGAGACACGCAGTATGTAGTGATCGTTGGTCGAAAATTGTTAAGTTCAAGAGATCCGGACGCACCTCTTCAAACCATTTCCAAAAGAGGGGGCAAGTTTTCCATTCTCCGCCCAATTCTCCGTCTTCATTTTAATTGATTGGGTTTAAGGTAGGCCGGGCCCAAGGTTGCTTGTTGATTGGCTACGTATGTAATCTATCAGGATGACGCAAGCGAGAGGCGGATGTTTGGGAAGGAAGTGAAGATTATTTTAGTACCTCCCACCCCAACTAGTGATTGGTTGGGATTTGCCGTGATGTAAAACAAGGCGTAAAGATGTCCACGAAAGGGAAGGGCCAATTGGCCATTCTCTCAGAGACGATGTCTACGGTGGAATTGGGAAAAGTGAGACGGAGTCTGCTATTGTAGTGAAGGACCAAATGGATTGAAACCCGGAAATGAGTTTAGAAGGGAACTGAAGGAGAAAGGGAAATCCGCGAAACCTTCGTTGCCCTCAAACAAGGCCATTTCCTGCGTGGGATCGATAGTTTCCTGTTTACTCAGCGAAGTTAGCGGCTACCGTGGTTTTCTAAAATATACGTGATAATTAAATTCATATGAGCCTTTGGTCCCAGACTTCCCATTTACTTATACTAAAAGGATGAAAGAGACAGAAGAAAGGAAAAGCGTGGGGTTTAGCCTTGCCTTTAGGGAAGGATGGGGAAACCGAGGTTCTCATACAGAAAGTTAAGGACTGACCCTGGATCACAGTATCCTAGCAGGTGGGTTCCTAAAGAAACCATTCACAAAATAATTGGAGAGGCTGCGTGGAGGTGAAGGAAACTGTAAAAGTTTGTCTGAAGGAAGGGCATTAATCACATTACAGAAAACTGCTTGGATATGGAGTGTATTTTATTCATCGTTGCATATCCAGTGTCTAGCAGTGTCTGATACATGGCAGGTTATGAACCGAACCAAAATGAGAAGACTTACAAAGTACGCCAGACCTTTAAAATATGTTTTTAAAGGTATATATGCCAATTTTATGATCCTGGAAAAATGTTTCACACTCACCACCTGGGTTTTTCCAGCCATAAATTGAAAGATAAATCTGCTCCTAGGAAGCTACCTATCTGTGAAAATGCTACCATTTTCTCCTTAACACCCTGAGGCATTTAAAATTTGAAAGTAGATTTCCCCTCAACCTACCTTCCTCGAAAAATTGAAAAGATAGATGGAATTGGAGAAAAGATATCCTCTACATCCAGTGAATGAAAAATAAGGTGTTTAACCTACAATCTGCAATTCCAGGATAGGAAGGACTATTTGAGAGTGTTGAGAGATGCCATCTATACTGTAAATTATGGAATTCCCTTGCTTCCCAGCACAAATGGACCTTTTTTTTCTTTCCTAGTCCAGACTTTTTCTTACAGCTACATTTCAGCAAAGCTCTAACACTGTCTAAAAATTGTGCTTTGAAATTGAGGGACCAGAATAAGGACTTCCCATCAGTATTATAACTGTCCCCACTGCAGAGCTGCAGGGCTATGGGTCAAGATTCAGTAACAGGTAACTTCTGTTCATCCAAAGTGATCCCATCTTTTTATGATTTTCCAGGATCTCCTAGGCCAGATAGTTTACAAGAGAGTATATCATACTAGCCCTTCAGTATCGTTATGGCCATAGTTTAGAAATAAGAGGAGGAACGAGAGGCAGCTGTATTTGCAATAATAAAAGTACCATGGGAAAATTATTACTAGGCTGTAAATAATTCTAGCATAATAAGGTATATCTTGCTTATGCCAAAGTGGGATTGAGGGTGGGGCCAGGGAGGGGGAGGATGTTAAAATTTTTTTCAAGAATTGTCTAGGCTTCCAGCGCGTCGGTTACTCGGCTGGGGGAACCTTTGGCGTGGTGGTCGCCTGGGTAGTTCCCGCCGCGTGAGAGGAGGGCGAGGAGGGTTTGAGCATGAGCATGGGAGAAGGGGACACCCTGATATCAGTGGGTTATGAAACTGGGGGGAAGGCACACGGGGTGTTTTTCCGCAGATATACTCAGGCTGAGGGGCAAAAGCTGGAATTTGGAGGCCGGGTCCAGAATACTGACCAGGGCACAGTATGAGGGCAATTTCAAGGTTGCATCTCCAAAGTGCGTCATATGCAGGGATGGTTGGAAAAAGAGGGGATCCCAAAACAAACGCACGTCGACAGAGCAAACTTCTACAATGAGAAAGGCATCTCATAGTTGGACTACTCAGATTCCTAACTTTTAAAATAATGGCCAGAATTTAAAGTTTCCAAGATAAACTAAGTGGTTTTGCTTTTTATTGTTAGTAGAGATAGAACTATTCTGTGTTCAGTATTAGAATTTATCAGTAAGTTATTTGATTATTACTGCATATTATATGTATGACAGGAGGATTACAACTACAATTCTAATCAACAAAAACACATTAGAACCTTTAAAAACAATTGTGTTTATGAGAGAAAAGGGCATTTTGTTCTTAGTAATGTTAAATGAATATGTGGAAACATGCAATATTATTTTTAGGTTAATAATTCATATACTTAAAGAACTGTGAGGCTTCCCTGGTGGCGCAGTGGTTGAGAATCCGCCTGCCGATGCAGGGGACGCGGGTTCGTGCTCCCGGTCCGGGAAGATCCCACATGCCGCGGAGCGGCTGGGGCCGTGAGCCATGGCCGCTGGGCCTGTGCGTCCGGAGCCTGTGCTCCGCAACGGGAGAGGCCACAACAGTGAGAGGCCCGCGTACCGCAAAAAAAAAAAAAAAAAAAAAGAACTCTGAAGAGACCTAGATCTCAAGGAAAAAAAACTACTGTTGTTCCTCACCACAGGCCCACACCCTCCAGTGAGTAGAGATAAACCACTGGCATCTTGATTAGTGAGAACATGAGACACTGAGTCATAGCCTCTTGGGCATCAGGAAAATCAGAAAAAACACCAGGACCTGCTTAGGACCCGCCGAATGAACTTGGACAAGTCACCTTACCACTGGGCCTTCCTTTATTGCAAACTAAAATTAGTATTACAGATAAATATTAACATTTAAGAAAGGAGGGGGGAAAAAAGGTATGGAAGAAACAGTTTGTAAAAGGAACATATACAGTAGTACCCTCTTAGCACTTTCACGTTCTGAGGTTTCAGTTACCCACGATCAACCGCTGTCTGAAAATATATTACATGGAAAATTCCAGAAATAAACAATCCACAGGTTTTAAATTGCGCGCCACTCTAAGTAGCATCATGAAATCTCAAGCCATCCCATTTCGTCCTGCCAGGGATGGGAATCATCCCTTGGTCCGGTTTATTGATGCTGATTACTCACTCGGCAGCTGGCAGCTGTCATGGTATCACATTCACATACATTTTACTACAGTATGTTGTTACAACTGTTCTATTTTATTGTTAGTTACTGCTGTTAATCTCTTACTGTGCCTAATTTATAAATTAATCTTTATCATGTGTATGTATGTATGTATAAGAAAAAACATAGTATATATAGGGTTGGGTACAATCTGCGGTTTCAGGCATCCATTGAGGGTCTTGGAAAGTATCCCCCGTGGATAAGAGGGAACTACTATAATAAGAAAAGATATTTAAAAAATAAGGAAGGGGACTTCCCTGGTGGTCCAGTGGTTAACAATTCACCTTCTGATGCAGGGGATGCAGGTTTGATCCCTGGTCTGAGAACTAAGATCCATATGCCGTGGGGCAACTAAGCCCACGGGCCACAACTACTGAGCCCGCACATTCTAGAGCCCGTGCTCCACAACTAGAGAGCCCACACGCTCTGGAGCCCATGCGCCACAATGAAAGATCCCGCATGCAACAACTAAGACCCGATGCAGCCAAATAAATAAATAAATATATTTTTTTAAAAAATAAGGAAGGCATTAGATTAGTGAAGCTCTTAGTTCCCTTAAGGGTCTGAAAGTCTATTATTTAACTTTTTTTTCTGGACTCCTAATAACCTTCTACATGGACCTCAACTTGTAGACTTATGCCAACCCTACTTAGGCCATCTAGTCCTGTTCAGTGACCCAGATTTGATGAGGAGAAACACAGATTTTTTTCATGTCACTGTATTTGTTCAAAAGCATTCCATGGCTACCAGTAAAATATAAAACACACTATTCAGCTTGGCATTCAAAGCCCTCCTCAACCTGTCCCTAACCCATATTTTGCACAATTCCTGCTCCCAAAAAACCACTGGTATCACATAAACAGGTGCCTTTATTTCTGTTAACATTTTCCCCCATTTCAACAAATATTCATTGAGCTTATTAATCAATTCTATGTCCCAGACTTTATGTTGGAAACTTCAACAAGTTCAAAGATGAATCAGGCTCAGCCCCTGCTAGAGTGGGCATCCATACCAGGTTGCCCAAGACTATCTTGGGTTTAGCGCTAAAAGTCCCCTGTTGTGAGACACCCCTGAGTCCTGGGGAAAGTGAGACAGTTGATTACCCTGGTCCCTGCCCACGGAGAAATCATGAGCGTCTTAAGAGCCCTTCTAACTCAGAAACTCTGCATAGATGCATATTCTTTCCCCCAACTTTCTTCCAAGGGAATTATTTTGGACTTCCCTAACAGTATAGTATTAAAGACTACGCCCAAGCAATGACTTTTATTTGTAACACCTCCTAGATGATGAACTCCTGGGAGGCAGAGACATCATTCCAGGACTCCACAGTGCCTCCTAGTGCTTTATTTACTAATATAGTGACTATAAAATGAATGTATGTTGAATTGAATAGAGGAGAACTTGGACAAATTACTAATAGTTAAGGCTTTTTTTTCTTTTTTTAATAAATTTATTTTATTTATTTATTTTTGGATCTGTTGGGTCTTCGTTGCTGCGCGCGGGCTTTCTCTAGTTGCGGCAAGCGGGGGCTACTTTTCGTTATGGTGCGCAGGCTTCTCATTGCGGTAGTTTCTCTTGTTGCAGAGCACAGGCTCTAGGTGTGTGGGCTTCAGTAGTTGCAGCACGCACGCTCAGTAGTTGTAGCACACAGGCTCTAGAGCGCAGGCTCAGTAGTTGTGGCGCAAGGGCTTAGTTGCTCTGCAGCATGTGGGATCTTCCCGAACCAGGGCTCAAACCTGTGTCCCCTGCATTGGCTGGCAGATTCTTAACCACTGCACCACCAGGGAAGTCCCTTTTTTTTTTCTTAACTAAAAAGATTTTTAAGTAAAACACATATGGAAAAATGCTCAGTTCGATTATTGTTTTTACAAAGTTAACAGCACCCCGACAAAATCACAGAACACACCCCAGAAGCCCTGGTGTCCCTTCCCAGTCACAACCCCCCAAAGGGTAACCACAGATTTAGATTTATGACACCACAGCTTAGTTTTGCCTGTTTTTGAACCTTTATACAAATGGAATCATTCGATATGTCCTCTTTTGCACCTGGTTTCTTCCACTCAACTTTGTGAGATTCATCCATATAATTGCAGGTTGCTATAGCACATTCACTCTCATTGCTGTATAATATTCCACTGTGTGAATATAACACAATGTAATTATCCATTCTTGTCTTAAAGGACATTTGGATTATTTCCAGTCTGGCATTGTTATGAATACTGCTGAGATGAACATTCTAATACCTATTTTTTGATGAACGTGTGTATGCATTTCTATTGAGTATATATCTAAGGGTGGAATTTTTGGGTCATAGGGCAGGCATATGTTCTGTCTGGTTTTTTTAAAATAATTTTTACTGAAGTATAGTTGTGTTTCTTATTGAAGAATGTTGTGTTTCTGGTGTAGAGCACAGTGATTCAGTATGCATACATATATTTTTTAGATTCTTTTCCATTATAGGTTATTACAAGATATTGAGTATAGTTCCCTGTGCTACACAGTAGGTCCTTGTTGTTTATTTTATATATAGTAGTGTGTATATGTTAATCCTAAACTCCTAATTTATCCCCCCCACTTCCCCTTTGGTAACCATAGTTTGTTTCCTATGTCTGTGAGTCTATTTCTGTTTCGTAAACAAGTTCACTTCTATCATTTTTTTAAGATTCCACAGATAAGTGATATCATATAATATTTATCCTTCTCTGACTTACCTCACTTCATATGATAATCTCCAGGTCCATCCATGTTGCTGCAAATGGCATTGTTTCATTCTTTTTTATGGCTGAGTAACATTCCATTATATACACATGTTCTGTTTTAATAAACATGGCTAAATATTTTCCAAAGTGCGCCAGTTTATCAGCTTGTGCCCCCACTAACCACGTGTGAAGGTTCTGGCCTCCCGTATTTGGCATGCTCTCTCTCCCTTCCCTCCTCCTTCATTGTAGCCATCCTAGTGCGTGTGCGGTGGCGTCTCCTGATTTTAATTTGGAGCGCCTGGCGTGGCCAATTCAGCTGCACACCTTCTTTCCCGAGTTTATTGCTCACTGGGAGTATTCCCTTTTGAGGAGTGTAATGCAGACGTTGAAAAACCACCTTGTCACTACTGGCTCAGCCCTTGCTGAAAGGCCATGCTATCACTATGAGGCTCTAAATAATTCCAAGTTAGCTAGGGGACGAAGGGGAGAACAGTCTCCAAAGCACCGGTCCCTCTCTTGCCCACCAACCACTCCCCGGACAGCACCCACGAGGCAGCGCGGGACGACCTTTATTACCCCTAACCCCAAATTTTAAAGAGTCCTTTCCAGGAGGTGGAAGGAAAGACATTTGGGGCTTTTCATTAGAAAAGAGCCACCGGGTCCAAAAGAACCACTAGAAATTGCCCTCTGCCTTCTCAGCCTCGACCCCGGCCCGCAGAGTTGTCTGAGGGCTACACCCCCGGGGCGCGGAGGCGCTGAGAGGGAACCGGTATCTCTTAAAGCAGAAATGTTAACACCCTCTTAACGGCGGCATCAAGGATGGTGGGGCCCAGAGTCGTTTCCCCGTAAAGGGTTCCCCGCTCTCTTCTCGAAGATGCCTGGGCGCCGGGTGGGAGCGGGGTGGGCTGCGGCCCGGCCGGTCAGTTTGGCGCGAAGGTGAGGAGTAGGACTGGGGCCGCGGTTGTGGGGACTCAAGAGCGCGAGCCCTGCTCACGCCAGGGGTGGCTGCCTGCGTCCTGCTTAACGGAAGCAGCCGGACCCACGAGTCACGTTCTCCTCCCACATCAACGGATCGTTCAAAACAGAATCCTGGGCATCTCGTAGCTGCGCGGGGGGTCCTAACGGCCGCGCAGCCGGCCGGGCGGAAGCGCAGTGGCGGCATCGCTGTCACCCCCGGGCGTTGCCTCCTGGGACCAGCGGAGAGGCGTGGGTGAGCCCGGAGATGGGCGGTTGAGCGGAGCCGCCGGGCCCAACCGCCGTTGCCCGGTCCCGGTGGTGGGTGCGCAGCGCTGTCCCTGTGGCTGGCAGGCGGGAGGACGAGCTTCCGAGCTGGGCTCGGGTAGAGGTGGGTGGTGACTCACGGTTGGGCGGGACTAAGGGAGGAGCGGGTCCTAGGGCTCAGGAGAAACTAGCACGTAGCCTCAGAGTACTTGAGAGAATATTTGTTATTTCCTGAGCACCTACCGTGTCCGAGCCCTGCTCCAGGTGCTGGAGACCTCACAGTGAACGACGTGGGCAATGGTCCTGCCTTCCTGGAGTTTATATTCTAGGGAAGGGATAGACAAGAAAATGCGTGGATGTGTAATAAAATGCCAGACAGTGATAAATCTTATGAAGAAAATATGTAGTAAGAAATGGGGAGGGGACTGGCATATTCAATTGCAGGTGGGGGAAGGAATGGGTCTGAGGAAGTGCCTTTTGACCAAAGACCTGAAGAAAGTAAGAGCCGTAGAAAAACCATCAAGGCAAAGGGAACTGTGCTGGCCTTGAAAGATACCTACCACGAGTTTAAGTGCTCTGCAAATGATAACTCTGTAGGTTTTTGAAAGATGAAAATTGGAATTTCCTTAGAAAATTATGGCTCATTCATTCATTCACTGCAAGTATAGCACCTTACTTTTAAAGAAAAGTATATTTATTTGAGTTAGAAGAGTTGTAGAGGTTTTTGGTTTTTATTTTCTCCCCGAATGATGATGACCTGGAAGCCAAGAACTAGCAGACAGAGGAAAGGAGAGACACTGGGGGGCAGGGGCCGCAGAGAAAAATGAAAAGGAAAGGGTAATAAGGAGGCTGTGGAATAGTCAAAGGAATGGTCTGTCCTAATTCTCCCCTTCCTCCTAATAAACTCAGGAGATAATACTAGTGTTTCACCATACATCTCAGCTGATCCCCAACTAGGCATCCAAGTCAGGAGAGCTGGTCAAGGAGGAAACACTCGGACTTGATAACTGGTTAAGCAGAGTCCTGATTTCTGACTCCACCGCAGCTCACTGATGATGTTTAGGTGAAGCTGTGAGGAGGTGGTTTATTTCAAATATTTTATTAATTTTATATGGCAAAATAAGCCACATTAAATCACAGAATTTTATGACGGCAAGTTCACCTAATCCCTGCTCCTTTTGCTGATGGGGAAACAGTGCTAGTTGGTGACAGAGCAATGACTCAAAATATAGAGGTTCCATTTTGCACCATATTCAGCTCTTTCCGTTTTCTCTCCGTTTACTTGATAAAATTCTTCCCACTGGCTACTGAACAAGTGGAAAGAGCTTTGTTGAGGACCCCAGAATTGAGTTAATCTAAGACACTAGAATTATATGAGGTTTCACCTACTTCCACAAGTACTTATTGGTGTGCCAGTGGGTCGGGGGGCTGACACAGCCTCATCTCTCAAGGAGCTTAAGTAGATAAAGCAAATAAATAACTAGCCAATTACAATTTACAGGAAGCAGTACCTTAAAGAAGAATTGGAGGGCGAGTCAATTCTTAGTATAGCAGAGAGATGGAGCTCAACAAACAGGATGTGAGTATTAAGAATTTATGTCAGATTGGTATCAGCTTGTTTTGTCATGGTTATGTTAGTAATCTCAATACCTGTCGTTTCCCTAAACTTTCGTTGTCTTATTAATGCGGACCTACATAAGTGGTGGTGGGAGAGACTATTGCAGCCAGTAGACTCGGTACATTCCCATATTGTTTTTATTCACAATTAATTAGTATTTGCCATGTGTGGCATTTTGTGCTTTAACATCAAGAATAATAAAAATGATAAAATATCCATGTTCAGCATTGTAATTGCAAACAGGCCTCGGTAAAATTATACACAACTGGACGAGAGGGAATTACCTTAAAAACTGCCATGACTATATAGGTGTGAAGAATCATAGCTGAATTTGCACCATGATGAGAACTCTTCTTATAGAGCCGACTCTAAAGTGTTACTGAGTCATATTACTTGCAAAGCACTGTGATGAAGAGTCACAAAAAGATATTAAAGAATTTATGACCCTTTGGCCTGGGATGGGGACAGGGTAGGCTTCATCTGGTGACTAAATCACATATTGCCTGAAGCCAAGGGTTTAGCCCATGTGATCTATCCAGAAAGACTTTAAATAAGCTCATTCTCAGGGAATTCACTGGAATCTTGAATGGCGGTCTTATCAGACTGCCAGATTCTTTCCCAATTTTTTTATTGGTCAAACTAAGGAAAGCAGAGCTGGGGGAAGAACAAGGCGGGCAATTGCTCTTCCTTAGCACATTTTCCAAAACATCGCATCTTTTGGAAAATCTTAAAAGTCAATACATTTTTAAAGATGGTAGGTCTACATGATAGTTGTTAAGGCTATCTTGGAAAGACATTGGTGGAAACACTGTGAGGACAAGGTGTGAGACACAGAAATCAAGGAGTGATCCTGTTTTAAAATGTGTTCAACGCTTTACCAATGGTGAGCAAAACCACTGTGCCTCCTGTCCACCCCAGCTCCCACCAACTCCCCCTGCTGCATAATTATTTAATAATTAGATTTGACTACTTAAGATTGGATACTACTGTGTTTTTCCATTTCAAAAATCATAGGGTAGTCTACCTCTCTTATTTGTGGGCTTCCTAATTATGCCAACCTTATCATTATTAAGATATCGTATATCGCCGTCGTGGTGGTGGTTTTATTAAAAAAGAAGTACGTGCCTGCGAAACATCTCAATAATAGAGAAATTAAACGACAGAGTCCCCAGAATTTTAGTGGGAATTAAGGATAAGCAAAGGTTTAAGATAGTTGTTGCCGTTGTTACTGGCATTAAAAACAGTGATTTTCCATCAACTGTACCCCAACAAAGACGAAAAACAAAAAAACAGTGATCCGGGCTTCCCTGGTGGCGCAGTGGTTGAGAGTCCGCCTGCCGATGCAGGGGACGCGGGTTCGTGCCCGGTCCGGGAGGATCCCACATGCCGCGGAGCGGCTGGGCTCGTGAGCCATGGCTGCTGAGCCTGCGCGTCCGGAGCCTGTGCTCCGCAGCGGGAGAGGCCACAGCAGTGAGAGGCCCGCGTACCGCAAAAAAAAAAAACAAACAGTGATTTTACTTTTGACAAGGCCATTTTGACATAGCCAGATGCAAATGGCTGTGAAAGTTTGTCCTATTTTATACCTATTAGCCAGACACTATAATTAACTCTTTGGATGACATCGATCTTTGCTGATTATTGTGACAATTAAATTAGATAATATATTCTCAGCACTTAGCAAAGTATTTGGCTGTAAAGGAAAAAAATCTCAGTTTTTCTGCACACCAAGCAATTCTCTGTGGCTCCAACTGGATGTCCTAAAATTTAACTCGATTCTGACACTGTCTAACCAGGTCCCACAAGTAAAGGTCTCAGTCCCACAAGACTGCTGCTGTCCCGACCCCCATACACACATACTTCAGACGCTGGTTGCAAGCCCAGGTTATCACCTGTGCTTCTGACCAACCAGCTTTAGATCAGAGGTTACAATGACGCCCTCCTTGGGTTCCATTAATTTGCTAAAATGGATCACAGACCCCAGGGAAACACTTATGTCTACCAGTTTATTAAAAGATATGATAAAGGATACAGATGAACAACCAGATAAAGAAATACATAGGGCAGGGTCTGGGAGGGTCCTGAGCGTAGGAGCTTCCGTCCCCATGGAGTTGAGGTGCGTCACCCTCCCGGTGTGATGTGTTTACCAACCTGGAAACTTTCCAAACCTCCTACTATTGGGATTTTATGGAGGCCTCCTCACACAGACACGATCAATTATTAACTCCATTTCCAGCCCCTCTCCCCGTTCTGGAGGATGAGGGGTGGGCTGATAATTCCAAGCTTCTAATCACAGCTTGGTCTTGCTGGTGACCAGCCCCCATCCAGGAGCCCATCGACACTCACCTCATCAGAACAAAAGATGTTCCTAGTGCTCTTATCACTTAGGAATTTACAAGCGTTTCGGGAGCTCTGTGTCAGGGACCTGGTCAATGACAATTATTAGAATGAGAGATGTTCCCAGTGTTCTTATGACTCAGGAAATTACAAGGGTTTTAAGAGCCCTATGCCAGGAACCGGGGACAGATATATATATAATCTCACATTGGCATATAGAAGATGTTAAATAATTGGGAATTAATTATTATTTACATACATTTATTCGTGAGGCAGATGTTACTATCTGAAAACAAGGTTTAAGATCTTGAGATATGTTTTTAAGGTCACATAACTAGTGCTAGAGCTGGCCTGTGACCAGTATCTTTATGCCGAAGCTCTCTTTCCTTTCCTCTGTTCTACATTGTTCCCCTACAGACAGATCAAGAGTTCAGAATTCAAGAACAATCAGGAGAAATCAATTGTAGTGTGAAACAGATAACCTACGTTATTATCGACCCATTGAATTTCAGTTCAGGCTCAAGAGGAGATCAGGAAGGAATACAGAGTTAGAAAACAAATGTAAAGACTTTCAAACATCCTTGCTCTCCAGCCGTAGGTAACTCTTTAGCTCGATATGTTAGGGAATGCCATGGAGGTAAAATGACACAGAAACATCACTATACAGTTCATGAAGGGAATCAGACCTATTGTTCTTTCATTCAAGTATTGTTCCTCTGACAAAATAGTTTATGGGATAATAAATACCAATAGAGTTATTTTTCCTGGAAAGAGGTGGTTTCCACATAGTTCTCTGTGACTCACTTATTTATTCAAGTATTTCTTGAGTGATATTATATGACAGGCACTGTTGGTGCCTGAGACTGCCCTCATGGAGCTTATTCTAGTGAAGGAAGTGATAAATTCTATGAAGAAAAATAAAGTAAGGGAGTAGATGGTGGAATGATGGGGAGGGTTGCGTATTCTAAATAATATGGTCATGGAAGGCCTCTCTAAGGTAAATTTGAGCAGAAGCCAGAATAACACTGGAGAGCCAGCCATGAGAAGGAGATCCAAGGAAAGAGTGTTTCACACAGAGGGTGTGTGTAAGGGCCCCGGAGTGTAAAGGTTTAGCAGATTAGAGCAGCGGGTCAAGAACCTCTTCTGTAAAGAGCCAGATAGTAACTGTTTTAGGCTTTGTGGGCCATGTGGTCTCTGTTACAACTATTCAACATGGCTACTAAAGCAGCCACAGACATTATGTAAGGAGGTAGGCATGGTGTGTTACAATGACATTTTATTTACAAAAACAGGCAGAGGCTTGACATCAAAAGCACAGGCCTAGATAGATAGATGGATGGATAGATAGATAGATAGATGGATAGATAGATGGATAGATAGATAGATGGATAGATGGATAGATAGATAGATGGATAGATAGATAGATAGATGGATAGATGGATAGATAGATAGATGGATAGATAGATAGATAGATGGATAGATAGATAGATAGATAGATGGATAGATAGATAGATAGATAGATGGATAGATAGATAGATAGATAGATGGATAGATGGATAGATGGATAGATAGATAGGGCCTCACTAAAATTAAAAGCTTTTGCTCTGCAAAAGACCCTATAAAGAGAGTGAAAAGATAGGCCACAGAAACAATATTTGCAAAGCACATATTGACAAAGGACTTGCATCTAGAAAATAAAAAGCCCTTTCAACACAACTCAACAGTAGAGTATAATCAAGACAGTGTGGTATTAGCATAAGGTTAGACATATAGATCAATGGAATAGAATTGAGAGTACTCAAATAAATCCCATGCATCCGTGTTCAACTGATTTTTCAACAAGGATGGCAAGACCATTCAATGGGGGAGAATAGTGTTTTCAACAAATGTTACAGGGTCAACTGGATAGCCACCTGCAGAAGAGTGAAGTTAGACCCTTACCTCATACCATATACAAAAAGGAACTCAAAATGGATCAAAGACCTAAGTTTAAGAGCTAAAACCATAGAACTCTTAGAAGAACACATAGATATAAATATTTATGGTCTTGGATTAGGCAACAGTTTCTAATATATGACACCAAAAGTATGAGTAACAAATGAAAAAAATAGATATGTTGGACATAATCAAGGTTAAAAACTTTTGGACGTCAAAGGACACCATCAAGAAAGTGAAAAGAGGGGCTTCCCTGGTGACGCAGTGGTTGGGAATCTGCCTGCCAATGCAGGGGACATGGGTTCAATTCCTGGTCCAGGAAGTTCCCACATGCCGCAGAGCAACTAAGCCCGTGCACCACAACTACTGAGCCTGCGCTCTAGAGACCATGCTCCGCAAAGAGAAGCCACCGCAATGAGAAGCCCGTGCACCACAACGAAGAGTAGCCCCTGCTCTCCGAAACCAGAGAAAGCCTGCGCGCAGCAACGAAGACCCAGCGCAGCCAAAGATAAGTAAATAAGTTAATTAATTAAAAAAAAATGAAAAGGCACAGAATGGGAGATAATTTTGGCAAATCATGTATATGATAAGGGACTTGTATCTAGAATATATAAAGACTATTACAATTCAATAATAAAAAGACAACCCAATTTTTTAAATGGGCAAAGGATCTGTGTAGACATTTCTCAGAAGAAGATATAAAAATGGCCAATAAGCACATGAAATGATGCCCAGTACCATTAGCCATTAGAGAAATGCACATCGGAAATCACAATGAAATATTACCTCACACTCACTAGGTTTCTATAATTGAAAATACAGATACTGGAATGCTTTGGCGAGGGTGTGGAGAAATCGAAACCCTGATACAGTGCTGGTAGGAATGTAAAATGGTACAGATGGCAGTTGCTCAAAAAGTTAAACATAGAATTACCCTACAACCCAGAAATTCCACTCCTAGGTGTACCCAAGAGAAATGAAAACATATGTCCACACAAAAACTTGACTTGAGTGCTCATAGCAGCATTATTCATAATAGTGGAAACAACCCAAATGTCTATCCACTGATGCTCGGATAAATGAAATGTGGTGTGTCCAATAAAATGGAATTTTTTTTTTGTCTGTACCGCGTGGCTTGCGGGATCTTAGTTCACCAACCAGGGAACAAACTCCAGCCGTCGGCAGTGGAAGCGCAGAGTCCTGACCACTGGACCACTAGGGAATTCCCTAAAATGGAATATTATTTAACAATAAAAAGAGATAAAGTACCGATACATGCTACAACATGGATGAATCTTGAAAACATTATATTGTACTAAGTAGAAGAAGCCAGTCACAAAAGACCACATATTATTTGATTTCATTTATATGACATGTCTAGAGTAGGCAAATCTATGAAGATAAAGAGTAGACTAGTGGTTGCCCAAGCCTGGGAGTTTGGGGGAAATCGGAGAGTGACTGCTAACGGGTGAGGATTTTCTTTCGGGCGTGATGAAAGTGTTCTACAGTTAATTATGATGGTGGTTGTTGCACAGCCCTGTGAATATACTAAAAACCACTGAATTGTACACTTTAAATGGTGAATTGTATAATATGTGAGTTATATCTCAATAAAGCTGTTATTAAAAAAATCAACAGTTAATAAAATGGGCAAAAGACATTGAGCAGACATTTCAATGAAGAAATTATACAGATGACAAGCACATGAAAGGATGCTCAACATCGTTAGCCACTAGGGAAATGTAAATTAAGGCCACAATAGGTATAACCACGTGCCTTTCAGAATGGCTAAAATGAAAAATAATAACCCCATTTTCTGGCAAGCATGCAGAAGAGCTGGATCCTTCATACATTACTGGTGAAAGTATAAAAGGGTGCAACGACTCTGGTATAGAATATGACAGTTTCTTACAAAACTAAACATGCACTTACCCTATCACCCAGCAATTGCAGTCTTGGGCATTTATCCCAGAGAAATAAAAACGTAATCATAAAAAACCTGTACTTGAAGGTTTATAGCAGCTTTATTTGTCAGAGCCAAAATCTAGAAACAACCTAATTGTCCTTAGGTTGATGAAAGGTTAACAAACTATGGTACATTCCTACCATAGAATACTACTCAGCAATAAAAAGGAACAAACTACTGATACATACAACAACTTGGATGGGTCTCAAGGAAATTATGCTGAGTGAAAAGAAGCAACCTCAAAAGGTTACATGTTATGTGATCTTGTTATGGACTGTATGTTTGTGTTCCCTCAAAATTCATTAAGTTGAAATCTAATCCCAAATGTGATGGTATTTGAAGATGGGGACTTTGGTAGGTAATTAGGTCATGAGGATGGAGCCTTTATGGATGGGATGAGTGTCTTTATAAAAGAAACCAGGGCTTCCCTGGTGGCGCAGTGGTTCAGAGTCCGCCTGCCGATGCAGGGGACACGGGTTCGTGCCCCGGTCCGGGAAGATCCTGCATGCCACGGAGTGACTGGGCCCGTGAGCCATGGCCGCTGAGCCTGAGCGTCTGGAGCCTGTGCTCCGCAACGGGAGAAGCCACAGCAGTGAGAGGCCTGCATACCACAAAAAAAAAAAGAAGCCAGACAGACTTCCCTGGTTACACAGTGGTTAAGAATCCGCCTGCCAGTGCAGGGGACATGAGTTCGAGCCCTGGTCCGGGAGGATCCCATATGCCGCGGAGCAACTAAGCCCGTGCACCACAACTACTGAAGCCTACGCACCTAGAGCCCGTGCTCTGCAACAAGAGAAGCTACCGCAAGGAGAAGCCCACGCACCGCAATGAAGGGTAGCCCCTGCTCACCGCAACTAGAGAAAGCCCGCGCGCAGAAACGAAGACCCAACGCAGCCGAAAATAAATAAATAAGAAGCCAGAGAACTAACTCAGTCTTCCTCTGCTGTGTGAGGACACAGTGAGAAGATGCCTGTCTGAAAACCAGGAAAAGGACCTTAACTAGAACCCAACCATGCTAGCACCTTGATCCTGGACTTGCAGCCTTCAGAACTGTGAGCAACAGATGCGGTTTAAGTCACCCGGTCTATACCCCTCTGTTATGGCAGCCCGGACTAAAATAGGCCCCATTTATATACATTTTTCTCTTTTGTTTCTCGTTATATATACATTTTTAAATGGCAAAGTTATAGAGATGGAGGACAGATTAAGGGTTGCCACCGGTTGGGACTCGGGGCCAGAGATGACCGGCTATAAAAAGAAGCACGAGGGACCCTCCTCCTCCTCCTCTGCCTTCTCCTCCTCCTCGGAGGTATCCTTCTGATAGAGCTACTGATATTTTGTATCTTGACCGGGATGGTGGTCATAAGAACTTACACAAGTGATGAAATGACGTAGAACTGGGCTTCCCTGGTGGCGCAGTGGTTGAGAGTCCGCCTGCCGATGCAGGGGACACGGGTTCGTGCCCCGGTCCGGGAAGATCCCACGTGCCGCGGAGCGGCTGGGCCCGTGAGCCATGGCCGCTGAGCCTGCGCGTTCGGAGCCTGTGCTCCGCAACGGGAGAGGCCACAGCAGCGAGAGGCCCGCGTACCGGAAAAAAAAAAAAATTACGTAGAACTAAACACACACACATAAGTGAGTGTATGTAAAACTGTCAAAATCTGAATACGGTGAGTAGACTTATCAGTATCAGTTCCCTGGTTGTGATATTGTGACTGTGTTATGCAAGATGTTGCCATTAGGGGAAAATGGGTGAGGAACATAACGGGATTTCTGTATTATTTCTAACTACCTGTGAATCTATAATTATCTCAAAAAGTTAAGGAAAAAAAAATTAACGACAACCAAAAACGGGGTAGGGTGCATTTGGCCCATGCATTCAAAGAACAGCAGGGAAGGAGTGTGCTGCCTCCGGAGAAGAGTGGCAGGAAGTGAGGTGGGGAGACAGCCCAGAGCAGATCAGGTAGTGCCCGGTAGTCCATGATGAGATGCTTACCTTTTTTTTTTTTTCTGAATATGTTGGAAGGCCACTGGAAGGATTCCGACCAGGGGACAAGTAAGTGCAGATTTATGTTTTTAAGATCACTGTTTCTGTGAGTGGGAGAATGGACTGTAGGGGGCAAACGTAGAAGCAGAGAGATCAGTTATTTGCTGTTGTATTGGTAGAGATAACGGTGACTTGGACAACGGTGGTAGTAAGGGATAGTAAAAACTGCTAGATTCAACAGGCAGGACTTGCTAATGAATTGGGCATGGGCTTCAAGCGTAATACGGAAGTCAATATTAGTTCCTTGATTTTTTAGCTTAAGCAATTGAGGTAGGAAATTGGAGGAAGAACAAGTTAGGAGAGGAGAGCCAGGAGCCTGGGGCACTCCTGGCTTTGAGATTCTCATTAGCCCTCCATGTGGAGACATCCAAGTCTACAGCCTAAAGACCAGGTCCAACTGGAGTCTGAGATTTGATGTAAATGGTATTTAAAGCCATGGGCCTGGAGGAGGGAACCCAGGGAGTGAGTGTTTGTAGAAAAGTGTCTTAAGGATTGAACTTTGGGAACATTCCAGCATTTAGAAATGCTGATAAAAGGCAGTAAGATAAATGAGAAACCAGAGCAAATTGGTGTATGAAAAGCCAAGGGAAGAAATTTACTCGAACAAGGAGAGAGTGATGAGTTTTGTCAGATGTTTTGGAGTGGTCAGGTTAGAATGATAGAGAATTGACCCTTGGATTTGATAAGATGGAGTTCGCTGAGGACCTTGATAGGATTCGTTCAAACAGAGCAGGAGGGACAAAAGCCTAATTGGAATAGGTTTAATAGAGAATGGTTTGAGGAATTGGAGGAATTTACATTAAAGGGGCGCTTACCTTGAGAAGGGACTTGAGGTCAAGAGAAGCATTATTTCTTTCATTACTCTGAAGGAATGGATGTATTATAAGAATTTTTTATGGTGAAAAATTTTATATTTAGAATTAATCAGCTGGACTCAGGTTAGATGATCCTAATTTTGTTGGCAACCTCTAAAGCATCATAGTCAGTAGCCAGTCGGACACAGGCCTTCTTCTGTCCATCGTAGGTGTCACAGAGCTTCTTCACAGCCTGTCTGATCTGGCGCTTGTTGGCCTTGGCCTCCACAATGAACACAAGTATGTTGTTGTCTTCTGTCTTCTTCATGGCTGACCCAGGTCAGGGGCGCGTGATGATGGCATAGTGGTCAAGCTCGTTTCTCCCGGGGGGCGCCCTTCCAGGGATGTTGGGTTGCCTTCAGAGGCGCAGTGTGTGGATGCCTTTCAGCGCTGCTTCCTTCGCCTTCAGCATCGCCTTTGTGAACAAGGCAAGAATTTCGCAGATGAACACCTTGATACCCACCCTGCTTAAGAAATCATATCTTGTGTGTATTGTAAGATTCTCCTCTAGCTTCTTGCCATGCCAGAAGTATCTACTTTTCTGAAGTTTGTCTTTATCTAAGGGAGAGTGTTGTTAAGAGACATTATGATATGGATCTGGTAGAAAAGGAAAATTTGATGATATAAGGGGAATGCTTTTAGGACAAAATTCTTGAGTAAGGTCAGAGGTAAAGGGATCCAGTTCTGTGGTGGATGGGCTAGCCTTAGGAGATGTTAGACAATCAGTCTATTTCAACAAGAAGCAAATGAGTGTGTGGATACTGATTCAGTCAAATTCGATTTGGTAGGGAAGTAGGAAGATGAGAAATTTCTTTAGTTTTTCAAAGAAATAAGAAATGAGATTATCAGCTAAGTGTGAAAAAGGACAGGGGATCCTGGAAATTTGAGTCTAGAGGAAAAGGTGTGAAACTGTTTTCTTGGACAACAGGGAGTGAATCGATTTGGGAAAATAAAACGGGAGAGCCCACTTGAGATTATCATCTAATTTAATGTGAGACCAATTAGCACGGTTGTGGATTTTTCTCCAGTTATGTTTATTTAGTTAGTGAATGCAAGCAAGTAGAGTAATTAGAACTGGACTTAACAAGGGTTGGGATTTTACCAAGGAATACAGCAGGAGGGAAAGAAGTGCTAGGGAGTTGCAAGTTTATACAAAGGAGGGTTTAAAGTGATGAATCAAACAATTTAAGTTGGGAGGTATGGAAAGTAAAAATAGAAGGATGATGGCAGTGAAAATTTGATAGAGTCAATAGCTTAAAAATCCTACTTCAGTCCAGAAATTGTTGAAGAGGCGATAACGATCAGTGTGAGATGCAAGAAACAGAAGTTTCGGAAGGAGTGCATTTATTACTAATAACCAGGGCTAGGGTGTCACCATGAGAATAAGTGACTAAGGTGGGCTGGAAAACAAGATGATTGGAAATGAGCGGATAAGACACTGAGGCCAGCTCATGGGATGAATTGTGTCCAAGGATGACGAAGTCACTAGAAATGAGGACAGCAGGAGTTGTGTAACCAAGAGGATGAGTCAGGTTTTTAAATTTCCAGGGAATGAGGGGAAGTGGCCCAGGAGATCAGCAGATTGCAATATCCTGATGGCATGTACTTCAAAGGACCTGAGTCTTTGAGGCACTAGAGGAGGAGAAATAGTTCGGATTAGGCAATGTGGAGCTTCCTGACTTATAATGAAATGCTGACCCCACTCTGGGACTTGTAGAGGAGTGAGATCCTCTAACTCGAAAGGTCAGAAAAAGGGATCACGGCATTTACACTGGACTATGAAAGATGAAATGAATTTTGAGACAAACAGATTTGGAAGGATGTTTCCAGCCAGAGAAGATGCTGTTACCCAAGCAGAGGGAGCCAAACCTGGCAGTTCCATCGGCGACTGGTGCTTCTTGCCAATCTGCCTTCAGGCCTGTCCCCGTGTCACCGAGAGCGTCCTGGTGTCACCACGTCTGGTTAGCAATCGGCCGCCAGGTGGCGATGTGTGCCTTTGGGGCTCCCTTCCTGGTCCTGTGGGTTTACAGGGGCTGGAAATGAGAATCCAGCTGAGTCCAGATGAGGTGAGCTAGTGATGGGTTGGTGTATTCAGTTAGGCCTGAGAGTGCTGTCCTAGCAATGAATGGGCAAAAGAAGGGTAAACTTGAGAACATTTAGGCAAAAGGTCAGGTAGAAGGTAAAAGGAAAGGAAGCTGTTCATGATAAGCTTTTTTTTTTTTTTTTTGGCTGCGTTGGGTCTTTGTTGCTGTGCAGGCTTTCTGTAGTTGCGGCGAGCCGGGGCTACTCTTCATGCGGTGCGCTGGCTTCTCATTGCGGTGGCTTCTCTTGTTGCAGAGCATGGGCTCTAGGGCGCGGGCTTCAGTAGTTGTGCTGCAAGGGCTCAGCAGTTGTGGCTTGCGGGCTCTAGAGCGCAGGCTCAGTAGTTGTGGTGCATGGGCTTAGTTGCTCCAACGCATGTGGGATCTTCCTGGACCAGGGCTCGAACCTGTGTCCCCTGCATTACCAGGCGGATTCTTAACCACTGCGCCACCAGGGAAGTCCCCGTACGATCGGCTTTGATGGGGTATAAGAAATAGAACCACAGAGAAAGGAACAGATTTAGGGTGGAAGGTGGGTGCCAGAGCAACACAGAAAGAAAGAAAGAAGCAGTGATCTCCCTTTTGGCTTGTTTACTCAGAAAATAATTTTGGAAAACTATGTACCCCCCACCTCACATACACGCTTTTTTTTTTTTTGCGGTACGCGGGTCTTTCACTGCTGTGGCCTCTCCCATTGTGGAGCACAGGCTCCGGATGCACAGGCTCAGCGGCCACGGCTCACGGGCCCAGCTGCTCCGCGGCATGTGGGATCTTCCCGGACCGGGGCACGAACCCGTGTCCCCTGCATCGGCAGGCAGATTCTCAACCACTACGCCACCAGGGAAGCCCAATTTATGACTTTTTAATAGCCACTAGCAGATTTACTTTTCTAAATATGTTTCATCCAATACTGAGTATTTTTTCATTTTTTTTTTCATTTCTGTGGCTAAGACAGATAGACAGCAGGGAAAAATGAACCAGAAGTATGCAGGGTGACTGGAGTTGAACTTTTTTTCAGTCTATGCATGGATGATTGAAAATTATCAATATCATATTCCTCAGCCTAAGGGGAAAGCAAAAAGTACTTTTATTTATTGTGTTTGGCACTTCCTCCACTTTTTCTGATTTAATCCTCCTAACAACCCATGGGATGGAACAGAACTTTAGCTCCCTGTTGAGAGTTGCCACATGAAATAGTTCTGTGGTATAGGTATGTCCCAAACATTTCATGGGACATATTTATACTAAAAGAATTATTCATTGTTTACCTGAAATTCAAATTTAATGGCATTCTATTAGTTTATTTTTTTGTTTTTGCTAGATCTGACAACTCTACCTGTTTCTTTTATCCCACGTATTAAAAATAAATTACTTTCTTCAAAACACATTGCACAACTTAAACAAATTCCCTAGCTAATACTCCTTATTTTACTGGTGTTTGGATTGTAAGAGGGGCCAAAAGTTAAAGGCAAAAGGTTGTTAATGTTTTGGATAACTTTTGTAGGAATCCACTGAAGGAACTGTAGGAGATCCCAGAAATGTAACTTCTATTTCCAGATTTATCTATGAGTCTCAGGTCCTCAATCCTAATTTTAATTAAGAATTAATTAATTCTTTTAATTAATTAAGAATTATCTCGTTCTCTTTACAAATTGACCTTGTGAAAAGATATGTTGTGGAAATCTTATGAGAATTGTAAAATTTTAAAACTGGAAGGGACCTTAGAGATGATCTAATTCTTAGAGTTTCTAGAACCTAACTTAATCCTAAGCAAGAACCAGTGTCTCCAGGCAATGAGAGGTCTTTGGAGATGGGAACTCCTGCACCTACTGCCAGGAGATGTCAACCTACCTCACCTTTCCCCTTTTCCTGCTTATGCTCTGTCCCAGACATCTCTCCTTGTCTGAGTACCTAACATTCCAAATATCTTTCGTTCTTAAATTATAAAGTGTTATCTATGGCTCCACGGGGTTGGTGATAAAAGCCAAGCAGGAGAGAGAAAGTGAAATGCAACCGTTCAAGATGAAAATAAACGTGCCCCCAGCGTGGGGAAGTCCCCCTGGTAAAAACTGTGGCAAGTTGAAAAAAAAAAACAACCTGTGGCGAGTCGGAGGAGGAATAGTTCTTTCCAACACAGGAGAAAGAGAAGGGAAGGTCAATCCACACAGCCTTCTTACAGTGGATAAACTTAAGGTTATCCTTCCAAACCCGATTCACCGTGAGGAATGCTAAGGAAGATCACCTGATCATCTAATGAGTATGTAACCTTGCCTCTGTTCTAGAGAAACAAACTGAGAAATAGCTGAAATATTTCCTAAAAGATTTTATCCTACAAGGAGGGCCCCCAGCACTCAGAAATGTTCTTTCTCCATGATCAGATAGCACATATCTTGAAGCTTAGCAGTCGCTTTAAGCCTTGATATGTCTTTCTATGGTATACGGAGAATTGTGCCTAGGACCCAATATGTAGTAGTTGATCAGTAGACGTTTATTGAATGAATACCCCACCGACAGGTTTTGTATTTTTTTTCCTGCTTTGTCACAACTATTTCTATGCCTTATTTTCCCATCTGTATTTTCGGAAAAATAAAATCAAACAGAAAATCATAAGATCTGCCTCTCAAGGAAATTTCCTTGAGAGCAGAGGTTTGCATTAAAAGTACTTTTTAAGTCCTTTTGATACCTGATATTCTGAGCCTCCTGCCAGTACCTCAGTTCAAGCCATTGTCATCTATTATAGAAAGCTCCTAATTAGTTTTAGTACAATCAGTAATCTTTCTAAAATCTGTGTTCATGTTTTTACCGTACTTAACCTACTGGCTCTCTGTGGTCCTCAGACTAAAGTCCAGACTCTTTCACCTGGTATATCAGGCCATTTGTGATACGATCCCTGCTTACTTCCCAGCTTCTTCTCATCCCTTGGCCCCCTACAGGTCAGCCATGTGGACATTTTTGCAGGATCACAAACACACCATAGTCCAACCTTCCAGCCCATTCTCACTCTGCCCCCTCAACCTAGAACACAATTTTCTCCTATCTCCCTACCTCCTACTTTGTCAGGGCAACTACCACGGAGCCTTCAGGTCTTTCTCAACCTACCTTCTCAAAGGGGAAGCCTTCTGGACAATACCACACCCCTTCCTCCTGTGCATTTTTTATTTCTCCCTCAGGTCCTCCATGCAAGACTGTAAATCAGGCACGGCTGGGCTGTGGGAAGGAAGGCGCTATTGGCATAAACCGTGACGTGAATGGTAGTCTGGGTGTGCAGACACAATTGGCACAATCTTATGTGGTGTCACCATGGGAGTTTATGAGTCCCATAAGTCTAATATTCTGTAGTGATATTGCCTATTGTTCTCCCCCTCGGAACTGCAATCTTGGTAATCTAGGCCCTGTTCTGAGTGCCGGAAGAAAACAAAGGGACTCTAAAGGAATTCATATGTGCACTCAACTATAGTACATAAGATTATGGTTAGTCCTATAATAGAACTGCAAAAAAAAATAAGGGGGGGATACTGTGTAAGCACGCAGGAGGGCATAATTAACTGTTCCTGAGGATTGGAAAGAACGCAAGTGGAGGGACATTTGAGCTGGGCCTCGGAGGTATGGCAACAGGCAGAAAAGGTAAATAACCATATTTCAGGCAGAGAAAATCACAATAAAAAGAGTACAGATGTATTTTGTGTGATCAGATTAGATAGGAGTGAATGAAATTGTGTAAGGCCTTGAGTGCTTCCTGTATCAATGTGAATTTTCTTCTGTAGGCAACAAATCATTGAAGAGTTTGGAGTACAGCAGTGATATAATCAGATCTGTGTTTAAAAGTATTTTTCACTGAAAACAATGTATACTTATTCTTTTTTCTTTTTTTTAAGTTTATTCCAGAAAAATAGATATCAGATAAAGTGAAAGGTCTCTATAATCTTACTCACTAGAGTTAATCATTTGGTGTAATGCTCCGTATTTTTTCCTGTGCACATGTGCGTTTGTTTATGTGTTTATATATAACTCATTTGTTTATAAGGAATGACATCATTCTAACCATACTTTTGACCACTACCTTTTTTGAAGTAATGTTGTGTATATTCTATGGGGTGGCAGATCACACAACATTATCAACTACAGCAAAAATGTGAGGCATGTGTACTCATATTTTTACTACTTCAATATTAATGCACATAGAAATTATATCTTATTTTACCTAGAAGATGCGACAAATTAAAAAGAGTGATCAATATTCTGTTTTGGGGGCTTCCCTTGTGGCGCAGTGGTTAAGAATCCGCCTGCCGATGCATGGGACACAGGTTCGATCCCTGGTCTGGGAAAATCCCACATGCCGCAGAGCAGCTAAGCCTGTGCTCCACAACTACTGAGCCTGTGCTCTAGAGCCTGCGAGCCACAACTACTGAAGCCCAGGCACCCTAGAGCCTAGCCCATGCACTGCAACTACTGAGCCTATGCGCCGCAACTACTGAAGCCCGCGTGCTCTAGGGCCTACGTGTCACAACTACTAAGCCCACGTGTTGCAACTACTGAAGCCCCTGCACCTAGAGCCTGTGCTCTGCAACAAGAGAAGCCACCGCAATGAACAGGCTGTACACCTCAACGAAGAGTAACCCCCGCTCGCCGCAAGTAGAGAAAGCCCTCGTGTAGCAATGAAGACCCAACGCAGCCAAAAATAAATTTAAAAAACTTTTTTAATGTAGACAAGGACTTATAAAAATAAATAAATAAACAAAAAATTATACATGTATACAAACAGAGCATGCATATGTATTCTATAATGTGCATACATATATAACATGTGTGTTCATATATGTGTATACACACCCCCAAAGTTTTTAATAATGGTTAATCTTGAAATTTAATAGGAATGCAGTGTATGTCTTTAACTTTTTACTTTTTAGATTTGTGTATTTAAATTTTTTTTTAATAATGAACATATGTATTATTTTTAAAATATATACCTAGACATATTTTCGAGTCAATATATATAGTTATATTTCATTCTTTTTAACAACTACATAGTATTTCATCAATAGCTACACCATTGATTTATTCTACAGTTATGGAGCGTCCACTCTCCCGCAGATCTCAGGCTGAGCATTGAAGGAAGCAGCGAACACTTAAAATAGAAATTAACAGAGAATTCCCTGGCGTCTGGACTCTGAGCTCTCACTGCCGAGGTCGTGGATTCAATCACTGGTCAGGGAACTAAGGTCCTGCAAGCGGCCAAAAAAACCCCAGCAACTGCAAGAGAAGGAGCTTCACAGGAAGGATGACTAGGAAAGGCCTTTCTCAGTAGTGAACATGCTACAGTGATAAAAATACAACTTTTTTTTTTTTTTGGCTGCGTTGGGTCTTCATTGCTGCATGCGGGCTTTCTCTAGTTGCGGTGTGGGGGACTACTCATCGCGGTGGCTTCTTTTGTTGCAAAGCACGGGCTTTAGGCGCGCAGGCTTCAGTAGTTGTGGCTCACGGGCTCTAGAGTGCAGGCTCAGTAGTTGTGGCGCACGGGCTTAGCTGCTCCACAGCATGTAGGATCTTCCCAGGCCAGGGCTCAAACCCCTATCCCTGCATTGGCAGGCGGACTCTTAACCACTGCGCCACCAGGGAAGCCCTGTATGGTTCTTATTTTATTGTTCCTTTCTCTTTGTATATTATGAAAACGAAGACTTTGTCATGGCTTTCACACATTTTTGCCAGTTTTTCTTTAAAAAAGGTTTTGATGATGTTTTATCACAATAGAAAGTTTTAATTTTATGTGGTTAGAAGTATAAGTTTTATCCTTTATAATTCACATATACTTTGCTTAAAACAGATCTGTATTAAAAAGACAACTATAAAAAAAAATAATAAAAAAATAAAAAAATAAAAAGACAACTATAGTTATATGGAGGTATATGATAGGTGGGTGGGGAGGAGATGTTGAGGAAATTTAAGAAAATGAGACCATTTAGTTATTCACTGTAAACTGAGGCAGTGGCTATGAGCATGGGGAATAGAAGACAGATTTGAGGAATTTTTTTTTTTAATATAACACCTTTACTGAGATATAGTTTACATATACAGTTCACCTACTTAAAGTGTTACAGTTCAAGGGTTTTTAAGTATATTCACAGACATGTGCAACCATTAATCAATTTTAAAACATTTTATCACCCCCACGAGAAGCCCCATAACCATTAGCAGTCATTCTGCATTCCTCTTTAATTGCTTCCAGCCTCTGGTAACCAGTAAACTACTTCTGTCTATAGATTTGCCTGTTGTGGACATTTCATGGATGGAATCATAAAATATGTGACCTAATGTGACTGGCTTCTGTCACTTAGCATGATGTTTCAAGGTTCATCCATGTTGCAGCGTGTATTAATACTTCATTTCTTTCTATGAACAAATAATATTTCATTGTATGATGATTATTATTGCATTTGTTTATCCATTGACCAGTTGATGGACATTTGGGTTTTTTCCATTTTTGGCTATTATGAATAATGCTGTTATGAACATTCTTGTTCAAGTTTTTATGTGGATATAGGCTTCCAGTTCCCTTGGGTATATATATTGGAGTGAAACTGCCAGGTCATATGGTAACTCTGTTTAACTTTATGAGGAACTACCGAACTATTTTCCAAAGCACTGTACCATCTTACATACCCACAAGCAATGTACGAGGGTTCTAATTTCTTCATATCCTCACCAACAATTGTTATTATGTATCTTTTTTTTATTACAGCATTCTAGTGGCTATAAAGCGCTATCTCATTATGAGTTTGACTTTCATTTCCTCATTGACTAAAGATGTTGAACGTGTTCTTTGCTTATTGGTCATTTGTATACCTTCTTTGGAGACATGTCTGTTCAAGTCCTTTGTCCATTTTTTAATTGTATTGTCTTTTTGTTCAGTTGTAAATTCTTACATATTCTGGATGTGCCCTTTATCGGGTATATGAGTTATGTTTGCTCATGTTGTATAGGTTGTCTTTTCACTTTTTTTGGTGGTATTCTTTGAAGCACAAAAATTTTTATGTTGATGAAGTCCAATTAATCTAATTTTCCTCTTGTTACTTGTACTTATGATGTCATATCACAAAAGCTCTTTCTAACTCAAGTCGGAAAGGTTTATGTTCAGATCTGTTATCCATTTTGAGTTAATTTTTATTTATGGTGTGAGGAAGGGATCCGACTTCATTCTTATGCTTGTGGATAGCCAATTGTTAACAGCATCTTTTCAAAACAAGATTTGATTTTGTCAATAACTATTCAGGGATTGAGGGACATTTTTTGAAAGCAGACTTGAAAGGACTTGACAACTGGAAGGTGAAGGAGATACAGGAGTGAAAAATTTTTGTTTGGGAGCTAGATAACTAGTAATGCCATTAACCAGTGCGGGCAAATCAACTAGAGGAGGAAGAGCAGAAGCAGCTTTGGAAGATTGGTTTGAGGGATGTTGAGCTTGAGATACTTACAGGATGTTCATGTGCAGATTCATGACAGGCCATTGTACATTTGGCTTGGAATTCAAAAGAATGTTTGGAGTGAAAAACCATAGATTTGGAAGTCCCCTTCTTCTGTGGGAAAAGTTGAGATAACCGAGAATCTGGTCAGAGATAAACCTGACATTTAAGAATCACTGAGGGGGAAGAATCAATGAAAAAGAAGTAGAATTAGGAATGAGAGAGGTTGAGAAGGCTACCTAGAGAATGGTGTGGGTGCTGAGGGAGGTTGGGGAGCTCATTAGCAATTTAAATGTTGAAGAGAATTTGATTAGGATAATAGCCAAGGAGGTCACTGGCTCTGCAGTTAGGTCATTCCTGTTTTTTGCAGCTGAAGAAGCTTCAACAGAGATGTTGCAATGGAATGTGGGGAAGAGTGCTTGAACCTTCAAGCAAAAAGTACATGTGTCCCTTGGAAATTATTGCTAAAGACTATAACTACCATCTTGGTAGCCTAAGGGAAGGAGCACGAAGAAGGCCCAATGCTTCTCTTTTCCTTTGATTGTGGCTGCATACTCCAGTACTTAACACAGCTGAGATAAGCCTGGAATGTTGTAGCAAAACTTTCTAAAGACTAGGAGATAAAAGAAGAGAAAAAGAATACTACAAGAGTTATGAGTAATAGATGTTTTACTTTTAGCGAGGTGATTCATTACAGAGCTATCTTCCTGAGAAGCTCCTGGCCTAGTTCCACGTGTCAGAGGCCAGCGTCACCTTGTACCTCTTGGGAGGGTCCTCAGACACCTCTAAACTCAAAGTCTAAGGGAGCAAGGTCAAGTTTCCTTATACATATGTGTAAGAGTTCTGGTTTTCTTTTTGTGGACCCACCTCTTTTCTCTAGATATGGGAATGTCCACTTTTTTCAGGGAGAAGCTACCTTCTCACAAAGGTGTGGCCATAGGATTAATCATTATTTCAATAAAATAAATAAGAATTCCAGTCACACCAAAAATATTGTTAGTAACAGGTACGTAATTTCATATAGAGGGCTGAACGTCTGTGAGACCATAGACATTCTGAAATAACTTGATGTTGAATGGGAGGGAAAGAAAAAGAAACAGAGTGTAGGTCACTCCTTGGAGGATTTTGACAGTGAAGGACAGAGTACCTTATGGGAAGTAGAGGTATAGAAAGAATGAGAGTGCTTCAGGATGGTGGTACTTTAGAATCCCTTGGCAGCAGGGATAGATAAGCAGGAAGTGAGAAACTTAAGGCAGAGACAGGAATAATGGACAGAACAGTGTCTTGAAGCATGGGTGGGCTAAAATATGGAGAGGAGGATGGAAACCTCTAAAATAGGCAGGATCTAGAAGGAATGGATTAAAGGTAAAGTGAGGGTAAGGAATGAAAATTAGCAAAATATATTTTCTGAAAAAGCATGGAGTCTGGCCATCTGGGTAAATGGGGAAAACAAGGGTTTGAAGAGGCTGGGAAAAGGTTTATTTCTCTGAATGCAATATTTTCTCCATACCCTAACACCTTGAGCAGTGCTTCTGCAGAGAGATGTCATTTCCTGTACTTAACCCTCCAAAGGTAAATGCTTTTGGTTGAATGAGTCCCTTGCCTAACAGTCCTTGTGTTTTACCCACCTGAAAAATCCCCAGGATTGGTTTAGCCTTCTTTGATACTACCCCCAGGATGCTAAGAAAAATAAACGCAACCTGGAAGAGGATGGTACCATTATAAATTCATAGTCACCCATCTCACTGAGATATTAATAATGTTCAGCGATCTGTAATCATCTAATCCAAGTTTTTACCAAATTGAGGAACAATAATCCAGTTTATCTATATTATTATTTGCTTATCCATTTATTCAACAAATACTAATTGAGTGTCTAGTATGTACAGGCTCCTTCTAGATGTTAAGTATATGGGACAAATAATGTTGATAGACAAGGTCCCTGTTGTAATGGGGTCAGATGATAACCAGAGAAATATTTCCAGATAGTGATAAGACCTATGAAAAAAATTAAAACAGAAATGTGATAAATGGTGAGTGGGTAGGACAACATAGATAGCCTGGTGAAGGAGACCTTTTTGAGGAAGAGGCTTTGAGCTCAGACTTAAATGACAAGAAGGAGTCAGACATTTGAAAACCTTGTGAAGACATCTCCAGGCAGTCCTGTGCCAGAAGTGAACTTGATATAATAGAAGGACAGGAAAACAAAACAAAACAAAACTAAACAACCCTCCTATGGCTAGAGCTTAATGAATCAAGGGAATAGTGGTAGATAGTAAGGCAGGAAAAAGAGGTAGAGGCCAGGTACAGTTTTGACACTTCTGTGAAAAATGAGTTATAGAAGAATAGGAATGAAATCAGTAAGACTGATTAAGAGACTACTGCAGCAGATCAAATGACAGATTTTGATGGTTTTGACAAGGGTGCTGCGGTGGAGATAGGAGAGTGGAAGGAATCTGGGTAGATTCTGGAGGTAAAGCTGACAGTTCTTGCTGTTGGATTAGATGTGGGAGGTGGGAGAGAAATCCTGCATAGCTCCTAGCATTTTGGCTTTGGCAAAGGGGTGAATAGTAATAATGTTTACTAGATGGAGGAGAGTAAGGAAGGAAAAGATTTGGGGGGTTGGAAGAGAAACCGGTACTTCTGTCTGGCTATGCTTGGTTTGAGATGCCTTTTGGCCATTCAGATGCAGATATCGGACAAGCTATAGATCTATGACTGGAAATCAGGAAGTAAGTCAGCAGTGAGAAACTTACTACCTTTCAAGGTAGCCTATTATGTATTGGATAGCTCTAATTACCAGCAAGTTCTTTCTATTACATTGAGATGATTATAAGTGTAGTATAAATATGATGCCCATTTCCATCTGAGGTTACTGAAAAATACATATTTTTGGAAACACAGCAAATGTCTGAAGGAAATTAGCATGCTCTCTCCTAATGTCTTTTATTCTCTAAGCTAATAATCCTAGTTTCCCCAGCTGCTCTGCAGGACCTTGTTTCCAGATTCTTCAACATCCTGGTCACATCCTTTTTAAAGTAGGATGCCAAGGACTAAAGTGCCCTGAATAACACACCCAAAATGTGGGACTGTTTTCCCTCTGATTTGTTATTCTTTCAGAAATATGTTCACTTTTTATAATTTGTCTGTGTTCTGTCTTGTCATTTATGTGTTAGGGTCCCTGCCTGAGGCATGCGACATTTCTTCTAATTTTCTCCTAATCTGTTGTTGATTTGAAAATCAAATAACCAACTTATGCTTTGTATCAGATATTAACAGTTTGCTTTGTATGTTTGGAGTATTTTATAATAACTTAAAATGGAGAGAGAGTATGTGCTTTCTGAGAGGGGCCACCTGAGCCATTCTGTGAGTAAAGCTTTGAACTCTAGTGAGAAATTTTTTTTTCCTTACTTTGTTTTTCTAATCTATATTCAAAATAAGTGAGTTTTTCAAATAGTTGATTTCCAGATGGGAAAGGTATTTCAGTCCTTTACGAAAGGAACTTCTTAGAGATTTTCTCAGTCTAGGGCACTTGTTCTCAACTTGCGGTGATTTTGCTCCCCAGGGCCATTTGGTAATTTCTGCAGACTTATTTCACTGCTATGACTTGTGGCAAAGAGAATGCCACCTACATCTAGTGGGTAGGGTCCAGGGATGCTGCAAAACATCCCACAATGCACAGGACAGGCCCCAGTAACAAAGAGTTATCTGGCCCCAAATGCCAGTAGTACCTAGATTTACAAACCGGGGACCATGGTATCTCCCTGATGTTGTTTACTAACCTCATTGAAAAAAAAAAAGGTTAATAAGACCTACGTGAAAAAAATCGACACAATTTAAACTTAATGAATTAATTCTGCTTCCAACTGATCACTGCACTCTCCCTTTATCTCATGCCAACCATCTGTTAATAATCTTTCTATAATTTAATGGGACAATATTGAAGCACAACTTTTTTTCACCTAAGAAAATGTTTTCAGAGCCCCAATTTTCTGTCACCGCTCTCAGTCTCCATCCTGTCTAGAATATTAACAATGTTCAGTGATCACATTTGGACGTTATTTTCATATGCTCTCATTTAAAGCAAAATCAGGGAGGTCCCTGGTGGTCTAGTGATTAGGATTCAGTGCTTTCGCTGCCAAGGGCCCGGGTTCAGTCCCTGGTTGGGGAATTGAGATCCCACAAGCCTCAAGGCGTGGCCTAAATAAATAAATAAATATTATAAATAGAGTTAAATCATGGTCTCATTTATCTCACTGACCTTTCTGGCCTTTCCTTTCTCTTCCCCATATTTTGCTCATTCTTTCCATCTGTAAGGTCATGTTTCTTGAGAAGAGGAACAATCCTGCTTTTCTACTAGATAAATACAACACAACTTAGACCAGAAGCTCTGTTCTCCTTATCTTTCAGGTGCCCCAATGAGGCATGTGGCTATTCTGGGACGTGGCTGTGCAGACATGTTCACTAGTTTGCTATTAGTGAGACAGGCGGAGGCGGAGTCACTGTCCTGTCACTGGCTGTACTTAGAGGCCAAGGTGTGGGCACCAAGAGGAATGCTTTTTACTGCATGTGCTCCATGCTGGGAGCAGCTCCAGTCTTTTCCTGGGGCCGTTTTGTTTCTTAATATTGATGGCAGCTGTCAAGATCAAAGAGGAACTAGTGAGACAGGGGTAAATAGCTTCACTCTCAGGGTACCTGAAAGGAGCAAAGGCTGATGGAAACTCTGAAGTGCAAGGGGAGCAATAAATTCTTTCTTTAGCCACACCCAGAAACAACAACTAGGTAGCTCTTTTCAGATGCTTCTAAGTTTTCAAATTACAACTGTGATACCACTCAGAATCTAGTGGCAAAAAATAAGCCTTCCCCAATACCTTTGTGTTCTAGAGCTAGAGATTCATTCATTCATTCAGGTATTCACTGAGTATGTCTACATGTACCAGGCACAAAAATGAACCAGGGAAACTTCTAAACATTTGGAAATTTCGAGTGTGTGTTTGAGAGAGAAATGATGAGTGCATACCTAATTAGTAGTCAAAATATTTACATAATTGATCTCCTTTCTTCCATGGGGTAATAATTGCTCTGCATGCATGAATCCCCAAGTATTTGTACAGACAGTGTGTTTGAGATGGCAGGGAGTAAATCAGCTGAGGTCCTTCCCCTTCAGCCTTTTAGGATTAGAGAATTGAGACACAGATTTAACAACTTAACTAATATTAACATAGTGTATAGCACAGCAAGTTAATGCCATAGTCTGAGCAGCTACCTGGGTCTTCTAACTTCCAACCTTGTCATTGTTCTAAAAATATACGTGAGAGAAGATTGTTCGCAGAAAACGCTCTCTGCCACTGTACCAAGTTGGTTTCTATCTAGAAAGCCTTCTGGCTGAAACAATGGATAGGATAATGAAATGAAGTAACAGAGTTTGGGGTTCAGAGCTGGGGTGGAGGGATGAAATGGAGAGGGGAACTTAGAAGAAGCACAGAGTGAGGAGACTATATTTTAGTTGTGGCAAAGCATGTAAGATAAAAGTGATGTATTTGGTGTCTCTGGAGTACAAGTGGTATGTTGGTGCTGTAAAAAAGAGAAAAAATGCGGTAAGATTTTGCTTTATTCTTCAACTAAGGGCTTACACTCAAAGTAGCATGTCAGGGCTTCCCCGGTGGCGCAGTGGTTGAGAGTCCGCCTGCCGATGCAAGGGACACGGGTTCGTGCCCCGGTCTGGGAAGATCCCACATGCCGCGGAGAGGCTAGGCCCGTGAGCCATGGCCGCTGAGCCTGCGCGTCCGGAGCCTGTGCTCCGCAACGGGAGAGGCCACAACAGTGAAAGGCCCGCATAACGCAAAAACAAACAAACAAAGTAGCATGTCCAGTATTCAAAGACTGCTGCAGCAGAGCCTGAACTTGGTTTTAGAAAAGTGTTCTCTCTTACTAGATTCCTGTAAGGACCCTACTCTTCAGCAAAACTGGACAAAGCACTCTTCCCCAATCCTCTGCACAGACTTCCTAGCACCATTCCTTTGCCCAGGCCATCCCATAGAGATGCCCTTCTCTAATCTCTGCCTACCTCTTATCTTACCCATCTTTCAAGAGCTATTCCAAATTCTAACTTCTGGAAGATTCTAACTTCAGAAGCCTTTCTGGATTGTTTCCACATGAATAAAGTCTCTCAATTCTCTGACTTCCTTCAGCACTTTCTTTTCCGGTGCCCTCCATGGGCCAAATTGTAATCAAGCCGACGGCAGGAACGTGGGGGGCTCTGCACTGTTCAGCAGAGTACTGTGCGGTTTTGTAGGCTCTCTCGGCATATATGTATGTATGTATTATAATTTTTCTAAAAATTGCCTTTAAAAAAAAAATTAAAATCTTCTCAGAGTTAGAAAACTGTTGTTTTTATTAGATGTTATCTTCTCCAAAAATTGAGAGGTCCAAGAATGCAGCTAAGGGGCAGAAATAGAGAATGGATTTGGAAGAAGCAAAGTTTCTGGCTAAGATATGGGGACAAGTATGACTTTAGGTACAGGGAGATATTGGAAAAGAGAATCAGAGAGACAAAAGGAGCCTGAAGATGGTGGCTTATAACCTGGGGAAATGGAAAGAAAAGACAAAGGAGCCAGAAAGAGAAGGAACTGTAGAAATTTTGAGATACAAATATTGAGATGGATGGAGGAACAGTCAAGAGACTAAAAGGGTTATGTCAAAGGGAAAGACCTTAGCTTTTGCTTGTCTTTGGGAGGTTCCTTTTCATACATGTCAGAAAAGGAAATGGAAAACAATACAGAAGTAAGCAAGTAAGCATATCCTCTTTATAACCTCCTGCTGGTCCCTTCCTTGGAAATTGAAATGACTCATGGAGGCATATGAGAATGAATAAACACTTCCCAGGAACGGTCTCTGTTCTTAGCAAGGTTCTGTCTGCAGCTGTTTCCTCCAGAATCCTGTATGATCTGGTTCAAGACATGACTGTGTCTTTCCCCTCCGTGTCTCTACATATATTTCAGGTCCCTGGGTTTGCTTATGTCTATTGCCTTAATGCCTCTGTTCTGTTCCTCTAACTGTGGGCTGTATGTCTCCATCCATTTCTGTAAGTTGTTTATGGTATCTTATCACTTGTGCAGTTCCTCTTATTTATTTATTTATTTTGGCTGCGTTGGTCTTCGTTGCTGCCCGCAGGCTTTCTCTAGTTGCAGTGAGCAGGGGCTACTCTTCGTTGTGGTGCGCGGGCTTCTCATTGTGGTGGCTTCTCTTGTTGCAGAGCATGGGCTCTAGGCACGCGGGCTTCAGTAGTTGTGGCAATGTGGGCTCAGTAGTTGTGGCTCACAGGCTCGGTAGTTGTGGCTCGCGGGCTTAGTTGCTCCACAGGATGTGGGATTTTCCTGGACCAAGGCTCAAGCCCATGTGTCCATGGCATTGGCAGGCGGATTCTTAACCACTGTGCCACCAGGGGAGTCCCTGCAGTTCCTCTTTTGACTGTCTGAAGTCTCATCTATGTCTGTGCCTTTTCCTTTTGCCTTAGTCTTTTATTTTTCTCTCTGTACTCTCCCACTCTGCTTCTGTCACTGCTTTTCTTTACCAGTTGGCTTACTGTGGTCCCATCCCCATAGCAACCCCTCTCTGGGGAGGAATGAGGGGAAAGGGAAAGAAGAGAGAGCCTAGAATTAGATGGACAGGGAGAAGCTGGGTTGGAGTTGGAGGGTGACCTTTTGGATTGAGTCCTGAAACAGAGTACAGACAAACTATGTAGATGGATGCCAGCCAAACTACACAAACTCCTACCGGAACATATACTGGGTGCCCAAATCCAGTCCCAGCTCGTAAATTCGTCCTGTGTTTCATTCTGCCAGGCTTGTCATCTTTTATTCCCTCTCCTGTGATCCAGATTAACTCTTTCTTTCTGTTTATAAGCTTTATGATTTTTATACCTGTGTGGTTTTGGGTGTATTGTCACCTTGAAAAGTGATTTTCTTAAAGATTCATGAATATTCACGTTGGAACCACGAGGTCTTTCTTTAGATGTACTCGGGTTTTTCACTAGGATTCCTCTGGACACCTTAATTTTTTTTTTTTTTTTTTTTTGGCCATGCTGGGAGGCTTGCAGGATCTTACTTCCCCAATCAGGGATGAAAACCAGGCCCTCGGCAGTGAAAACGTGGAGTCCCAACCACTGGACTGCCGGGGAATGCCCTGGACACTATAATTTAAGGGATAGTGGAGAACAATTGGAATGGCCTTAGAAAAGGACAACAAAAGTCAACAGTGAAATGATATTGTACATTCTCATTAGGACCAGAATGGTAGATAAGAGATTTAATAAGCAAGAAAGAAGATTTTACCAACAATGGGATTTGTTTTACATATGGAAAGTTTACTCAGTGAGATAATGGAATTATTCTGCCCAGAGATACCTTTAAAACCAGATAGGATCCATGTCTCTGTAAAGGAAATGGGCTAGATAAGTACTTCTCAAACCTGAGCTCCCTTTCCCATTGCTTCCCTTGACCCCCCACTGGAGAGCTTGTTAAACACAAATTCCTGAACTCCACCCCTTAGAAATTGGGATTCTTAGGTCAGGAGAGAGGGGAGTGTAAGAGGGGGTAGAGGGTTTTTATTTGCCTTTCTAACGGACTCCCTGGAGATGCTGATGCTGCAGGTCCAAGGACCACAACTTGAGTAACACGAGTCTGGTGATTCCGAGAGTCAGGGAACACAACTGACATTCATGGGACATAAATGTGTGGATACTGCATTGCTCTTTGATTAAAAGTATCTTTTTCTTTGGGAATGGAGGAGTGTGAACGAGCTAAATGAGATAGGTTTTGGTTTTTTGTGCCCAGCTGCAAACTGTGATACCCATTTGACTCCTTTCTTTGTTCTGTAGAGTGACCAACCATCCCAGTTTGCCCAGGGCCTTTCTGTGCTGAACTGGGACAGTTCAGGAAACCTGGACATTTGGGTGACCTCTCCATTCACGTGAGGCTGGATAACATCTAATAAAAACAATAAGAAACAGCAGTTTTCTATATCTGAGAAAAGGAAAAATGAATTTGAGTCATAAATTAGGACTAGAAATGTGGTTTTCAGTCCTAATTCATAACTTATTAATTTTATGACTTTAAATTGGTCATTTAAATCTCCCTGTTTCAGTTTCTACCTGTAAAATGGAGATAGCATTACCTACCCTTCTTACTTCACAAAAAAAACTTTGAAGATCAATTAAAACAATGTATATAAAAGATTTTTATGAAAATACCATACACATATTAAGACAGAGATGTCACTCACTTGTTTTTATTTAGCATTTATTATTTATTGCCAAAAAATAGCAACCCAATTCCTAAGTATACACCCAAGAGAAAAGAATTCATATGTATGGCAAATGACAGGGATGTTTTATAATAGCTCAAAACTAAAAACAATAATGGAGTAGTGTGAATGTGTACATCAACAGGAGACTGGATACATAAAATTTGGTATGTCCATAAATGGAATACTACTCAGCAGTAACAAGGAATGAATTGCTGATTCACACCACGTAATACTCACAGACACTATGTTAAGTGAAAAAGAAAAAAATCCTAGCACAGAAGAGTGCATACTATATGATTCCATTTACATAAAGATCAAGAACAAAATTAATGATGATAGAAGTCAGTATAGTGGGTTCCTCTTGGGAGGGAGGCTATAGACAGGCACAAGGAAACCTTCTAGGGAGCTAGAAGTGTTTTAGAATTTGGATCTTAATCTGGGT
This sequence comes from Leucopleurus acutus, assembly GCF_964270905.1. Lineage (NCBI taxonomy): Eukaryota > Metazoa > Chordata > Mammalia > Artiodactyla > Delphinidae > Leucopleurus > Leucopleurus acutus. Next base: position 7,737,297 of record NC_139152.1, read on the forward strand.
GGTGGTTGTACTGTACAGGTGAACATGGATGTAAATATTCACCCAGCTGTATACTTAACATTAAGACATTTTTACCTGCCCACCCAGCTGTATACTTAACATTAACCCATTTTTACCTGCCCACCCAGCTGTATACTTAACATTAACCCATTTTTACCTGCCCACCCAGCTGTATACTTAACATTAACGCATTTTTACCTGCTTTCCTGTTTGTGTTTTATACTTAAGTAAAGCAGAAAAAAGAAAGAAAAAGACATAAAAGGAAGAAAGAACTCACCCTCACTTCTAACACCACTAGAGGGCAAATTCTTTTTTTTTTTTAAATGTTTCAACTCCAACAGCTCAGCACTGTTAAGAGGCTTGGTTTTGTAATTTGAACATCTACTATATGAATCTAGAGGTTATCCCCTCGCTGGAAGTTGGTGGTCAGACATCTCCGTTTCTAGACTTGAGCAACATGTGACAGTAAAGGGAAGTGGAAGCCCTGTGTCACTGGTTCAGGAAGAGGGCTATGTTTACATCAATACTGCAACCAATCTTCTTGTTGTTTTTCCTTCCTTTTCTTCTTAGTTTTCACCTTTGTGTCCTTATGCCTGCTTTTCTTTCTTTCCGTATTTTTTTTCTTTCTTTCTTTCTTTCTGTGGCTGCGCATCTTATGGGATCTTAGTTCCCCGACCAGGGATTGAACCTGGGCCCTCCGCAGTGGGAGCGTGGAGTCCTAACCACTGGACCACCAAGGAATTCCCATGCCTACTTTTCTTAGATTGATTTTTCACCCTCCCCGCCAAATAGCGTACCCTTTAGGGACGGGGGCGGTCTTCAAATTTTCTTCATCTCTGGTCAGTAGCCTACTTTCCCATCTTTTCTAAATGTGTCTGATTAAACTCAATGGTATATGCTGACATTTTCTTTTATGAGTCTATCCCAGGGACTTACATCCTGTCCCCCTGCCCAAAGAGCCTTCCAGTAGCCTTTACAGCTGCATTCTCAGACTTTATTTGTTTGGGAACAGTGCCTGTGACAATTCCCACTCTAATTAAGCCTCCCGTCCACACCTCCAGGGCATTCTCCCCATTTTAGTGCTTTCCCACCCTGCTTTCTCCTCAGCAGCTGTTCCGGGTCTAGTGTGCTTCCTTCACCTTCAGCCTTCCTCAGGAAAAAAGAAAACTTAGGAAGAAAGAAGTCATTTACTTCTCAGGAAGGATTAGTCAGCTGACCAAGTTGTCTGAGGGTCTAAACAGGGGGTGGGGGGATGATCAGAAATACATAAGTGGAAGTAGAGCAGAAAGCATGAGTCGCATTATACTGCCTTCCCTTTTCAATTGAGTCGTTGTCGTTTTTAATCTCTGTAACATCGGTGTTTGTTTCATAGAAGGTACTTAATAAATATTCGCCGATATATGAAAAAGGTGAATGCATGAGACTAAAACTATACAGTATGATTAAAAAATGACAGGAAGTGCAGCAGGAATCAGGGTGCTGAGGACACTTTGTAAGATGCAAATCTGTCGGGCGGTGGGTGCATGGGCGCGTATATCTGTCAAAAGTCGTCGCCCTGGACACCCAGCATGTAAATGAAATTGACTTCAAAAAAAGAGTCAGGGCGCTGCAGGTACGTAAAGAACGGGACGATTTTGTAAAGATCCGAGGCCGTGTGGTAATGTGAAATGTGCAATATGCACAGAAAAGAGAAGAGGGGAGAAGGGAGGCAGAAGGGGAGAGAAAAGAACAGAAAACAAGACCAGACCAGACCCGAGGCTAAACAGTCGGGGGTAAGGTCGAGGAGCAGGGGGGATGCAGACGGACACTGCCGAGTGGCGCTGAAAGGGCGGTTTGGGATTAGTTGCCTAGAACAAAAACCCGCCCTAGAGGCAGAACCCTTGTGGAACATTTTGCATCTCCCTAGAGATGCTTCAGATTCAGGAAATTACAGCTTTCTCCGAGGACCGGGGCTGGCGCGCCTGCCGGGCCTCCTCAGCATCTGGCCGGGGGCGGGGCGCAGGCGCGGACGTGCGAGAAGGCACACCGCCCCCGGCGCAGCATCCTGCCCAGCTCCCGGCCGTGCGTCCCCGCCCCAGACGGTCACTGCACGCACGTGTGTTTTCCGTGTGTGTCTGCTCTTGATCTCTTCGTCGGGCCAATTTTGGCCAAGGAGGGAGAGATACCAGTTGGCAGGGGCGAGGCCGGCGGGGGCGGAGTGGTGGGCTTAGAAGAAGGAGAGTAGAGAGCAAGTGAGGGGAAAGGGTGCTTGGAACCTGGATGGGGGGATGTGAGTGCAGGAGAGGGAGAGAGCTGGTACCGAGAGAAGAGGTGATTTAGAACGAATAAGTCGCTGAGAAAGACGCTTCAAGATTGGGAGGGGAAGAGCAGTTAAGAATTAACGGAGGGGGCTTCCCTGGTGGCGCAGTGGTTGAGAGTCCGCCTGCCGATGCAGGGGACACGGGTTCGTGCCCCGGTCCGGGAAGATCCCACATGCCGCGGAGCGGCTGGGCCCGTGAGCCATGGCCGCTGAGCCTGCGCGTCCGGAGCCACGGGAGAGAGGCCACGGCAGTGAGAGGCCCGCGTACCGCAAAAAAAAAAAAAAAAAAAAAAGCAGGTTGCAGGCAAATGGGGAGTTGTTTGGCGCGCTACCATGGCTGAAGAAGTGCTTGAGAGGAGAAACCAGGAAAGTGGAAAAAACTCTAATTCTGGGACTCTTCTTTTCCTGCCTCATTCATTTTCCCTTCAGTTGAGATGTAAATACATTCCTCTATTGGTGTTTATCTTTCTCTTTTTGTACCATGGAGAAAAATAAGCCAGCGCCCCGTTTTAAAAAACGAGACGATTTATGTATCATGACATTCTGTTTGTGCATTATATTTTAGTTATGAACTTGGTAGTGCCCCTTCATGTAAACTTTTTAGGACTTTGGGTAAACATAATCAGCAAATAATATATGTGTCTTCAAAACAGCATCCGACATATTGTAGAAAGTTAATCATTAGAAAATTCAACGTGTTCTACTTTAAACACACCTATTGTGCCACATTAAAATCTTGAATTTGCGAAGAAATTAATTAGAACAATCATTTATATTGATATTATAGAATTATGCAGGATTTTAAAAAATTATGTAGAGATTGACTTTATTTTTTAAAACAGGCTCCCATAGTGTGTTTTAAAATACGACTCAGCAGCAAGCAGTGATAGAAATCAGTAAGTGTAGAATAAGCAAATTAATGATCTAGGTTTAATAATGTGTTCTATTTATAATGATTTATATTTATAAATATAAATCTATTTATAATGATTTAATAATGTGTTCTATTTATAATGATTTATAGTAATGTGTTCTATTTATAATGATCGAGGGACCTGATTCCACTAAGGTCCTTGTTCTCTACTAGTCTCCGCATCCCATTTCTTCACACATGATTTCATTAGGTAAATGGGTGATGGAGGTGGTAACATTTTGGCTCCAGTTTCCAACTTTTGTGACTTCCACTTGCCAACTGTAGAAAGGAATATTAGAAGACACAGAAATCCCTGGCAACAGTCTCACAGTGCATCACTGTACACTTCAGCCATCCTTCCAGCCCTCTTCCCTATACCATCTTCAGCACTGATATAAAATGCAGTGTGACTGCCACCTTTTTGGGGGTCACAGAAAATGACATGTAGCTAAGGAAGATAGGAAGACTGCATTTGGAGATCATCCATCAGTCCACTAAGTTAGCCACTCGATTAGCCACTTCTTTAATCCAGTCCTGAGTTTTCCCCTCGTTAAAAGAGGGCAGTCTAAGTCAATTATATTTCAAAAACAAACAAATTATAGAAAAAGAGATTTGTGGTTACCAGAGGTGGGGAGTGAAGGGAGGAGGACCTGGATGAAGGCGGTCAAAAGGTACAAACTCCCAGTTATAAGATAAATAAGCACCAGGACATAATGTACAACATGATAAATATAATTAACACGGCTGTATGTTATATATGAAAGTTGGTACAAGACTAAATCCTAAGCATTCTCATCACAAAAAATTTTTTTTCTATTTAAATTTTTTTTGTCTATTTGAGATGATCGATGTTCACAAAACTTACTGTGATAATCATTTCATAATGTACACTAGTCAAATCATTATGCCTATTTGAGATGATCAAGGTTCACAAAACCTACTGTGATAATCATTTCATGATGTACACAAGTCAAATCATTATGCCGTACACCTTAAACTTATACAGGGCAGTATGTCACTTATATCTCGATAAAATGGGAAAAATATTTGGAGGGCAGTGCCATGTTCAAAGTAGCTGCTTAGGGATTTAGGTGTGATACTGCGTTGGCCAAAAAGTTTGTTCCGGTTTTTCCATAAGCTCTTATGAAAAATCCCGAGCAAAGTTTTTTGCCAGCCCAATAATATCTATACTGTGTTTCTATATAGATAAGTAAAAAGAACAGGTGAACCTATCAACCCTGGGTGAACCTAGGGAACCAGTTTGGGACGTCACAGTCAACCTTGGTAAGTGTTTTTCCCAATCCCTATTATGTGGTGTGAGAGAAATTTGGAGAATTTCCTATTGCTTAGTCTCCGGCCTTTTGCATCTCCATCTTGGTGGGCCACTTTGTTGCATTCTCTAACAGGAAGTCCTCAGAGGTTTTTGACTTCTCGGGATGTCTGTATCCCACCCAGATGTATTCCATTCTCTCTCTCTTCACCCTGTCCTCCTGCACTGCCCCATCCCATTCTTTCCCCTGACTTGGGCCTAGTATAACCCTATACTATGGGTTTTTACAACTTTATGGCCCTCTTCCACTTGATTCATCAACTGCCTAACTCGGAAGTTGGCAAACTTCGCTGTAAAGCATGGGATACTAAATATCTTAGGCTTTGCAGGCCATAGAGTCTCTGTCATAACTACTCAGCTCTGCCCTTGTGTAAATGAATGCGCATGGCTGTGTACAGTAAAACTTTACCTATGGACACTGAAATTTGAATTTTATATAGTTTTTACAAGTCAACGAAATATAGTTCTTATTTTTATTTTTTTCCAAAAATGTAAAAATGTTCTTAGTTTATGGGTGGTGCAAAAGCAGGCACTGGGCTCCCCAAATCCATTATTCCTGAAGGATACCCCTCTTTTTTTTTTTTTTCCTTTTGGTGTTTCTTGTTGACAAAGACAACCCTATAAGTAGCAGGAGTGCTTCTTCCCTCAGGTAGGCTCCACCTAGGAGGATGTCTGTCTACAGCCACTTATCCCCAGCCACAGACTTACTGCACCCAGCTACGCTTCCTGTTTATGATCAGCTGCTTAAGAAGGGAGGAAGAATAGGCCCCATTTCTAGGAGGAAAAGGGTAGGGGGTGAGAACAGGAAAACACTGGCTATCCTAGATAGTTTTTTCTGAACCTACATTGGCTGTATCTGTCTCTTAATCTACAGGAATATACTATAGTACAGTCAGACAGCTAGTTCTGCCCCAAATCGTGGGTCCTTGAACAAATTACTTATAGATTTCTCATGACAAATGAGGATGATAATAATAAATTTAAACTATTGTTGTGAATTGTAAATGACGTAACCTGATAAGAACCAGGCGTGTAATAAAAACACCTTCAGTTTATCAAGAACCTCTTACTCCTACTATAGAGGAGAATAGTTCTGTGATGATTTGTTTGAACTTCTCCCATGTAACTGGAGAATCTTTGGAAAGTCTTTAGGTTCTTGGAAAAAATGGGGATCTAGGCTTTAATTCATGACCTGCAGTAGCTTCTGTAGCTCTGAGCACATGTATGCTGCTATGAAATTAAATAGATACATTTGTTTCTTTTTTTTTTTTAATTTGACAAACACTTAGGTGACACTTAATATATACTGGCACTATTCTAAGTACTTTACTCATATTAAATGATTTCATTCTCATAATGAATCTTATGAAGTAGACTCTATTATTACCTTCATTTTACAGGTGAGGAAATAGAAGCACAGTGAGGCTGAATGACCTTCCCCAAATCACACAATGCAAGTGTCAGAGCTAGGACTGAAACCCAGGATGCCTGGCTCCAGAATCCATGCTCTTAGCTACACTTGCTTTAAAGGAATTTTGTTGTTTTTTGTTTTTTGTTTTTTTTGGCTGCACTGACCAACTTGTGAGATTTCAGTTTTCCGACCAGGGATTGAACCCGGGTCACAGCAGTGAAAGCACTGAATCCTAACCACTAGACCGCCAGGGAACCCGCCCCCCAAAAAAATTTTTTAATAGAAATAAAAAGTAAAAACGGGGCTTCCCTGGTGGCTCTGTGGTTAAGAATCCACCTGCCAATGAAGGGGACACAGGTTGGAGCCCTGGTCTAGGAAGATCCCACATGCCGCGGAGCAACTAAGCCCGTGTGCCACAACTACTGAGCCTGTGCTCTAGAGCCCGCGAGCCACAACTACTGAAGCCCGTGCACCTAGAGCCCGTGTACCACAACAATAGAAGCCACTGCAATGAGAAGCCCGCGCACCACAACGAAGAGTAGCCCCCACTCCTCACAACTAGAGAAAGCTCACATGCAGCAACGAAGACCCAACGCAGTCAAAAATAAATTTTTTAAAGAAAGTAAAAACGTGTACATGACCCCAATCCACTTGAATTTAAGCTCCACGAGAGCAGGGACTGGCATTCTCTTACCGCCACAATATCCCCAGTATCTAAAACTGGGCCTGGCAACATAGCAGAGGTAAACAAATGCATAAATGAATTAACCCAGATCTATATCCCATTGTGGGCTTTTCAGGCTATTTGTCTTTCTTCCTCGTTCTCGCTATCAGTATGTTGATCTGTTTCTGCTTATTAATAGTATCCAGAGGAAGCTGGCCTGAGAATATCAAGCTAAGACTCAAAGCTCTTAAAGGGCCACTTGTCAAGAGTATGAAATTTAATGGATTATCTTGCTCCTCTTAATTTTGTAAAAACATGTATAAACTTGTTTATTTACAAGTAGCTTAAAACAGCCATTTACGTGTAATTGGAATTAAGTTGGATTAAAAAGTCCACCTGGAACTTAATATTTAAAGAATTTAGACTGTGATTGTAATCAAAGTAACTTCCCCCCGATTTGAACACTTAAACAGTTATAGGATTATAGGGTCACGCCATCAAAGTAAACACTCGTTCGTTGCACACATTTTTGAAATAAGTACACATTCATTCAATAAATCTGCATCCCACCATGGAAGAAGTACTCAGGGCTTTACACCGTGGGATCGTGCAGATTCATGTCCAATGGAGAAGGAGAGGCAAAGAGGATGAGGAAAAACAGCACAACAGGGGAGATAAAGATACTGCCTGCATCCCTGGGTAGCATTAGCACGAAATAAATTCCGTTGGAGGAGGGGAGAAGCAGAAGTATAAAGGGTGGGGAGACTTTGGTCAGCTTTGAGTGATGGAACTGGTTGCCACAGAGATTTGCCTGGCGGTCTACGGTCTATGAAGCACGTCTGCACTCTCTTACGTAGCAGCCTCCTAAAAAAACGCGGGCAGGCGGGGCTAACCTACTGGGTAGACACAGACCAGAAGAGATTCTTGGGTTTCTGGGCCCGCCTCATCCAAATGTTTCTGTGACTGCCTGATTCAATTCGAGGCTGAAAACAAGAAGTCCGAATGGCCTCAATTATTGGTAAGAAAGCTGTGTAAATTAGGGAAGCCGATTTTTCACTACACAGAAAGACCACATGGCGCTTGTAAAGGAAGCATATGTGGGAGACATAGAATGGTTACACGGACAGTGGCCAGAACCCTGTGTGGCACCTGCTTGGCACTGGACAAAATCTGTCGTCTGCATATAGTGTGGACAGTTTTAATGAGGAGGTCTCACGATTCAAAGTTTAGCTCGAGAGACCTTTGCCTTTACTGTTTCACAGCTCTTCCTCTTTGAGTTGCTAAAGGCAATGCTAAAATATTACCATGACCAAGTGCATGCGTGAAGGTGAAGATTTTTAGCCTGTTCAGACTACGCCCTGTTCTGAGGATTGGTTTTACTTCTTGCTAAGGTACCTTAGTAATAGGGAGCACTATTCCTGCACTCCAGGAGGGCATTGGACTCTTGCCCTCCCCCCTGCTACGAGGGAATTAGAGCCCAGACCTTCTCTAAGAGTGGGCGGTGAACCACTGAGAAAGCAGACAATGCCGGAGGTCTCCACACTATTGCTCATCTGATGACCCAGGGGAGGTCAGATTCTTCTCCTCCCCCTTCGTACACACCCAAGGTTTGGCAGCTCCTTTGGCTGTTTTCTGATCTTGCACTTTTTGGGGACTGTGATAAGAGTTTATTATGGTCCCCCTACCCCTCAGAAAAGTACACTGAAATACAATATTTGCATTTACTTTTAGGGGGTCTGTATACCTGCCTGGTCCATCTTAGAACCCCATATGAACAAACACCACCCTAGAGCTTCAGTAGCTTTTTTCTTCGTATAGAAATTGATGGATTTTTTTCGGCGGAGTTGGGCTCACCAAAGTTAGGGAAGACCACTGCTTAAAGAACATAGACATTTAATTATGAAACGTACTGAAAAGTGGCTTTGCTTCCTCCGTCATCAATAGATTGGCACTTGCTTACGGTTTTTTGAAAAGGTGGATGTGAGTCAGCACGAGCACTTCAGTTATCGCTGTTCAGTGGCTGCCTTCCTGTAACTGAGCCAGGCAGGGATATCCTGGTGATAGTGTCAGACTAATAGTAATACAGAGAAGGAAGGACATTTATAGTTTTACAGCATTGCTAGAGTAAACTTAAGGACCTAAAGAAAGCTCTTTGCGTCCTGCAAGCAATAGTCTGTGTTCCCTGTTGGCCCTTGTATAGAAATTGACATTTAAAATACTTGCTTACAATCCAGCAGTCACATTCCTTGGTATTTATCCAAATGAGTTGAAAAGCTGCATCTACACAAAAACCTGCACGTGAGTATTTGTAACAGCTTTATTCATAGCTGCCCAAACTTGGAAGCAACCGAGATGTCCTTCAGTGGGTGAAGAGATAAAATATGGTATACCCGGACAATGGAATATTATTCAGCACTAAAAAGAAATGAGCTATCAAGCCATGAAAAGCCATAGAGGACCCTAAAATGCACATTAGTAAGTGAAAGTAGCCAGTCTGAAAAGGCGACATACTGTATGATTCCAACTATATGACGTTCTGCAAAAGGCGAAACTGTGTAGAGAGTAAAATGATCTCTAGTTGCCGGGAATTGGAGGTGGGAGATGGGTGGGGGGGAGGGATGAACAGCTGGAGTGTTTTTAGGGCAGTGGAACTATTCCATATGATACTGTAACGATGGGTGACTGGTCCAAATTTGTAAAATGTTCAAGACCAAGAGTGAACCCTAATGTAAACTATGGACTTCGGGTGACTAAGCTATGTCAATTAATGTTCATCAGTTGTAACAAATGTACATACTAATGCAAGATGTTAATAATACGGTAGGTGAGGAAGTATATGGGTACTTTCTAAGCAATTTTTCTGTAAACATGAACCTGCTCCCCCCAAATAAAACCTATTAATTAAAAAAAATTGGTTTATATGTCACTCTCCACCCCCTTCCATGAGACCGTAAAGGCAGGAACCATATCTTTTGTACCTGTATATTGCCAGAATCTGGGGAAAACAAGGAGAGTGTTCTATTATTAGTGCACTATTATTAGTGAGTATCCTAACAATATCTCAGACTTCACATGTCTAAAACAAAGCTCTTGATTTGACCCCTCCTCTCTCTGTTTTCCTGACTGAAGTAAATGGCAACTCCAGTTACCCAGGCCAAAACCCTTAGGATCATTCTTGACTCCTTTTTTTTTTCCTCATGCCCAACATCCAGTTAGTTACTCCTGTTGGTTGTATCTCGAAAATATATTTCAAATACAACGACTCACTACTGCCACTACTACCACCGTCGTCCAAGCCCTCATCATTTCTCACCTGGACCGGTGGCCTCCTAGTTGGTCTCTGTTTCCACTCTTGCTGTCCTCTCTCATCTTCTCCATTCAACAGCAAATACCTTTTTAAAAACATAACTCGACTAAGGTTACTCCTTCACCCCCAAACCTAAAATGGCTTTGCAGCTTCCTGGCTTCCTGTCGCATTTAAAGTACAATCCAGGATCCAAGCCATCACTTACCATGCCCCTGCGTGATCAGACTCCTACTTCTCTCTCCAACAGTTTTTCCATCCTCTCTGCCCCTGGTTCACCGCACTCCTGCACCTCAGTCTTTTGGCACCAGGTCAAGAGCACATCCTTCGCTTGGTGTCTTTGTGTTTGGAATGCCTTCCGTTTGGAACAGTCTTCTCACAAACGCTCCCAAGAATTGCTCCCTCACGTCATTCAGATTTCTGTTCAAACGTCCTCTCTGCTGAGATCTACCCTCAGCACCCTGCCTTAAATAACCCTCCTCCCCAGCTCTTTATTACCGTACCTTGCTCATATATTCTTCCAAGTGCTCCCTTATCATTACTTGACATTATGTATTTGTTTGTTTGTTTGTTGTCTGTTGTAGTAGTCTGCTAGGGCTACCATAACAAAATACCACAGACTGGGTGGCTTTTTTTTTTTTTTTTTTTTTTGGCCACTCCGCACAGCAGCATGCGGGAATCTTGGTTCCCCGACCAGGGATTGAACCTGTGCCCCCTGCTTTGGGAGTGTGGAGTCTTAACCACTTGACCTCCAGGAAGTCCCTGGGTGGCTTAAATAGCAGAAATTTATGTTCTCATAGGTCTAGAGGCTGGAAGACCAAGATCAGGGCTGGTTTCTCCTGAGACCTGTCTCCGTGCAGGTGGCTGCCTCCTTGCTGTGTCCTTAAAAGGCCTGTCCTCTGTGTGCACACCCCTGGTGTCTCTTTCTCTTCTTATAAAAACACTAGTCACATTGGATTACATCACATTCTTATGACTTCGCTTAAACTTAATCACTTCCTCAAAGGCCCTGTCTCCAAAGACAGTCACATTCTAAGGTACTGGAGGTTAGGGGTTCAACATGTGAATTTTAGGAGGACACAGTTCAGTCTGTAACACCCCACCCTCTGGCCCCCCCAAATTCATGTCCTTCTCACGTGTAAAGTACAATTACCTCCACCCTAACAGCCCCCAAAGGCTTAACCCATTCCAGTATCCATTCCAACTACAGTCTCACCTGAATGTCATCCGAATCAGGTGTGAGTGAGACTCGAGGTATGATTCAACCCGAGGCAAAATTCCTCTCCAGCTGTGAACCACTGAAAGCAGACACGTTATGTCCTTCCAAAATGCGGTGGTAGGACAGACATAGGATAGACAGTCCCTTTCCAAAATGGGAGAAATCGGAAAGAAGGAAGGGGTGAAGAGGCCCAAACAAGTCCAAAACTTGGCAAGGTAAATTCCATTAGATTTTTTTCCCTTCTGTTTCTTATTGTGGTAACAAACACATAACATAAAATTCACCATCCTAACCACTTTTAATTGTACAGTTCAGTAATGTTAAGTATATTCATATTGTTGTGAAACAGATCTCCAGAACTTTTTCATCTTGCAAAACTGAAACTCTGCACCTGAAACTAACACACCGTTGTTAGTCAACTATACTTCAACAAAATTAAACAAAAACAAAAACAAAAACCTGAAACTCTGTACCCATTAAACCACAGGTCCCCTTTTCTTCCTGGCACCAGCTAGAGGCAACCACCATGCAACTTTCTGTTTCTATGAGTTTGATGACTTTAGACACCTCATTTAAGTGGAATCATACAGTGTGTTTTTTGACTAATTTAGTTCAGTTAGCATAATACCCTCAAGGTTCATCCTGTTGTAGGATGTGACAAGATTTCCTTCTTTTTTAGGACTGAATACTATTCCATTGTGTGTATACAGCACAGTTCATTTATCCATGCAACCACTGATGGACACTTGGGTTGCTTCACCTTTGGCTATTGTGAATAGTGCTGCTGTGAACATGGGTGTGCAGATACCTCTATGAGCCCTTGCTTTCAATACTTTCAGTACCTAGAAGTTTTTAATTTTTTGAGGAACTGACGTACTGTTTTCCATAGCAGTTGCACTATTTTATAATTCCACCAATGGTGCACAATAGTTCCAATTTTTCCACATCCTCACCAACACTTGTTATTTTCTGGTTTTCTTTCTTTCTTTCTTTCTTTTTTTGTGGTATGGCACGCGAGCCTCTCACCGTCGTGGCCTCTTCCGTTGCGGAGTACAGGCTCTGGACGCGCAGGCTCAGCGGCCATGGCTCACGGGCCCAGCCGCCCCGCGGCCTGTGGGATCCTCCGGGACCGGGGCACGAACCCATGTCCCCTGCATCGGCAGGCGGACTCTCAACCACTGCGCCACCAGGGAAGCCCCTTCTTTCTTTTTCTTGATGGTAGCTTTCCTTTTCTTTTTTTTTGATGGTAGCTTTTCTTTTTTTTTTTTTTTTCATCTTAATGAGTGTGAAGAGAGATATCTCATTGTGGTTTTAATTTGCATTCCTCTGATGATTAATGATGTTTAGCATGTTTTCATATGCTTGTTGGCCATTTTTATATCATCTTTGAAGAAATGCCTGTTCGTGTCCTTGGCCCATTTTCTAATCAGTTTATTTGATTATTTTGTTGATGAGTTCTTTATATAATCTGGATATTAACCCCTTATCAGATATATGATTTGCAAATATTCTCTCCCATTCCATATGTTGCCTTTTCACTCTGTTATTGTGTCCTTTGATGAGCAAAAGTTTTAAGTTTGATGTGGTCCCATTTGTTTATTTTTGGTTTTGTTGCCTGTGCTTTTGTTGTCATATCCATGAAATCAATATTCCATTAAATTTTAAGTCTCAAAAATAATTCTCATTGGCTCAGTGCTCTGACCTCCAGGCCCACTGAGGTGGCCCTGTTGCTCCCTCCGCCCTGGCCACTGGCCTGAACCCACTGAAACTGAGGAGGAGAGAGCCTTGCCCTAATGGCCTGTGTGCTCTGGGTCTGTGGTGGGAGTGGCAGCTCTCTGATATCATTCCCATGATACCATCATGAATCAGGGTCACTCTTCCCTTAAAGGATAACACATGTTGATAGATCGATTGCCCTATCCTGTGGAATCTCAGAGGTCTGATAGCCTTCCTTCAATTTGTCTTATCTCTTCACCTTTTAGTCTAGTCTGGCAGTGTTTCTGCTGGTGTAACACCAGCTCTATTGCTAGATTCCGCTGAGCTGGCTGATTAAACCCAGGAATTTCACTCCTAATCCCTTTATCAAATGATTTTCCAGCTATACCCACGGTGTCCTCTCCAGAGGAAGCTTTCTTGTTTTTTGCCATACGGATAGGCTGAGAATTTTCCAAATCCTCAATTTCTGGTTCCTTTTTGCCTAACAATTCCTCCTTCAATTTATTTCTCTCCTCTCACATTACTATAAGCAGCAAGAGGAAATCATACCTTTAACAGTTTGCTTAGAAATCTCCTCAGCTAAATATCCTATTTTATCACAAAGTTTACTTTCCACAAAACACGAAAACACAATTCCACCAAGTTCTTTGGTACTTGATAACAAGGATCAACTTTCCCCAAATTTTCAATAACATGTTCCTCATTTCCATCTGAGACTTCACCAGAATCACCTTTATCATTCATATTCCTACCAACCATTTCTTCCTGGTGATCTAGGCCTTTTCTAGCGTGTGTCTCAAAACTCCTCCAGCCTCTACCCACATTTTTAGGTATTTGTTATAGCAGCACCCCACTTCTTGGTACCAAAATCTGTATTAGTCAGGGTTCTGCAAAGAAACAGAACCAACAGAATGTGTAAATACAGGTTTTTTCCCAGTTATCCGGAAGTACAGCCTTCGTATGAAACCTTTCTTAAGCTGAAATGGCGTAAAACAAAGAGGCAATTACCTTAGGACACATCTTGCTAACGGGTGCACAGAGTAAATCAAGATAAAGCAGAGATGCTCAGAATCGTAGTTCAAAACTATGGCAGCTTGACGCTGAAATGCTGAGTGTAAATCCTGGGGAAGGAACTTGCAGCGCCGCTCTCAAAGCTGGGGCTGGCTGCTGTCTCTATACTGGCTCTTGCAAAACAAATGCTTACTTAATGCTGTTTTCACTTTTCACCTTTTTCCCTGAAAGTGCAAATCCTCTTCCGATTTCTTTTGGTTACTGAAAACAGGTACTAATGTTTGTGTATCTTTCATGAAAGCGAAGTGGCATAAAGTGTACTTTCGAAAAGCAGGGGACACTTGTAGGTAGAAAAAGATTTTTTTTTGAGGGATTTATTCATGTGATTATAGAAGTTGGCAAGTCCAAAATCTGCAGGGTGGGCTGGCAGGCTGGAGACCGAGGAAGAGCCATTGCTGCAGTTCAAGTACAAAGGCCATCAAGCTAGAGCCTCAGGAAAGCCGGCGTTGCAGCTGAAGTCCGAAACAGTCTGCTGGTAGAATTCTTCTTGCGGGGGACCGGGTTGGGATGGGGAGGAAGGTGTCCCTCCTTTGTTCTTGTTAGGTCTTCAACTGATTAGACAAGGCCTACCCACATTATGGAAGACAACCAGCTGTACTCGAAATCCATCACTTCAATGTAAATCTCATCCCCAAACACCGCCCTCTTTCCATCTCCGGCCGTCGCAACGAGAGGAGGTGCCGCCATGTCCGCGCATCTGCAACGGATGGTCGTGCAGAACTGCTCCAGCTTCTTGATCAAGAGGAAGAGGCAGATGTGCCAACCGAGCCCAATAACCTGAAGGCCCGCAACTCCCTCGGCTACAATGAGCTCATTCACCGCAAGACTGTGGGCGTGGAGCCGGCGGCGGCCGGCAAAGGGGTCGTGGCGGTCACGAAGCAGAGATCCAGCCCGCGAAAGCTGGCCACCTCCTACTTGCGGACCAGCATCAACAAGAACGCCCGGGCCACCCTCACCAGCATCTGGCACATAATCCGAAACAACAAGAAGCGCCCGGATTTGCGCACGGCCGCCCTCTGCAGAGCCAGCAACGTCCTGCGCAGCCAGAAGCCTGTGATGGTGCCGAGGAAGCGGACCCATCCCACCAAGAGCTCCTGAGCCATCTGTCCCCTTCCCCACAGCAATAAAGCTGTCAGCCGGGGGGAAAAACAAAACAAAACAACAACAACAAAACACCCTTACAGAAACATCCAAAATAATGCTTGACCAAATATCTAGGTATGGTGGCCCAGCCAGGCTGGCTCATAAAATTAACCTCTCACAGGCCTTCTACATTAAATTTTAAGCCCTGTGAGGAGAGGGACATTGTCTTAGCGACGTTCATATAGCTTGTGCCTAGAACTGTAGCTAGCATGCAGTAGGTATTCAATAAACAGTTGATGAAAAATGCATAAATGACTGACTAAATGACTGCTAGGGCTTTAGAGTTTATCAGGTTTCTTTTCACTTGCATTATCTGATTTCTTTATCCCAAAAATCCTTTGAGCTGGGTATTATGACCTCCAGTTAAATACTGAAATTGAGATATAGAGAAGTTAAATGACCAGTTCAAATGTCTAAATGCTTCATGTTCCAGAGGTGGGACTCAGATTTCACTCTTTTGACTTCTAATCCTCTGCCCAGTCAAATGCACTACACTGTAATTATTCTCTCACCTTACCTATTCGTCCTAGTGTTGATAATAAGAGGAAATAGGTAGCTTAATAGTGCCAAGTCTCTGCTGGGTGTTAAAAAAGGGTAAACAGGGCTTCCCTGGTGGCACAGTGGTTGAGGGTCCACCTGCCGATGCAGGGGACACGGGTTTGTGCCCCGGTCTGGGAAGATCCCACATGCCATGGAGCGGCTGGGCCCGTGAGCCATGGCCGCTGAGCCTGCACGTCCGGAGCCTGTGCTCCGCAACGGGAGACGCCACAACAGTGAGAGGCCCGCGTACCGCAAAAAAAAAAAAAAAAAAAAAAAGGTAAACAGTGAGTGAGGAGGATATTTGTGTTCCTGCCGAAGGCAGCACAGTAAGGGGAGGTGTCAGAGAGGAGCTTCTGCTTCAGTGGTGGGTGATCATTTCAGGGGAGCACTAAGATGCTCAGCAAGGAGACAGAGTCTCTTTTGGCTCTAATCCTGGAAGAAGCCCAGTTATGAAAACACTGGAGAGGGTCTCTCTATATAAACCCAGAGGTTTTTCTCTGTGCTGCTTACTTTCAGAATTAGTCTAGCATGTCACTCCCCAGGTGGGACGGAGCGGGATGACACAAGGTTTCATCATGCTACTCAAAGCAGCATGCAGTTTTAAACTTATGAGTTATTCCTGGAACTTTCCATTTAATATCTTTGGTGGGGTGTCTGTTGGCACTGGAGAGAGTTTGGGGCTGAATTGTGGGCAGTTGTTGTATAAGGTAGTGGGTCGTTGTTTTTTTTTCCTTGGTTTGAATTGTGACATAGACACTCACTTCCCCCTCTTAGTAACCTGGTTCTTCCTTTTTCTTCAGCTCTGCCTTTGTCAACTATAATGACCTATTTATCTTCCTAGCTATTGTTTAGAGCATATTCTGACTTATTATTGATTATTAGCAATAAGTATAATAAACATGATGCTATGGTATGGTAGAATCAATTTAATTTCTGCAAGTATTCAAAAGTACTTGATCCAAGGAGTTTCCTGGTGGTTCAGTGGTTAGGACTCCGCGCTTTCACTGCTGTGGGCCCAGGTTAAATCTCTGGTTGGGAAACTAGGATCCCGCAAGCCGTGGGGTGTGGCCAAAAGAAAAAAAAAAAAGTACTTGATCCAAAAAAAATTACTTCGCATTGACGACAGACTTAAAAGCATGAAATGAAGTTTCTGAAGAGACAGTACTAAATAAGGGCATATGTTCAAAGAACTTTGGGGTATGGTATTAAACAGCAAAGTTCATTGTTGTTTTCATAAGACATTCTTATGAATTAATTGTTCAATAGAAATTAATAATTGAATTTCATTTAGAAATTGACAAGGAGCAAGCCTAGTTAACTGATTAGGTAGGGCTTAAAAGGTGAGTTGTGTTGGTGAAATTGACAAGAGACAGATTATAAACTTTTAGTTGCCATTGTAGTTTACCAATAAGAGTTTATGTCCAATCAGTACATTCTCTTCCATACAGAACTGTCTTCCTCCAAAGTGAAATTATTTAATTCCTCCAAAATACTCTAAATAATGAACTGTACCAAGTATTGAGAGGGTGATGGAAATGGTGTTGGAGGAAGAGATACGAAATGAAATGAGCACAGCTTCTGCTTTCAAGATTGGAGAAAATTGCTTGTATAGGGAATTGGTAATTTTTTTTTTAAGATTTTTTTTTTTTTAGAGCAGTTTGAGATTTAAAACAAAATTAAAAGGAAGGTACAGAGATTTTTTTTCCATACACCCTCTTCCCCCACAAATGCATAGCCTCCCCCATTAAAAACATCTCCCACCAGAGTGGTACACTTGTTACAATTGATGAGTGTACATTGCCACATCACAATCACCCAAGATCCAGACTTCACATTAGGGTTCATTCTTGGTCTTGTACGTTCTATGGATTTGGGCAAATGGTAATGACATGTATATCCATCATTACAGTATCACATAGAATATTTCCACTGCCCTTAAAAACCTCTGTGCTGCAACTATTCATCCCTCCTCTCATCACCCACTCTCAACCACCGGCAACCAGTGATCTTTTTACTGTCTCCATGGTTTTGCATTTTGCAGAAAGTCATAGAGTTGGAATTATACAGTATGTAGCCTTTTCAGATTGGCGTCTTTATTTTATTAACATGCATTAGGGATGCATTAGGGAAGGATCCTTAGATCCTTCATGTCTTTTCCTGGTTTGATAGCTCATTTCCTTCTAGTGCTGAATAACATTGATTGTCTGGATGTACCACAGTTTGTTTATACATTCACCTACTGGAGGATACCTTGGTTGCCTCCAAGTTTTGGCAATTATGAGTAAAGCTGCTATAAACATCTGTGTGCAAGTTTTTGTGTGGACATAAGTTTCAACTTCTTTGGGTACATACCAAGGAGTGAGATTGCTGGATTATATGGTAAGAGTATGTTTAGTTTTGTAAGAAACTACCAAACTGTCTTCCAAAGTGGCTGCACCATTTTGCATTCCCACCAGCAATGAATGAGAGTTCCTATTGCACCGCATCCTTGCCAGCAATTGGTATTGTCAGTGTTTCAATGACCATTCTAATCGGTGTATAGTGGTATCTCATCATTGTTTTAATTTGCATTTCCCTTATGACATATGAGTGGAGCATCTTTTCAAATGCTTATTTGCCATCAACATATCTTCTTTGGTGGGGTGTCTGTTAAGGTCTTCGGCCTATTTTTTAAATTAATTTATTTAATTTATTTATTTTTGGCTGCGTTGGGTCTTTGTTGCTGTGTGCGGGCTTTGTCTAGTTGCGGCGAGCGGGGTCTATCTACTCTTTGTTGCGGTGTGCGGGCTTCTCATTGTGGTGGCTTCTCTTGTTGCACAGCATGGGCTCTAGGCACGCAGGCTTCAGTAGTTTTGGTGCGTGGACTTAGTAGTTGTGGCACTCGGGTTCTAGATCGCAGGCTTAGTAGTTGTGGCGCACGGGCTTAGTTGCTCCACGGCACGTGGGATCTTCCTGGACCAGGGCTCGAACCCATGTCCCCTGCATTGGCAAGTGGATTCTTACCCACTGCACCACCAGGGAAGCCCTGGCATATTTTTTAATCAGGTTGTTTGTTTTATTATCGTTGAGGGTTTTTTTATGATTAAAGAACATTTAGTTGTGTTCTTGTTGAGTTTTAAGAGTTCTTTGTATATTTTGGACAATGGTCCTTTATCAGATGTGTCTTTTGCAAATATTTTCTCTCAATCTGTGGCTTATCTTCTCGTTCTCTTGACAGTGTTTTTGGAAAGCAGAAATTTTTAATTTAATAAAGCCCAACTTATCAATTATTGCTTTCATGGATTGTGCCTTTGGTTCTGTACCTAAAAAGGTATCTCTATATCCAAGGTCATCTGGGTTTTCTTCTCTGCTATCTTCTAAGAGTTTTATAGTTTTCTGTTTTATATTTAGACCTATGATCCATTTTGAGTTAATTTTTGTGAAAGGTAAGGTCTGTGTCTAGATTAATTTGTGTGTGTGTGTATGTCCTGCTGTTCTAGCACCATTTGTTGAGGAGACTGTCTCTGCTCCATTTTGTTGCCTTTGTTTCTTTGTCAAAAATCATTTGACTCTATATATTCATGTGGTTCTATTTCTGGGCTCTCTGTTCTGTTCCATTGATCTATTTGTCTATTCCTTCACCAGTACCACAATGTCTTGATTATTGAAGCTTTACAGTAAGTCTTGAAGTTGGGTAGGTAGTGTCAGTCCTCCAACTTTTTTCTTCTTTTCAGTACTGTGTTGTCTATTCTGGGTCTTTTGCCTCTTCATATAAACTTTAGGATTTTTTTTCTTTTAATTTATTTTTGGCTGCATTGGGTCTTTGTTGCTGCACACGGGCTTTCTCTAGTTGCGAGTGGCTACTCTTTGCTGCAGTGTGTGGGCTTCACATTGCAGTGGCTTCTCTTGTTGTGGAGCATGGGCTCTAGGTGCGCAGGCTTCAGTAGGTGTGGCATGCAGGCTCAGTAGTTGTGGCTTGCTGGCTCTAGAGGGCAGGCTCAGTAATTGTGGTGCACGGGCTTAGTTGCTCCATGGCACGTGGAATCTTCCCGGACCAAACACGGGTTTGGTCTTCCCGGCTCAAACCCGTGTCGCCTGCGTGTTTGGCAGGCGGATTCTTAACCACTGTACCACCAGGGAAGCCCCATATAAACTTTAGAATCACTTTTTCAATATCCAGAAATTAACTTGCTGGGATATTGATTGGGATTGCACTGAATCTATAGATCAAGTTGATAAGAACAGACATCTTGGTAATATTGATTCTTCCTATCCATGAACGTATACTACCTCTCCATTTATTTAGTTCTATGATTTCATTTATCAAAGTTTTGTAGTTTTCCTAATATAGGTCTGGTACATATTTTGTTAGATTTTTATCTAGTTATTTACTTTTATGGATGCTAATATAAATGATATTGCTTTTTAAATTTCAAATTCCACTTTTTTATTTCTCGTATATAAGAATGTGATTGGCTTTTGTATATTAACCTTGTATCTTGCAACCTTGCAATAATTGTCTATTAGTTATAGAAATTTTTTTGTGAATTCTTTTGGATTTTCTGCATGGACGATCATGTCACGTTCAAGCAAAGGCAGTTTTATTTCATCCTTCTCAATCTATATACCTTTTATTTCCTTTTCTTGTCTTATTACATTAGCTAGTACTTCTAGAACAATGTTGAATAGTAGTTGTGAGGGGAGACAACCTTACCTTGTTCCTGATCTTAGTGGGAAAGCTTTGAGTTTCTCAACCATTTAAGTATGTTGTTAGCTACATGGTTTTTTTGTTTTGATTTGGTTTTTTTTGTAGATGTTCTTTATCAAGTTAAGAAAGTTCTCCTCTGTTCCTACTTCACTTAGAGTTTTTATCGTGATAGGCTTTGGATTTTGTCAAGTACTTTTTCTGTATCTATTGATATGATCATGTGATTTTTCTTTTTTAGCCTGTTCATGTGATGGAGTACATTGATTTTCAAATACTGAGCAGCTTTGCATACCTGGGATAAATCCCAGGTGGTCATGTTGTATGACTATTTCTATTCATTGTTTTATGAAATTTTGGTAATTTTTTTTAAGGATTTTAGTATCTATGTTCATGAGAAATATTGGTTTGTAGCTGTCTTTTCTTGTAATGTCCTTGTCTAGTTTTGGTATTAGAGTAATGCTGGACTTATAGAATGAGTCTAGAGGGAATTAATCATCTTAGTGGTGAGTAATATCAAACTTTAACTACCTGTTTCCATCATCAAATGAGTATTTTCTGTTTAAGAAATACAAGACCACTATTCTTTTTTTTTACTAATTTTTATTGGAGTGTAGTTGCTTTATAATGTGTTTGTTTCTGCTGTACAGCAAAGTGAATCAGCTATACAGGCCACTCTTCTTTTGTTTGTTAACATATCCTTTTTAGAGACAGTCAGGCTATAAATACAATTAAAACTATGCTCAGTCCTAGTCAAATCCTGAGAAATTACTCTCTAGAAATTACCATTTATTTATTCAACTCTCTCAAAAACATTTATTCATCACTTTTTCAGATATTCAGAATATATTAAGTAATACACACAATAATCTGGTATGGTATGGTAATAGACTTGTATATGCTAAATACACTTAGCTTTATTTGCTTTTTTGCTTTATTTGCTGTTTTTTGCTTTATTTGCTTTCTGAGGTTTCAGTTACCCACGGTCAACTGCAGCCTGAAGGTATTAAATAGAAAATTCCAAAAATAAACAGTTTGTAAGTTTAAAATTGTGTGCTGTTCTGAGTAGCATGATGAAATCTTGTGCTGTCCACCTCCGTCCCACCCAGGGAGTGAATCATGCCTTTGTCTATCGTATGCACACTGTATACACATATGTATGTATATGAAAGAGCACAGTATATAGAGGGATTGGTACTATTCACAGTTTTAAGCATTCACTAGATGTCTTGGAACATATCTCCCACAGATAAGGGGGATTACTATACCCAGTTTAACATTAACAACAGACCTAGACATATAAAAAGAGATGTTCTAAGACATAAAATATTGACCAAAAGCATACATTTCAAGACACCTATTTAGATTAGGAGTGTAGGCTGTAACATTAACGAGTAAGGATAACAAATCCTCAACAGTATGTGCTTACCAATAAAGCAGACTAACCTAGACTATTACTAGAGTTTTTGTTTGTTTGTTTGTGTTTTAATGTCAAACAGAGAGAGCTGCTTGACTGATTAGACAGATTCAGAGATGGATGGTGCCATGTAAACAGACAAAAAACTGATTTTACATTTTTTATATTGACTTTATGCTTTATCATTTAAAAAGCTTCAAGGATGCTGGTATAGTTGTGATCTTTGAATATTTTAAGAAATGATTCTCGGGAAATAAAGGAACTTGGATCACCTAAAATCCATTTTATGAAGTCCCACCCACCTACATCCCTAAAATAATTTTCTTATCTACGGGACCTTCTTTTGAGACTTCTATGAACCACTACCTTTATCTTTTCTATAATCATGTTATGTAATTTGCTAATTAGGTTATAGCTTGTTTAGATATTCAGCAGTCCTAAGGATATACATAGGTATTTTTGAGATAGATTATAGCACAAAGGAAATTATATCTACTTAGATCTTGACCAGGAGTTAGCCAGTTGGCAAGGATATTCAAGATAGAAGAGCACAAAAGAATGAGTCTCCGATAGAAGCATGATATAATGAACTCGATTGTCTCTCCAAAATTCATGTTGAAGTCTTAACTCCCAGTACCTCAGAATATGATTGTATTTGGAGAAACAGCCTTTAAAGAGGTTACGGAGTTAAAATGAGAGTCTCAGGGTGAGCCCCAATCCAGTTTGACTGATGTCCTCATAAGAGGAAATTTAGACCCTCAAAAAGAGTTAACCAAGGATGCATGCACACAGGGAAAAAGGCTGTATGAGGACACAGCAAGAAGCTGGCATCTCCAAGTCAAGGAGAGAGGCCTCTGGAGAAGCCAAACCTGTCAACACCTTGATCTTGACCTTCCAGCCTCCAGAACTGCAAGAAAATACATTTCTGTTGTTTGAGCCACCCAGTCTGGTGTAATGTTATGGCAACCTCTGATGTGTGTTTTTCCACACCACCAAGCAATTCTCCAATTCTCAGCTGACACTAACTGGTTACCCTACCAATTTAACTGTCCCGCACTGTCTACTTGTGTGTAGACAGTGTCCCGCACTGTCTACCTGATACTAGCATCAGATCCTGGTGCCGAAAGCTTGGCCTCTTGTGCACCAGTGCCGAATGGAATCTCGGAGACAGACTTTTGGGTGAAGTAGAAAAGAGTAGCTTTGCTGCTTTGCCAGGCAAAGGGGGCCACAGTGGGCTCGTGCCTCAAAAACTGTGTGTCCCAGCCTAGAGGGATTTGGTGAGGAGTTTTATAGCAATGCTTCAAGGATGGAGTTGCTGATGAAGGATCAGGGTGTGTGCAGGGCCTGCATCCCTTAATCTGGCCTCAGGTTGTCTCCTGATGACCTGTGGTTCTCGAGGATATAAAACTGTGACCTCCTCTCTGGAATGAAGACTACTTCGTCAAGTAGTTAACATCTTCCATTTGTTGGGGTTTTCAGAAGAGCTCAAAGATATTGTTACGTGTATCCCTTGAGGCGGAGCCAGGATCCTGTCCCAAGGCAACACTGTTGTTTCTTTATTTTTTTTTAAATTTATTTATTGTATTGATTTATTTTTTTGGCTGCACTGGGTCTTTGTTGCTGTGCACGGGCTTTCTCTAGTTGCGGCGAGTGGGGGATACCCTTCGTTGCGGTGCACGGGCTTCCGTAGTTGCAGCACGGACGCTCAGTAGTTGTGGCTCATGGGCTCTAGAGCGCAGGCTCAGTAGTTGTGGCACACCGGCTTAGTTGCTCTGCGGCATGTGGGATCTTCCCGGACCAGGGCTCGAACCCGTGTCCCCTGCATTGGCAGGCGGATTCTTAACCACTGCGCCACCAGGGAAGTCCCTATTCAATCATATTTACTCATATATTTTATTCATGAACAATACAAAAAGAACTAAACATAAATGTACCAGTTAGAAGGCATTTTCTGACTCAAGGAGAATGTTGGTAGAATGATTTTCGAAATATAGCCTCAAGTCAAAGGCAAAGGTAATACCCTAAATTTAAGTGGATGTAATTTTAAGTATTCTTAGAAAGTGTACATCCCTGAGAATATGAAAAATTCTAGCAGGGCCAGGAGTCTTTAAAGTTATCTTTCTTAGAATCTCAAAAAGTTCAAGGCCTTGAAGTTACGGCTACTATAAAATAAAAAGGGACCTGTGGCTGTCAGAATTGAAGTTTTAACATTACTAATTTTTAGAAAGATTTCAGATTCTTTTCATCTATACTATATAATTTATTTAATACACATTTATTAAACACTGTGTTAAACTGAGCCACTTAAGGAAAACGACTACCATACCAGTTAACATGCATTAACTACTAACGAGTCTGATAGACACAAAGAACCCATTTTATTAAATGAGAAAATAACTTGCCTAGGCTGACACGTAGCTGGTAAGTGATATCGACCAGATTTATAACTAGGCACTCTGGCTCTGAAGTCTTTGCTCTTAGAAACCACATATATTCCCTTGCCTAAGAGTCAGTCTTTTTTCTGCTATTCTCCCACATATACATTTATGTTTCAACTATACCTAACTACTTATAAATTTTTAAATAACCATTTGTATTTGTTTTCTAAGGCTGGGTGATTTAATAAGAAATATACTTGGTCTTTGTCTCCAAGGCTGGCATAAAATCTCCTAAAACCCTTGGAATTTCCTGACTGGTAGGAATGTCTGTTATTCATAAGGAGCCCGTTGGGACACACCTAAATTTATGCCAGTGAAGTGATTCAGGGTGCGGCCCCCGGATAGCCTAAAGATGGGGCTGGTCACCAGAGAGACCAAACGATTAGAGGGTTAACACTTTTAGCACTACCCACTGACCTCTAGGTTGGGGCAAGGAGGAGCTACAGGTTAAACTGTACAAAAACTCTGGAACAGGGATTTCCCCGGTGGCACAGTGGTTAAGAACCTACCTGCCAATGCAGGGGACACGGGTTCGAGCCCTGGTTTGGGAAGATCCTGCATGCTGCAGAGCAACTAAGCCCGTGCGCCACAACTACTGAGCCCGCATGCCGCAACTACTGAGTCTGCGCTCTAGAGCCCACAAGCTGCAACTACTGAAGCCCGTGCACCTAGAGCCCGTGCTCCGCAACAAGAGAAGCCACTGCAATGAGAAGCCCGTGCACCACAACAAAGAGCAGACCCTGCTCGCCGCAACTAGAGAAAGCCCGTGTGCAGCAACGGAGACCCAATGCAGCCAAAAAAAAAAAAAAAAGCAAAACAAAACGCTGGAACAAAGAGATTTGATGAGTTTCCAGGTTGATGATCATTTCCATATTTGGAGAGTGTGGTGCATCCCAGTTCCATGCAGACAGAGGTTTCTGCTCTTAGGATCTTTCCAGACCTTGCCCTATCTATGTACCTCTTGTTGACAGAAAACAAAATGCACAAGGTGAGAGTTGTGAGTTAAGTTTGATTTGGGGCAAAATGAGGACTATAGCCCGGCAGACAGCATTTCAGATAGCTCTGAGAAACTGCTCCAAAGAGGTGAGGGGGAAGGTCAGTATATATGTGATTTTGGTGAAGTGTAAGTACATGCAATCCAGCACGTATTTTTTGGCAGAAGGTTTCTGCTAGTCACGAGGAGCAGACGTCACCATGAAGGATTTTAGTGCTTTTCTAGGTATGAGGAGATGCAAGAATTGGGCTCATAAAATCGGCTCCTGAAAATATCTAACTATCTGAAGACCTGTTCTGCCAGTTTTCTTCCCAGAGCACAGAGTGCCTCATTTCTGCTCTCCACCCTGAACTCCTTTCAGGGGGCTGTTAAATGTCAGCACCTGCAGCAGCTCATAATTTGATCCTTGTAGAGGTAGATGGCGAGTGCCAATTTGCAGGTGACACTCTTCATCTGAATACTTCATAATATCCTGTGTAATTAACTGGTAAATGTAAGTAAACATTCTCTGAATTCTGTGAGCCAGTATGGCACATTGATTGAACCCAGGAAACGGGTGATAGGAACCTCCAATTTACAGCCAGTCATTCGGAAGCACAAGTAACAACTCAGACTTTCAATTGGCAGCTGACGTGGAGACAGTCTTGTGAGACTGAGCCTTTAATCTGTGGGACTGAAACTGAGCAGGACCCTATGGGGCCCCTGAGCATGAAAGCCTTTCTGTGTCCCCCGTTTCTTGACTTTCCCTGAGTACTAGAGGTCAGGTTCAAACACTTGTTAATCAGGGAAGGGAAGAGATGCAGAGACAAGGGAGGAGCAGTCAAGAAACAACAGTGCCGGGCTTCAACTACTGAGCCTGTGCTCTAGAGCCTGTGAGCCACAACTACTGAGCCTGTGAGCCACAACTACTGAAGCCCACGTGCCACAACTACTGAGCCTGCACTCTAGAGCCCGTGCTCCACAACAAGAGAAGCCACCTCAATGAGAAGCCCACTCACCGCAATGAAGAGTAGCCCCGCTTGCAGCAGCTAGAGAAAGCCCGCGTAGCAACAAAGAAGCAATGCAGCCAAAAATAAATAAATTTATTTCTTTATTTAAAAAAATATGATTGAATAATAAGGTTTAGCGGAAATACGTTCTATTCACTTTCATTTTAGACTACATGATGTTACCTTTTTTTTTTTTGGTATCATTATGGATTTTTTAGCTTTACAATATGTTAACCTCAGACAGTATTCTCTTTTTGATGCCCAAATTATCGTAGCTTTGGCCAGTAGGAGTCCCTTTTAAATTGGCTCCTGTGTCCTTCTGACATGGCTACATTGATCTTTGAAAACTTCTATGCTTCCTGACACAGTAAGATGTTCCAGCCTTATCTATCTCTTAGCCTCAGGTATGGAATCAGCTATTTCCCTAAGAAGCCTTATTTACTTTCAGTGGAGTCACTGTTAAATCAGTGCTTTAAAAAAAAAAAAAAAAAATGGGGGCTTCCCTGGTGGCGCAGTGGTTGACAGTCTGCCTGCCGATGCAGGGGACACGGGTTCGTGCCCTGGTCCGGGAAGATACCGCATGCCGCGGAGCGACTAGGCCGCTGAGCCTGCGCGTCCAGAGCCTGTGCTCCGCAACGGGAGAGGCCACAACAGTGAGAGGCCTGCGTACCGCAAAAAAAAAAAAAAAAAAAAAAGGAAAGAAGGAAAGAAAAAAAAGGTAGTTCCCTAGTGGCCTAGTGGTTAGGATTCTGGGCTTAAAAAAAAGAAAGAAAGAAGGAAAAAGAAGAAATATCTGATTTGTAGCATTTGCCAATTTCCATGGTGTAAATACCCACATTGTGATAGATGTCTAGCTACCTGCGTGATTTCACTGAACACAGGGCTGGGAAGCAGTGTGCACAACTGGCTCTCAGGAGCTGGCTGCAGGGCACCAGTGCTACCCTCCTTGTGAGTCACAGCCCACAACGGATCCTGGCATTGGAGACTAGTGATACTAGGCAAAAACAAAAATTTCTTTTTTTTTTTTTAATTTATTTATTTATTTTATTTTTGGCCGCATTGGGTCTTTGTTGCTGCGTGCCGGCTTTCTCTAGTTGCGGTGAGCGGGGGCTACTCTTCGTTGCAGTGCGCGGGCTTCTCATTGTGGTGGCTTCCCTTGTTGCGGAGCAGGGGCTCTAGGCACGCGGGCTTCAGTAGTTGTGGCACGAGGGCTCAGTAGCTGTGGCTTGCAGGCTCTAGAGCACAGGCTCAGTAGTTGTGGTGCACGGGCTTAGTTGTTCTGTGGCATGTGGGATCTTCCCGGACCAAGGCTCGAACCCGTGTCCCCTGCATTAGCAGGCAGATTTTTAACCACTGCACGACCAGGGAAGTCCCAACAAAAATTTTTTTAAATGAAATTCAAAAAGAATTTTGGTCAACATTAAGACATCAGCTGTTAAAACTACAGACAATGTTTTAATGCATCTGAGTGACAAAAGTGGCTACGATAAAATGAAAGGGCCTGTGGCTGGCAGGTTTAAAGTCCTATTGAAACTTATTATTAAAAAAAAAAAAGAGTATTGTGTCTCTCTGTGCTCTGTAATCAATACAACAAACATCAAATCTTTTTATGTGCTAAGCACTTACAAACTTTAAAAGTTTAAAAAATTACAGAGGCTTCCCTCGTGGCGCAGTGGTTAAGAATCCACCTGCCAATGCAGGGGACGGGTTCAAGCCCTGGTCCGGGAAGATCCCACATGCCTCAGAGCAACTAAGCCGGTGTGCCACAACTACTGAGCCTGTGCTCTAGAGCTCACAAGCCACAACTACTGATCCCGCGTGCCACAACTACTGAAGCCTGCGTGCCTAGAGCCCGTACTCCACAACAACAGAAGCTACTGCAATGAGAAGCCCGCGCACTACAACGAAGAGTAGCCCCCGCTCACCATAACCAGAGAAAGCCCGTGCACAGCAACAAAGACCCAACACAGCCAAAAATTAAAGAATACATATATTTATTTTTAAAAAAATTACAGACTGTTGGTGAGAACTCTAAAATCAACATAATGACCAGATTCCCCAGATTTTCCAAAGCAATCCTGATGTCAATATTTTGTCCCATGTGGACTGATTTTCATCATACCATGTGGAATGATTTTAGCAGGTCAGTTATGAGCACAATAGTCTGTGGGTTAGTCTTGCAGCAGTGCTCTATTATATATTCAATGATCGCTCTCAGGCGTGTAAAGAGCCCCACATAATTGGTTATGGGTTCATGTACTCACTGAGTTTACTTTCACTGCCAGCCTTGTCCTGTTTGTGTGGTCAGGAAACATGACTATGCTCTTCCTCAAGCAAATAGGAACTCGTATCGATAAGTTTTAATTTGTTCATTCATTCATTCAGTTGTTTATTCACATGTCCAGCCTTATGTGGAGCCGAGACTGGAGAAAAGAAAAAAAATCCCTACTCTTTTTTTTTTTTTAAACAGGAGTCCTACTTTATTTATTTATTTTTAATTTTTTAATTTATTTATTTTTGGCTGCATTGGGTCTTCGTTGCTACGCGCAGACTTTCTCTAGTTGCGGCGCGTGGGGGCTACTCTTCATTGTGGTGTGCGGGCTCAGTAGTTGTGGCTCACAGGTTTAGTTGCTCTGTGGCGTGTGGGATCTTCCCAGACCAGGGCTCGAACCTGTTTCCCCTGCATTGGCAGGCAGATTCTTAACCACTGCACCACCAGGGAAGTCCAAAATCCCTACTCTTAAGGGAAATGTGAATGAGGGAGACAGACAAGGAAGACAATTAAAATATGCAGGAACAGACTGAGGAATCAGGAAAGGTTCTAGAGGAAGCAATGCTTCAGTTAAATTTGAACCTGTTCTTACTGTTGTTCCATTGCCTTGATCCTACATCTCTCTGAAAGGACTTCATCAGTTTTTCCATCACCTGGCAATTTCCACATATTTCTACAACTTCAGCATACAACGGGACTTCCCTGGTGGTCCAGTGGGTGAGACTCCGCACTCCCAATGCAGGGGGCCCGGGTTTGATCCCTGGTCGGGGAAGAAGTCCACACCCACAGCTAAAAGATCCCTCATGCCGCAACAAAGATCCCGTATGCTGCAAAATTAATTAATTAATCTTCTTTAAAAAAAATTAAAATCAACATACAACCCTTCATTGATTCAACTAACATGTATTGGAACCCTATTCTATTCTGGACCAGACCAGAAAACCCAAACCAGATCCTGCTCCCATGGAGTTCCAACCTAGATATCTAAAATTCAAGATAGAATGGAGTACCATAACATGTATAATCTTCAAATGGCTTTCCTTTGGCTGTGACGATCTCGCATTTTAATTGACCCTTGAAGGATGAAAACGATTTTTACAAGCAGGAGTGAAAAGGATTTTTAAGTCAGAGACAATAGCAAAGTAAAAACTGTGAGGCAGGAAATGTTTGAAACTGTTTGAAAACTGACAAATAGTTCCGTTTGGCTTAGGTAAAAGGAGATATACTTCTTGGGTGTATAGTCTATGCTCTAGACAATACTGGAATGATAGGTTGGGTACTGAGCACTTGAAATGTGGTGAGTGCAGCTGAGGAAAATTGTTAATTTTGTCCCATTTTAATTCATTTAAGTTTGTATTTAGACTACATCAAACTAAAAAGTTTCTGCACAGCAAAGGAAATCATCAACAAATGAAAAGGCAACCTACTGAATGGGAGAAAATATTTGCAAATCATGTATCTGATAAGGGGTTAATATTCAAAACATATGTAGGGGCTTCCCTGGTAGCGCAGTGGTTGAGAGTCCGCCTGCCGATGCAGGGGACACGGGTTCGTGCCCCGGTCCGGGAAGATCCCACATACCGCGGAGCGGCTGGGCCCGTGAGCCATGGCCACTGAGCCTGCGCGTCTGGAGCCTGTGCTCCTCAACGGGAGAGGCCACAACAGTGAGAGGCCCGCGTACCGCAAAAAAAAAAAAAAAAAAAAAAAAAAAAAATGTAGAACTCATACAACTTAATAGCAAAAGAAAAAAAATCCTTCCAATTAAAAAGCGGACAGAGGATCTGAATAGACATTTTTGTAAAGAAGGCAAACAGATGGCAAAAAACTACATGAAGAGTTGCTCAACATCACTAATCATTAAGTGATGATTAAGGGAATGCAAATGAAAACCACAGTGAGATATCACCTCACATCTGTTAGAGTGGCTGTCATCAAAAAGAGAAGAAATAATTAGCGTTAGTGAGGATCTGGAGAAAAGGAAACTCTCCTACACTGTTGGTAGGAATGTAAATTGGTGCAGCCACTATGGAAAATGGTATGAAGGTTCCTCAAAAAATAAAAAATAGGGACTTCCCTGGTGGTCCAGTGGTTAAGACTACAGACTCCACGCTCCCAATGCAGGGGGCCCAGGTTCGATCCCTGGTGGGGGAACTAGATCCCACATTTCACAACTAAAAGAGCCCGCCTGCTGCAAGGAAGATCCCACATGCTGCAATTAAGACCTGGCGCAGCCAAATAAATATATATTTTTTTAATCCCCAAATTCTTAAAAAAAAAAATTAAAAATAGAACTACCATATGATCCAGTGGTTCTACTTCTGAGTATTTATCCAAAGAAAATGAACACACTAACTAAAAAAGATATATGCTCCCCCATGTTCATTGCAGCAGTATCTACAATAGCCAAGATAGGGAAACAACCTAAGTGTCCGTGGAATATTACTCAGCCGTAAAAAAGGATGAAATCTTGCCATTTACAGCAACATGAATGGACCTAGAGGGGATCATGCTAAGTGAAGTAAGTCAGGCAGAGAAAGACAAATACTATATGATCTCACTTATATGTAAAATCTAAAAAAAAAAACCCATAGGTACAGAGAACAGTTTATTTGTGGTTGCCACAGGCAAAGGGCTGGGGGAGGCAAAATAGAAGGGAGTCAAAAGGCACAAACTCCCAGTTATAAAATAAATAAGTTATAGTGATGTACAGCATTGACGACTACAGTTAATAATACTGTATTGTATACTTGAAAGTTGCTAACTTTAAAATTTTTTAAA
Source organism: Leucopleurus acutus (assembly GCF_964270905.1). Lineage (NCBI taxonomy): Eukaryota > Metazoa > Chordata > Mammalia > Artiodactyla > Delphinidae > Leucopleurus > Leucopleurus acutus. The sequence goes on from NC_139152.1 coordinate 7,768,479, forward strand.
TTCTCATCACAAGAGAAAAAAATTCTGTAATTGTGTATGATGACAGATGTTAACTAGACTTATTAAGTAATCACTTCACAGTGTTTACAAACATTGAATCATGTTGCACGCCTGAAACCAATATAATGTTGTATCTCAATTATACCTCGATTAAAAAAGAAACATTAAAGAAAAAAGTTTGTATTTAAAAATTGAAGCAGTGTAGACAAAGACAAATACTGTATGTTATCATTTATATGTGGAATCTACAAAATAAAACAAAGAAATGAATATAGTAAAACAGAAACAGACACACAGATATTGAGATCAACTAGTGGTTACCAGTGGGGAGAGGGAAGGAGGGGCAAAACAGGGGCTGGGGATTGAGAGGCACAAACTACTGTGTATAAAATAAATAAGCGACAAGGATGTATTGTACAGCACAGGGAACATAGCCAATATTTTGTAATAACTTTAAATGGAGTATAAGCTATAAAAATATTGAATCACTATGTTGTACACCTGAAACTAACATAATATTGTAAATCAACTATACTTCAATTAAAAAAAAAATTGAAGCAGTGTAAAAAAAGTTTTAAGTTGTGTAAAATGTTTTTGTTAAACATAGCCTAATTAATAGGACTACATTTCTCCTTGATCCTTGAAAATTTAGTCTCAATTAAGATGTGCTGTAAGTGTAAAATGAAGATTGGATTTTGAAAATCTAATACCAAAAAAAAAGAATAAAATATCTTACTAATAATTTTTATATTAAATATGTGTTGAAATGAGAATATTTGGGGTATATTAAGTTAAATTAAATATAATATTAAAACTGACAACTCTTTTTTTTCATTTTTTTAATGTAGCTACTGGAACATTTTTAATTTCATGTGTGACTCATTATATTTCTATTGGACAGAACGGATCTAGACTTTTTCAATAACTTGTTCAAGTTACTTGATTAGGAGATGATGTAATTAAATTTCTGATTTAAGGTAATTCCTCTAGCACTGGTGTGTGACGGATTACCTTTTGAATATTGGAGGAGGGAAGAAAGTAATAAGGATCTGGGAGCTGGGATTTGGTCCTTCAGGATCGGTTGGAATAATGAATAGCTGCAACCCAGTTCAGACAGGAAAATCAACATTTCTCAAATGTTTTCTTTCTTCACCCTGAGAGTTTATTTTCTAAGGTTTTTTCAGATTCAAAATAAACTCCACCTACACCCAACCTAATAAAAGAAAATTAACAGATAACATTCTATGCAACAGTTGTTCTTTATGAGGAACATTACAAACGCGAGCGAAGAGTAGGATTGGCTTTGGATGTCTTTAAAGCAGTCACTAGCTTTTTCTGTGCCTTGAAATGCCATTTACATTGTCCTGTTGAAGAGGTAGTTTTCCCTGTCTTTACTTTGACAAGGTAAATGTGTTTACAGCCCTTTGTTCCCTGGTTTTAGGATTTTGGCTCTGTTTGTTTTCCTGCTTGGTTATCATATTACCAAACATCCTCTCACAGGGCAACCTGAGAAGGAGATTGAGATCCAAGGTGGCAGATTACCTGCCTTTGGATCTAAGAGATTTCAGGTCATGATTCATTCATTCCCATTCTTCTAAGCAGACCTCCATTAAACTGTTAGGTGGGGAGTTCATAACACTCCTCCCCAACCTATTCCATTTTGAAATTTATCGACCACCTTTCCTCCGCTGGCATCCTCTGTGGAGACTGGTCACCAGAGCTGCGGCTCCAGCCTGGGTGGAGCTTGGAATCTCGTGGTGCCTGCTTCCAAAGTGCACCCAAGACCCCAGTCCCCCAGCCAATCCCCCCAGCACATCAGCAAACAGTCGTATTGAGCAACTGTTATCTGTGGCCCACAGTGAGGGTTGCCTAACTTGGAGGTCCCTGTCACCTTGGGGACAAGTCCGGTTCCTGATCTGGTTTCTGAGAAGCAGGAACTTATATTAAGTCCCACTTGCTCAAGGAGTATTCATCTCAATATATTCAGCATACTTTTAGATTCCTGAGATCCAGCTGAATTCCAGCTGTTACCGTTTAAAAATATACATTGATAGAAGTGTTCTCTCTCCCTCTAAGCTGCTTAGCTTCCTTAAAGATAATTTTCTCAGACTGAGTTTAGCCAGAGAAAACAGGTTTCAGATCTCTCTCCCCTTCACCCTCCCTATTTTTCTGCCAAACAGAAAATACCTACAGATTTCAGACATCTAAATCCTGACCCTCAGTATTGTTTCACTACACTGGTTTTACACAAGTTATTTGGGACAGGTATAATCCTAGGCCTTTACAATTATTTCATCTGTTCTTTCAATAAGTATTGGAAAAATAACTGTGTTCTGGAGTTACATTGGAACCTGCTCTGAGTGAATGAAGGGCAAAAAGACCTACTTTTTTACTTTCACTGGTGCCATTTACTCTTGCAAAACGTTAAGGAATAATTATTCTAAGGCAAGGGAGAGGGAGAAATAAAAGACAGTGATTTAGAGCCAAGAATGACATTGTGAGGGAATTCCCTGGCAGTCCAGTGGTTAGGACTCTGCGCTTTCATTGCTAAAGGTGTGGGTTCGATCCCTAGTCAGAGAACTAAGATCCCACAAGCTGTGTGGACAAAAAAAAAAGAAGAAGAAGAATGACATTGTGAGACAAATAATAAATAAAAGTCAAAGAATGGAGAAAAGACTCGCGTGGGCACATGTCGCTGTGAGGCTTCAGGGTCCAGCCTCCAGCCTCCTGGGGCTGCTGAGAACTTATGTGGCTGGTGGGACTGAGGAACCGAATTGCTAATTTTAGTTCATTTAAAATATTTTCCCGTTAAACACAACTTCGTTGTTTTGATTAGAACGACATATTACTTTAGCTGTAGAAAACAGAGTCTAAGTGGGGATGTAAGATACACACGGGATTTCAAAGACTTAGTAGGAAAAAAGTAAACTATCTTAATAATTTTTAAATTGATTATAATTTAATCAATTATAGTTTAATATATTTATAAATCAATTGTAATTTAATCAAACTCAAATAGCATTATTTTGGCTATATCAGGTCAAATAAAATAATTATTAAAATTAATTATTCTTGTTTCCTATGTTTTTCTTTTAAAAATTTTAATGCGGCCACCCAGAAAACTTAATATTACATAAATGACTCAGATTGAATGTTTATTGGCAGCGACGCCATACAGGATATTTTGTCCTTTGGCTGCTAAATTCAGTTGCTGTGGTAACTAAAGGGGCCTCTAGGCTCAGGGTTTCCTGGAAGATTGGGAGAGAGGGGGAGGGGAGGAATGACCTCAGGGAAGGTTTTTTTGGTTGTCACGTTTCACTCATCGCCAGTTCTCTCAGCTAACAATGAGATTCAGAAAGTATCCTCATTTACTGGTTTCGTTTTGTAATGTATAAAAATACCGAATCAGTATGTTGTGCACCTAAAACTAATATGATAATGTAAGTCAGTTATACTTCAGTTTTTTTTAAAAAAATCCTCATTTCAGGAAAGACCACACGATGTGGTCTGTTTCAGGTCCAGTACTACCAGTTTGAATTCCAGGCTCCCAACCAAAACCCCAAGGGAAGGTGCACTTTCTTCAGTGGCTCCTCTCGCATAATTCTACCTCTTTACTGGCTTGTCGCACCCCACCCGCCCTTCCCCTGCAGGGCCTGCTAGGCTACAGATTAATAGGCATTAGGAATTTGACTACTGATGTTCCCCCCCAGCAAAGCCACACAGCTCTACCTACGACGAACTCGTCCTCCTTCGTTAACTCTCACACGGGAGCACTTCTCTCTCCTTTTATTTTCCTTCATCTTCCTGTGCTCACAGTTTTCTTACCTGTCTTTCCTACTCAATCTTGCTCGCTTTGCTTGTATGGCTTAGAAATCAGATATTTATCTCACCCTTTTCTTTCAAGAAATTCACAGCCCAGAAGGAATAGGATATTGCTAATTAACTCCAGTTGTGTAAGAATCAGTTGGCCTCGTCCCTTTTTAATGTTTCAAGTGGCAGAAGGGAAGCACCATAAATTCCTTGAGGGCCAGGACTTTTGTGTCCCATATACTGATGAATCCGTCTGATGGGTAGTATGTGCTCCGCAAATACCTGTTGAACGGAATTTGATCATTTCCCTCTCTCTAGGTACTGTAAACCCGAGACTAGAGGCAAAATACTGCAGAATGGGTAGAATTCAGAATGGGTGGGGCGTTGGTGAATGCCGTATTTTCAGGAGTTTGGATTGTGTCCCATGGGCAGCTGATTCTCTCCTTTCTGCTGCCCAGGAGAGTTGGTTTGGCTCCTAGACACTCAGGTTTTCTCCCAGGAGAGAGTATGCTCATCAGAGGACAAGTAGAGCCAAAAATTCTTCCAATTCTTCCTTCACTCGCTTTCCTTCTCTCAGACTGTCCTTCCCTCCCCTTCAAGATTGTAGACACAGCCTACAATCAAAGAGCAGCTGATAAATTCATAGGATTAGGAATAAGTTTCAGTTTACACTCCGTCAACCAACGTTAACTCTCATATAGTAGCACCCACTCGACTTTCCTTATATAGATAGCGTTTATCCTCATCTCTTTACGGATTGATTCAGTTCTGAGCACTTGCGAGAGCAAAAAATAAAGTGTATCTGCCCTCCCTCCAGGCTTTTCTGGTAGCATTTTTGTCTGTGAAACTAAGAGGCTGTAGCTGCTCTTAGAAGAGGAAAGGAGGACGAGCTTCGAAAAAAAAAAAAAAAAAAAACCGCGGAGTAGGGAGGGTGGAGGATGTGGTTTTAAAGAGATGGGGGGGTGTGGTCTAGGGTGGGGGCAGAGCTTGAGGTCACAAAATTCCGGGAGGTCCGGAGATCACTGGGGGCGGGGGCGGGGTGGGGCTGGGGGCTTGTCGCCCAGGCTCCGCCCTTTGCGGAGCTTATAAATAGGTGTCCATCCTAAGGGTGCGTGAGGAGACGTTGGAGCGGTACCGAGGACCTGCCTGAAAACTTGCTGCTGAGAAGGACATTTTGGAGGTTTTGTTGGCTGGAAGAGGGGTCTCTGGAATCCCACTTCTAGATCTTTATTGAAGATTGAAAGGAATTAATTTAGGGCCATGGGGACAGCGAAGGTAAGAACGATACAGTTACTGGTTTTTGCTTGTTTGGGGTACGCTCCGAAAGGCAAGCCTTAATGGTGATGGCTGTGCTCTCTTCCTAGCCATCTTAGAGCCTTTCCATTTCTTCCCCAGCCTGCAGTGCCACAGTTCCACCAGTTCTCTTTGGATGTCATTTCCTATAAAGGATTTATCCCTGTTTGATTCACCTTCCTGTGGTAGGGAAAGTCACCTGGAGAAGTTGTGTTTGTTTCTCGTTTTTTTTTTTTTTTCTTTAATACAATTACAGGCTACTGAGAATGTGAGGATGAAACCGGTTGAGTGTTCAGGGGATCAGGGGCTGCTTGGTTGTGTTGATTACGAGTGTGGGTCTGAGAACCAGCAAGAGGATTTCTCTGGATGCCTTAGACCTTGAAAGGACCTGGGATTTGTTGTGGGGCCTGGGTCGGTGTCCACCCATCTGTTCTATGACCTATGGGATTCCCTGGATACTAAGGAGAGAGAATTCCAGTTGTCCTTCCTGTTGTGGTCGATTGTGAGTGCACAATATTTTAATGTATTATTGTGTTATGGATGCAGTATTTGTAGGGAGAAAGGTATTTTCATTCACTAAGGTAACTTACTTGAAAATAAAAGAAGAGAAGGGATGAAAAAGTGGGAAGGCCCTCAAGAATAGTAAATGATGAGAGAAAAAGAAGAGGTTTTTATTAAAAGGAGAGGATTAAACAGAACGCGGTGCCCTGGCGGGGCTTCAGGGGTACTAGATGCCTGGGAGGCAAGGTCAATTTGGGGAACTGAAACTCCTGGCCTGCCACTGTCTGACCTGAGAGGGAAGGAGTTTAAGGTGAGGAGGGGTTGGGGTTCTCAGGCGTAAAAAGTGAGCTACCTTGAGGTGGAAAGTAAGATCACGCCCACTGGAATTATTCCCAGCAAGGTGAGTGATGACTGGGTGGATTACTGCACAGCCCCTCACAAAATGTCTCCATCTGGGGTTGGGCGTGAGCTTGTGCTCGCCCCCTGGTGGGTGGGTGGGGGATAACAGTACATTATTAAGTGAACGGGAAGAATTTCAGATGGGACCAAGGATACAGTAGGTTGATCCTGTAGATTACGTGATGCAGTTAAGACCAGCCTGGTGATGACGACACACCACCAGTACTCGGGCTTCTGTGGAATCTGGGGTACGGGTGAGCATACGCTGGATCTAGCTGTTTCCAGAGTCAATTGTTCTTAGCAATCCTAAGGCATTTTACTGTGCCCTCACAATTTTTTCTATTCCTGAGCACAGTTCTATGCTTGCTCTTACCTGGGGCTGTTTTCTGAATGCTTCCAAACCGACTAACCCAGTTATCTTAACTTCTCCCTTTTCTCAAATTCTCTTGCCACTTTCCCCAAGTTTACTCTGCATGCTCACCCATGTATTTCCAGATAAGCTCTTCAGTTCTTTCGTGTTCCTCATTCATTACCCAAATCGTTAAGTTTTTGTTGTTTTCATACCGCTCACAGGCTGAGTTCTTCTGATATATACATCTTCTTAATAAGAGGCAACCATCCATCAAGAGTTTTGACTGTTTCTTCTCTCCTCCCTCCCCCCCCTCCAGGTCACCGCCCCTCTGATCTTTGCCATCACGATTGCTACAATAGGCTCTTTCCAGTTTGGCTACAACACTGGAGTCATCAATGCTCCTGAGGAGGTGAGTGCCAGGCAGCTAGAGTTTGGAATAGGATAATTATTCCTTTAGGTAGGGTTTCCAGAATTAACAAGTTTAGACACACTTGGTAGGTAGCTTGGCTAAGAGCTAGAGGGGGAAGGATATTGGTGGGGGTCTATTTGAATCACTGATCAAGGCAAAAGGCTCAGGGGCTCCCTGTACCCTGGACTGTACCCATTCTTCCTCTCACCCTACGGTGACACACTTCCTTTATTATCTCTTAGGGGTTAGTTACAAAGTCTCAGGGTGGGAGGGTGGCTGGGATAGTCACCAAACAAGAGTACATCAGTACTACTACCTACTGGAATTTTCAGGACAAATAAAAAATTATTCTTTTCAGAGCCGGTAACATTAACTCCAGTGTTACCTGTCTCATCCATTGCCATCTATTTATTCCCTTGATCCGCTACCTAGAAAGTAACTGTAATGCTGTTCTCGTAGGGAGGGGAAGATCCCCAAGGTTTGTTTCTTTTCTCTTCCAGTTGTAACCGTCTCTTCTCCCACCAACCATTTTAATTTGCAGATCATAAAGGACTATCTCAATTACACTTTGCAAGAGAGGTTCAAAAACCCTCCCTCTGAGGTGGTACTCACGTCCCTGTGGTCCTTGTCTGTGGCCATCTTCTCCGTTGGTGGTATGGTTGGCTCCTTTTCTGTTGGACTCTTTGTCAACCGGTTTGGCAGGTATTAATACTTTTTTTTTTTTTTTTTTGGCTGAGTTGGGTTTTGGTTGCTGCACGCAGGCTTTCTCTAGTTGTGGTGAGCGAGGGCTACTCTTCGTTGCTGTGCGCGCTCTTCTCACTGCAGTGGCTTCTTTTGTTGCGGAGCTCAGGCTCTAGGTGCGTGGGCTTCAGTAGCTGTGGCGTGCGGGCTTCAGTAGTTGTGGTGCACGGGCTTAGCTGCTCCGTGGCATGTGGAATCCTCCCAGACCAGGGCTTGAACCTGTGCTCCCTGCATTGGCAGGTGGATTCTTAACCACTGCGCCACCAGGGAAGTCCCAGTTTGGCAGGTCTCGATCAGAAGCTGGGCAAGGAAGGGGTCTATACTGGTTGCATTGAGGACAAGAATTGAGGCTTAGAGCAGGGAGGTGAAGATGCATTTGAATGAGAGAACCTCAAATTCCCATCAAGGGAAAACTAGTCCCACAGATTGCTGGGCTCCAACCCAGATTCAGGCCTAATAATTACTCTGGGGTAGGGTGGGATAATTTTAATTTCTAGCAAATTTCTAGCTGATGCTGTTAGTTTGTGGACCACTTTGAGAACAACTGGCCTTAAAGTGCTTGCTAAAATTCTAGCCTACAGCTAGGACGTAGAGGGGAGAATCTTAAACAAATTCTTTAGGTGAGTGTTATGCATACTGAGGTGTAAGAACCATTGATCTTGATTATCCCAACCAGATATGTTCTGATACTAGAAAGTGGAAAAATTAGACCAAAAGATATGTGAGCCTGGAGAAGAGTAGAATGATTAGGAAAGAAGGGGGGGATCAGGTCTGTTTTGCTAACTTCACTTGTTTTTGTTTAATCTTTCAGGCGCAATTCAATGCTTATTGTCAACCTGTTGGCCATCGCTGGTGGCTGCCTTATGGGGTTCTGCAAAATAGCGGAGTCATTTGAAATGCTGATCCTGGGCCGACTGGTTATTGGCCTCTTCTGTGGACTCTGCACAGGATTCGTGCCCATGTACATTGGAGAGATATCTCCCACGGCCCTGCGGGGGGCCTTTGGCACTCTCAACCAGCTGGGCATCGTTATTGGAATTCTGGTGGCCCAGGTACTCTAGAACTTACTGAGTGTTAGTTTCACAACTCATTAAATGAATTTACATAGAGAAGACAGTCAAGAGAATGTCTGGCACAGAGAACTGTCTTCAATATCCTATGATAAACCATAATGGAAAAGAATATATATTTCTTTAAATATATATATATATATATATATATATATATATATATGCATAACCGAATCACTGTGCTGTACAGCGGTAATTAACACAACATTGTAAATCAACTATACTTCAATTGAAAAAAAGAACGTCTGGCACACATTCAACTATATATGTTTCAGACATTAATTAATATTACTATAGTTCACAGACAGCTAAGGAAGCAGGCAGGGTAGAAAAAGTAGAAGAGACTATCTTTTCCCGTGATGAAAGAACAGATGATCTTCTGAACGTTTTTTTAAAATCAACTTGTAGCCTGTACAGTATGGAATTTATAGGATTGTCTTTGTCTGGTTTCTAGATCTTTGGTCTGAAAAACATCCTGGGGACTAAAGAGCTCTGGCCGCTGCTCTTGGGCTTCACCATCATCCCAGCCATCCTCCAATGTGCTGCCCTTCCATTTTGCCCTGAAAGTCCTAGATTCTTGCTCATTAACAGAAAGGAAGAGGAGAGCGCTAAGGAGAGTGAGTACCCTTCACGCCTTCACTGTAGGAACCTTAGGCTTGTGGTTTGTTTTAGGATGAGGACATTGGATCTGGTTTTCGTCATCTTTCCCTGTCTGATTATGCTTAAGTCAGAAACTTGCAGCCCCTGAAGGAGGGGGTGAGAAGGCGAGTTAAAGCCAGATGCTGGTTGAGCTGCCAGATGCAGGGCTCATCTGGGCGGCTTCTTCCCATCCGTCTCATGGGGAAAAAGAATTCGGGACAGCGCCTTACCATTAACCTTTCCTCTTCATGCTTTTCACCAGTTCTCCAGCGATTGTGGGGCACCCAGGATGTGGCTCAGGACATCCAGGAGATGAAAGATGAGAGTATAAGGATGGCACAGGAAAAAAAAGTCACTGTGGTGGAACTCTTCCGAGCCCCCAGCTACCGACAGCCCATCCTCATCTCCATCATGCTCCAGCTCTCTCAGCAGCTCTCGGGGATCAACGCTGTGAGTGCCCACTTGTCTGTCAAACGTGTCCTACAATATTCCACTTAAAACACCTGACCAGAGGTGAATAGCATTGGTTGCTCACCTTCCTTTATATCCAGGGGTCCCTCACAATGCTTGCCACAGAGCAGCCTCTCAAAACATGCTCTTTACCCAGGTTTCCATTTCGTTTTTTTTTAATTTTTTCATTTTTATTTGTTTACTTTTAAATTTTTTTGGTTGGATCTTAGTTCCCCAACCAGGGATCAAACCCATGCCCCTTGTAGTGGAAGCATGGAGCCCTAACCACTGGACTGCCAGGGAATTCCTATTTCTTAAAATTATCTATAGTACATGTTTTCCATGTGGAAAGATGAGAGAATCAGCTAAAAGTTTGTCACCCTTATTTAGCCTTGGAACTTATAGTTAACGTTTGTCCTCTTCCAGATTTTGTTTTTAATATACAGAGTATCACAATTTGTCCATTTTTATTAATCCTCTTTCTTTGACCACTCATTTTAAAAATTTTCAGTCCTCTTTAACTCTGATCTGTCTTATTACATGATGTTATCCGTGATAACGTAAGCCATATAATCAAAGCAGATCTGAGAGTTGATATCCCTTGGGTTTTTTCCCAGGACTGTACAATTTAAAATCAGTGTAAAGCCCTGGGGAGCAATTAGGAGGTGTGTGGGCACACAGGCAACCTCACAGTGAGCTGGGCTTATCATTCTCTATATTTTTTACAACTTAGAATAGTGACTATGATAGTTAAGTGTGGGGCAAAATGCAGGCTAGCAGTGGGCAGGTAGCCATTGTGTTCTATGCAAAGATCAGCTTCTGCTCTTGAGTTTTGGTTGTGGGCAGAGAGGGTATTCCTTCACCTATCCTTCTGCAGATAAAATATTTGGATATGAAGAACACCCACCCCTGTCCCCCTTCTAAGTACTGGTTCACGCCCGGAGGGTTTCCCATCGTAATGTGATCAGTGTGATCAAATCGCTTTGTGACACAGCGTTTTGCAAAACACATGATAACTCAAAATACAAAGTCTGTCCTTAGCCTTTTCTGCCTAACGCACCACAAGGATACTTGTGTTTGAAATCGCAGCGCATCTCCTGAGGACTCAGAGGCTGTCATATCAGACCTTGGGAGGAAAGATAGTTTGAAAAAGCCTCTCAGGTGGTTTTGATGGATATCAATCTCCAATTTCCACATTTGAAAAACCACTGTAATTCAAATATACTCTCAAGACTTTCCAGAACAGCGAGGCTGGGACTAGAGTGAGGTGTCCAGATACAAGACGTGTCCTGAGAAGGACCGCCTTCTTCAATTCTATACCCCAGGCGCCTGCTTGCCTCCCCCGAGTCGAAGCCCTGCAAAACAGGATCAGAAAAAGACCACCCCGGGAAAGTTACAAATGATAGATGAGTGCTCTGCTGGTAGGACCTACCCATCACCCAGCCCCTATCCCCGCCCTTTCAGGAAATGGTGTGTGAAAGTCAGTTTTCCAACCTACCTTTGAACAAAGGATGTTTTCTAATTTCCCTTAAAGGCAGAGGGGGTAAGAGGCTGGATAGTGTTTACCCAGCAGAGTAAAACTGCCTTCAGGTAAGATGATGTGGCCTAGCTCCATGGCACCAGGCAGCAAGATTTTACTGTAAGAAGTTTGCTTGAGATGAGTATATAACGTGTTAGGTTTTTGACATGTGAGCTTTTATATAAGGAAGAGAATTGGCATAGCTGTTCATCTCTGGTTTTAACTGTTCAAACGTCTTTCCTCACAAGTTTTATATTATTAAATATTCTTCGATTTTTTTTTTTTTTTTAATTCCATGCTTCTCTCCTAGAGCAGCAGTTTTCAATGAGGATGACACCCCATATCTCAGTTTCCAAGAGCTCAGCCTGAATCTTATTTTGGAAAATATACATAGTTTCTATCTTAGGTTGTAGGGATTTGAAGACTTGTTTCTGGAGACGGTCACTCCCATTGTCGAAGCATATGTTCATCAAAAAGTCTGATGAATACTGGCTGCTACGAGGGCAGGTACTCTGGGTGAAATCATAAACCCCTAAACCAAACCTGAGGGACTGAGCCATCTAGATCCTGTTCCCTTGTTATCTTGAGGTCTGAGACCAGTGTTCTGACATCTCTTTAGCTGTGGTAGTTGCAGCAGCCCTACGTATTAGCACAGTGTTGAGCAAATAATAAAAATAGTATACATTAAATTGTAGTTTATTTAATAGTGTCTATTCAATTAAAATAATAGCTGGTGTTAGTTTGTAAAACACTTGCAAAGACCTAGTCGCTGGAATTCCAGCCCAAGTTCTGCTTCTAAATCACGATCAGGCTGAGGTTACTCTTCAGTTTCTTCACTATCAAGTGGAGACATCAATGCCTGTCATTGTTGGTCGGGGTGGGAGTTGGAGTAAGTCTATTGGAAAAGTGTAATTGAAAAACTTAAAGGGACTTAAGCCTTTATATGTAAGTTACTAAAGTAAACTTAAGGAAGAGGCTAAATGGAGCAGTAAGAAGAAGCATAGTTAGAAGGAAAAAAAAGTGGAAATAAGTAGCTAGAATTGAAGACGACTGAAGAAGAGATAAGATAACAGAAGATCATTGTTTGCGGAAAAGATACCGTGATTGAACAAAATCCCTGGGAAGTACTCCTTAACTTCTGGGACTTTTCTGAGTTGATTTTTTGGAGGGTTCCATGTAACTGCTATGCACAATTGTATTTCACAGTTGCATCTTTTGTTCCCTGTTAGGTGTTCTATTACTCGACAGGAATCTTCCAAGATGCAGGTGTCAAGGAGCCGATCTACGCCACTATTGGTGCAGGCGTGGTTAATACCATCTTCACCGTGGTTTCTGTAAGTTGGATGTTTTGATCATTGTTGAGGTGGGAGAAGAATTCTTGCTACACACGTTCAAGGATGGGTTGCATGTCCTTCCACACCCTCCTTCCGTCATTTAGTTAAACCTTTTCTCCTTTAATTCCTTTTGGGGGAAAAGGGCTATTGAATGGGTAATGGGTAAGACAGTCTTCACTCTTCAAACACATAGGGAATGGATGGGCAAGAGGAAGTATAGAGGGGATTCTGTAGGGTGCTTTTAACTTGACGCTGGAAGAGAGCAAGTGTGACCATAGCAGGTAGCCTGCTGTTGGTCAGGCAGGTTCCAGAGCTCATATAGTTGTTTTCATGAAAGGGAATGCAGATATTTCTTTTTTATTCTTTTAGGTGTTCCTGGTAGAAAAGGCAGGGAGGAGGACGCTACACCTGATAGGCCTCGGAGGGATGGCTTTTTGTTCCGTCCTCATGACGATTTCTTTGTTATTAAAGGTGAGTCTTCTTTGCGAAGGAAGGGGGTGGGAAGGGGGTGTTGCGGAAAGGTGAGGGGGTGGGTAGTTGAGGTTTGGAGATCATACAAATGACATTTGGGAGAGGCAACATGCCCAGAGTTTTAAGACAAGTGGATTAGCAGAGATAGATAATTAAATTGCTATAATCCCTATATCTATATAGCATATAGTTTGTAAAATACATTATCTCATCTAATTCTTAAAGAAACCTTGAGGTCATTATTCCCCTTTTACAGCTGATAAGATGGTCTCAGTGCAGAATGACACTTGTGATCACACTGCTAGGTTTCAAAGACCCGAGGCTTCTAGGACTTCCCTGGCGGTCCAGTGGTTAAGACTCTGCACTCTCAGTGCAGGGGGCATGGGTTCAATCCCTGGTGGGGGAACTAAGATACCCCATGCCGTATGGTGAGGCCAAAACAAAAAAAGAAGAAAGAAACAAGGACCTAAGGCTTCTAGGTCCAGTAACTCCTTTATACCGCGGGACGGAAGGAACTTTTCATTATCAGTCAGTGCTCATCTCTGGGGAGCTGGATGCTGCCTGGGGCCTGCTGTCTCTGATACTAACTTTCCTTTGTTCCCTTCTCCTAGGATAATTACGGTTGGATGAGCTTTATCTGTATTGGGGCCATCTTATTCTTCGTGGCCTTCTTTGAAATTGGCCCAGGCCCCATCCCCTGGTTTATTGTGGCTGAACTCTTCAGCCAGGGACCCCGCCCGGCTGCCATGGCAGTGGCTGGCTGTTCCAACTGGACCTCCAACTTCTTGGTTGGACTGCTCTTCCCCTCAGCTGCAGTAAGTAACCTAAAACTCACCCAGCCCATCTCGAGACCAGCGAATACATAGTTCTGCCTAGAAACAGAATGGTAATAATAAGCCTTAGGATTCCAAACCAGTATTTAAAATCCATCATCTGGCTTAGCCTTAATGGCTTTATGATGTTGATGATGAGGTGGGTCCTATTATAAGATGGCCTAGAGCTGATTTGTTAAGTAAAGGAACCAGCCGTGGACATCTAGAAGGCATTCCCAGTTCCCATGAGTCTTTCAGAAACCCAGATCTTAAAACTCATAATCAGAAGGCCTAAAATAACTCAATAGGTATTTGGAAACGGCTAACTTCAATGACTCGGAAAAGGAATGACAAAAAATTGCAGAGAAATATAGTAAGCTACCAATGAAATCATAAACAAGTCTCTGAAGAAACCTTACTGTCTTCATGAAGTCTTAGAAGGGTTATGGCTTCAGGCCCATTGGAAATAACGATTGCGAGGGAAACTGGAGTTTATCAGCAACCAGATTTTGACACCGACTCTCCTTGTTTTGTGGCCTTTCCCTAGTTCTATTTAGGAGCCTACGTTTTCATTATCTTCACGGGTTTCCTTGTCATCTTCTGGGTCTTCACCTTCTTCAAAGTCCCTGAGACTCGTGGCAGGACTTTTGAGGAAATTACACGAGCCTTTGAAGGGCAGGTGCCGGCGGGTAACCGAGGTGAGAAAGGTCCCATCGTGGAGATGAACAGCATCCAGCCCACGAAGGACACCAACGTCTAAGCAGTGCCTCCTTCCCACCTCCCTCCTGTCATGAAAAAGCAACCTCTCCCTAAGCAGGGGAGAGACCTCATCAGATTGTAACCCAGGACCGTTTCTGAATGCTGCTACTCGATTCTTTTCTCATCCCACACACCCTTGGGCGCTCAGAGGATCCCAGTGCTGGGGTTAGTTGTTCTCTTCAAAGGCTTTTAAAATTTTCATTTCTTGGACAATCTCTTCTGTTCAGGAGAGACCAAGGGAACCTGCCTTCATTTCAGGAGGGATTGGCTGCTTGGCATATGACAACTCTGCCAGCTCCTGCTCCCTTAGGCTCTACTATTGCCTCTCGAGGGCATCTAGGGGAGTGGGCATGAGGCTGCAGTTCCTCCGACCTCGACTTACCAGGAAGCAGATACACGTAAGAATGTGGAGGGCAGAGAGGGATTCCATAAGACCGTCTTCCTCACTTCCATACGGCTCTGCAGAGCAAACTAACTTGAGTTTTATTTATTTGATCTTCTGGTTTTATTGCATAAATATTTATTTTTGTAAGTATAAAGTAATTTTACCAAATAATAAAAGCATGAGGAAATTGAGGTTAGAGGGAGGTGCTTAAAGAGGTTATGGGGGAAAAAAAAAAAAAGAGGTTATGGGGTGGAAGATTTAATACTGAAGAGGTTAGGGTGCAATAAGAAGGGACAAATTCAGGGAGAAATGTGATGCATTGTTGGAGGGTGTATGACGTGGTGTGTGAGGTTTGCACGTTGCCTCTTAACAATTTCTGTCCTTCAGGTGAAAACTCAAATCTCAGAAAAGTCATGTGCCTGTATGAAGAAGCTATTAGTTCCTTTGGAACTTTTTCCTTTGTTTAAGATTATATGTAGTATTACTTGAAATCTAGGATTATCGCTAAGATGGGCATTGTAGTTAATGGTAGTTGATGGGTTCTAATTTTGGATGGAGTCCAGAGAAGGGATGGTTATTTCTAGAAATCCTCTCTCCCCTCACTGGACCAAACGGCTTCTTTGTAGTGAACTCACTTTTTTTTTTTTTTTTTTTTAATATTCCTATCATCTGGTGGGAGAGCCTTCCAAATGAATAAGCCAAAATATTGGTTCTTGGTAGAGGTTCGTTATTTCTTCAGTTTGTTCTTTAGAAGATTTTAGATGTTGATTTTTATTTTGTTTTAAGCCATAGCTTTAAAAGAATTCAGAGATGTGCATAGCTACCTTGGAATTTGTAACCTCAGCTCTGGGAGAGGATTTTTCCAGAAAGATTATTATCCAGTTGAAGTATGTTGTTACATTAGGGTCATCTCATGCTCATTTATGTCTGTTACCATGTCAAGTTACCCTTGTTACCGTGTTACCATAGTATTATGTCAAGTGTCCTTCCAGGGACTTGAACTTTCCCACAGACCACACTTGACAGTATGCGTGGATGTGCAGTGGAGCTCACACTTGAGCGTGAGTGTATGTGCACTGTCACCTTGCTCTGGGTGGAAGTAGTTTATGGGTAACTTGTTTCCTCTATGTTCCTAAGGCCCCCTTTTGGATAGAATGTCGATAACACTGCCTCTGCTGGGTGGAATTTGAATCTATGGTTTTCTTTCAAACTTTATAGAGTTCAGTCTTGCCTGGCTGCCTTTCCTTTTTGGAGAGGAAGGGGAGAGCTCCCTAAATTTTGAGACTGAGAGTGGAGGGCTCACTCCATGCTCCGGGACTCGGTGCCTCTGGGGGGTGCTGGAGGGGAGTCACAGGGGAGAGGGAGGCATTCCTTGAAGGCAGTAAGAAACAAACTGAAGCTTCTAAATCCGGGGCGGTTCAGAGAGTTAGGTGAGATGGAGGGGTCTACGCTTGCCGGAGGCCACAGACACCTCCACGCCCATCCAGTTACCCAGTATTTTTAGAAATGGAGATTGGGCCCTTCTGCCCTTTTTCATATGTTGCTTGATCTCCCTCTCCCTCTTTGGTGCTTACATATTTCAGGCCCCTTAGCCAAACCCTTGCCTGTTGCCAGGATTTTGGTTCTAAGTTCTCACCATTCCCTCTGGTCCTTGAGCCTTTGGATAAAAACTCACAGAGCCGTGGGGTGGGGCTCTGCTGGAACGGCTGAGTTTCCTCTAACTGCACCTCCACTCTGGCTCCTCAGAATCGGTGGCTTGGCAGTCATGCAGTGTGGAGGTCTTCCCATTTCTCAGTGACCAGATTGTGAATAATTTCCAAACGGATTTTCTATTATTGTTACTATGGTTCTTTGTTTTGAAATAAAAATTCTGAATGTATATATAACATCACAGGCTTGGCTTTTTTGTTTTGTTTCGGTCCTTCCTGTGACAACAAAATCAGCTTTAATCCCAGTGTGGCCACCCAGTACCTGTTGTAACCTTAAGTAAGTTTCTTATACGAGAGTCTCGTACAAATGAAAATAGCAATACTTGTTTATTATGCAGATGAAATGGAAAAGCCTTAGCGCATTGCCTTGCATACTTAATAAATTTTGTTGCTTGCTTTCCCCAGTGAGAATTCTTCTGATTTGTCTCTTATGCTCCTACCTATTTCCTTTCTCCTCCAGTCTTCAATCTCTAAAATTCATCCTACACTGATGTCAGGGCATCCATATGACATATACATATACATTTAAATCACTGTCCTGCTTAAAAATTCTTCAATAGCTTCCAGTCGACTACAGGAAAAACAGTCCCCTGGCTTAACAACCCCTCCAGGGGCAAGGTCCCTGCTACCTTTCATTTCGATTCACCATTTCTTTCTTTTTTTGTTTAATTTTTATTTTATATTGGAGTATTGTTGATTACCAATGTTGTGTTAGTTTCAGGTGTACAGCAAAGTGATTCAGTTATACATATGTATTCTCTCTCTATATATATATATATATCCCCATTCTTTTTCAGATTCTTTTGCCATATAGGTTATCGCAGAATATTGAGTAGAGTTCCCTGTGCTCAATGGTAGGTCCTTGTTGATTATCTATTTTATATACAGTAGTGTGTGTATGTTCATCCCAAGCTCGTCATTTGTCCCCCTCCCCGCCACCTTTCCCCTTTGGTAACCATAAATTTGTTTTCGAAGTCTGTGAGTCTGTTTCTGTTTTGTAAATAAGAGTGCTATGAGTTATAAAAAATAAAAATAAAAATTAGTTATAAATAAATAATTAGAAAACAGAAAATAACGCCCCATACCCACTACAGGCACTCCACACCTCCATGCTTTCCTTTCATGTAGTTCTGACACTCCCTTCCCTAGTTTCCATTCATTTACTACAGATATTTCTACTAGGCCAGGCAGGAGCTCCATAAAGGCTTCTTTACCCCCAACATAGTCCTTACACTGTGGTACTCTGTGTGTTAGAGGGGATGAAAGGATGAAACACCCTGGCTATCCTGAAAGAGCCCCAGTGAGTGCACCGTATTCCCCAAAATTGTGGTTGCCTTCACTCCCTTTTTCCACCTTTGCTTCCTTATAATTCATTCTTCACATGATCAGAGTGATCTTTTAAAATCAGATCATGTCACTCGCTGCCCAAAGCCTTCCAATTCCACTTAAAATAGTATCCAGGGGATGGTATCTAGAGGCATGCAGAATGGCCCAGCGTTTGATGTACGTCCTAGACTGTCCTACAACAGCCTCTAACAAAACTAGGCCATCTGGAACCCCAAAACCTACATATAGTGTGTGCCCAGGCTGACTTTGAGGGGCTCGTGCTGTGAGACCTAAACTTTTTATAAGGTTGTCTAAAATGAAAAAGCATGTCAGGGGCTTCCCTTGTGGTGCAGTGGTTGGGAATCCACCTGCCAGTGCAGGGGACAGGGGTTCGAGCCCTGGTCCGGGAAGATCCCGCACGCCGCGGAGCAGCTAAGCCCGTGTGCCACAACTACTGAAGGCTGCGCGCCTAGAGCCTGTGCTGTGCAACGGGAGAGGCCACTGCAATGAGAAGCCCGCGCACCACTACAAGGAGTAGCCCCCGCTCGCCACAACTAGAGAAAGCCCCTGCGCAGCAACAAAGACCCAATGCAGCCATAAATAAATAAATAAATAAATAAATAAGCATGTCAGCAGGACCTATGGTGGGTCCATGGGAGGTAAATGTGTCCATGACAGGATCAAGCATGCTTTCCTTATTGGGCAGAAAATCAAGAGTGTTGAAGGCAAAAGAACAGAGTCAGAGAGCTAAATTTTAAAATGGAGATTTTTTTTGTTGTTGGGGGTGGCATTCCCCGGTGGTCTAGCTGTTAGGATTTGGCGCTTTCATTGCAGAGGCCTGGGTTTGATTCCTGGTTGGAGAACTGAGATCCCACCAGCCACACGGTGCGGCAAAAAAATAAAAATTAGTAAATAAA
Source organism: Leucopleurus acutus (assembly GCF_964270905.1). Lineage (NCBI taxonomy): Eukaryota > Metazoa > Chordata > Mammalia > Artiodactyla > Delphinidae > Leucopleurus > Leucopleurus acutus. The sequence continues at coordinate 7,787,375 of NC_139152.1, forward strand.
TGAAATAAAAATGGAGATTTTTGAGTAACAAAAAAGCAAAAAAAAAAATAGTACCCAGACTTCTTTGCTGTGGCCTATAAACAGGGTGACCATATGGCCTAGTTTACTCCTATGACCCTGGTGTAGCTTTTTGTATCTGCTTGCATTCATTCTCATAACTGTCCTGACACTAAATTCTGCTTCCCTTGCCTAAAGGGTTTGCTGCTTCAAAGGATTTGCTCTTGTTACTTTCTTTGCTCACGGAAGTTTAGCCCCACTGGTCTTTCTAGTTCTCATGTACATCAAGTTCATGATCACTCAGGTTCTTGACATGTATCCTCTCGTGCTTGGAATATTCTGCCTCAGAATTTTGTATGGCTGAGTCTACTTTGTGGATTAGGGTTTAGTTAATCTCTGCAGAGGATAAGCTCCATAAAAGCAAGTACCTTGTCTTGTTATGCCTAGAACACTGCCTGACATATAATTGATTTTTATTAAGTATATCAGTCTGGCTCCTATCAGAATACCAAAACTTCTACAACTAAAAACATAAAGAAGAAGACCAAAACCACACATTGACTTAGACAGGGAAAGTTTAACTAAAAAAAAAAAAAAAAAAAAAATCAGGCTACGATAAGAACAAGTTAAAAATGATGGAAGAGAACTCAATATGGTATCCCAGGGCTGAGGGAGAGTATCCAAGGAAGGACAACTTTGGGAGGCCACCTCCCCAAAGCTGAGGTTCAGATCTCACTGGAAAAGGCATAGTAGCAGTCTACTGGCTAACAGAGGAGTTTGCTAGATTACACAGGCCAGAGCTGGTGTGCATTCCTCAGGCAAGCAGTCGACAACTCTCCAGTAGGTGAGAGGCCTGGGGCCTGGGGTGAATAGCGACTGCCAGACGTGGGCCGGGGCCATGATGTGGCTGAGGGTGCTTGCATTCTTCGTGCTTGGCTGGGGCAGGACACCACCAAATGTTCGCTCATCCACCCTGCTGATCTGTGGTGTAGCCGCTGGAACCAGCAGAAGCCCACTTCCCTCTACAATATCCTTCTAGCACCATCTACTGAGAAAACTTGATTGCACTCAATGCGCTAAGAGATGATCTAAAGGGAATTCCAGGGACTTCCCTGGTGGTGCAGTGGTTTAAGAATCTGCCTGCCAGTGCAGGGAACATGAGTTCTATCCCTGGTCCTGGAAGATCCCACGTGCCATGCCACGGAGCAACTAGGCCCCTGCACCACAACTACTGAACCCACGCGCCGCAACCACTGAAGCCCGTGCGCCTAGAGCCCGTGCTCCGCAACAAGAGAAGCCACCGTGATGAGAAGCCCCACGCACCACAGCGAAGAGTAGCCCCCGCTCGCCGCAACTAGAGGAATCCTGTGCGCATCAACGGAGACCCAGCGCAGCATGAATGAATGAAGAAATAAGTAAGTAAATAAATGGAACTCCATGCATTACCACAAGACAGGTCTTCTTTTTTGGCTGTATTGGGTCTCTGTTGCTGCACACGGGCTTTCTCTATTTACTGAGATCAGGGGCTACTCTTTGTTGCGGTGCGCGGGCTTCTCATCGCGGTGGCTTCTCTTGTTGCGGAGCACGGGCTCTAGGCGTGCGGGCTTCAATAGTTGTGGTGAACGGGCTTAGTTGCTCTACCGCATGTGGGATCTTCGCGGACCAGGGCTCGAACCCGTGTCTCCTACTTTGGCAGACTGATTCTTAACCACTGAGCCACTGGGGAAGGCCCACGAGACAGGTCTTGAAGGACGAATTTGGAGCTGAGGCAGTAAATCGATAACTGGCACAATTGTTAGATGGCTGGCTGAAGGGGTCCTTGATTGACAGCGTCTCCTTCTTCCACAACTCCCAGAGCCTTCTGAACTTCAGATACAATTCAAGTTGCAAAGTGCCATTTTAGGAGGTGGGGAGGTGTGGGGTCCCAAAAGTGTCTGCTTCAGAAATTTGGCCAAGGTTCCAACTGGCTGGCTCCAGCTGAGCTTGCGCTGGAGGCCGCTGCCCAGGACCCAGCAAGTGAGACAGGGGGAGAGGCAGAGGGAGCCCCTCTGAGCCTGAGGCCTCTGAGCTGCAGGACGATGTCTGGATCGAGGGTCCAGGTGAGGCCTGAGCCGGCCCGCTCTGGCTCTACGTTCTAAGGTCTTCACCGCGCGCCCTCTTGGATGTCAAGTCCCAGAGTGGCACCAACGAATCTAGTAACATCTGTCCGTGATCCGGGCGGGCCACCGTGGCGGCGGCACCGCTGAATCCGCGGGTCCCGCCGGTCGTCCACCTCCCTCCGCTCCCACCGCTCCAGCTCCAGGGCTGGCCTACGGCCTGCGCCTGCGCCCGCCCCCTCCTCCGCCCCGCAGTCACGGGAGGCTGGGCGGGCTCTGGACCAAACCGCGGACGCTGCAGGAGGCGGGGCTTCGGCCGCGCCAGGTCTCCCGCGAGCCTTCGCTGCGCAGGCTCGGGCTGCACCAGCAGCCCGCTAGATTCCATGCGGCTGAAGCCATTTCCGGCTAAGACGCAGGACACGCTTGGCGAAGCGCAGACCTTCAAAGGCAGGTATTTCCCGCCTTTCTTATTCTGAAGAGAATTTAACTACCCTTTCTGGATTGCTCTAGGCTTTGTGACTTAATTGATATGACTAAATCATCTGAGTTGGCATAGGTTTCAGAGGTTAAGTTCAAATCTCACTATAAAAAAATTGAATCGTCAAAACTGGAACCGGCACCCTGTCTCTTGACTATATGCTCCAGAACTGGACTAAAGTTAAATACCCAATAAGGTATAAGGGTACCAGTTTTTGTTTTGTTTTGTTTTGTTTGCGGTACGCGGGCCTCTCACCGCTGTGGCCTCTCCTGTTGCGGAGTACAGGCTCCGGACGCGCAGGCGCAGCGGCCATGGCTCACGGGCCCAGCCGCTCCGCGGCATGTGGGATCTTCCCAGACCAGGGCACGAACCCGCGTCCCCTGCCTCGGCAGGCGGACTCTCAACCACTGTGCCACCAGGGAAGCCCAGGGTACCAGTTTTTATACACTTTTACTAAAACGTTTTATTATGAAACGTTTCATCTTTATCAACCTGAAGTGAGAAAGGAGTCCTGTATTTTATTCTATTTTTTTAAATTTATTATTTTATTTATTTATTTATTTTTAGCTGCGTTGGGTCTTCGTTGCGGTGCACGGGCTCCTCATTGCGGTGGCTTCTCTTGTTGGGAGCACAGGCTCTAGGCGTGCGGGCTTCAGTAGTTGCGGCTGGTGGGCTCAGTAGTTGTGTCGCACGGGCTCTAGAGCACAGGCTCAGTAGTTGTGGTGCATGGGCTTAGTTGCTCCGTGGCATGTGGGATCTTCCTGGACCAAGGCTCGAACCCTTGTCCCCTGCATCAGCAGGCGGATTCTTTAACCACTGTGCCACCAGGGAAGCCCGAGTCCTGTATTTTAAATTTGCATTTTTATTACGAGATTGAGCATTTTTTCGGTCTTTGTATTTCCTTATCTGCATACCATTTGTATATATCAGAGGAGGAATATTTTGAAAAAGATGTGTTTTGGAGAAGAAACAAGACAAAATAAATAAGTAGAGTTTATAAAGAAAATAGTTACTATATGACCCAGCATTTCCACTCCTAGATATATTACCCATGAAAGATGAAAACTTGTCCACACAAAAACTTGTTCACACGTTTGTTGCAGCATAATTCACACTAACCCCAAACTGGAAGCAAACCATATATCCATTGACAGATATCCATTGACAGATAAACGGAAAACCAAATGTGGTATATCCATACAATGCAATAGTACTTAGTCACAAGAAGGAATGAAGTACTGATACATGCTGTAATATAGATGACCCTTGAAACCATACGTGTATAAAGCCAGTCACAAATGACCACATATTATATGACTCAATTTATATGAAATTTCCAGAACAGGCAAATCTATAGAAAGATGGTAGCTTAGTGGTGACCTAGAACTAAGGGGAGGAAAACAAAGGGGGGTGGGGACACAGAGAGATAAAAAATGACTTCTAATGGGTACAAAGTTTCTTTTTAGGGTGATGGAAACACTCTAAAATTAGATTATTCATCTAATAATCTGGTTCCACAACTCTGTATAAATACTAAGAATTATTGAATGGTACGCTTTCAATGGGTGAACCTTATAATATATAAATTATGTAAAAATAAATCTGTGTAATAAAAAGATTAAAACAAAAAGGAAAATAAGAGAATAAGTAGTCATATAAAAACCTAAATGCAGGGCTTCTCTGGTGGCGCAGTGGTTGAGAGTCCGCCTGCCGATGCAGGGAACACGGGTTCGTGTCCCGGTCCGAGAGGATCCCACATGCCGCGGAGCGGCTGGGCCCGTGAGCCATGGCCAGTGAGCCTGCGCGTCCGGAGCCTGTGCTCCGCACGGGAGAGGCCACAACAGTGAGAGGCTTGCGTATGCAAAAAAAAAAACAAAAAACCTAAATGTCCTGGTAGGAAACTGGTAAAACTAAATTTTGAACCATCCTGTAATAGAATATTATGCAGATAGGCAATGTAATTGAATGGGTAGATATTTGTGTCCTGTGTGTGAGGGATTTGATTTCCCTGCATTCTGAACAACACTTATTAATATCTGACTTGTTGATTTTATGCATCCTAGTGGGTGTGAAATGATATCTCAGAGTGGTTTTGATTTGCATTTCCTTAATGACTAATGCTGTTGAACATCTTTTTTATGGGCTTATTGGCCATTTCTATATCTTCTTTGGTGAAATGTCTATTCAAGTCCTTTGCTTCTGTTTAATTGAGTTACATGAGTTTTTATTTATTTATTTTTAACACTTTTATTGCTTTACAATGGTGTGTTAGTTTCTGCTTTATAACAAAGTGCATCAGTTATACATACACATATATCCGCTATCTCTTCCCTCTTGCGTCTCCCTCCCTCCCACCCTCCCTATCCCACCCCTCCAGGCAGTCACAAAGCACCGAGCTGATCTCCCTGTGCTATGCGGCTGCTTACCACTAGCTATCTATTTTACGTTTGGTAGTGTATATATGTCCATGCCACTCTCTCACTTTGTGGTAGTGTGTAGTGTGTTTGGTAGTGTGTATATGTCCATGCCACTCTCTCACTTTATTGTTTGTAGATTTTTTGATGATGGCCATTCTGACCTGTGTGAGATGATATCTCATTGTAGTTTTCATTTGCATTTCTCTAATGATTAATGATTTTGAGCATTTTTTCATGTGTCTGTTGGCAATCTGTATATCTTCTTTGGAGAAATGTGTATTTAGGTCTTCTGCCCATTTTTGGATTGGGGTGTTTGTTTTTTTAATATTGAGCTGCATGAGCTGCTTGTAAGTTTTGGAGATTAATCCTTTGTCAGTTGCTTCATTTGCAAATATTTTCTCCCATTCTGAGTGTTGGCTTTTCGTCTTGTTTATGGTTTCGTTTGCTGTGCAAAAGCTTTTAAGTTTCGTTAGGTCCCATTTGTTTATTTTTGTTTTTATTTCCATTTCTCTGGGAGGTGGGTCAAAAAGGATCTTGCTGTGAGTTATGTCATAGAGTGTTCTGCCTATGTTTTCCTCTAAGAGTTTGTTGCTGTCTGGCCTTACATTTAGGTCTTTAATCCATTTTGAGTTTATTTTTGTGTATGGTGTTAGGGACTGTTCTAATTTCATTCTTTTACATGTAGCTGTCCAGTTTTCCCAGCACCACTTATTGAAGAGGCTGTCTTTTCTCCACTGTATATTCTTGCCTCCTTTATCAAAGATAAGGTGACTATATGTGTGTGGGTTTATCTCTGGGCTTTCTATCCTGTTCCATTGATCTATATTTCTGTTTCTGTGCCAGTACCATACTATCTTGATTACTGTAGCTTTGTAGTATAGTCAGAAGTCAGGGAGCCTGATTCCTCCAGCTCCGTTTTTCTTTCTCAAGATTGCTTTGGCTATTCTTTTTTTTTTTTTTTGTGGTACACGGGCCTCTCACTGTTGTGGCCTCTCACGCTGCAGAGCACAGGCTCCAGATGCACAGGCTCAGCGGCCATGGCCCACAGGCCCAGCCGCGGCATGTGGGATCCTCCCGGACCGGGGCACAAACCCACGTCCCTTGCATTGGCAGGCGGACTCTCAACCACTGTGCCGCCAGGGAAGCCCTCTTTATTTTTTATTTATTTATTTTTTGAGTTCTTTATATAGTCTGGATGAGTCTCTTATCAAATATATGATTTGCAAATACCATTCTGTAGATTGTCTTTAAACTTTTTTTTTTTTTTTTGGCCACACTGCGGCTTGTGGGATCTTCGTTCCCTGACCAGGGATCAGACCCTGTTCCTCAGCAGTGAAAGCGTGGAGTCTTAACCACTGGACTGCCAGGGAATTCCCTCTTTCCATTTTCTTGATAGTGTCCTTTGAAATACAAAAGTTTTAAATTTTGTTGGTGAGCTTGTAAAATGGTATAACCACTATGAAAAATACTATGGAGTTTCCTCAAAACATTAAATATAGAGCACTATATGATCTAACAATCCCACTTCTGGATATATGACCAAAAGAATTGAAAGCAGGGTCTTGAGATATTTGCATACCCATGTTCATAGCAGCACTATTCACAATAGCCAAGAAGTGGAAGCAACCCAAGTGTCCAGCAATGGATGAATGGATAAACACAGTGTCCAATATACATCCAAGGGAATTTTTTTTTTAATTTATTTTATTTATTTATTTTTGGCTGCGTTGGGTCTTTGTTGCTGTGTGCGGGCTTTCTCTAGTTGTGGTGAGTGGGGGCTACTCTTCGTTGCGGTGTGCGGGCTCTAGGCATGCGGGCTTCAATAGTTGTGGCACATGGGCTCAGTAGTTGTGGCTCACAGGCTCTAGAGCGCAGGCTCAGTAGTTGTGACGCATGGGCCTAGTTGCTCCACGGCATGTGGGATCTTCCCGGACCAGGGCTTGAATCCGTGTCCCCTGCATTGGCAGGCAGATTCTTAACCACTGCGCCACCAGGGAAGCCCCACATCCAAGGGAACATTATTCAGGCTGCAAAAGGAAGGAAATCCTGCATATCCCATTGCATGGGTGAATCTTGAGGCCATTATGCTAAGTGAGATAAGCCAGTCACAAGAATAAAAGTACTGTATGCTTCTCCTTGCGCGAGGTATTTAAAGCAGTCAAACTCAGGGCTTCCCTGGCAGTCCAGTGTTAAGACTTCTCATTTCCAATGCAGGGAATGTGGGTTTGATCCCTGGTTGGGGAACTAACATCCCACATGCTGCACGGCACAGCCAAAAAAAGATTTTTTTCAATATATATATATTTTAAATGTATGTATTTGGCTGCGCTGGGTCTTAGTTGCGGCACACAGGATCGTCGTTGCTGCGTGCGAGATCGTTGTTGCCACATGTGGGATCTTCTTTGTGTCATGCAGGATCTAGTACCCTGACCAGGGATGGAACCTGGGGCCCCTGCGTTGGGAGCATGGAGTGTTAACCACTGGACTGCCAGGGAAGTCCCCAAATTTTTTTTAAAAAAAGAAAAAAATATTAAAGCAGTCAAACTCATAGAAACATAAAGGAGAATGGTGGTTACCAGGGGCTGAGGGAAGGGGAAACAAGAGTTGTTTAATGGGTATAGAGCTTCATATTTGCAAGATGAAAACGTTCTGGATATCTGCTTCTTCACAACAATGTGAATATACTTCACTCCACTGAACTGTACATTTAAAACTGGTTAATATCTTAGTCCTTTTGGACTGCTTTAACAAGATACTGTAGACTGGATAGCTTATGAACAGCAGAAATTTATTTCTCAGTTTTGGTCTGGAGGCTGAAGCCCAAGCTCGGTGTGCCTGCTTGTTTGGATGAGGGCCACCTTCTGGGTTGCAGTCTTCTCATCGTATTCTTTCATGGCAGAAGGGGCAAGGAAGCTTTCTTAGGGAGCTATTATAAGTGCACTAATCCCTTTCATGAGAGCTCCACCCTCATGACCTGATCAGCTCCCAAAGGCCCCCAGCAACTAATACCATCACATTCGTCATTAGGATTTAAACATATGAATTGGGGGGACACAAACATTCAGACCACAGCAGTTAAGATAGTTTATAAAAGTTTTAAATTTTTTATTAAGTCCAATTCATCCATGTTTTCCTTTTGTTATTCATGCCTACCAGACTGGCAGACCTTTGAATATCTGTAGATATCAACTGCAGGCAAGAATGCAAAATGGGGACTGTCTTTACTGCTAGTAAGAGTGTAAAGGTGTGGGCTTCCCTGGTGGCACAGTGGTTGAGAGTCCACCTGCTGATGCAGGGGACACAGGTTCGTGTCCCGGTCTGGGAGGATCCCACATGCCGCGGAGCGGCTGGGCCTGTGAGCCATGGCCGCTGAGCATGCGCGTCTGGAGCCTGTGCTCCGCAGCGGGAGAGGCCACAACAGTGAGAGGCCCGCGTACCGGAAAAAAAAAAAAAAAAAAAAAAGAGTGTAAAGTTGTACCAGCACTTTAGAAAACAGTTTGACTTTATGTGGGAAAGTGGAATATGTATGGCCCCTATTCTTCACCCACCCCACCCTACACCCTATTCCATGCTCTCTACCAAGTGGTTTTTGTAGTTCTGTTATGGTCTGAATGTTTGTGTCCCCCAAAATTAATATACTGCAATCCTAACCCCCAAGGTGATGGTATTAGGAGGTGGGGCCTTTGGGAGATGATTAGGTCATGTAGGCAGAGCTCTCATGAATGGGATTAGTGCACTTATAAAAGCCCCACAAGAAAGCTCCCTTGCCCCTTCCACCATGTAAGATTACAGCAAAAAGATGGCAGTCCACGAACCAAGAAGCAGGCTCTCACCAGACACTGAACCTGCTGGTGACTTGATCTTGGAATTCCCAGCCTCCAGCACTGTGAGAAATACATTTCTGCTGTTCATAAGCCACCCATGGTATTTGGTATTTGGTACTTTTGTTTTAGCAGCCCAAATGAACAAAGACAAGTTCCTTCTACTAAAAGGGAGAGATATGCTTCCCCTTAACGTTAGGTTCAGCCGTATGACTTGACTTGGCCAATAGAGTAAGGCAGAAATAACTGTGTGGAAGGGGCAAGGGAGCTGAGTCTCCAATGAGCTTCCTTGATAGAGAGTGTTTCACACATGTTGTCACAAGTCATCGCTGGGAGAATCAAGTATACCCATGACTGCCCTGGGAGAGGACTCGGGGAAGCTTGCACCCAGTTTCCAGGCTTTGCCCTACGGACCCTTTGGTGCTTTTGCTTTGTACTCTTTCACTATAATAAATCTTAGCTGTGAGTACTACTCTGTGCTGAGTCCTATGAGTCTTCCTAGTGAATCACTGAGCCTGGGGGTGGTCTTGGCAACTCTTGATACATTAACCTTAGAAGTGTACGGAGGGACTTCCCTGGTGGTCCAGTGGTTGAGACTCAGCATTCCCAATGTAGAGGGCCTGGGTTCGATTCCTGGTCAGGGAACTAGATCCTGCATGCCGAAACGAGAGATTCCGCAACAGAGATCCTGCGTGCCGCAACTAAGACCTGGTACAGCCAAATAAATATTTTTTTAAAAGTGTATGGAATGGCTACTATATATAAAATAGATAACTAATAAGGACCTACTGTACAGCACAGGGAACTCTACTCAATACTCTGTGATGGCCTATATGGGAAAAGGATCTAAAAAAAAGTGGATAGGGACTTCCTTGGTGACGCAGTGGTTAAGAGTCCACCTGCCAATGCAGGGAACACGGGTTCAAGCCCTGGTCCAGGAAGATCCCACATGCCGCGGAGCAACTAAGCCCATGCCCCACAACTACTGAGCCTGCATGCCACAACTACTGATGCCTGCACACCTAGAGCCCATGCTGCGCACCAAGAGAAGCCACCACAATAAGAAGCCCAAGCACCGCAACAAAGAGTAGCCCCCGCTTGCCACAACTAGAGAAAGCCCACGTGCAGCAACAAAGACCCAACGCAGCCAAAAATAAATAAATAAATTTATTTTTTAAAAAATGGATTTGCCTAACTATATTAAAAAAAAAAAAAAAAAGAATCCTCCTGCCAATGCAGGGGACACAGGTTCAATCCCTGGTCCTGGAAGATACCCACATGCCACGGAACAACTAAGCCCGTGCACCACAACTACTGAGCCCACCTGCTGCAACTACTGAAGCCCTCGCACCTAGAGCCCATGCTCTGCAACAAGAGAAGCCACTGAAATAAGAAGCCCGTGCACCACAACCAAGAGTAACCCCCGCTCACCAGAACTAGAGAAAGCCCGCTCTCAGCAATGAAGACCCAACGCAGCCAAAAAAAAAGAGTGGATATATGTATAACTGATTCACTTTGCTGTACACTTGAAACTAACACAACATTGTAAATCAACTATACTCTAATAAAAATTAAAAAAAAATAATTGCAAGGAATGGGAAAGAAAAGTTCCAAGAAATTTACTTTCAGCAGTTTCCTTTAGAACTAAGTGACCAGGTAACTCCTTCATTTCTTAATGGAGACATACTTAATTCTGCCTTTTTGGGTCACTGCCCACTACTGCATTATTTATTATTAATAATAAATAATAACAGTTGTATGGCTGCCTCTAGTTTACAAGACAATTGCATATCTACTTTCCCCCAAACCCTGAAATGGGAAGGGCAGTTATTATTAATTTGATGTTACTGTTGGGGCAACTGAGGTTCAGAGGGGTTCAGGCAGCTGCCCAACATTACCATAAAAGGCAAGAGAGTTGAGTTAGAATTTAAGTCTTTCAATCTTAGGTCCTATCATCTTTCTAAACGCAGCCCAGGATTGGCTCCCAATCCTGACTGATCATCACGAGTTGAGATATGAAATATGGCCAACGTGTTTTCTAAAGTGGTTGAACCATTTTACATCCTAGCGGTATTGTATGAACATTCTAGTTGCTCCACTTCCGCACCAACATGTGATATGACCAATCTTATTTATTTTAGCCAAAAGACATCCCTGAGATGTGTAGTGAATCTCATTGTAACTTTAATTTTCAGATTTCTAATGACCAGTGATGTTGATCAACTTTTCGTGTGTTTATTTGCCATCTGAGTGTCTTCTTTGGTGAAGTGCCTGTTCAAATATTTTGCCCATTTTTAAAGTGGCTTGTTTGTCTGCCTATTAGTGAGTTTTAAAAAACCAGCTGTAGGGCTTCCCTGTTGGTTCAGTGGTTAAGAATCTGCCTGCCAATGCAGGGGACACGGGTTCAGGCCGTGGTCTGGGAAGATCCCACATTGCTACGGAGCAACTAAGCCCGTGCGCCACAACTACTGAGCCCACGTGCCACAACTACTGAAGCCCGTGTGCCTAGAGCCCGTACTCTGCAACAAGAGAAGCCACCACAATGAGAAGCCTGCGCACCACAACAAAGATTAGTCCCCGCTTGCTGCAACTAGAGAAAGCCCACGCACAGCAACAAAGACCCAACGCAGCCAAAATAAATAAATAAATAAATTAGTGAAAAAAAAAAAACCAAAAACAGCTGTATTGAGGTTTAATTGACATACCACAAACTGTGCATAAAGTGTACAATTCAGTAATTTATACATCTATGATGTATACACCCGTGAAATCATCACTGCAGTCATAGAGGTGGGATGGGGAGGGGAAGGGTCAGGGGTTGGTAACAGCTGATTCTGAATACAGCTTATATTCTGTATTAGTCGAACTTTTTGAGAATCTGATAAAAGTTTTTGACTCTACTGAGAAAAACATACATGCACAAACTCAAAAATTTGCTTGCACTCCCAGAAGGATCCTGACTCCCTGGACCCAAACATTCACCTCTTATCTGTGTAGGTAAGATGTGTCTGTTTCTGACTGGGAGGTTCATTCTTGCTAAGACCCCCTGCCACTTATTAGACTGCTTTCTTGCCTTTGTCTTTCTTTTTCTCTTCATTTCTATTTCTTTTCATTCTTTTCCTTATCACAGATGTCTATGCATGTTTTTCTATTGAGCACTAAGCATTATCCTGGGTAAACAGTGGCATGCAATGCCCTGCTCTGCAGGAGTTGACCAATCATTTGGGGCCATTTTCCGTTAGAGAAGACAGACAAGAAAATAGCCTACTGCAGCCTGTGCTCATTCTGAAAAAGAGCTTGGAAGTGAGTCCTTGAAAATAAGACTACAATGTGCCCTCTAGGTGTTAAAGGTGAACTGCTGGAATCTTCCTGGGCTCAAGGAGGATTTCCTGTGGGTTGTGCTCCACAATTCATTAACTTGCAGTTTACAGGATACTCGTGATAATTAGAAGCATATAATGACTCAAAGCACATTTTGTTTCTAAATTACTACATCCTTGCTTAGCGTCATAGTTTCCATTCTACCTCATCAGAGCCCTGAGGGTGGTTGAAATTTAATTAGAGCTTTACATTAATGTTGGAAAATTTGCCAGAATAAACCAAGAAAAAAAGAAAAACACCAAAGTTTTTTCTGGTATACCAATTCCAACTTTGCAGAAAGAAAAACATAATAGTTTACAATGAACTAAGTAGGAGTGGGCTCCCATCCTGACCCTTGGGATAAGCTATATTGATACAAAGTAGATGTATTCTAGGTCCAAAAATAGTAGACTGAAATCTTCTGGGGTCCAAGTAAGAAGGAGTAACAAAGAAGCTACATGGAGATGGGTAAACAGACAGACAGGGTCAGTTTATTATCCTGACCCGAAAACAGCAGTATCTTTCTGAAAACAGCTCAGAAAAATGGAGTTTTCTTGGCACCTGAAGGAAGTAGGGCACCAAGGGATTATGCCATATACACACTAGGTCAGATCCTGGAAGCCCACCTCCACTGGTCTCAGGAGCTGTGTTGCTCTAGATTCGTCCAGGAATGTGCCAATTTTCTAGTAGAAGTAAAACACTGTCACTTATGAGAACTGTAGTATAGGAAGTAAGTAAAATGCTTAACAGATAGGACCTAGGTACCAGCACCCCAGCTTTTAAATGAAAATTATAGGCTCTCCTTTATATACGTGAATACACCAAAGACCCACTCCAAGGTGAGGCACACCTATCATTAGGCAATAGTAGGTAGAAAAAGAGGGGCTTCATCAGTGTGGAAGATGAGTTAATGTTTAGCAAGTAAAGAAAAGGTAGACCTTATCATAAATTAGTAAACTCCAAAAAGGTTATTGGAAAGGTCTACTGATAACATACATGTGAAAGAGGTACTGATAACACATATTATAAAAGAGGTCAAATATACATTTGAAAACAAAAGGAACAAAACTTTATTTATTTTTGGTCACTCCATGAGACTTACGGAATCCTAGTTCCTTGACCAGGGATTGAAGCTGGGCCCTCGGCAGTGAGAGCTCAGAGTCCTAACCACTACACCACCAGGGAAGTCCCGGAATAACACTTCAGAAGAACAAAGAAGAGTATAATATTGAAAAACTATAAAGATATTATATGATGTTTTTCCAAGGGAGTTAGACAGTAAGCATCTTTTCTATTAATTTTTATCTTAATACGTGACTTAGAGTTATTTTTATTATGGAAAGGCTGAGTTCTTCCTTACAGCCTAGTAAGGTAAGGACTGAGAATTGCCATTGGGTTTAGCAATATGGAGATTGTTAGTGATCTCGAGAGGAACAGTTTTGGTGGACTGATGTCGTTGAAAATTGGATTGGCATAGGTTCAAAAGAGAATGGGAGGATATCAGATAAAATATACTTCAAGAAAAGTAGTATTGGGCTTCCCTGGTGGCGCAGTGGTTGAGAGTCCGCCTGCCGATGCAGGGGACACGGGTTCGTGCCCCGGTCCGGGAGGATCCGACATGCTGCGGAGCGGCTGGGCCCCTGGGCCATGGCCGCTGAGCCTGCGCGTCCGGAGCCTGTGCTCCGCAACGGGAGAGGCAACAACAGTGAGAGGCCCGCGTACCGCAAAAACAATAGTATTGAAAGAGAGTGATAGGGAATTCCCTGGTGGTCCAGTGATTAGGACTCCGCACTTTCACTGCCCAGGGCCCAGTTTCAATCCCTGGCCGGGGAGCTAAGATCCTGCAAGCTGCGCCGTGCAGTCAAAAAAAAAAAAAAAAAAAAAAGATAGGATAATGAAATGATTTTTTTTTTTTTTTTCGGTACGCAGGCCTCTCACTGTTGTGGCCTCTCCCGTTGCGGAGCACAGGCTCCGGACGCGCAGGCTCAGCGGCCATGCCTCACGGGCACAGCCGCTCCGCGGCATGTGGGATCTTCCCAGACCGGGGCACGAACCTGTGTCCCCTGCATCGGCAGGTGGACTCTCAACCACTGCGCCACCAGGGAAGCCCCAGCCTTTATTCTGGACAAATATTTGAGTGGATTTTGCACATGGGCAATTTCCTTTTATGAACTATGGTTACCTTGTACCAACTTGTTTAGGCCATCTTGAAATGGATGCTATAATCAATAACTGCTTTATACAATTTATAACCTTCCTTCACGTAACAAAGTCTTACCAAAAGTGTTAATATTTTCTCACTATAAAGACATTCTGGATATGATGTGTGATGTTGAATGAAAATGAGTCAAATTATTTGAAATTGTAATCTTCTTGGAGATAGTATAAAATACAGTCGCAAACACATAGTGAATGCTTAGAATTGCTACAGTTTCCTGGTTCTAATATTTTTTTAGGTGTTTTTTCTGGTTGTTTCACGGCTGTATCTCTGGTGCTTAGAACATTGGTCTAAGAGAGTAGACCTTAAAAGTTCTCATTACAAGAAAAAAAATTTGTACCTACGTATGGGGATGGATGGTAACTAGACTCATTGCGGTGATCATTTTGCAGTATACACTGTTGGGGCTCAGGGCAGGCCATCCCCAAATATTCCCCAATGGCATGTTCATTATTTTGAATTAAAGTTGCTTAAGACATGACCAATGCGAGAGGGACACTCTGACCCTCCGCTCTTTCTCTCTGAAAGCGGGAAATAAATCTCTCCTTTGAAAGGTTCGCTCCCCACCCTTATTGCCAGAGATAGGGAATTCAGGCCAAGAAGCCTGTTACTTCTTTGCTTTACTTCCTCAAGTCTAAACTCCATTTAGATTCCTCACTAACTGAGCACCCCAAACTTAGGTTTCTTTATCATATCAATTCCTCACAAATTTATTGTTTCTTTGTCTAAATAGTAGAAAAGCTGGCTGCTTTGGCCACTTGTTAGGTCCTATTTCCGTGAAACCTCCAGGCACATGAATTAAAATGTTTCTTTTTCTCCTGTTAATATTTCTTGTGTCAATTTTATTATTAGTCTGGCCACAAGAACCCAAGGGGCAGAGGGGGAAATTTCCCACTCCCCGATAATACAAGTATCCAATCGTTCTGTTGTACACCTGAAACTAATATGTTATATGTCAGTTGTACCTCAATTTAAAAAATTAATTTAAAAAAGAGAACAGCGTCTATAACAAATAGCAATGTTTAATAAATATTCGTTCAACACATGAGTGAATTTATGGCATTAATCATTACGTGGGTTTGGTCATGTTCTCCCCGTACGTTTTGGAATAGAATATTGGGGTTTGTATTTTTTCTCATACTTCTTTTTTGATCCCTCCCCCCCTCCCGCCCCGTCTTCCTGCTGATGCACGGAATCAATATGAATGAGATGGGTAATGCTTTCAGTTAAAAGCCCATAACAGCAGATCTCTTTTCTGCTTGTCCTCAACCATTTATTTGTACCTTCATCACAATACCTAATCACACTCTGCCCAAAACGTTTGCGTGTTTCCTTCACTACTTGGGGTCAGAACCACTATGAGTCACTTGTCAAACAAGTGTCATTTATCAGGCATATCTATGTACATCTAATTACCATTGTACGTGGATTTCCATCTGAACTACACGCAATTGAACATGCCTAGGCAACCATTCCCTTGTCCTGGAAGGTATGGTGAGGAGAAGGAAACTTCCCAAGGTTCTAAAATAGGAAATTGGTGAGCCCAGAGCGCTGGGAAGAGGTGTGACCCGCCAAGTGAGCTTCATGCCGCCTTTGGTGGCTTTGCCCAAAGCAGACTTGTCTAATCTGTGGTTCAGAACCCAGAGTTCCAGGATTCTAGCCTTCCCTAAAGGTAATAAGACAAATACATGATCTATTTTCATATTTCAAAAAGGTTACTTTTACTGACTGGTAATTATTTATTTCCATAGATGCTACTCTTATTCTTCCCAAATAGAAATATTTATTATTTTTACGTGATAATAGATGCTCTAAAAAGATTCCAGTAATAGAAAGTGAAAATTCCCTCAAAATTTTCCTTCCTAAAGATAAACACTGCTTTTTGGTATATATCTATCTTTACCACATTTTATTTATGTCTGTATATTACATAAATAGAATCACCTTAACTTGTAAAATAACTTGGCTTTTTACCTTAATAAGCAATGGAAATTTTTCCCCATGCATTTAATCTGCCTCATCCTTTTTTTTTTTATTTTTGTGGCTGCCTAAATACTGCAGTATTTGGCTATATCAGGACATGTTTAAGCAAAGTCCTACTGGTGGACATTTAAACGTAAACATTTTTTTTTTTCTATCTATTACCAGCAATGCTGCAGTGAGTATCGTTGTGTGGTTGTCTGAATAATGCCTTACATAAATTCCTAGAAATGCTCAAGGGTATTCATATTTTATATTTCCATGCACATAACTGACATTTGTTGCATATATTCTATGAGCTAGAAAAAAAAACATATCAGATGATTACCTAATTAAATCCTCACAGCAAACCTTAATGCATTTTTAATTTATTTTGGTCTTGATATCAAATACTTGCTGTCCCCTGGGATAAGCCAGTTGATAAAGTGAAACATTTTTACACAATACATAATAGCTGATATTACATTCCAAGTTTTTTTCCTTTGTGAACTGGTTTCATAATCTGAATATAATCAATGTCTCAGCAATTGAGATAGAATATATGAAATTACTAACACACACACACATTTATGTAGAGAGATCTGTAGTTACAATATACACCAAATTCTAAAGTTACTTGTGCATGAGAGCTGGAGAGGGGTAATAGACAGACATGATGGAAGAAATTGCATTAAAAAAAAAGAACTATACATCCTTCAGAATTTCTTTTTTTTTTAACATTGTGCAATAAACGTGGATTTTTCTTTTCAAATTTCAAAACAGATGTCTGAATTATGAAAGTTTTAAAAATCAAGTCATAAGAAATTCCTTTATTAGTAAATTAATTGAAATTCTTTAGTATAGAGTTTTTATTATTAACTTAAAAACATATCCCTACTACTGTTTCTTGGGGTGGTGCACCAAATCTAAAATATAGGTGACCCAAACAATGAGACAGGACTCTATCAATTTTCCACCACCCAAGCTAAAAAGCAATTATTATTTCTATGTCCTAAATAATTCATCATTTATCCACTCATCTGAAATGCAAACTCTGGGTATATACTTGTAACCTACAAGAACTTTTTTTTCGTATACCGTGGCATGTATTTTTAAATGCAAATAGAATAAATTATTCATATGATTTTTTGGCTTGCTTTTTAAACTTAATATTAAAGTGAACTCAGTCAAATATGCAGTTTCCTTATATATTTGGTAGTATTCATGGGCACTCTACCTTGTAAAATTAACTTTACAACTGTGTATCTGCAGCAGCTCTACACTCATTACTATGTAGCAGAAACTGTTCGTTTTCTACCCATACCCTATTGGTTTAACTTGTCCTAGATGCCACTGACTTTTTTTTAATTGAGGTATAGTTGATTTACAATATTATATAAGTTTCAAGTGTACAACAAAGTGATTCACAATTTTTAAATATTATACTCCATTTATAGTTACTAGAAAATATTGGCTATATCCCATGTGCTGTGCAATATATCCTTGTAGCTTTATTTTTTTTTTCCTGGCCGTGCTGTACGGCTTGTGGGATCTTAGCTCCCAGGCCAAGGATCCAACCTGTGACCCCCACAGTGGAAGGGTGGACCCCTAACCACTGGACCGCCAGGGAAGTCCCCTTATTTATTTTATATCAATAAATAGTAGTTTGTACTTCTTAATCCCCTATCCCTATCTTCCTCCTCCCCACCTCCCTCTCCCCAGTGGTAACCACTACTTTGTTCTCTATATCTGTGAGTCTGTTTTGTTATATTCATTTGTTTTATTTTTTAGATTCCACATATAAAGGATAATATACAGTATTTGTCTTTCTCTGTCTTATTTCACTAAACATGATACCCTCCAGGTCCATATATGTTGTCCCAAATGGCAAAATTTTATCTTTTTTAATGGCTGAGTAGTATTCCTATACACACACACACACACACACACACACACACACACACACACACAAATCACACATCTTCTTTATCCATTCATCTGTTGACGGATCCTTAGTTTGTTTCCGTATCCTGGCTATTGTAAATAATGCTGCTGTGAACATTGGGGTGCATATGTCTTTGTGAATTAGTGTTTTCATTTTCTTCAGATATATACCAGCTGTGGAATTGATGGATCTTATGGCAGTTATATTATTAGTTTTTTTAGGAACCTCCATACTGTTCTCCATAGCAGCTGCACCAATTTACATTCCCATCAACAGTGTAGGAGGGTTCCCTTTTCTCCACGTCCTCACCAACATTTGTTATTTGTGGTCTTTTTTTTTTTATAAATTTATTTATTTTTATTTATTTATTTTTGGCTGCATTGGGTCTTCGTTGCTACGCGCGGGCTTTCTCTAGTTGCGGCGAGCGGGGGCTACTCTTTGTTGTTGTGCACGTGCTTCTCATTGCGGTGGCTTCTCTTGTTGTGGAGGAGCACGGGCTCTAGGCGCACAGGCTTCAGTAGTTGTGGCTCGCGGGGTCTAGAGCGCAGGCTCAGTAGTTGTGGCAGAGCGCAGGCTCAGTAGTTGTGGCACACGGGCTTAGTTGCTCTGTGGCATGTGGGATCCTGCATTGACAGGCGGATTCTTAACCACTGCACCACCAGGGAAGTCCCTATTTGTGGTCTTTTTGATGGTAGCCATTCTGACAGGTGTGACATGATATCTCATTGTGGTTTTTGGTTTTTTTTTTTGCGGTATGCGGGCCTCTCACTGTTGTGGCCTCTCCCGTTGCCGAGCACAGGCTCCGGACGCGCAGGCTCAGCGGTCATGGCTCACGGGCCCAGACGCTCCGCAGCATGTGGGATCTTCCCGGACTGGGGCACGAACCTGTGTCCCCTGCATCGGCAGGCGGACTCTCAACCACTGTGCCACCAGGGAAGCCCTCTCATTGTGGTTTTGATTTGCGTTTCTCTGATGATTAGTGATGCTGAGCATCTTTTCAATGTGTCTGTTGGCCATCTGGATGCCTTCTTTCAAAAATAAATTATTTATTTTTGGCTGCTTCGGGTCTTAGCTGTGGTGTGTGGGCTTCTCTCCAGTTGCAGTGCGCAGGCTTAGTTGCCCCGTGGCAAGGGGGGGTCTTAGTTCCCCAACCAGATCCCACGTCCCCTGCACTGGAAGGCAGATTCTTAACCACTGGACCACCAGGGAAGTCCCCATCTGTATGCCTTCTTTGGAAAAATGTTCAGGTCTTCTGCCCATTTTTTAATTGGGTTGGGTTTTTTTTTTGATATTGAGTTGTATGAGCTGTTATATATTTTGGACATTAACTCCTTATTGGTCATATAAGTTGCAAATGTTTTATGCCATTCAGTAGGTTGTCTTTTCCTTTTGTTGAAAATCAACAGTCATCAGAAAAAGCTGTGCAAAAAGCTTTTAAGTTTAATTGGGTCCCATTTGTTTATTTTTGCTTTTGTTTCCTTTGTAAAGGCCATTGTCTTTTTATCAGGAGGTGAATCTTATTTGATGTAAACCAAGTATGCTGATCTCATTTGTCTGGTCAAATTGTTAGTTTAATCATGGGCTTATATCAATTCTGGGTAATATGTGAGGGAAAGTCTGCTGATTTCAGAAAGAAGCCTTTCTGAAATTTTTCTGGCTTTTTAATTGTCTCCATGTAAAGCCAGTAACAGCAGCAGCAGCTCTCTTGGGAACCAGAGTAACCATAGGCAACATCAGTGATGAGAATTTGGTCTCTGAATATCATTCCTCAGTAAAAGTAACAAGGCTCCTTGGAGAAATGGCCAATTCCAGGGGAATGTATAAAATGGGCCAGAACAGCCAGCTGTCCCTCCAACAAGGAACAATATGACCAGTGTTCTCCCAACAAAAGTACATAGACAACTAACCTGAAGGAACTTTCATTGTCCTAAGACAATACAACTTGAGCATTGAAAAAAGAATGACTGTAAAAGATGGGCCAAACTAGTGTAAAAGTTTGCAAAATTAGCTACAGAAATCCAGTAGGATTTTTTTCATACCTAAACTGATCCAATTTATTTTATATTTACCTCCTTTTGGCTAAAATAATTATGATTTTCTCAAAAGTGGTTTTTAAGTTTTTTTTAAAATTCTATTTTCCAGATTTTCTCAGGTTTATGTAAAAATGAAGATGCCTGGTTTAGCATATGTGCACCTCCTGAAGGAACTGTAGCCATGTACTTATTGTGACCTTGATCACTGGTTTATTACAAAGAATATAACTCGGGGACAGCCCGATGGAAGAGATGCACAGGGCCAGGTATGGGGGAGAGGTGTGGAGCTTCCATGCCCTCTCCAGGAACATCACTCTCCCAGCACCTCCATATGTTCACCAGCCTGGAACCTCCTCCGATAGGATTTTTTTGTTGTAAAAATGAATTCAAATTCTTTTCAGGAGACTCTGATTCTCTGATTTTACTGTGCTTGAATATTATCTAGGGTACTTGTTAAAAATGTGGATTATTGGGTTTCCCTGGTGGCACACTGGTTAAGAATTCGCCTGCCAATGCAGGGGACACGGGTTCGAGCCCTGGTCCAGGAAGATCCAGCATGCCTCAGAGCAACTAAGCCTGTGCGCCACAACTACTGAGCCCGTGCGCCTAGAGCCTGTGCTCCGCAACAGGTGAAGCCACTGTAATGAGAAGCCCGTGCACCGCAACGAAGAGTAGCCCCCGCTCGCCGCAACTAGAGAAAACCCGTGCGCAGCAGCAAAGACCCAACGCAGCCAAAAATAAGTAAATAAAATATATTTTAAAAAATCACATGCCATAAAAAGTTTTAAAAAAATGAATATCTCGGGCTTTTCTGGTGGCGCAGTGGCTGGGAGTCTGCCTGCCAATGCAGGGGACGCGGGTTCGTGCCCCGGTCTGGGAAGATCCCACATGCCGCGGAGCGGCTGGGCCCGTGAGCCATGGTCACTGAGCCTGCGCGTCCGGAGCCTGTGATCCGCGTCGGGAGAGGCCACAACGGTGAGAGGCCCCCGTACCGCAAAAAAAAAAAAAAAGAATTATCTCATCTTGTTTTACGAAAACTAAATGAGAAAATGAAATTTAAGTAGTTATCACAGTACCGGGCACATAGTTGCTATAAACGTTAGCTGGAGTCCTCTAAGATAATATCTAATACAACACTGGATGTTACTTAAGTTTCCGGAATGTCAGTTTTTTTCCTTTTTTTTTTTTGCCCCTGCTGCATGGCAGGATCTTAGTTCCCGGACCAGGGATGGAACCTGTGCCCCTGCACTGGAAGTGCAGAGTCTTAACCACTGGACTGCCAGGGAAGTTCAGTTTTTTTATATATAAATGGTACTTACAAGTTCAAGTTCTCTGGCCGCCAGAAGATCCACATCTCCAAGAACTGGGTTTTTACTAAGTTTAATGCAGATGAACTTGAAAACATGGTGGCAGAAAAGCGGCTCATTCCAGATGGCTGTGGGGTCAAGTACATCCCTAATCGTGGCCTCCTGGACAAATGGCGGGCCCTACACTCGTGAGAGCCTTGGCGCTGCCCCCTCCCTACCCATGCCCACCAATAAACTCTACTTTCTTTTCTCTGAAAAAAAAAAGGTAGTTAGCTTCAGAGGGTAGCTTAAGGATCATATGAAATAAAATTTTTAACTATTTTCCTACATAAAAGAGGCCTGTATAAATGTAAAATAATTTGATAAGTATTTTCCTCCAAGTTGAACTCGATTTTTTGTTTTTTGCTGTACGCGGGCCTCTCACTGCTGTGGCCTCTCCCGTTGTGGAGCACAGGCTCCGGACGCGCAGGCTCAGCAGCCATGGCTCACGGGCCCAGCCGCTCCGCGGCATGTGGGACCTTCCCTGACCGGGGCTCGAACCCGTGTCCCCTGCATCGGCAGGCAGACTCTCAACCACTGCGCCACCAGGGAAGCCCCTGAAACTCGATTTTTTTACAATTCTTTTGGAAGATGCAAACAGCGTAAGGAAAGGCAAAGAGCCATCATGGAATTAAGAATAATAAATCATTTTTCTCTTATCCTGACAAAGGCTGATATAGCAGATACTTAAGGGATTTTTATCTGTAGAGGGTAGAGTCTCAGTAGATAAAAGGAACCATTTTTATTGACTTAACGAGATAGAAATTGATCAGGGAATCTGTGGGAATTGGCGCACTTGTGTTTAATGGTTCATCAGACAGCACTGAAGGAATCCACAAAGCCTTTCAGTTTGGGGAATGGATTGTTGGTTTTAGTGGCTGAGGACGGATAAGAGACCTAAGAAATGATATCTAGGATCTGGGGGAGGCTAACTAAGAATTAGGGAAGAGTTGCAGAAGGACAGGAATTGTGTGGCTAATGGGTGTAAATCGGTGTAAAGCGCATTTACTGTATTGTCTGAGGATATTCACTCTGACTATGGAAAACAAATGAAATTTACGTAACCTGTATGGCACATTAACTATAGCTAAATAAGACGTGAGATTTAGATGTACATGTGCACAGAACACAGAACAGAATGGGAGGAGCAAGAGGAACCCAATACTCTTATTTATTCCATCACTAAATATCCTTATGTACTAGAGGCACCCAACATCCATAGCTCTTAAACTGGCCATCCACTGGTGACACCCATTCCAACTCCACTTGTATTCCGCCTAAGTTGTGAAAATAAACTCCACAGCTGCTCATCAAGCTAAGGAGAACTATGTTTGTGGCCAGGAGTACCTGCCGCCTTCAGTGTCCTAGACAGAGCAAGCCTGCCTGACTGTCCAGCTACATTTCTTCTGCAAAACCGTGGCCTTAATTCAATCTCAAATTCTCGTCCTCCATCCTCAGTCATTGTCACATCATGCATCCGAGAGATGGGTCTCACGAACATTGCTACACTTTCTATCCCTCTTGAGACCCCAAGTGCATTAGACTGACCCATCTCCTGCCCCGTGCTTTGTGCCATGTGAGTTTAATTCATTTAATAGGATTCTAGCATCTCACTTTGACCTGTGAGGTTTTCTGTTCAGTAGCTTGCTTCGCAGTTATACTTGGAGGTAGAGCTACTTTGCATTAATTTCCCAGGCATTTAACCTTTTAAAATTCTCAAGGACACTCTCTCCCAGGACCACAGGGTAGACATCAACCACCCAGGAACTGGGAAGCCCTTAAGGAGAAGCTCGCCACCAGCTGCTGCTTTTCAATCTGGTTTCACTTCAACCTCACACAGAGGAATCTATTCAAATGCCTACATTTCGGTCGAACTAACTTCCTGTGCCAGAAGCTTTTGTCGGCCCCAACTGCTTCTTTATCTAACAAATTCCCTTTATCTCCCACTTGAGGCAAAGCTCACTGGGCCCCGGGAGGCATGCAGTATTTACTAAGGGCCCTCCCCCCTTTCCTGCCTCGTCTCGCAGTTGTCTGCCTTTACCTTTGGGTCTCAAAGTCATGGCGTTTTTTTCCCTGTAGACACCAAGTTTTCTGAATAGTAGGATTATTCAGAACAGGATGAAATTTGTCCTTTACCCCGAGAACTGGGTGCTTGAAATTCACTAAGCAAAGTCTATACTCCTCCCACTTCTGGGCTTTGAATCCAGACTGTGGAATTCAGAAGACCAAGGCAAATTCAACCTAGTGTGCCTCTTCTCTTCAGTCACAAACTGAAATGGAGACGCAAGCTGAAAATCAAGACAACGTGAATTTTAAAAGCTAAAATATAATAAAGTAAATATGACATTGGAAGTAACATCCACCTCCTTTAGGAGGATGAAGAGAGCAAGATTTTCAAAAGGGATGTGGAAGGATGAGAGACGCTGGCAGGTGACTTTATAATTTCCTTTTTCACCTTATTCCCTTCTATCATACTTATATACTTGGTAATCCCATGACCAAAAGCAAGGATAACTGAAAGACTTTAAATTGCTATCGTTAACAGCAACATAATTTGTAATGGCAAATAATCAAAACAGAAACAAATTATGTGTAATATTATACAGCAGTTAGCATGAGTCAATACAGCAGTTAAATTCATTGGTGGGGAAAGATACATGCTTACCTGAATTTCACTCTTTTCGTTATCAGAAATGTTTTGATAGAGAATATTGAAGGAAGAAACTATTTCAACCTCGGCTAAAACATTTAATAAGGAAAATAGGGAATCTTAATGTGCTTGAATGTAGTTGTCAGGTTTTAACATTTATCTAAAGTATCTCAGATAGATCTCTAAATTTTGACATGCAAAGAGGCTGAAAAGTGTAATGCCAAGTGGAAAAAAAAAGGCTTTCAGAAGAGGAATGTATGGTATAATCCTGTTACAATGTATTAACAGCCCATTAAAATTGACCTGTAAAAACCACCCATGTTACATATACTAAAAACACCTGTAGGAATATACTAAATTGCTAATGTTTACTAGATTCACTTCATTATGTATTTCTCTATTGCTTAAATTAGTTTTTAATAGTAAGATTCTTTTAGTTTTGCAATCAAAATATCCAGTCTTTTAAAAAAAGACTTTTTAAAGACTTCCTTTGGGGGACTTCCCTGTGGCCCAGTGGTTAAGAATCCACCTGCCAATGCAGGGGACCCGGGTTTGAGCCCTGGTCTGGGAAGATCCCATATGCTAGGCCCATGCGCCACAACTACTGAGCCCATGCTCTAGAACCCGCGAACCACAACTACTGAAGCCCGTGCGCCTAGAGCCCGTGCTCTGCAACAAGAGAAGCCACCGCAATGAGAAGCCCGCACACTGCAACTAAGAGTAGCCCCTGCTCGCCACAGCTAGAAAGCCTGCACGCAGCAACGAAGACCCAACGCAGCCAAAAATAAACAAATATATATAAAAAAAATAAAAACTTTCTTTGGTTCCTAGGTGGTTGTGGATTTTACTATCCTGCCGCCTTAGGATTTTTACCTTTAATACCTATTGGGGATAAGAAACAATAGATGAGGGACTTCCCTGACAGTCCAGTGGTTTAAGACTTTGCCTTCCAATCAATGCAGGGGGTGCGGGTTCAGTCCCTGGTCAGGGAGCTAAGGATCCCACATGCCTCGGGGCCAAAACACCAAAACATAAAACAGAAGCAATATTGTAACAAATTCAATAAAGACTTTAAAAATGGTCCACATTAAAGAAAAATCTTAAAAAAAGAAAGAAACAATAGATGAATGGCATTTCTGTAAATGGCTAATTTCCAAAAGCAAATAAAATGATGAACATCAAAAATCCATCTCTCTGGGCTTCCCCGATGGCGCAGTCATTGAGAGTCCGCCTGCCGATGCAGGGGACACAGGTTCATGCCCTGGTCTGGGAAGATCCCACATGCCGCGGAGCGGCTGGGCCCGTGAGCCATGGCCGCTGAGCCTGCGCGTCCGGAGCCTGTGCTCCGCAACGGGAGAGGCCCGCGTACCGGAAAAAAAAAAAAAAAGTGCTGACAGTGATTTCATGTAGCACAATCAATGCTTTCTGTTTCCATTCTCTGTTCAGTTAACACGATGCTTGGCAAAAATATCTGCCAGTCAAAATGAATACTGTGTGAACTTGGGTCTTGGCAGAAATTAGTTATCCCTGACTTCCTCTTTAGTCAAATGTCTAAACTCATTGGGTCTGACAGTATTATAGAGCAACATTGGAAAACCGGGGGAAGCCACGAGGGAAATGACTAAGAAAACCTCTCTGGTTATTCTCAGTATCTCTGCTGCTGCAGCAAGTTGGAGATTTCCATGGAACAAGAAGGCAGAGTGAGGAATTAAAGGGCTTCCAATCAGATCAACTTGGGGCCAGCCAGGATGGGAAAGGGACATTTAAAAAAAGGGTTAGTATCAGGCATAGTTCCTTCTAAGGGGAGAACACAGTTTACCTGAAAAAAAGATAAAATTATATTCCAAATCAGCCTTAGAATTTACTTATATATTGATCTATGATTTTTTTTAATGTTAAACATTAGTAGATTGATACATTAAAACAATGCATTAAGTTGTGCTTTGGGGGGACTTCCCTGGCGGTCCAGTGGTAAAGACTCCACGCTTCCACTGCAGGGGGCGCGGGTACAAACCCTGGTCAGGGAACTAAGATCCCACAGGCCCCCCCACCAAAAAAAAAACAAGAACACAAAACAAAACCAAACCTGTGCTTTGTAGCTGGTCTACACATTTAAACAGTGTCCTAAAAAATAAAAGCTATCGGGCTTCCCTGGTGGCGCAGTGGTTGAGAGTCCGCCTGCCGATGCAGGGGACACAGGTTCGTGCCCCGGTCCGGGAAGATCCTGCATGCCGCGGAGCGGCTGGGCGTGTGAGCCATAGCCGCTGGGCCTCGCGTCCGGAGCCTGTGCTCCGCAGCGGGAGAGGCCACAACAGTGAGAGGGCTGTGTACCGCAAAAAAAAAAAAGAAGTCAAAGCTGTCATTTAAAAATAAGCTTATTTTGGGACTTCCCTGGTGGTCCAGTGGGTAAGACACAGCACTTCCACTGCAGGGGGCCCAGGGTTCGATCCCTGGTTGGGGAACTAGATCTCTTGCAAGCATGCCACAACTAAGGAGCCCACCTGCTGCAATTAAGAGTCCAAATGCTGCAACGAAGATCCCACGTTCTGCAACTAAGACCTGGCGCAGCCAAAAAGAGGAAAAAGAAAAGAAAACCTATTGCAACATAGCTTTTTCTGGCAGAAGAGCAGTCACAGAACCTTTCATATGTGAGTTACAGGGGGAGATTCTAATTCGTCCACCTTTCCCCCTCCTCCCTCAGCTCCCTCTACCTTACATTATTTGCCTCGCCCCTGGCTGCCCTTCATTTAGCCTCTTTACAAACCTAAGAACTCTTGTTTATCACGTCTTTGCTCCCGATCTTCCAGATGTGGCACTCTCCTTTAACTGCAACCACAAATTTTGTTTCAACATTACACACACGAGGAGGAAATAAGTTTGTTCAGGTTTAATTAGTCATCTAGTATTGTATATTTGGTTACCTTTCCTTTACTCCTAAGATAGTAGTCTCCCAGATGGCTAGATTAACTTCTTCCCCCCGTATCAAAAACTATTCCCATGTTTAGTCAGATTTTTACTCATTGAATCACTGGGTGAAATCAGGGGAGAGACAACTAAATGTAAAATGGGTAGTTTTTTTATTTATTTGTACTTATAAATGAACCAGCCAACTGGTAGTATTATGATGTGGACAAATCAAAACATCTTTCTACAAATACTAGAGTGGTGGAAAAAATTAGGGGTTGTAAGGAAAATAAGCAAAAAGGGGTAGAGGAAATGAGTGAAGCACATTGTAGCTTAACCCTTCACCTTAACAACTGAGGTTCTTAACAAGTAAAGCCTCCCCATCCCAGAAAATACGAATAATCCTTCATCACACATCTTTGTACTTTTGCTCCCTATTCTTGAGGTTAGGTTCTAGATCCTAAAGATATCCGAAAAATAGTATTATAACCTAGTTATCTGTAGC
The DNA here is from genome assembly GCF_964270905.1 of Leucopleurus acutus. Taxonomy (NCBI): domain Eukaryota; kingdom Metazoa; phylum Chordata; class Mammalia; order Artiodactyla; family Delphinidae; genus Leucopleurus; species Leucopleurus acutus. The sequence goes on from NC_139152.1 coordinate 7,815,104, forward strand.
CGCCAGTCATCTTTTATCATGTTGTCCGTAGAAGCCAATGCTTCTGAAACCTCTTTGATTAGACACCAGTCATACACCCCCAAATTGACACAAAAGGCACAATGAAAAGCAGCTTATCAAGGCAGAGAGACATAATTGTAAAAGAAAAATTCTAGGGAAGTAATACAGTCACGGCTCAAATTGAGGTTGAATAATACAGCCATCGTTACAAATCTTCAGGCTGTATATTCAGAGGGTAATTTGGGAATAAATCCATGATTTGCTGTTGGGAATTGAAGTACTTAGCAGTTTGCTGTATTATGTTATAGCCTTCCCCGGCAGTTTCCAAGGTGGCCTCCAGATCACTGACAGGAGAATTTTGCTGGTACTGGATCTGGGGCTGCAGGAATTCCTCAACATAGTTGTTGAATTGATTGTTCCAGGTCTGGTTATTCCAGGCTTGGGGGCACCAGGTCTGACTGTTCCAGCTCTGGTTGTTCCAGGACTGACTGTTCCAGCTCTGGTTGCTCCAAGTTGGGTTATTCCAGGTCTGGTTACCCCACATGGGCAGGTTTCCGGAAGAGTTCACCAAGCATCCTTGGTGGTACGAATAGAAGCCCGGGTATTCTGTAGTTGCTGGGCCCTTTTGAAAGAGAAGGATGGATTAATTGAAAAGGTACAAGGAAAATCAGAATTGTCTGAAGTTGGGATTGCATGCTTCAGCAATGGATACAAATCTATCTAAAAAGTCCTTGTTAGGAAAAGGCAGAAAAATAAGTTTCCTGTTACCTGAGTCACAATGTTGCTATTCCTGGGCCAGTTGTTTTTCTGCCACCTCTTACATTTCATTCTCTGGTTCTGGAACCAGGTCTTAACCTGCAGGGAAAAGGTAACAGGAAAACACAAAATACTAGTAATGCAGGATGTACTGGGATCAAAGAATATTAAGGTTTTTTTGTTTGCTTTTTCCGATAGCTACAACTATCTCAAACTCAGAACAAAATTTTAACTTCTAGAGTCCTTTCTTAAACCTTCAATCTGTGAGTGAATTTCAAGCCCCTCAAGTCAGTGGGCTACTTTATGTTTAATAAACCTAACCAGATAGAACAGAACATACCACAAGTCTGCTACTAACTAGGAAGTTCACATTTAAATGTCTACCCACGCCATTATTCACAGTTAAAGGTAATTGGTTTGCAATGAAAAGCCCACCTCCATATAAGCACATTTACACTTAATGTGATAATGTATTTTAATTCAGGAATTATGAAACATACCAAAAGGAGGACAGCTGTTTAGAAAATATCAAATTATATTGCAGCACAGAATAAACTAAACTTTGCAGATGGTTTTGTAAACTCTGAGTTAGAAAATGAGATCAGAGAGGTAGAAGAATATATATATAAAATAAGATCATGGAATAGGACTTTCCAAGTATGGCGCCAGTAACTGAATAAAATGGCCAATAAATATATGAAAAATGATTAGCAGATAAAAACAAAACATACAATTTTAATTTTAATAAGAACAAGTGTTGCCTAGGGACTCTTCTAACTCGGAAGATAGGGGGGTATATTCTTCCTTTTTTTAAGGAAAATTGGAAACATTTTCACAATTCTGGTTTGTGCAACAAGGGAAGTGGTTAAATAAATTATGACACATTGGGGGTGGGTGGGAGAGGGATGGACTGGGAGTTTGGGATTAGCAGATGTAAACTGTTCCATGTAGGATGGATAAGCAAGGTCCTACTGTATAGCACAGGGAACTATACTCAATATCCTGTGATAAACCGTAATGGAAAAGAATATAAAGAAAAGAATGCCAAAAAAAATTGACACATTACCACAAAACACATTACAAAAAGTTCCATTTTCATGTTAAAAGTTAACTTGTGGGCTTCCCTGGTGGCGCAGTGGTTGAGAGTCCGCCTGCCGCTTCAGGGGACACGGGTTCGTGCCCCGGTCCGGGAAGATCCCACATGCCGCGGAGCGTCTGGGCCCGTGAGCCATGGCCGCTGAGCCTGCGCGTCCGGAGCCTGTGCTCCGCAACGGGAGAGGCCACAACAGTGAGAGGCCCGCGTACCGCAAAAAAAAAAAAAAAAAAAAAAAAAAAAGTTAGCTTGTTTGTAGGGGTGCATAAACAGAGTACATAGAAATTAACCTTGTTTCTTATTTCTTGTTGTATCAAACAAGAAAACAACCATACCTGTTTGTAGCTAAGGTTCAGGATGTTGGAAAGTTCTTGCATTTGCTGGAGGCTGAGGTATTTCTGCCTCTGAAATCTGTCATTGAGCACACACAGCTGCGTCTGAGAGAACACGGTTCTGGTCTTCTGCTTCTTGACCAGGACCTTCTCTTCCTTCTTCTCTGTGCTCTTGTCTGCAGCCGTGGCCAGTTTTACTCTGGGGCTTGTGGAAGAATCAGGACTGTCCTGAATAAGCACATCCATGGAGAAGGAAGGAAGAGGAGAGACTGTTGGGAACAAAATGACACTTTTCTCTAAAACTTCAAATATTGAAAGTTTATTGTTTTCAAAGCACTATTAAAGTCCTCAGAGCTAGATAATAAGTAATAACTTTATTTTTAAGCAATCCTGAACACTTTGCTAACCTTTGCGCAAATGCCATTTTGCATGTCAGGGACATGGCTAATATAAAATGCTGGGAAGCACAGGGGGACTCAGACCTCTTCTTTCTGCCAATCAAAGCTCAGGAGCCCACACCCTGGCTGTTCTCAAAGGTCAGAATCATCATTTGACTCCCACCTTAGTGTCCTTCCACAACTTCCTTTATGTACCTTAATCATCACCTACTAAATATTTTTTTTTTGGTGGAGCCGCGTGGCTTGGGGGAAATCTCAGTTCCCTGACCAGGGATTGAACATGGGCCACGGCAGTGAAAGCGATGAATCCTAACCACTAGACCACCAGGGAACTCCCACGTACTTAATTTTGAAACAGGTGATCCGGGTTCTGGGGACCCTATAAAATCAAGTTTGCTGCCCAGTCTTAATACCAGGACTATCGGGAAATGTGAATTCTGATAAAGCTCCTGTTTCAACCCAGACTTTGTGATTTCATCTCCAAAATTATTCCTCCCTCATGGTTTTTTGTTTGTTTTCGCAGTTGGACTAAGCTAATCATAGGTTGTTTTGGTGGTTTTTTGACTGAAGTATAGTTGCTGTACATTATATAAATACAGGTGTACAATATAGTGATTTACAATTTTTTAAGGTTATACTTCATTTATAGTTACTGTAAAATACTGATCATATTCCCCGTGTTGTACAGTATATCTCACGGAGTTTCTTTCACTGATTAAAATGAGGTAACAGAAATAAAAAATTTAAAAACAAAATGAGGTAACATAAAAAAAATTGTCTAGCACAGGGCCTGGCATATATTATTGACTTTGTAACTAAAAATTTATTTCCTGTATTACTTAGATTTATTTGCACAGATGTATACCCAGTGCTTAACTCCAATTCTACCCTAGTCGTGGAATAAATAGACAGGCTTTAAAAGGCAAAAGACTTCACAATTTCACAAGTAGATCTAAGAAGGGAAGTCCTCAGCTAATGACTAGAAATGGAGCATGTCTTAAAAATTATCTGTACAGGGCTTCCCTGGTGGCGCAGTGGTTGAGAGTCCTCCTGCCGATGTAGGGGACTCGGGTTCGTGCCCCGGTCTGGGAAGATCCCACATGCCGCGGAGCGGCTGGGCCCGTGAGCCATGGCTGCTGAGCCTGCGCGTCCGGAGCCTGTGCTCCACAACGGGAGAGGCCACGACAGTGAGAGGCCCGCGTACCGCAGGAAAAAAAATTATCTATACAGACTTGCACTTGGCTTGCTAGGAGGACATGTCCATTGCTCATTCCCGAGCTATTTGTCTCACAATCCAGCGCTGTAGCTGTATTTTCAACATTTGAAATTATAAAAGGACATTAACACAAAATTTGGAAAAACAGGGTAACATTAAAATCCAGCACTCAAATATAAGTTATTTTGTTTACTTATTCCTTTCTCCACAACTTACTTCTATGGTAGTCATCATAAATGTAAACAGATTTTAAGCTATTTTATGCCATAAATGTTAAAAATAGCATGCCTGGGTAAAGGTTGGTCTAATGAAAACTGTTACAGTTTTCATTTGTAACAACTACTGCCAAACTGATTTCCAAAAAAGTTTGTGCCGGCTTTACAATATCCCGAGCACCTCTCACACCCAAAATTACCAATTAGAAGCCTAAATATTAAGAGTATAGAATTCAAAGCCACACTGGATTTCAAATCTGAGCTCTCGCCACTTTGTCGGTATATTAAACCTTTTGGAATCATCCACCGTAAAATGGGGTGAACACTTCCTCGGGATTTAGGAGACTTGAGCATGGCAGGTGCCTACAAACTCAGCTGCCCAATAACGTCCTCGCATCCAGAGGTTAGGGGAAGAGCCAACCGCTACTGTAGTAGAGGTAAAACATTTCCAAAAGGTGCGTTCCATATACGTTAAGATTTACACATCAGTTTATCGCATCACGTTTGCGTTTCCACAATGCCTACACACGTAAGCTCTCAAATACACCGCGTACAGTTGAATGGCTGAGTCCCGTATCCCACGTCTCTCCGTCCACAGCTCTTATCGCCCGGAACATTGGGGAAAGGGCATGACCCCATCAAGTTACCGTTGAAAAAGAGGTGTCGAGAGGATGAATAGATAATGACACCTGCTTATATTGATGGGCTCAAGAGGGAAACAGATAACCCTTAGCCTCTTTCCTTCTTTCCCTTTCCCTGAAGGAACTTAGCCTCTCAAGGATTCAGTATTTTCTTACCAGTCTCCATGTCGTGGGTCTCAGCAGATGACATTTGCAAGGACACATAATTTTCTTCAGGCCCATAAATCTCAGGCATTGGTGAAGATTCCCTAGAATTGGATGCTTCGGGGCCACGCAGGCTTTGGGGACAAGCTGGGTCCACACTCATGTTGTTGAATTGAAGGAGAGGGAGAAAACCAAAGAGCTAGATAGATGGTAGGAAAAGTCCAGGCTTAAGAATCTAGGTAGAAGAGCTTAGAGAAAGGTGAAGATGTCCAGGTGTAAAAGTATTAAAAACATGGGATGAAGGGAAGTCACCTGTGTGATAACAGAAGCCTACCAGCCCAGTGTAGGAAAATGACAAAAAAGTTTGTGGAGGCTCTAGACTTATAAGTAAGGCTCAGCCATACTTCGACCCGCCCCTCCTGGCAGCCCCACGCCCACACACACCCTTGCGAATTCCGAGTTAATCCTGTCTGCCAGCCTCACCAAGGCCATTGTAATGCAAAAGAGAGCTGCTGAGTAGCCTAGACTGGGTGGGGAACTGGAAAACTGGGACCTCGGAACCTGGAAACAAAATAAACCCAGCAGTGAAGTACTTCTAGGTTCACCCTGTTTCCACCTTTTAAAATCAAAGATGCACTTCCAGTTCCTGAGGCCCAGCTAAGGTGGTTGAAATTCCCACTAGGACAATTAATGCCCTTGACTTGAGACCCCTTAGGGTCTCAAAATCAGGCTAGTTATGCAGAAACTTCAACAAGCGCCCTTTTCCTCTTTGGTTCACTCTAAGGTCACAATAAAATACATACTGAATGTTAAGGCATCGGTTGATGTTAAAAAATAGTACTTGTTTTCAACTCCCACCTAAGTTCTTTCTTGTTTTTTTTAGCTTTCAGAAAAGCAAGCCTTTTCAGCAAGACAAAAGCCAGAGGAAAGAACCTGCGGACCTAGGACCCTGGGTGCCGGGTTAGTCATTATACATAAACCATTACTATGGAGGATTTTAAATTTGTTTTTATACACATATTACTGGATAGAATCTTGGCTCAGCCACTTTAATAAGTCTCAGTTTCCTCATCTATAAATAGGGGCAAAAGTACCTTCTCTGTGTTGTAAGAATCAAGGAAAGTAAAGTGCTAAATACTCATTTGACACATCAGTGATCTACAAACATGGCTGTTAATAGAAATTCTTTCAGGATCCTATATCCATGACCTCTAAATTTGAAATTACCTTTTTGTTGTGATTTTTATTTTAATCTAGAGAACGTGAAATCTAACATTGTGTGATAGAATGAAAGCACCACCTTCTTATTTTACCTGGGACATTACTGGACTCCTAGATATAAAATAATAAAATTTATTGACCTGTAAATGAACCCAATTGAAAACAGGGAGAAAAAAGAACGTTCTCTAGGCAGGTGATATTCCTGTAACGGACTTGCCAGAGCAAATGTGATAGGTTCATTTTAGAACTAGTGTTCGCCCTCCTGTCTATTCCTCCTTCCCAAGCAGTCATCTTCTTGTCTTTTTTCCCCTCTGGCTCTTTCTTTCTTTCTTTTTTTTTTTTTACAGCTTTATTGGAGTATAATTGCTTTACAATGGTGTGTTAGTTTCTGCTTTATAACAAAGTGAATCAGTTATACATATACATATGTTCCCACATCTCTTCCCTCTTGAGTCTCCCTCCCTCCCTCCCACCCCTCTAGGTGGTCACAAAGCACCGAGCTGATCTCCCTGTGCTATGCGGCTGCCTCCCACTAGCTATCTACCTTACATTTGGTAGTGTATATATGTTGGCGCTTTTTTAAATTAGCTTTTCCTTCTCTGGCCTGGCAATCCTGTCAGGCCCTTCAACCCCACTCCATCCTCATTCTCATCGTCGTCTTCTTTTATTTTTTTTGGTTTGTTTTCCAGAGGAACAGTTTTTAATATTGGGTTCCAGCACTAACATATTTATGGGCAGAAGTATAACAATCTATGGTTCTCAATTTTCCTCCCCGTTCCCAAATTCAACATTCAGGAATTCTAAGATTTTTTTTTCTTCTTTCCCAATCTCCTATCCCCAAAAGTAAACCCTTAGCAAATTCCAATTATATATTTTCCTAAGATACAGTGCTTGGCTAATCCTCCCATGCACTCTGCTGCTCTGGTCTCCACCTGCGGGCTTTGCTCCCACGTAAGCTGATTTTTGCTCATAATTCAAAGATGCCACCTTGCAAGCTCAGGAGTATTGCCAGGTCCACACAAGGGGATGAAATTCTATGTAATCTTTTGTTTGTCTTCTCAGACCATCATTCTGGAGGGGAAAAAGAGTTTGGAAGAGGGGAATGAAGGAGAAGGTGGGTGGAATACATTGTGCTTCAGGCAGATAGCCTCTGTCTCATTAGAAATAGAATATGATTTTTTTAAAAAAGGGAATGTGAGGGACTTCCCTGGAGGTCCAGTGGTTAAGACTCCGCGCTTCCACTGCAGGGGGCATGGGCTCCATCCCTGGTCCAGGAACAAAGATCCCTCACGCCGCACTGCATGGCCAAAAAAGAAAAAAAAAAGGGAATGTGAGAATGTGAGGTGATGGATGTTAACTAAACTGATTGTGGTGATGATTTTGCAATATATATATATATATATAATTATTACTTTGTACACCTTGAACTAATACAACATTGTATGTCAATTACATCTCAATAAAATGGGGAAAATAAATTTAAAAGGGGGAAACTAGATTTCCTGGCTCTCAGTCAGCACTGTTTGGTAAATGGGGACAGTCAAGGACACCAAATACTTTGGTTTGCCTGCAGCTCTCTAAACTGCAGGTATGGGAAGTTTTGTTCTTTGCTGATGGGAGTCTTTGCATGAAAGCCTGAGACGAATTTACCCCATCCCCCCACCTGGGCCCCATTGTATCTAAGGTAAGAGCCTCCGGAGAGAAAGACCAAAGGGCAGGGGGCTGTTGGCTGGAAGGCAGGCTTACTACATTCTTTGTCCAGGAAAGCAATTTGAATAAGGCTGAGAATGCCTCGGAAGCTGTCAGAGACCCCGGGTTTGTCGGGGTGCTCTGGGTGGGTGGAGGAGGGGTGTGTTATAGGGGACTCGGGTCCAGAGCCTCAAGTGCAAAAAGTGATTCAGTGAAGTCCGGATTGTAAATTTTATTGTTCTAAGAGCAGCATCTGAGAAGAAGGAAAAAAAAAAAGCTGAATATGAGAAAGGAGAAACATTTTACAGATATGATTTACTCTTTATTTATGGATAAGAAATGCACTTTGGGCCACACACTCTTTTAAGAGAGCGGGCGCTGCTAACTTTGCATTTGTCAAGGATAAGGGGGCGGTAGCCATCCTCACAAGTAGCAACACAGACTTCCACCGCCCCCCAGTTCTCAGGCATGGGGTATACAGCAAACATGTGGAATTGTAAAATTTATTATGATTTATTACTGGTGGAATTATTGAATTTATTATTGATGGATCATTGCTTTTACTCTTCACCCCATCAGGTAAACTTGAGTTTCTTGTCGATATACATAGACACATGTGTGTATATATTTTAGTGATATAACAAACATTGATGGGCCAGGAAATATTTATTTGTCACTGGGTCAACTAATAGTAAAAGAGTGCCTAGCACGTGCCTGAGAGGAAAAAAGTAAATAAATGTCATCTCTACTTCTGAGGAGCTAACAGTTTCGTAGAGTAGTCAGAATAGACCAAAAAGACAATTACAATGTTGTGCAATAAGTATTGAAAACCAACCAACCAAACAAACAAACAAGTGCCAGGAGGTATTCAAGAGATGCTAAGGGAGAATAAACAAGGAAGATGGGAGTAGGGGAAGGGAGCCAGGGAAGACTTCCTGGAGGATCTTAAGGAAGGGAATTCCAGAAAATGAACAATTTGGGCAAAGGCATTAGAGAAAATGATGGGTTTCAATACTGTCACTTAACATGGCTCGAAGGCAGGGTGCAGTGGAAGGGATTGTGAGAGAAAATGACAGAACTCATCTATAGTGAGCTCTTGCTGTATATATAAGGCACTGTTGTGTCAGTGTTGCAGCCACATTAATTAGCATCTAGCCCAGGGTCTGATATGTAGTATGTTTGAGCTTTGTGCTTTTAATAAATAAATAAATACAGATGGAGATGTTTAATAAGTCCTTGGAAATTAGAGTTGAGAGACCTAAGAGGTAAACAGTGACCACAGGAATAGTAAAAAAACAAAAACAAAAAACTAAGCTTTGAATGAAATCTCTTCCTCTCATTAGTTTACACTTTCCTGGTGTTCCTTTTACTAACCTGGTGGTTCTCTGTCTCCTTTCTGGTTCTTCCTCACCCCTATATCTAAAAATTAGAGTGTACCCAAGTTTAGTTCTCAAACCTCTACCTATACTCACTACCTTGGTGATCTCAGCCTATCTTATGACTTTATTTTATTTGGCCACGAAGCTTGCAGGATCTTAGTTCCCTGACCAGGGATTGAACCCTTGCCCTCGGCAGTGAAAGCGCAGAGTCCTAACCACTGGACCGCCAGGGAATTCTATCTTATGCCTTTAAATACCATCTATCAATATAGGCTTTCGTCTTTCACATGTATGTCTATACCCCAGACCTGTTTCCCAAACTCAAGTCTCTATCTATCCAACTGCCTACTTAACATCTCCACTTGAATTTCTAGTAGGCATCACAAAATTAATATTTCCCAAACCAAACTCTTAGTGTTTCTCTTTACACAGGCTCCTCCTCTAGTCTTTTCCATCTCAGTGTATGACAATTCCATCCTTCTAGTCACTCAGGGCAAAATCCTAAAGGCATCTTTGTTGACTGATGCCATCAAAATATGGAAGAATCTAATTGCTTCTTTCTTTTAATTTTTTTTTCTCCCCATGTTTCCTTTTTCCACTGTTTGAGAGAGGTTTTTTTTTTCTTTTTTTTTCCCCCCCGTACGCGGGCCTCTCACTGTTGTGGCCTCTCCCGTTGCGGAGCACAGGCTCCCGACGCGCAGGCTCAGCGGCCATGGCTCACGGGCCCAGCCGCTCCGCAGCATGTGGGATCTTCCTGGACCAGGGCACGGACCCGTGTCCCCTGCATCGGCAGGCGGACTCTCAACCACTGCGCCACCAGGGAAGCCCATTGAGAGAGTTTTTGATCATCACATGCACTAGGGCATAGAAAATCAGCAGAGTAGCGAGAAGTGGTTATTTCTTATAAAGAACATGCATTTATTTTGTTACTGCCTGCGTCACAGGAGAGCTGGGGGCTTGAATTACCTGCGTTCTCTGGCAAAAGAGTAAGCTCACATTGGCATGTGTGCTAGCCCCAGCTGCACTTGACCTTTTCTAAGTATCTCCAAGGCTACAGCCCTCCCCAAACCACCATGTATTGCTTGGATTACTCCAGTAGCCTCCCAACTAGTCTTCCTGTTTGCACCCTAGCCTTCAGGCTATAATCTAGTCACCACGTATTGGCCAGAATGATGTTTTTTTTTAAAGACATGTCACACATTGCCCACAGTCCTTCTTCAGTTTTCTCACATTCAGAGTAACAAGTCAATATACTGAATTACAGAAGCCCTCTTCTGACCTTGTACTTGACCTCCGTCTCATGTCCTTGTGTTCTTCCTCATCCCCACAAAACTGGCCTCCCTCTCCTGATACTGGAACAAACCAGGAAACCTCCAGAATCAGGACTTTTGCCCCTGATCAGTTCCTCCCCCAGAATTATAACCAGCTTGATCTCTCCCTTCCTTTAAATCTTTAATTTTCCATTCTCAATTATGTCTCCCCCACCCTATACTCCACTTGACTTATCTTCATAGTACTTATCATCATCTTGCATAATGTATATTCTATCTATCTGTCTATCTTCTATCTATCTGTCATCATCTATTTCCCACCACCACTGAAATATAAATTCTGTGAGGGCAGCTATTTCCAGCCCTAGAAGAGTGTGGTCCATAGGCCAGCATCATCAGCATCTCTTGGGAGTTGTTAGGGACGTAAACGGATGGGCTTTACGTCAGAATTGCTGAATAGGAATCTCTGGTAGGGGTGACTGGGAATCTTTGTTTAAAAAGTTCTCCAGGCTTCCCTGGTGGCGCAGTGGTTGAGAGTCCGCCTGCCGATGCAGGGGACACGGGTTCGTGCCCCGTCCGGGAAGATCCCACATGCCGCGGAGCGGCTGGGCCCGTGAGCCATGGCCGCTGAGCCTGCGCGTCCGGAGCCTGTGCTCCGCGGCGGGAGGGGCCGTGGCAGTGAGAAGCCCGCGTACCGCAAAAAAAAAAAAAAAAAAAAAAGTTCTCCAGGTGAATCTTTGGCAAGCTGTTGTTTGAGAAGAACTGTTAATAGAACAGTAATAGGCAATAGTAGATGCTCTCGATCATTGTTTGTTAATGAAGGAATGGGTTTAAAAAGATCTAGGACTTTGTAAGTAAATAGAGGGTAGGAGCCATTTCCTAACTTTTAAATATTAAATTGCACTTCAATGATATTCAAAATAACCCTTAAAAAACAACAATGCTCTTTGCCTCAGGTTCCCTAAACTGAATTCAATGACCTTGGAACTCTTGGAAAAGAGCTGACTTTTAATCTGCAACAAATAATCCTTCTGGCTCCTCTGGGAGATTACTCTTAAATTACTTGTGTTGTAAAAATAACCATACAACCACCAAAACTGCTGGTTTAGAGATTACAAATGGAATTACACAGTATATTCTCCACTTACTTCACGTGTTATAAGAGCACAAACACACCTTTTTTTTTCCCCCCAAAAGAAGCTTTTTACCTAGTAGACAATGTGATAAACCCTCAAAATGTATCTATCATCCCGCTTAAGTAAATTACTCATGCCCAATTTTGTTTTAGAGACCTTGCCATGAGTACAAGTTTGGAAGTCCAATAAAAGATTCACTTAACAGGAAAATATGTGAGACATCATCATAAAAGATTCAACTAACAGGAAAATATGTGACACATCATTGACTCCTTTTTCCAGCGTCTGAAACTTCATGTAGTTAAGAATAGCTCTGTCATGATCAATTCATTTCCTAACACTTCACCAGTCTGTCCCCTGGATGTTCTGTACCACCCGCTTTACCCTCATTCAGGCATCATCTGTTGCCCAGACCTCTGCAGACCTCCAGTTCACCTTCCACAGGTTAACTCCGGAGCACCCACTGTGCTCCAGAATGATTTACCTTCAGTTCAACCATATTATCCCTCTGCTTAAGTCTTCTCTGAATAAGCTCACAGCCTGCTCTCTGCCTGCCTCTCAAGCCAATTTCAAGCTTTGGCAAGTTGCTCGACCCAAGCAAACCCTCTGTCCTGAATGCTTCTCTCCCCTCTCTTTGGTTGGTTCATTTTTAGTCTTTCAAGACTCAGATCAGGTGTCACCTGCTGTAGTCTCCCTTCTCCAGTGACTTAGGTGCTTCTCTCTGTACCTAACTCCTCCCACGGCAGCTGTCACTTTGCACTTTAGGGATAGTTTTTTTTTATTTGGATTCTGGCTGGAATAATAACTCCTTGAGAGCCTGGTTTGTTACTATAACCCTAGTGCAATGCTAGTCAAAGAATGGTTCCGCTTTCTGACCACATCAGTGTCTGTCTGGGAGCTTGTCAGAAATGCAAATTCTTGGGCTGGGTGCTACCCCAGATTTACTGAATCAGAGTCTGGGAGTGGAGCCCAGGAATCTGTCTTTTAAGAATCTCTGATTCTTGTGTGCCCTAAAATTTGAGGAACACTGGTTTAGAATACAATGCTTGGCAGTAGGGAAAAAAATCTCATGCATATTTATTAAGTTAATAAATCAGCTCCAGTGGCTAAAACACTGATATTCAGAAAATTGGAAAATTACAAGAACTCTCAAAAAACAAAAAACCCCCAAGTTTCTTCCTTGTGGTTCTGATTTGGATTCGTCAGATCTTACTCTAACTAAAGGCTTTTGATATGCAAGGACTAAATTATTCTGTATCCCAAATTCTAACGTCTCCTAGTGGCGAGTTCGGAAGGGGAAACCATCATCAAATCAAATTGTCAGAATCCTGACCCTGTGCAACGCTATTGACACCACAGCATCACTCCCTTCCCCACCCTACCCTCAGGGGATCCTTGACCCCAAGGAAAAATGGATTTTTTTTCACCCCCATAAGGTCTAGCCCCCAGGGAAGGGAGGACCCTCTAGGAATGTCTACCAAAGTTTAGCAAATGTATACAGTTGCTCTGGAACCAGGTGATACTATTGGCCCAGAAGAGAATAAGCTTCCCAGTTTCTCAGTAGGTGTTAGAGAATGAGGAAGGAGAAGTTTAAAAAGTAGGCGATTGTGGAGGAGTTTGAGGAGGGTGATGGTGATGCTGGTGATGCTGGTGGGGGTGGAATAAGGGAAACAGTCCAGCACCTTAGTTGTTCCTCTAGTTGACTGGCGTTGGGATGAAATAAAGCTGTTAAACCCTAACAATACTGCATCTAAATATTGTACTTAGAATACTTCAGGACACCAGAGTATTCCAATATTATAAAGAAGTGACAGGAAGAGGGAACAGGAGGTTCCTGCCCCCCGGGAGTAAATAAATTCACCTCAAGAGAGAAGTCAGAGCTAGGGCAAATTAGCAGGGTGTTGAAAAAGAAATTCAAATTTAAGGAAGGATTCTTTTTTTAAGCATTTTTTATTGACATATAGTTAATTTACTATGTTGTGTTAGTTTCAGGTGTACAACAAAATGATTCAGTTACACATATTTGTATATATATTCTTTTTCAGGTTCTTTTCCATTATAGGTTATTACAAGATATTGAGTATAGTTCCCTATGCTATACAGTAGGTCCTTGTTGTTTATCTATTTTATATATAGTAGTGTATATATGTTAATCCCAAACTCTTATTTTATCTTCCCATGCCCCTGCTGTCCTGTTTGGTAACCATAAGTTTGTTTTCTGTCTGTGGGTCTGTTTCTGTTTGGTAAATGAGTTCATTTGTGTCATTTTTTAGATTCCACATATAAATGATATCATATGGTAACATTCTTTTTTAAATTCCGATTGAGAAATAATGTACAGTGAAGTGACCAAATCTCAAGTTGCACAGCATAATGAATTTTTACTGACGCATAGAACTCAAGTAACAACCACCCAGATGAAGAGAGAAGGCATTTCCTGCACCCCAGCGGGCCAGCTTGCATTTTTGTTAGAGGCCCAGGAATCTCCAAATCCAAGTTCCTTAGACCTTTGTCAGATTCTTTTGTGTTTCAGACACAGCCTGAATTTGAATCCCCTTTCCACCCACTGGTTATGTAACCAGTAGTTTCACATTTCTATGCCTCAGTTTCTTTCATGTACATAAAAAATAAATGACATAATACGTACCAACTCATCAGAAAGGTATGTTGGGGCCCAGGGTGGGCTGCCCCCAAATGCGCCTCAACGGCATATTGATTATTTTGCATTAAACTTACCTAAGACACGATCAATGCAAGAAGGACACTCTGACCCTCCCCTCTGTCTCCCTGAAAGCAAGAAATAAATCTCTCATGTGAAAGGTGCACTCCCCACAAATGCAGGTAGGAGTCCACTGCCATCCTCAGAAATAGGGGATTCTGACCAAGAAGCCGGTGTAAGCAAACCTTGTAACTTTTTTTTAAATTAAATTTATTTTTTTATACAGCAGGTTCTTATTAGTTATCCATTTTATACATATTAGTGTATATATGTCAATCCCAATCTCCCAATTCATCCCACCACCACCACCCCCGAACCTTGTTACTTCTTTAATTTACTACCCCAATTCCAGACTATGTTTAGATTTTTCTCTAATTTATCTCCCAAAGTCTGAGTTTCTTGGTCCTGTCAGTTCTTCACAAATCTATTGTTTCTTTGTTTAAAAAGTATAAAAGCTGCTTGCTTTGGCCACTTCTTAGGTCCTATTTCTATGAGACCTCCATGCTCACTATTAAGATTTCTTTCTTTTTCTAAAATAAGAATTTTTAGTCCAGCCACGAGAACTCAAGAGGGTTAGAGGGGGAAATTTCCCAACAGGTACATGGCATGTTGTAAGTGCTCAGTAAGTGTTAGCTATTATTATTTTCTCTATGTATGCTACATTTTGGGAAATCCATGAATTCATTCACTCAACAAATACTTATGAAGCATCTCTGAAGTGTCAGATGCTGGAAGAAAGAAATAGATTATGCATGCTTCCCAGTACCAAAGTTTTTATAGTGTAATATGAAGAAGCCATGCAGACAAATGAGTGTATTAAAGTGTTACTGGATTAAGCTGGATTAAAGTGTTACTGCATTAAAGTGTTACTGGAACTGTGGTATAAATATGTGTGAGACAGGCAGGAGTACAAAGGAGGGACGTCTCTTGGAGGGACAAGATTTCAGAATATCATAAAAGTGGTACTTGAATTCAAGCTTGGTAGGTGAGCAGGGAGTAAGAGAAAAGGCAGCAAGCACGAAAAAGCCTGACATCTACTGGGGACTAAGCAGAGTTTGGTGCAAGTATGGACAGAGGTGATGCTACAATTAGTGTACAGATAAGAGTGAGATTATACAAGCCTATGTCATGTTAAAGAGTTTGGATCTTATTCTTTATATATATATATTTATATTTATTTATTTTTGGCTGCGTGTGTCTTCATTGCTGCGCGTGGGTTTTCCCTAGTTGCGGCGAGTGGGGGGCTCCTCTGTTGCGGTTGCGCAGGCTTCTTATTGCCGTGGTTTCTCTTGTTGTGGAGCACGGCCTCTAGGTGCACGGGCTTCAGTAGTTGCAGCATGCAGGCTCAGTAGTTGTGGCTCGCGGGCTTTAGAGCGCAGACTCAGTAGTTGTGGCACACAGGCTTAGTTGTTCTGCGGCAAGTGGGATCTTCCCAGACCAGGGATCGAACCTGTGTCCCCTGCATTGGCAGGTGGATTCTTAACCACTGCGCCACCAGGGAAGTCCCCAGTCATTCAATTTTGAGTTACAAGCAGAGAAGTAATTAAATTTTAGATATGTTTATTTTTGTAAGGAATATATTACACAAATTTATTTATAATGAATTTTTATTGGAGTATAGTTGATTTATAATGTGTTAGTTTCAGGTGCACAGCAAAGTGAATCAGTTATACATATACATATGTCCACTCTTCTTTAGATTCTTTTCCCATAGAGGCCATTACAGAGTACTGAGCAGAGTTCCCTGTGCTATACAGTAGGTCCTTATTAGTTATCTATTTTGTATATAGTAGTGTGTATGTGTCAATCTCAATCTCCCAATTTATCCCTCTCCCCACCCCCTGTAACCATAAGTTTGCTTTCTACATCTGTGACTCTATTTCTGTTTTGTAAGTAAGTTCATTTGTTCTTTTTTTTTTTAGATTCCACATATAAGTGATATCATATGGTATTTGTCTTTCTCTGTCTGACTTACTTCACTCAGTATGACAACCTCTAAGTCCATCCGTGTTGCTGCAAATGGCATTATTTTGTTCTCCAGGTATATTTAGACTGATGTACCTGAAATACATCTAGATGTTGTTAGGATAAGGGATGAAACTCTTGAGAGAGGTCTCATCTCATAGAGATTAGTGTGTTCATAGTGTTCCACTGGTAGTTGAAGCTGTGAAATCAACCAGAGTGAACAGGTAGAACAGGGCTGTAAACTCAGACATCTTAGGGACCAAGCAGACAGGGTGTAAGAAAAAATTTGATAGCGAAAACTTGACAGAGATTTGAGTGTTAAAAATAACTCAGTTTCCCCTTAATTTTTATATAATGGCAAAATAAACATTTCAATAGCAAAGATATTTGGCAAATTTCTCTTGGGTTGGAGGGGAGATAGGGAGTCCAGGAGACAACAGTGTGTAGTGGGGAGTAGAATGATGTCAGGGACGGAGGTTGTGGATGGGCTTAGCAACATGGGCTTCCATCCACCAAGACTGACTTGGCTGTAGCCACTGCTCTGTGCCCCATCTGCCAGCAGCAAAGGCCAATACTTTGTCCCCAGTATGGCACCGTTCCCCGGGGTGGGTGGTCAGCCACCCCTACCTGGTGGCAGGTTGAGTACCTTGGACCACTTCTGTTTTGGAAGAGACAGCACTTTGTTCTTATTGGAATAGACACTTAACTCTGGATATGGGTCTACCTTCCTTACATGCAACGATTCTTCCAAAACTATCATCTGTGGACTTATAGAATGCATTATGCACCATCATGGTATCTACACGGCATTGCTTCTGTCTGAGGAGCTCACTTCATTGCAAATGTAGTGCTGCAGTGAGCCCAGGCTTATGGAATTGACTGAACTCACAATGCTTCCCATCATCCTAAAGTAGTTGGCTTGATATTACTACTGTAGGGGGAACAGCCTCGGGACTTCCCTGGTGGTCCAGTGGTCAAGACTTTGCTCTTCTGCTGCAGGGGGCACGGGTTCGATCCCTGGTCGGGGAACTAAGATCCCACATGCCACGTGGTGTGGCCAGAAAAAAAGGGGGGTGTTTAGAAGACTTAGTTACAGTGCCAGCTAGGTGGCAGTACCTTTCAGGTCTGGGGCAACGTCGTCCTCCAGGAGGGCTGTATGTGCTCTAAATGGCATCCAATACATGGTAATGTTTCTCCCATAGCCAGGATTTACAAGTCCAGGAATCCAGGGGTTAGAAATGGGAGTGGCATCACCTACTCTTATCGTATTGATACACTAGCAAAATTTTTGCTTCCAGTCACCAAGACCTTATGCTCTGCTGATCTAGAAGTCATGCCCTGTGGTTAAAGTCAATAGAAAACTACAACAGCCCAAGCTAAACAGGACTACTACTGGCCCAGACTCTTCTTCAGGAATGAAGGTTTGAGTCATTCCATTAGGCAGAGAATCACTAGAGCTGAAGTGCTTGCTGAGGGCAAAGGGAATATGTTCTAGTCTTTTAGCAAGCTTGATGATTAAAATACAATATTGTTGTCTATAATCACTATAGTATGCATTAGATCTCTGTATACTACTTTTTTTTTTAAATTTATTTTTAGCTGCGTTGGGTCTTCATTGCTGCAAGCAGGCTTTCTCTAGTTGCGGCGAGCGGGGGCTACTTTTCGTAGCGGTGCACGGGCTTCTCGTTGCAGTGGCTTCTCTTGTTGTGGAGCACGGGCTCTAGGCGCATGGGCTCCAGTAGTTGTGGCACGCAGGCTCTAGAGCGCAGGCTCAGTAGTTGTGGCACATGGGCTTAGTTGCTCTGCGGCATGTGGGATCTTCCTGGACCAGGGCTCGAACCCGTGTCCCCTGCATTGGCAGGCGGATTCTTAACCACTGCGCCACCAGGGAAGCCCTCTGTATACTACTATTGGCATGCAAAGGAAATATGGAATGCATAGTGGAAGAAAGTAGTATTTATTCCTACTTCTTATGACCATGTGACCATGTGACCAGTTGCAGAAACAGACTGTAATTGTCATGAGTATTTCTTCCCTTTTTGGTTACTGTATTAATCTGCTCAGGCTGTCATAACAGAATACCACAGATTTGGTCACTTAGACCACAAAGATTCATTTTCTCACAGTTCTGGAGGCTGGAAGTCCAAGATCTTGATCTCTTCGGGCGTGTAGATAGCTGCCTTCTTGGTGTGCCCTCACATGGCCTTTCCTCTGTGTGTGTGCACTCATGGTATCTCTTCCTCTTACAAGGACATTAGTCCTATTAGATTAGCACCCTACCTTATGATCTCATTTAACCTTATTTACTTCCTTAAAGGACCTATCTGGGGACTTTCCTGGTGGTCCAGTGTTTAAGATTCTGAGCTTCTACTACAATGGGTATGGGTTCCATCACTGGTCGGGGAACTAAGATCCTGCATGCTGCACGGTGCAGCAAAAAAAAGAAAAAACAAACCTATCTGCACACATAGTCACATTGTGAGTTAGGGCTACAATGCAAGAGGTTGAGGAGAACATAATTCATTCCATAACAGTTACAAATGTGTGTGTGTGTGTGTAGCAAATATTTTTGTTTGCATCCTTCTCTGATCCCCGTATCATCTAACATAGATGTATTGATAATAATTAACTTTATTTTATTTTATTTTTTAGCCACACCGCAAAGCATGCGGAACTTCCCCAGACCCGGGATTGAACCCATGCCCCTGCAGTGGTAGCACGGAGTCTTAACCACTGGACAGCCAGGCAAGTCCGATAATAATTAACTGTACATCATAGTGTTTAAGATACAGTGTATCAAGAAGAGTAAACATCACCCACACTTTGCATTTTCTTACTGGGAAAGGGCACGTTTTTTGGTTGTACACAGGATAGTTGTGTTACGTTAGGTAGAAATATGACTTTGCTATTTTCTTTACTTGGAGATTAAATATGGTTTAAGGAGATGTGTATGGGTGTCGTGTTGACAAGGGATGAGCTATGACGCTTAATTTTATGTGTCAACTTGGCTAGTCAAAATAGTACCCAGTTATTCAATTAAACATTACTCTGGGTGTTGCTGTGAAAGTATTTTGTAGATGCAGTTAACATCCACCATTAGCTGACTTTATGTAAAAGAACATTATCCTTATTAATGTGGGTGGGCTTCATCCAATCAGTTGAAAAGGCTTAAGCAAACAGAGGTTTTCCTGAAGAAGAAATTCCACCTGTGGACTGAAGCTTCAGCTCCTACCTGAGAGCTTCTAGCCAGCTGGACTACCCTCTGGATTTTGGGTTTATTGGATCCACAGAGCCACATAACCAATTCCTTGAAATAGATATCCATATATTAGGTTGGCCAAAAAGTTCATTCTGACTTTTCCGTAAGATAGTGCAGAAACCCAAACAAACTTTTTGGCCACCCCAATACATGTATATGTATAACCTACCGGTAGAATCCTGACTGATTCAGCTGTTTTGTATGTTACCTATGAATAAACTCAAAGTTAACACCTAGGTGTTGAAAGTGGCAGTTGACATATTTGGTTTGTTGAATTTGGCGTTCATTACTAACAAAGTTCTTTTCATTTGACGTATATAAATATTTCTTGATCTTTAAAAAAATACATTAAAAACTCACTCGCCTTTGATATAATTTGAACGATATTAGCAAACGTGTATTGAGTAAAAAATAAAATAATATTCTAGGTATATTTTATTCATTTGGGGGTAATTTAAAAAATAAGCTATTTTAGAATAAGATTTACAGAAAAATTAAGAAGACAGTACATGAAGTTCTCATATACTCCATACCTAATTCCCCCTATTATTAAATCTTAGATTAGTATGGTACAATGGTCACTACTAGTGAACCAATACTGATACACCGTCATTAACAAAAGCCCATACTTTCTTCATATTTCTAAGTTTTTATCTTTTTTTTCGGGCGGCGCTGTGCGGCATAAAGGATCTTAGTTTCCCCACCAGGGATGGAACCCGGGCCGTTGGCAGTGAGAGTGTGGAGTCCTAACCACTGGACCACGAGGCAATTCCCTTATCTTTCTTTTTTATTTTAAAACACTTTATTGTAAAAGTAATGCAAATTAAAAAAAACCCCTGAACTATTGAAGAAAGACAAAGTCACTCATTTACTGCCCTGCCATAGTTAGTAATTTATTTTTTATCTTTTTATTATATGCTTGGTGTGTTATTTACAGCCATGATCATACCCATTCACACATTCCTGTATCTTGCTTTTTAAACTTAATATAATATTTTCTTATATCTTTCATTATAGTTATTACTAAGTTTTAATGAGTACATAATGTACCATTCATTGGCTATATATTTCTTCTTAGGGACTATTTCCTTAGACCAGGGTTGGCACACTACTTTATGCCACTGTTACTCTTCACGAGGTCCTGGTAAACAAAGAATGCTATACACTTCGGTGGCATCTCCTATATCTAATACCATCAGTTTTAGGTACTTAGAGTGGGTACCCATCGGGGAAACGACGAGCGGACGCCACCGAGCTGAAATCATCGCCTCCAGAGCCCCGGAGCCGGGGTGGGGCGAGCTCCCAACCTCTGGGGCGTAGCTGGTGCTGCACCTGCGCGCCGGCCGGAAACAGGGGCGCCCGTGTCTAGGTTCCGCTTTCCGGCTGCCGGCTGCCTAGGGGCAGGAGGGCTCAACTCTATTCTCCTTTTCTCTTCCAGAGTCCCGTCCAGGATACCACATTACATTTAGTCATTATGCCTTACAAGACTTCTTTTGGCTGTGACAGTTGGTCTATTTTGTTTTAAGGACTCCCATTTCACCCATGTCCTCATCTATTCTAGATTCTATTTCCCTTTTTCCTACACTTTTTCTCTACTTGTATTTATTGCCTACTCCCTGAACACATAATTTGTTTCATACTCACTTTTAAAAGCATTATAATTTTTCCCCAAGATCTTTATCTTAAGGATGGCGAGTGTTCTCTGAAATGTCAAAGGTTAAAGCTAAAACAGATGGAGATCCTTCCTCCAGCACCCAGTTTGGGTCCTCCCACCAGTGCCCATTTGTAAATAAAGTTTCATCAGAACACAGCTATGCCCATTTGTTTACATACTTACTGTGGTTATTTTTGTGCAACAACAGCAGAATTAAGTTGTGAGGGCTTCCCTGGTGGTGCAGCGGTTAAGAATCCGCCTGCCAATGCAGTGGACACGGGTTCGAGCCCTGGTCCGGGAAGATCCCCCATGCCGCGGAGTAACTAAGCCCGTGAGCCACAACTACTGAGCCTGCGCTCTAGAGCCCGCGAGCCATAACTACTGAGGCCGCACACCTAGAGCCAGTGCTCTGAAACAAGAGAAGCCACCGCAATGAGAATCCCGTGCACCACAAGGAAGAGTAGCCCCCGCTCCGCAGCTAGAGAAAGCCTGCGTGCAGCAACGAAGACCCAGTGCAGCCATAAATAAATATACAAATTTTTTTTAAAAAAAAATTTCTAAAAAAAAAAAAAGAATCCGCCTGCCAGTGCAGGGGACATGGGTTTGAGACCTGGTCTAGGAGGATCCCACATGCCGTGGAGCAACAAAGCCTGTGCGCCACAACTACTGAGCCCGTGAGCCACAACTACTGAAGCCTGCGGGCCTAGAGTTGTGCTCTGCAACAAGAGAAGCCAACGCAATGAGAAGCCCGTGCACCACAATGAAGAGCAGACCCCACTCTCTGCAACTAGAGAAAGCCCACGTGCAGCAATGAAGACCCAACACAGCCATAAATAAATAAATTTATTTAAAAATAAAAGTTGTGACAGAGACTATATAGCCTGCAAAGGCTAAAATATTTACTTTCTGGCCCCTTACAGAAAAAATTTGCTGAAACCTGCCCTAAATTTTTAAGTGGCTTGTAATTCAGGATCTTCCAACCAATGCCACTTGGAACATCTTTGTGCATGTAATTTTTTTATACTTTAGACAACTTACTTAATTGCGAGGAATTGACAAAAGTTGCGTCACTGGATCTACTTAATAAAGCTGTTTTCAAGGCTTATACCGTCCTTCGTTATCTCTCATAATATCCTACCTACAATATAATAAGTGTGGTGGTAATAAGCATGGAAAGGAAGGCCCAGTGCTCTGGTAGGTAGAACTTCTTTGGTCCCTATTAATCTAGACTTGTAAGTTTACACTCTGGAAGAGCATATTTTTAGTTTTGACTTAAAGTCAACTAAAGAGGGATGTAACAGTAATTGGAATGAAAACCAATTGAAAGGAAAGCTTTACTTTCTCCTGGAGATGAGAAAGCAGCTGAAGTAAACCCTCCAGGTGTCAAAGTGTGTATGTAATGCCATTCCAGGCTAGCTGAAAGGCCAAAAGGCACTGGGAGGGTTAAGTAAGGGAAACAGGTAGCAGTCTCAACAATGATGTAGCAGTGGCAGCAATGAACAAAGAGAAAGCTATGAGTGTGGGTTGATAGAAGAAACATGTGTCTTCCACCCCTCCGAACATATCCTAGGCATAAATTTGTATACAACTGTAATTAAACTGTCTCCAGATGAGAACATTCTAGAGCAACTACTCTATATTTTTGACAAAAAAGAAAAAAAGAAAAAAAAAACCCACTTCTATCTGGAAAAGTTTTATTTTTCAGCAAGAAAACTTAGGGAATGGGAGCAGCTAAGTCAACCCTGACTATCTTCCAGGTAAAAGATGAAGCAAAGCAGTCTGATGGGTCTCAAATTCCACCTTTTATGAATAAATTAAGCATCGTAAGTACAGATGCCATCTTCTAAGAGAAAGAATCTGTAATGGTTGAGCGTAGCACTGATGGGTGTAGGCACCACAGTCTGTAACCTCCTGTCTCGGTACCGACAAGTCAGATTGAACTGCCGGTCGGGTAATTAAACACCGTTTACTTTGTGCCAGTGTTTACTCTCCATGGGGTCCTAGTAACCAAAGAATGCTATACACTTGGATGGCATCGCCTACATCTAATTCCATCATTTTTAAGTATTTAGGGTGGGTGCCCATCCAGGCGTCCTCGGGAGCCCACGAGTGGTCGCCATCGAGGCGAAAACGCCTTCTCAAGCCGCGGCAGCCAGCCTGGGGCGGCGCCTACCAATCGCAGGTTCTCCCGAGCCCCGCAGAGCCTTGCGCCGCTGGTGCTGCACCGGCGCGCCGGCCGGAAGCAGGGGCTCCCGTGTCTAGGTTCCGCTTTCCGGCTGCCGGCTGCCTAGGGGCAGGAGGGCTCAACTCTATTTTCCTTTTCTCTTCCAGAATCCCGTCCAGGATACCACATTACATTTAGTCATTATGCCTCGCAAGGCTCCTCTTGGCCGTGACAGCTGGTCTATTTTGTTTTAAGGACTCCCATTTCACCCATGTCCTCATCTATTCTAGGTTCTATTTCTCTTTTTTCTACACTTTTCCTCTACTTGCATTTTTTCTCTACTTGTATTTATTGCCTACTCCTTGAACACATAATTTGTTTCATACTCACTGCTTTTAAAGGCATTATTATTTGTCCTTAAGATCTTTATGTTAAGGATGACGGGTGTTCTCCAAAACGTCAAAGGTTATAACTAAAAAAGATGAAGATTCTATGGTCACGGTAGATAGCTAGTGTTTTTAGGATTCTGTTTTCCTCTTACAAAATTCAGATTGATCGCATTCTTCCATACTCACTTCTACAAATTATAGGTAGTGCGGTATGGTTTTGGGGAAGTTGGAAAGGCAGATTTTAGTTTTGAGGTTAGTCAGACCCGGGTTTGAATTCCAGAGCTACCATAATTCCAGCTATTTGGATCTTGGGCAAGTTCATTTAACCTGATTTCTAGTTCCATTATCTATAAAATAGCTATAGGGAAGGGAAAACTTTACGTCTACCCTATGGTCTCTGACTGGGTCCCAGAATTAAGTCGACATAAAACAGATTAACAAGAGAAAAGCATTTCATCTTACTTAATATTTTTACACATGTGATTCTTCACAGGAAAATGAAGACTCAAAAAGCAGTTAGTATATCATTTTTATGGCTTAATTTTCTGTGATGACCACTTATCTTCTAACATAGGTTGCTAATGTAATTGTGGCATCTGATTATGACCAAAATGTAGAGATAAATAATAATTGCCTAGGATAAGTTGAAAATTAAGAAACTGGACAGGAAATCCCTGGCAGTCCAGTGATTTCATTGCTGAGAGCCAAGCCACAGGGCATGGCCAAAAAGGAAAAAAAAAAAAAACTGTACAAATGATTAACATTAAGTACTCCCCATAAACCCTTTAAAAAAAAAATTATTTAGGCTGCTCGGGTCTTAGTTACGGCACGCGGGATCTTTTAGTTGCTGCATGCAGACTCTTAGTTGTGGGATGCGGGATCTAGTTCCCTGACCAGGGATCAAGCAAGGGCACCCTGCATTGGGAGCGGGGACTCTTACCCACTAGACCCCCAGGGAAGTCCCCCCATAGACTCTTCAATCATGAGAAAGCCATGATAATAAGATTTTTGTCTACTTTGCTCATCTAGCACCTAGCATCATGCCACTTATATAGGAAGATGCTCAGTAAATATTTTAATAAATGCTAAATGAATAAAAATATTTTAATACAGATTTTGATGAAGGGGGCCATGAACTACATAATATTGCAAATTGAAAGAATTTAAAAATTACACTACATAAAAGCAAGCCCTACTATGAAGAAAATATTTTTCTGCTATAAAATGCTGTCATCTCATCATCCGAAAGAAATTGGATATTAGATTCCACTGAATATCACATTTTAATCTTTCACCGTAATGTCTCCCATGAAGTAGAAGTTCGGTGTTTGCATTCCTTTTTATGGTTGTTTGAGGCCTGCACATTCATATTCGATGTGTATTGAGTGTCTACATTTTACTGTGTAGGTACTGTGCTGGGCTTGTTCACATGAACTTTTTTTTTTTTTTTTTTTGGCTGAACCTCGTGGCATGTGGTATCTTAGTTTCCTGACCAGGGATCAAACCCATGCCCTCTGCAGTGGAGCACAGAGTCCTAACCACTGGGCTTCCAGGGAATTCCCCACATGTACTTTTTTTTAAGAGGCACTGAGCATAGTGGTTAAGATAATTTTTCTCAAAATATTGCACTTTGGACACTTACATAGAATTAACTAGGATGCCTGTAAAAAATGTAAATTCCAAAAAAAGTAATGATGTAATATATTCCACATCATTGAATTGTACACTTTAAATTGGTAAATTGTATGTCCATGGATTATATCTCAATAAAGATGTTTTAAATATTCGAGTTGAGATGCCATAACCCAATTCCAAACTCTGTAAGTTAGAATTTTGGAAAAAGAGGAGGTGGTGACTAGAATTTTGTACATATAACAAGCATCTCAGGTTTTTTTTTTTTTTTCAGGTTACTTTTTTACCCACATTTTGAGTTCAATCGGAAGTTTCTGACTAGAGGACTGTTCAAATCCTACTAGTTGATGTAGGGCCTCAGTTTCTGTATCTGTATCATTTATTGAGGAAGCACTCAATAAATGTTAGCTGTTATTTACCATTGTGGAAAAGGGGAAATGATGTTCCCTCTACCTTTCTGATTTCTTAGCTGAGACTCTTGTAATAAAAGACAGATTAACAAGAGAAAAGCAAACAAATTTATGAACATGTATACCCCATGGATACCTGGGGAGATACCTAGGAAAAGTGAGGAACTTAAAGAGGTGGCTTTAAAATCCAGGATTAAATACCATTTTAATAGGTAATGGAGGGATTTCCCTGGTGGCCCAGTGGTTAAGACTCCGAGCTCCCAATGCAGGGGGCCCAGGTTTGACCCCTGGTCAAGGAACTAGATCCCACGTGCCGCCACTAAGAGTTCGCACGCCGCGGCGAAGATCCTGCACACAGCAGTGAAGATCAGCACGCGGCAATGAAGATCCGGAGTGCCGCAACCAAGACCGGTGCAGACAAATAAATTAATTTAAAAAATACAGGTAAAGGAGAAGGGGAATGTAGACGTCTTATGGGAAGAGGTTTTTAGGAAAGATGAACGGCCCTTAGAAGAACAGATGGGAGCTATGACAGTTGTGACAAAGTTTGCCAGGGTGTGGTGTCAACTTCTAGTCTCTCTCCTGTGATGGGTCCATCTTGGGACTTCCCTGGCAGTCCAGTGGTTGAGACTCCGCACCTCCACTGCAGGGGGTTCGGGTTCCATCCCTGGTCAGGGATCCTGCATGCCTCGCTGCACAAAAAAAAAAACCAAAAAAAAAAACTTCCCTTGTTGTTGAAATTCCTGGCGAGGGGATTTATGATAATTGGGTTCCTTTTGGAGGATCTGTCTTTAGGGAGAAAAGGGAAGTTCAGAGAAAGTCTCTGCCTGCATTTGTTGCTTTTTAAGTGGCTTCAGCTTAAAACCAATATGGCAAAGCAGCATATTTGGGGGTGACATGTCCTAAACTCCCCAAGCCTTATTTTGGAGTGGCATATTCTTCTACCCTTCACTACTCATTATTATTATTATCATCCTCCTGCTACTGACTTCTGTTTTTTTAGGGGGGCCCTAATCATATTGTTACTGGACTCCTTAAGAGCCTTCTAGTTTATCTCTGTCTTCCACTTTTATCTCAAATTCATCCTCTATATGGATATTAGAGTAATAGATCCAAAATGTCTATCTAAGCCTATCGCTCTCCTACTTAAACTTTTTAATGTCTGCCACCCATTACTTACAGATTAAATTTAAACCCTTTAACAGGCCATAAAAGAACCTTCGAGATCTGTCCCTAGCCCGTCTCACTCACCACACTAACATTTTTTTCCAGATCTTTTCACCTACCTTACAACTTCCTTTTTACTTTTGGGACTCAAATTTTATCTTTTGAAATATCTCCCACATCTCATGCCCGAAGTCTCCATTTGTTTCTCCAATGGCCTCAGCGCCCTAAATAGGCAAATTTACACCCTTTTCAGGCTGCAGGTTACATCAGAAAAAAAGATTAAATTTTATGTTGTAGGAAGTAGAGTAATAATGAAATATGTATATTCAGGGAGAGAGATTTATCAACCATTTTTCTTTTACATGGGATTTGAGGTATCTGCAAGGTGCATATTATATAGAAAAATATAACAATGCAGAAAACTATTAAGTAGAAGTGAAGGTCAAATTGTAGACGTAATCAAATCAGTATGGTATTGGCATAAAAACGGATTAGTGGAACTGAGTAGAGAGCCCAGAAATATACCCATGCATATATTAATTAATTTATGCCAATTAATTTTTGACAAAGGAGTCAAGAATATACAATGGGGAAGGGACAGTCTCTTCAATAAATGGTGTTAGGAAAACTGGATAGCTACATGCAGAAGAATGAAACTGGACCACCATCTTATACTATACACAAAAATCAACCCAAAATGGATTAAGGACTTGACTCTTAAGATCTGAAACAATAAAACTCCTAGAAGAAAACATGGGCAGTAATCTCCCTGACATCAGTCATGGAGATGAATTTTTGGATTTAACACCAAAAGGCAAAGGCAACAAAAACAAAAGTAAACAAATGGAACTATATCAAACTAAAAAGCTTCATTCAGCACAGCAAAGAAAATCATCAACAAGATGAAAAGGCAACCTACTAAACAGGAGAAAATATTTGCAAATCACGTAACTGATAAGGGGTTATTATCCAAAAAAATATAAAGAACTCATACATCTCAATAGCAAAAAACCAAACAATCTAATTTAAAAATGGCAGAGGTTCTGAATAGAAATTTTTTCCAAAGAAGAACAAATGATCAACATGTACATGAAAAGATGCTCAACATCACTAATCATCAGGGAAATGTATGGTGATGGACGTTAACTAGACTTATTATGGTGATTATTTTGCAATATATAGAAATATTGAATCATTATGTTGTACACTTGAAACTAATATAATGTTGTATGTTACTTATACCTCAATTTTAAAAAACCGTAGGGAAAAATAGAATGCACACCGTAAATGCCAAGATCTTATTTTTGTAATATATTTGTTTACTTCTTTTATCTTGGCCGTACCAAGCAGGAGGTGGGATCTTAGTTCCCGAACCAGGGATTGAACCTGTGCCCCCTGCAGTGGAAGCGTGGAGTCTTGACTGCTGGACCTCCAGGGAAGTTCCTATTAATGTGTTTTAATTTTGATTTCTCTACTTCCTACTAGACAATCCAAAGTGGAAAAATGATTTATTTCCAAAATGATACTAACATACTTGGAAAATCATCTGAAAAAAAAAATCTCAGTGAGACACTAAATTCTGGATGGGTTTATATTCAACATACAATCTATAGAACAATAAAAGTATTAAAAAAATTTGAAACAGGTAGAAGTAACTTTTTCCTTCAAAACAGAAACTCAGAATTCATAATGGAAAAGATTGAAAGATTTGACTACAGAAGAATTGAGAATTTTTGTATAGCAAAGGTCAGAAGATAAATAATAGACTGGAAAAAGGATTTGCAACATGTATGACAGAGGTTGAAGATCCTTAAATAAGAAGTGCTCATAACTTAATAAGAACAATATTTCTTCCTTTCTGAATTCTTATACCTTGTATTTATTTTTCTTATATTATTGTACTTGCTAAGATCTCCAGTACAGTGTTAACTAGAAGTGGGAATAATGGGGAGCTATGAATTATTCTTGGTCTAAAAGTGAACGCTTTTAATGTTTTACCAAACTAGTTTTTTGTATATAGGGAATAATAAATTGAATAATAATTTTATCCTTTTTACTTACTGAATTTTTTTTTATTATACTTACTGAATTTAAAAATATTTTGTAGTAGTTTTTCTAGTGATTCTTTTGGTCTTCCAGTAAACAACCATCTGAAAATAAGGATAGTTTTATTTCCTCCTTTTCATGTGTAGTATTTAGAGCCAAAATCATAGGTGTGAGTGCATGGTAAGAAGAGAGCCAGGGACTTCCCTGGCGGTCCAGTGGTTAAGACTCCACACTTCCTTGGGCTTCCCTGGTGGTGCAGTGGTTGAGAGTCCGCCTGCCGATGCAGGGGGCATGGGTTCGTGCCCCGGTCCGGGAAGATCCCACATGCCGCGGAGTGGCTGGACCCGTGAGCCATGGCTACTGAGCCTGCGCGTCCGGAGCCTGTGCTCCGCAACGGGAGAGGCCACAACAGTGAGAGCCCTGCGTACTGCAAATAGAAAACGAAAACAAACAAAAAAAGACGACGCTTCCACTGCAGGAGGCACAGGTCGGGGAACTAAGATCTTGCATGCCATGCCACACGGCCAAAAAAAAAAAAAGAGAGAGAGAGAGAGAGAGCCAGGGAGGAGCCTGAGTTGTGCCAGCCATAGACTTGGAGAAAGAAGGAGAAGGATTAAGGAGGTCCAAGGTGTGGGCAATGAAGTAAGAAACAAATTAGGAGAGAGTGGTCCCTAGAAGTAAGTGAAAAAAATATGTCAAGAAAGAAGCAATGATCAGTTTTTCCAATGATACTGAGAAATCAAGTCATGTGAGGTCTGTGAAGCCAAGAAATGTGCAGTAGCTGGAAGGGAGGGGGGTTGCTTTAAGCAGGCAGGATATTCAGATACACACGTGGGTAGGTTGGTATAATTGGTGCTGGGAAAATGAAGAGTTTTTCCTCTCTTTGCTTCTATTCTATAAAGGATTTTAAAAGGGTCATTAGCCACTAGTGAAGAAAGGGAAGAGATGCTGGTGGTTGGAGGATAGAAAAAAGGGGTGACAGTGTCTAGGAGAATGGAACAATGAATGGATTGGGGAAATATAGTAGGTTTGTAGTGTAGTAGTGAGAGTTCACTTGAGCATTATGATCATAAATTTGAAATGAGACCAACCAGTGTGGCTGTGCTTTTCAGCTGCTCAGGTGCAATATGAAATGAATGGAGGATCTAGAGAGTGGTGGCTTTGCAAGGTATGAAAAGGAGCTCTAAGGAAGGAAATGATTGTCCTGTTAGGAGAGCATGGAATATAAACTTGTGTCATGGGGAATGGAAGGTGAGAGGAGGATTGAAGAATTGTTGGAGTGGGAATACTAGAGGTAGTGAGCTGCAAAGTTAAGGACGGAGGAGTCCATTGGATTTGACAACGTGAAAGTCAATGAGCGTCTGTGCCACTGCAATTTCAGAACAGAAGTGCAGTCAGCATCGGTCTTCAGTGGATTGGAGTAAATGGGATAAGAGAAATGAGGGATTGTAAATGTCACCTGGTGCTCCCCAACCTTGTTGCACGTCACATTCAGTTGGGGTGATTTTTGGGGGGCCACGCCCACGGCTTGCAGGGATCTTAGTTCCCGGGCCCTCAGCAGTGAAAACGCAGAATCCTAACCACTGGACCACCAGGGAATTCCCTCTCAGGTGATTTTTTTTTAAATTTATTTTATTTTTTTATTTTTGGCTGTGCTGGGTCTTCGTTTCTCTGCGAGGGCTTTCTCTAGTTGCGGCAAGTGGGGGCCACTCTTCATCGCGGTCCGCGGGCCTCTCACTATCGCGGCCTCTCCCGTTGCGGAGCACAGGCTCCAGACGCGCAGGCTCAGCGGCCATGGCTCACGGGCCCAGCCGCTCCGCGGCATGTGGGATCCTCCCAGACCAGGGCTCGAACCCGTGTCCCCTGCACTGGCAGGCAGATTCTCAACCACTGCGCCACCAGATAAGGCCCCTGGCAGGAGTTCTTTTAGACCCAACCAAGTTGTCAGTTACTTGCTGCGCAGTCTTAATTTGGATGTTTGGTGGTCGTCTGCGTGGATCTTTTCAAGTCCAGAGAGATAGAGTAATAGGAGAATGAGAAAGACTGAGGGGGAACACCCTTCAGAGGGGAGCCATAGCCCAATAGGCGGATCGAGATTATGGCCTTGGAGGCCCCGCACTGGGTGCCAGAAAAGATGTTGCAGGAAAGAGAGTGGGGTGCGAGAGGATGGTCACATCCCAAGTCATGTCTGCGTCCCTGGGATGGCCTCCCAGTGTGGGTTCTTGGCTTTGTGCAGGCAAGAATTCAAGAGCAAGACATGGTAGAGTGAAAGAAGGTTTATTCAGGGAGATACACACTCCATAGACAGAGTGTGGGCCATCTTGGAAGGAAAGATCACCTCTCAGGTGATTTTGATGCAACCAGACAAGTACCTGTCGCCTAATTGTTGGAAACATTTGGTGGAAGATCTTTTAAGAAGTTTGGCTGTTATTGTCAATGATTATTAAAATTATAACAAAGTAAACAAAAGACTGATTTCATCTATTACTAGTTAGAGGACAAATTTTTAAACCCTTTCTATAATGCTACATGAAAAATAAACAATTTGTTCTTGAACTCAGTAATTCCCATCTAGAGATTTAAACAAAGGTTAAAAATATGCATTTATAGGTGATATATTGTGCAGCCATAAAAATGTCTTAAGCACTATATGATTTGAAAATGTCCCACATTTGTAGTTTATTTGAAAGAAAAGAAACAAATTATACGTAGACTATGTACGTAGGTTGTTTGAAATATTCACCAAAAGTAGCCTAGAAGGAAATGCAACCAAACTTTAATGGGATTATAGCTGGATGACACGCACACAGGTGAGTTTTCTCTACCTTCGTGTTTTTCCCCCCACAAGGAGTGTCTTACTTATATATTTAAAGAACAAAAAGGTGAAAAGGAAAAGAAGGTCATATGAGAATACAAGGAGTTACGGTAGCAGGCAAGGCAAGACAAGGAGTTTTTGTTCTTAGGACCAGAGAGACTTGAATATATTTGTAGACTGAGAGGAAAGAATGAGTAGAAATGCCTTGGTGAAGCCTGAATTGAAGGCATAAGTTGATAAAAGGATGTAAGATGGGATAAAAACCAAGGGATGGAAGAATAATGTATTCATAACCTTGATACAGCCTTTCATATAAACTGCAAAAGTACTCTTCTAAATTACCAGTTTATATGTACAATAGAAACCCTGACCTCATTTGACCCTCTCCCATTCCTGAGGCATCAATACAGACAACAAGAAAGCCCTATTTTCTCTGTACTGTCTGTGATTTTTTAAAAAAATTTAAAATTTAATTAATGTATGGCTGCCTTGGGTTTTCATTCCTGTGCGCAGGTATTCTCTAGTTGTGGCGGGTGGGGGCTACTCTTTGTTGCGGTGCATGGGCTTCTCATTGTGGTGGCTTCTCTTGCTGTGGAGCACAGGTCTAGGGTGTGGGCTTCAGTAGTTGTGGCGCACTGTCTGTGATTTTTTTTTTTTTGCTGTACGCGGGCCTTTCACTGTTGTGGCCTCTCCCGTTGCGGGACACAGGCTCCGTATGCACAGGCTCAGCGGCCATGGCTCACGGGCCCAACCGCTCCGCGGCATGTGGGATCTTCCTGGACCCGGTCATGAACCCGTGTCCCCTGCATCGGCAGACGGACTCTCAACCACTGCGCCACCAGGGAAGCCCTGTCTGTGATTTT
Source organism: Leucopleurus acutus (assembly GCF_964270905.1). NCBI lineage: Eukaryota > Metazoa > Chordata > Mammalia > Artiodactyla > Delphinidae > Leucopleurus > Leucopleurus acutus. The sequence goes on from NC_139152.1 coordinate 7,847,678, forward strand.
TTAAGCTGATTTTTACCAACAGACATTCAACTGCCTTGTGACAGGGGCATTTTGAGACTCCTGAAAGACTGAGACTTTGTCAGGTGTGTGGAAGGCAAAAGGGCAAGACAACTGTGGTAAGATGGTAATTCAGGTTATTAACCACATGATCCAGGCATTAAGGAGCTGAATGAGGCCGGCAGGATGCTGCTAAATAGAAGAAAGTTGAGGCATCAAATCACAAGTTCTCTATAAGGTGCATTGAAGCTGTGGAAGGACAGTATGAAACTGCTGAATGAAGAGAAAAAAGTTAAGGAAAGGGATTTGGAGTTTGAGATTTCTGGTGTGAAATACACCAGATAACAAGGTCTGATCTTAGCCATAGTGGGTGAAGGTCAGCACATTTCAGAAAGTTCAAAAACTATAGGTATGGGCTTCCCTGGTGGCGCAGTGGTTGAGAGTCCGCCTGCCGATGCAGGGGACGCGGGTTCATGCCCCGGTCCGGGAAGATCCCATATGCCACGGGGTGGCTGGGCCCGTGAGCCATGGCCACTGAGCCTGCACGTCCGGAGCCTGTGCTCTGCAACGGGAGAGGCCACAGCCATGAGAGGCCCACGTACCGCAAAAAAAAAAAACTATAGGTATAAGATGGTTCACGCATATGAATTGTGAAAATCACACCGATGTTAAAGTTGTATGGAAAGGTATGTTTATTGTAACATTACAGTTAATGTTACTTTTTTTAACCTATTGTTCATCACTGGAAGATTGCCTAAGTATTTTATACCTACTTTAAGAATTCTATACAAATTTCAAGTTTTCAAAATTATAATCTTGTGTATGTAAAAATTATGTACTTAAATGATTGTGCAGGTATGGAAGGAGAGTTTGACACTCATACAATGTGACTGTGGTTACAAAAGGGGAATGAAATAAAATGTCTGATGAAGGGGGAGTGTGACTTTTGCATTTTATGCTGTATATTTCCATGTTCCTTGACCCTCATGCAATAGCAGTGCATGTTTAAATACATTAGTGAAAAGTATCATATTAATAATTCCATGGAATACCTGCAGACTGAGAAGCATCTGAGTTGTTTAGGAAGCCTTTTTCATGTCTCTTTGTGCCCTGAAGATGTAGCAGATGGTCCATATATTGTGCATCTTGGGCTAAAATTCATAGTATTGAATTCACGATTTCTTCCAAGCTCAGGTCTTTGATGCCATCCTCCGAAGATTGATTTGCATTGTAGTTCAGGGGAATCCAGTTATTCGGTGAACTAGATGTGCCTGTGTGGCCTAAAAATTAGGAGTGAATTAGTAACGAGTTTCTGTGATTTGGTTATAGGTGTAAGAATAGTGTCTAAGATAAGAGGCAATGAATTTGCTTATTATTTGATTTCTACTTAATTCACCCTGACTCCAACTTTCTGACTTTGTGACGTTGTCACCAGCTTCCAGCCCTTGTTGACATAGGTCCATGGTTGTGTTTCTCTAGGTCTTCTCTCCCAGAGGCTCTGCTTGAATTTCAGAGATAAACTTCTCAGCACCAGACAGTTTTACCTAAGAAAAGTCCTGAAAATGTAGTTTATTGTTATAGAAACACATTCAAAAGCTCATAAATAAATGACTGAATTTTCTATTTTCTAGAAAGTCTCTGATTGGAAAAAAAGGACATTAAAGTTATTGAAGTTCCAAGTATAATAAGTATTATTTATAATAAAAATGTTACCAAGTAACATGCTTACAGCAAAATAAATAAATAAATAATATAAAGTACCAAGAATATGTTTATTACTAAAATTTCGGTGACCACTGTCCAGCACTGGATTGGTTACGATGACTCTAATTTCAATGTATCATTGTTGCCCATCATCTAGATCTCTCCAAGTATCAAATAGAGTAATTGTCTCCTGATAATTCACAATAGAGACAGTAAATATTTCCTTGAAAGTCTTTGTTCACCTGCCCTTGTTACCGACTGGGGTTCTTGGTTTCCTTAATCAATAGAAATTGATAATAAGCCTGAACAAGAAATTCAGGCAAGGCTTTAGGGGGGCCCCTGCTGCAGCAGGAGGGAGTGAGAACAAGTTTCCCCTGCTCACTGGCTTGCTCCCCAAGGGGGCGAGATGGTTCCTTCTATGGGGCGAAGGTAGAGGTGTGTCCAGGGGTCGGGCCAGAGGGCTGCTTTAGGGGTATGCCCGCCCCTTTGGTGGTGGTGAGTGCAGGGGGCATGCGCAGTACCCTGCTTTTGCTCCGGACACCCTGTTTTTACTCCCAGCTCTTCAGAAGTGGCAGTTGGGGTTTCGGTCTTTTTGTATCTTGTTGTCCATAATTTGCCCCAACGATACACGCATGCAGTGATTTTTAGCCCCTTATAGTTTCTTTGTATTTTGTTGCTGGAGGAGAGGTGTGTCCAGGTGCGAGCCCTGCAGCAGAGGGTCCCAGGTCCTGGCCTGTCTCACACTTAGACTTGCCTGTGTGGGTTCAGTGGTGTGTGCTCAGTTACGCACGTAGGAAAATCCCGCACGCTGGTGACGGACTTACGCTTAATCCTGCCTCTTGACTCTGGGGTGACGGCAGCTATTTCATATGCCTTGAAAACTTTTAGTTATTTATTTTTTTATTTTGAGGACGAGTGTCTAATTTACGAGAACAACATAACACTGGGATCTACATGTTTCACCCACAGAAAGGCTTTTATCTGTTCTTGGAGAATGAAAGCATTCACAGCAATACGAACTGACTGTTCAGGGCTTGTGAGAAAACTTAAGTCAACTTTGAAAATAGTTCATCTAAGTGCCCCATTTTCTGAATTTCCACCACCCTGGGGCTGCCCGTTGGCTACATCACGAAGGATAATGGGAACCTAGTTCCAATATTGGGGGAAATGAATACCGAAAACAGGATTTTAGGGGTAGCCCTGGATTTACAAGGAAAGGGGACTGTTCCTAATTGTAGTTCTCCACTTGCATTGCTAACATTTTCCTTTTTGCAAAAGTTTTCCACCTCCTCCCTCCAGAGCCCATTGCCAGGATGCTGACTGGGCCTCTTCATCGATGCCTTCTGGAAAGGGTTTTTCCGCAGTGGGTCTCCCGGAATGTTCTGCTCCAGCTCTGGAGGATGCCTGTATCAGTCCACCAGCATGAAGTGAGACCGGCAGTGAGCTATAAACTCCGTCACAGGGTGCTGTTCACCTTCCGTTTTAATGGTGCCAGCGATGCTGTCGTTTTCCAGGATGGGGAGGAAAAGCTGCACAAAGTCAGAGGTGTAGGGAGGTGCGATCACATCCAGCACCTCGGTCACAAAGTAGCGAATGAGGGAAACGTCGGTGTCCCCCTTCTCCAGACACCTGCGGATGTAAGTGACCACGGGGAGTACGTGGCCTTGGCTCAGCAGGTGCACCAGCCTGTCCAGGAGAGTCTTCTTCAGCTTGAGCTGCTCCATTGCGTCCAGCTGGGAATGCTGCGTCTCCAAGAGCTTCACCAGCAGCTGCAGGACCTGGGGGTGCAGGAGCTGGTGGCAGGCGCTGATCTGGTCCAGCAGCGCCAGGTGCACGGGGGTGCAGTGGGTCTGCAGCTGGAAGTACTTCGGCTCTGATACGCTCCAATGCACCCACTTGAGCACACCCATGGCCACCACTGGAAACCTGATACACTTATAGAGGGTGCTCAGCTCGGCCACGAGTTCAGAAGCCCCTTTGTTCTCAGCGCAGCACAAACTGTGAACAGTTTCAACAGCTTTGGCCGTTGACTTCAGCTCGCCTTGATTGACGCTCACACGCCTGTCCTTCTTCCAGGTCTCCACCACGCTCACTGCATATGCCAAGATATGGATGTACTTGTGCTTGTGGTCCGGGTTGATCCTGGCCCCTGGTTTAAAGAGTGAGTCCATGAAGAGGTCCAGGAAGGCCGGCGCCCGGATGAGTTCAACTGGAGGCGGGTCCACGCTGGTAAACAGGTTGAAAAGGACAGTGACGTCGGCCGGATTCAGGGCCCCCTTGGACAACATCGCCCCAAGGGCCTGACACAGCCGGGGGTAGGAGGCAGCTGTGCCCAGTGCGAGAGAGATCCGACTGGCATCGCGGCCTCTCTCCTGGGCGAAGCGCTGCACCTCCTGTGCAATCCTGCGCACGGCCCAGCCCCCCTGCCCTTCCTGGGCCAGCACAGACATCAGGACCTGGGCCACCACGTACGTGTGCTCCCCGTGGCACACCATCTTAGCAAACTGAGGGAGATTTTCTGCAAGGTTATCTTCTCCTCCATCCAAAAGTGTAGCCAGAGAGGTACAGAGAACTCTAGAAAACACTTCCAACTGCTGGCAGGCTGCTGCCACGCCGGTGATCTCCCCGTGGTATCCTGCATCGGAAATCAGCTTGACCGTGAAGTTCAGCATCAAACAGTCTGGGTGCGCTTCAGTCAGTTGGTAAACAAGATCTCTCCACGTGGAATGTGCAATCATTTGTTCAAGCCAAACGGGGGTCTCTCCTTCTTCAGTAAAGATAGAATCTGCTTTGCGGGGGTCGAACTGTTTCATCAATAAAGTCTTCAAGTGGTTTTCCACGGTTTGCTGAACCTGCACTGGTTCAACCCCTGTCTGAATGAGCCACTGGGCCAGCAAGTTGACTGTCTGGGCCACAGCTGTGTAGTTGTCTGATAAGAGCCGGATCACCTCCTCCGGAGACCCTCCTGCCTGAAAATACCTCATCAGAGTGTTAAAGATGGAGGGTTCCATGATGTAATCCCTGGTAGAAAATTTCTGCAGGCATTCTTGCTGGACCTGGGCGTCCTCTTCTCCCTGTGCCTCGCCCCCCTCCTGCTGGCCGCCCAACTCTGCCGCGCTCCCGAAGTCGACCTGGTCCAGGTCCATGCTGACGCCCGTCAGGGCCCTCGCCGTCCTCTACCCTGGCTGCCTGTTTAGGAAGAGAAACAGGATTATGATCTGTTCCCCCTTCTTTTCAAAGCTTTAGTACTTAAAACTGATCTTTCTTGATAGGAATATGCCTTTTCCTGCGTAGATAATAGGAGGACAGTTCTACTGTCTACTTTTCTTGTAATTTGAGTCCTATGTCCCAGAGGTGATTTCACTGGCCAATTGAGATGCTTCTCTATAATGATCACATGCTGCATGTATACTCAGATAAAATTATTACTCTTTTTAAAAATTAGGAAAAACTATACTTTCTCCAGACAACTAATATATTCTGTCAAAATTTAATCACATGTCCCTTTAACCTTTGGCACTCAAGAGATCAAGAGCAATAATTCTGAAACAAATTTTGACTCAAAATTAGTGACTAAGATCAAATGCCTTGTATTTTTATATGCTATTGCTATGCCTCTTCATTCATTGAATCTTCCATTCAAGTTAGAATTTTCTCTTTCTTGATTTTATTAATTTTTTTCCTGCTACATATTTATTCATTTAACTATAATCTCAACACTTATACATGGGCCAAGCAATTGTCTCTAGGTACAGTGAAAGGTTTTGGTTTTTGAGCTAAGAACAAAGGTGAGTTTTTCTAATAGTTTAAGCAGAGAATTAACATAAAATGATTTTCTTTGAAAGAGATTGTGGCTGCCGAGGGAGAATGGCTGAGAAGGGAGCCACTGGGGACAAGGGGGCAGTAGGAAGACAGGTATTAGGCTGATAGTGGATGTGGGCTGTAGGGGGAGGGAGGGGGAGGGGTGGAGGAGTGAGCATCACCGAGAGATACTGAGGGTCCATTGAAGGTTGGGGGCTGGTGGGGAGGGAGGGGGCCACTGACCACCAGGTTTCTGGCTCCATCCAGGGAGACAGAGCAGTGTCCCCTGCAGACAGTGGAGAAGATCCCAAGTCTACTCTGGACGGGATGAATCTACTGCCCTTTGAAGACCACTGAAGCCAGGAAATTAATGAGATCACTAAGTGAGAGGCTGAAAATTGGCCATTGTGGGCAGAAGGCAGCAAACACATAGTTTGTTTATATTGTAAAATGTTCTTTTTCAAGCAAAATCTTGAATTACAGCCAACATTTAAAAATCAAGAGGCTTGGGCTTCCCTGGTGGCGCAGTGGTTGAGAGTCCGCCTGCCGATGCAGGGGACACGGGTTCGTGCCTCGGTCCGTGAAGATCCCACATGCCGCGGAGCGGCTGGGCCTGTGGGCCACAACTACTGAGCCTGCGCGTCTGGAGCCTGTGCTCCGCAACGGGAGAGGCCACAACAGTGAGAGGCCCGCGTACCGCAAAAAAAAAAAAAAAAAAAAAAAATCAAGAGGCTCAATGTTAAAATTCAAATTTTGACGTGAAAAATAAAATCTGTTATGAGTGATCCTAAACCCCCAGGTGAACAGCCATTGTCTGGACCTGAGGAGGACTTGCCCCCTTTAGATGGAATCTGGTTTCCCGAATCAGCTACAGTCTACACAGCCTGCTTAACTTCACCTACCAAGCGCTGGCAGACAGAAAAAAAATATATAACACACACACACGCTCATTCCCCATTTGTGACTCAGAAGATTACATATTCTCTGTATAATAAAGCCTCTCTTCCTGTTCAGCTGTTCAGTTCTGCTGCAGCTGAACCTACTCTGTTATCACTGAAATCCGTAAGTATTAGCAGAGAAAATTTACTGTTCACTGAGGATGCCTGTGGTAACTGACTGCAATAGGGTCAGGCAACTCCAGTCCCGGGCATTTGTGTTTTGTTTGTTTCATTTGCTTTTCCTCAACAAAATTCCAAAGGTCAAGGTTTACATAACATGAGACAGAGTGAAGAAAACCAAGGAAACACAGAAGGCTTGAGAACTTACAAGGGGATGTGGCCCTTGGAGAACAGGAGGGGCACAGAGAGAACCCAAGCTCCTCAGTCCTGGGTTTATCCAGTCTATCCCAGTCCCTGAAAAACAAGAAAAAGAGCAGCCCACGCTCACACTGCTGGGAAGATTTGTCGTTGGGATCTACACTCAGCTCTGCCAAGCTAAAAAGCCTCGTGTATTATGCCATGGAATACAAGGCAGCAATGAAAACACTAGGAAGTAGGTCAATAAATACTGATGTGAAATGACATCCCAGATATATTTGAGATAAATCAAATGAACACTTACAGCAGAATACATTTCTTAGATTGAAAAGCATATCTGATAAGTGTTCACATAAGCAGAGGACTTCACTGGGAAATTCTACTAACATGAAAATAATAATTAAACCCTTCCCAAATACAGAAGAGAAAGGAACATTTCCAGCTCACTCTAAGAGGTCAGTATTAATTACCCTGTGTTATCAGTCAGGGATCAACTAGAGAAACTGAGCCAGTAGGAGGTGTGTATTAGAGATTTACACCAAGGAATTGGCTTACAGGATTGTGGGAACTGTCTAGGCAAGTCTGAAGTTCTTGGGGCAGCCGTCAGAAAAGGCAGGCTGGCACTCTTTGGCACCGATGAAGCTGCTCTCCACAGACAGAATTTGTTCTCTTCAGAGAAGCCTCAACTCTACTCTTAAAGCCTTAGTTAATTAGATCAGGCTTATTGGATTATCTAGGATAATCTTAGTACTTCAAGTCAATTGATACGGATTTTAATTACATCAAAAAATACCTTAAGGGACTTCCCTGGTGGTGCAGTGGTTAAGAATCTACCTGCCAATGCAGGGGACACGGGTTTGGGCCCTGGTCCAGGAAGATCCCACATGCCGCGGAGCAACTAAGCCCATGCGCCACAACTACCAGACCCCACGTGCCACAACTACTGAAGCCTGCTTGCCTAGAGCCTGTGCTCCACAACAAGAGAAGCCACTGCAGTGAGAAGCCCATGCACTGCAACTAAGAGTAGCCCCCGCTCACCACAGCTAGAGAAAGCCCACGGGCAGCAATGAAGACCCAACGCATCCAAAAATAAATAAATTAACTAATTAAAAAAATTTAAATTCAAGGTTACTAATTCTATTTTAAAATTTGCAACTTCAAATGTGTGAGGTTCAAATCATTAGTTACATCCTTTCCCCCCGCCTTCTGTCATTTCCATCCACAATATAAACATACTATAATTATTACCAGGTTAGGAAAGAAAAAAGTCCCTTGAATCCCACAAGGCTCTATTGCTATCACCCCATTTTTGTTTTCTTTTACAGGAAAACCCTTTTAAAGCATTCTCTCTCTTTGCTGTTTGCATGTTGGTGATTTATTTCACTCATTGTCTCTTGAACTTACTCCAGTCAGGCTTTTACATCCCATGGACACCCCTCTTGTCAAAGTCACCAGTTAATGATCTTAACATTACAAAACTCTAGTGATCATTTCCCAGCACTCTCTTACTTGAAGTATCCGGAGATCTCTCCACTTTAAAGGCTTTCTTCTCGTGGCTCCCGGGACCCAGTCCTTTCCCGAGATTCCTTCTATGTCAATGGCTGCTCCTTGGGAGTTTTCTTTGCTTCTTCCTTCTTCTCTCTACCTCTCCCTGACTTTAGACCTACTATGTCTCTCAAAGCTAAAGCCCGAGAGCTCTGAGCTCCTATATATACTGTCCAAGCACGGAAATCTAATCACAAGGATTTTGCTGCCGCCCACACAGTGATTAGGTCTGGCTTTTAATCTCCAGGTTTATATATATCCAAACTCCCAATTCAGTATCCCTACTTGGACGTCTAATAGGTCATAATTCAAACTTAAAACTCCCAACCTCAACCATGATGCCCTGCACTGACCCCTGCCCCACTCTCAGTCCTCACCATTCAAGTAAAGCCAATTCCATTAGTCCAGTTGATTGAGTCAAGAACCTCAGCATCGTGACTCTGCTTCTTTACTCTTGGTCCAAACTCAACCTGTCAAAAAAATCCGGCTTGATCCCTTGCTACGTTTCTGACTCCTATTAACACTTGCCTTCACTCATTTTGTTCCGTCCCCTCTGGTTGCCTTGCTTTTCAGTTAACAAGACAAGCATGGTCCCCACTGAGCCCTTTGCACTTGCTGTTTGCTCTGCCTAGAAAGTTATTTCTCCAGATAAAAGTAAGACTTGTTCTCTTACCTTCTTCTGGTTTCTTTTCCAGTACATTTATTGACAAGGCAGTGACCAAAAATGAGGCTGCAGTCAGTGTTAGAGAAGACAGTTAGGGATTTGGGATTAGAGTATGAGAGTTAATGGAACCTCCTGGGGGGTTTATTCTGGGTTTTGACTAGGTAAAATTTTTTTTTTTTTTTGCGGTACGCGGGCCTCTCATTGTTGTGGCCTCTCCTGTTGCGGAGCACAGGCTCCAGACGCGCAGGCTCAGCGGCCATGGCTCACGGGCCCGGGCGCTCCGCGGCATGTGGGATCCTCCCGGACCGGGGCACGAACCCGCGTCCCCTGAATCAGCAGGCGGACTCTCAACCACTGCGCCACCAGGGAAGCCCTGATTAGGTAAAATTGAAATTTGAGAATTGATGAGAGTTCTTCTAAACTGGAGACCAGCCTGGACTTTCCAATTCAGGCTATGGATTTTGTACTAAAAGGACTTGAAGTGATGGGGAGAACTCTAGGGCAGAGACAGATTGGGTGAAGGAGATGGAAAGACCAGTAATTTGCTGGTGGGGAGGTTACAGAGGTGATGGCGACTAGAACTAAGGTAACTGTCATTCAAATCTTGGATGTCAATGGGCCACAAAAATGAGCCCCAGTGATAAAGTGGGCAAAGTGTATAAACAAAAAAAAGCACAGAAAGAACACGTTTCCAACTGGCACATGAAAAATGTTCAATTTAATTAAGGTGCAAAGAAACAAAATCTTTAATAATGAGATGTACATATACAAAAAAATTATTTGCATTATGATGCAATTTTATAAAAAAATATATTAATTCCATAAATATTTATTTACCAGTTAGGTAATCAGCAAACTGTGTTGGGAAGTCTAGATTATATACCAAAATATTAAAATAGGGTTTTTTTCTGGCAGATAGATGTGGAAGTGATTCTTTGTGTGTGTGTGAGATACTATAAAATTTATTTATTCACTATACACAGAACATGTCCCCTATAAAATGTACATAAAAAACACTAAAAAGTATAATTTGGTGAACATTTTCTTGATTACAGAACATACTAAATCAGTTGGGATAACAGCTCTCTGCCTGCCTCAAAATAATCTAATTATAGTACCCAGAGTATCTTTTATATTGATGCAAAATTAAATACTTTATTTATTTTTGGCTGCGTTGGGTCTTCATTGCTGTGCACGGGCTTTCTCTAGTTGTGGCGAGCAGGGGCTACTCTTCGTTGCGGTGCACGGGCTTCTCACTGCGGTGGCTTCTCTTGTTGCGGAGCACAGGCTCTAGGCGTGCGGGCTTCAGTAGTGGCACGTGGGCTCAGTAGTTGTGGCTTGCGGGCTCTAGAGCGCAGGCTCAGTAGTTGTGGCCCATGGGCTTAGTTGCTCCGCATCATGTGGGATCCTCCCGAACCAGGGCTCGAACCCATGTCCCCTGCACTGACAGGCGGATTCTTAACCACGGCGCCACCAAGGAAGTCCCGAAATACTTTTTTTTAAAAAAAAATGAATACTGAATTAATGGGAGTATTGCTGAGTGAATCAATAAATGAGAGTGATGACTCAGGGACTTTTTTTTTTCCTTTGGCTGTGCTACGCAGCACACAGGATCTTAGTTCCCCGACATGGGATTCAACCCGTGCCCCTTGCATTGGGAACACGGAGTCTTAACCACTAGACCACCAGGGAAGTCCCAGACATCCTAGTTTCCAATAATTTAACATGGACCTGCTACCCATGAATCAGTATAAACCGAATCAGATTTTGGATTAGTTTCCACAAGTACAAAGTTGAATTACCTTTTTTTTAAATTTGAATTTTATTTATTTATTTTTTATACAGCAGGTTCTTATTTGTTATCTATTTTATACATATTAGTGTATATATGTCAATCCCAATCTCCCAATTCATCCCACCACCACCACCCCAAATTACCTTTTATTTGTCCTAAAATGCTTACTTTCAATGATTCCATGTAGTTTCGATAACATTCTTCTATCTTTCCAGACCGGAGTCCAAATATTCGCACAGTATTCATACTGAACACTTTCCACCCACACTTTGGTCGCCTGAACTGCTCTTTTTTGGTTCTGTCTCTGCCTTCTCAGATCTTTCTTTCTTTCTTTCTTTTTTTTAAACACATCAATCTGAGACACTTTATTAATTAATTTATTTATTTTTGCTGTGTTGGGTCTTCATTTCTGTACGAGGGCTTTCTCTAGTTGTGGCAAGCGCGAGCTACTCTTCATCGCGGTGTGCGGGCCTCTCACTATCGCGGCCTCTCGTTGCGGAGCACAGGCTCCAGATGCGCAGGCTCAGTACTTGTGGCTCACGGGCCTAGTTGCTCCGCGGCATGTGAGATCCTCCCAGACCAGGGCTCGAACCCGTGTCCCCTGCATTAGCAGGCAGATTCTCAACCACTGCGCCACCAGGGAAGCCCTCTCAGATCCTTCTTGAAGCATAGTAAGCAGAACTGTACTGGATACTCCTGCTGCAGTTTGGCCTATCATTGTTGGAGTGGATTCTGCTACACCGTGGTCTTCCAGTCGGTCCATTTCTAGGACTATAAGATCTTCTGTGGTTGTAATCAAAGGACTGACTTCTTGACCGCCTTCCTTTCTAACTTTGGCTTCTAGAACGTCTGTATCTGTCATAATTATCATAGAGCGATGAACTATACACATTTCCTCCCTTCCCGGGCTTTCATCCGATTTGGAGTCTTCCCATCCCCCTGTGCAAACTGTATTTCAGTTTGGTGTCCACAAATCCATTTTCTGTCCAAATTATGTAAAGCATCTTCGGCATCACGAACATCCTCAAATTGAACACATGCAAATCCTCTTGGCGGTGAGTGTAGAAATCAAGTGGAACGTACACAGCAACTACAGGACCATAATGACCGAATTCATGTTGTAAATCTTCAGACCTGGTATCATCGGCCATGTTCCTTACAAAGAGAGACTTGTTGCGGGGGAGAGGGAGAGGGGCCCAGGTACCGGGACACGACTGCAGCGTGAGTCTCAGCAGGGACACTATCCCCCGGGCAAAGTGGCTGCAGCTCCGGCGGCAGCAGATCCTCAGACACACACAGCCAGAAGTCTCTGCTGGAAGTGATTTTTTTTTTTTTTTTTGCAGTACACGGGCCCCTCACTGTTGTGGCCTCTCCCGTTGCGGAGCACAGGCTCCGGACGCGCAGGCTCAGCGGCCATGGCTCACGGGCCCAGCCGCTCCGCGGCATGTGGGATCTTCCCGGACCAGGGCACGAACCCGTGTACTCTGCATCGGCAGGCGGACTCTCAACCACTGCGCCACCAGGGAAGCCCTGGAAGTGATTCTTTTAATTTTTATTGTTTTGCTTGTAATGTACAGGACCACTGGTGTAATACAAATAAATAGGAAAAAATAGGCTATGCATATAGTGCATCTAGCATACCCAGTTACCCAATTCTGGGAGAATTTTAAAGGAAGAAATGAGGGTAATATTAAGGGTTAGATTTTTCCTCAGCTAAGTAGAAAATTTCCCAGCAAACAAAGGATATAAATCGTTTTTGTAATGTGGTATGAAAATACTCTTTATGATTTGATCTCTATCTCAGATGATTATGAAAGTGTATTGATTGGACATGCAGCTACTGTACAGATTATCTAGTGTGCATTGTGCAAAGGATCTAATGACTCCCTAGGTAACGTGAGCAGCAGACACTCCCTCATATCCTCCCCACCCCCAGACACCCACATCTACAGCAGCAGAGCATCCTTACACCAGTGTTTCTCAACCATTGATGCACATTAGAATCGCCTGTGGGCACCTGGGCTACATCTTAGAGCAATTTAATCAGAGGCTGGGGTGGCAGGGAGGGTTAGAATGTTTGTTTCAGGTGAACAGTAAAGTGATTCACAATATATATACACATTCTTTTCCATTAGGCATTATTACAAGATATTGAATATAGTTCCCTGTGCTATACAGTAGGACCTTGTTGTAGTGTTCATGTGTTAATCTCATACTCCCAATTTATCCCTCCCTTCCATTTCCCTTTGGTAACCATATGTTTGTTTTCTACGTCTGACTCTATTTGTTTTGTAAATAATTTCATTTGTATCATTTTTTTTAGATTTCAAATATAAGTAATATCATATGATATTTCTCTTTCTCTGTTTGGCTTACTTCACTCAGTATGATAATCTCTAGGTACATCCATGTTGCTGCAAATGGCATTTTTCATTCTTTATTATGGCTGAGTAATATTCCATTGTGTGTGTGTATTTGTGTGTGTGTGTGTGTGTGTGTGTGTGTGTGTGTGTGTGTGTGTATACATCACATCTTCTTTATCCATTCCTCTGTCAATGGACATATGGACACTTAGGTTGCTGCCATGTCTTAGCTATTGTAAATGCAGCTGCAATGAACATTGGGGTGCATGTCTCTTTTCGAATTATGGTTTTCTTTGGATATATGCCCAGGAGTGGATTGTAGGATCATATGGTAGCCCTATTTTTAGTTTTCTGAGGAACCTCCATACTGTTTTCCATAGTGGCTGTACCAATTTACATTTCCACCAACAGTGTAGGAGGGTTCCTTTTTCGCCATGCCCTCTCCAGCATTTATTGTTTGTAGACTTTTTTTTTTAATTAATTTATTTATTTGGTTGCACAGGGTCTTAGTTGCAGCAGGCGGGCTCCTTAGTTGTGGCATGTGAACTCTTAGTTGTGGCATGCATGTGGGATCTAGTTCCCGGGCCAGAGATCGAACCTGGGTCCCTTCAGTAGGAGTGCAGTCTTAACCACTGTGCCACCAGGGAAGTCCCTGTAGACTTTTTGATGATGGCCATTCTGACTGGTGTGAGGTGATACTGCATTGTAGTTTTGATTTGCGTTTCTCTAATAATTAGCCATGTTCATCTTTTCATGTGCATTTTGGCCATCTGTATGTCTTCTTTGGAGAAATGTCTATTTAAATCTTCTGCCCATTTTTTGATTAGGTTTTTTGTTCACTTGTTTTTCAGAGGAAGAATCTTACTTAATTTTTATTAGTCCTTTCAAACAACCCTCTAACCATTTAAAACTCTACCATTTATATAATGGCCCGGAACCCAGTCAAGAGGTAAGGCCATGGATTCAAATATTATTGACTTACTTTTGTGAACTTGGATAAGTTTATGCCATCTGTTTGTCTTCTTATGTTTAAATCGTATAGTAATACCTGAACTGTGTGTGTCGGGGGGTTAGACCTATCAAACCCCCCTTTATTTTTAAAAAAAATTAAAAACATTTACACAATTTTGAAAGGTTACTTTCCATTTATAGTTATGACAAAGTATCTGCTCTATTCCCCGTGTTGTACAATACATCCTTGAGCCTATCTGACACCCAGTATTTGTACCTCTCATTCCCCCAACCCTATATTGCCCCTCCCCCATCCCCCCACTGGTGACCACTAGTTTGTCCTCTATATCTGTAAGTCTGTTTCTTTTTTGTTGTATTCACTAGTTTGTTGTATTTTTTAGATTCCACATATAAGTGACATCATGCAGTGTTTGTCTTTCTCTGTCTGACTTTTAGTTCACTTAGCATAATGCCCTCATGAATCATCTCAAGAACTTTTCACACATCTTCAAAACTTGTTCTTCTCTTTCTTTCTTTATGTCACTTCCTAGGAGTTACAAGGACAGGCTAAAGGGTGAGGGGCATCAGTTGTGCCACCATGGACAGCCCCACTGCTAACTGACCATGGAAGTTACCAAATTACCATGGAAGTCCTTCATCTCTGCCAGTGATTAGTGGCTTGAGGAATTCCTAAAACTGGATCTACAGTGGGGTATTCAAAGGTGACAAGGCATTTCACACGTCCAGTGAATTACAAACTTCACTGGCTTTAGTTAGATTAGAAGAGGTAACTGTCCAGCAATCCTAGATGAAGAGCTAAAAGAGGTGAAGTCACCAGCCAAAAAGTGTAGCTTTCAAGGAATCTCGATCCCCCAAGCTAGATATTATGCAGGCTGCCAAGCTGAGCTAACTTAAGAAGATAGATATAGTTTATTCACTGTGAACCCCCTGGACCTAGCCTGACCCTAACACATAGTAGGAGTATCACAGTGGCAAGTGGTAGAAAGTCTGCCTCATTTAATCCAAATCATTAAAAGTATATTGGTGCCCTAGTAACAATCAATGGGCTTTGTTATTAGTATTATCATTATGAACTCAAGAATTTTATGTATTTGAAACAAATCTATACCAGGTCCTTTCTAAGATAATTAGAGATGGCCTTACACTCAACAAATGCCTTATTTTAAAAACTTTTTAAAAAATTTGCGGTAAAATATACAGTAAACTTACCATTTCAACCAAAAAGAAAAAAAGAATTTTATATATTTGATATTTTTCAATCCATTGCAGTCATTAATGCTTTTTCAATTTAAAATACTATCGTATATTTTGTAATTATGTCTGTTCTACGTTGTTCTAAGAAGCATTTTTATTGAAATTTAAAAAAAAATCGGGCTTCCCTGGTGGCACAGTGGTTGAGAGTCTGCCTGCCGATGCAGGGGATGCGGGTTCGAGCCCCGGTCCGGGAAGATCCCACATGCTGCGGAGCGGCTGGGCCCGTGAGCCATGGCCACTGAGCCTGCGCGTCCGGAGCCTGTGCTCCGCAACGGGAGAGGCCACAGCAGTGAGAGGCCCGCTTACCACAAAAAAAAAAAAAAAACTTCTTAGTCTAACTCAGTTCTTTGGCTTCAACTCGGAGACATTTCCTTCAGCTGCAAATTTAGTGGACAGATTCCAACAATTCAAGGTACCTTTCTGATAGTTTGGGGGAAGATTTTCTGCTCAGAGTACCTTTGGGAACAGGTTGGGGATGTCTCTCTGACAGGTAAGGGTCACTCTCCTAAGAAACCGCAGGATAGTGGGGGAGGGATAAATTGGGAGATTGGGATTGACATATACACACTACTATATATAAAATAGATAACTAATAAGGACCTACTGTACAGCACAGGGAACTCTACTCAATACTCTGTAATGACCTGTATGGAAAAAGAATCTAAAAAAGAGTGGAAAATTAAATTAAATTATAAATTTAATTTAATTTAATTTTAAAAAAGAAAAAGAAATGACAGGATAGGAGACGGACACAGGAAACAGTGAGGCAGGGAAATGAACACGTGTGTGGAAGGACCATCGGGCCTGTGAGCAACACACGTGCAGGACTTTGCTTGGAAGCAAAGCTTGGAAGCTTTGCGTTTTTCAATGCAGTATAATTGCTCATAAGAG
Source organism: Leucopleurus acutus (assembly GCF_964270905.1). Taxonomy (NCBI): domain Eukaryota; kingdom Metazoa; phylum Chordata; class Mammalia; order Artiodactyla; family Delphinidae; genus Leucopleurus; species Leucopleurus acutus. The sequence goes on from NC_139152.1 coordinate 7,863,920, forward strand.
AGAGGGGAGTAGTCCAAGCTCATTTCAGCCTTGGGGAGCCAGGGATCAAAAAGAGAAGTAACAAGAAGAAGAGAGCTTCTATGTACATGATATTGACACTAAAAAATGAAGGAAACTTCCAGGGAAAACCTATCGGTCGATACTGTCACTATTGCAAATTCCTAAATCTGGCAAGAGGACAGGGCTGCATTAGAAGTCATTATTGATTAATTCGTTCATCAAGTCCTTGCTAAAGGCCCATTATGTGCTTGGCAATCTTCTAGGTCTTTGGGATACATTAGTGAACAAGGAAGACAGGGACCAGAACTGGTAGAGCTTACACTGTAGTGAGAAAAGAGAGATACTTGCAAGACTGGTGAACTTTCTCCAGAAAACAAGAAGCATAGGAATCACAGTTAACCTTTAGAATGGGTGAGAATTTTCTAAATACTTTTTAAATTCATAGGCAGGATTTTTTTTCTGGAAACTGGTACCATTTTTTTTTTTTTTTTTTTTGCGGTACGTGGGCCTCTCACTGTTGTGGCCTCTCCTGTTGCGGAGCACAGGCTCCGGACGCGCAGGCTCAGCAGCCATGGCTCACGGGCCCAGCCGCTCCGCGGCACGTGGGATCTTCCCAGACCGGGGCACGAACCCGTGTCCCCTGCATCAGCAGGCGGACTCTCAACCACTGCGCCACCAGGGAAGCCCAAGGTCATGTTTTTATTAACTGACATGAATTCAATTTAAGATACAAAGCTTTGGAGCTATCTTCCCAGAAATACCATTAACAGAAATAATGAGTGTATCTGAGAAGCAAACTGTAAGCAAATAGATCTGTGGCTATTGATCAGTTCTAAGCAGCCCCCTGCCTGGGTTCTTGTTGTAGCAGAGAGGCACCAACGGCGTCAAGGAGAGTTCTGTACACAGAGGTGCAGGATCATCTTTTTTCTCAAGCAATTATCTATGAATCTCAGCATTCAGTACAAAATGCAGAACCACCATTTGCTCGTTTCTCAGTTGGAGAAGCAAAAATTTTCTTTCTCCAGTCCAGCTGTTAAAAAAACCTCTCTGATATACCTATTTATCCGACCAATTGATAGAATGATCTATTGATAAAACATTTTTAAAAAGCCGGTACAGTTCTGCATCATAAAACGGTCCTTGCATGACATGTCCACACTCCTTTGGAAGGCCAGAACCTCCTGTTTTGCACTTAATCTCATCCTCCCTAACTGCTCAAGGTCATAACTCTGGGAATTCTCATTGCCCTCGGTTGCATCATCACTATTTCCCTCAGAACTTGATCTTTCCCGTCAGCATACAAACAAGCTATTAACACAGAATTCTTGAGCCCTCTGGGGATATCTGATAGTAGGCATTAAAATTCCTTACGCTGTTAATTTTTTCCCCAGTTGCTCTAGAAAATGAGAGAATTGAAATTCTTGATGTAATTGTGTTCATATGAGACAATCTCAAAATTGGGTCCCACCCCATGCCTAGTGAATCAGCGTCTGCATTTTAACAAGATCCCTGGGTGATTCATAAAAGTTTGAAAAGCACTAGACTAGATCAGTGGTTCTCAACACCAGAATCACTTGAGTAACTTTAAGAAATCCTGATGTCCAGAGACCAGTTAAATCAGAATTTGGGGGGATGTGTAGATCCCAGGGGTCTGTGTTTTTTAAAGCTCCTTCTGATGACACCAATGTGTAGCCAAATTTGAGAACCACTGGACTAGACAGACCTTCTTTTCCTGTGTCACTGACTGACTATTGGTGCAGTCTCTCTAGAGAAAGAAGATTGAAGTCATGTTGACCCCAGGAAAAGATAGAGACACTTGCTGGTATCTTACATGGTATCAGCATTGGCTAGACAAAGTCTGTCCTGACTTCCGGGACTTCCCTGATGGTCCAGTGGTTAAGACTTCATGCTCCCAATGCAGGGGGCCTGCGTTCGATTCCTGGTCAGGGAACTAGATCCTGTGTGCCGCAACTAAAGATCCTGCACGTGGCAATGAAGATCCCGCGTGCCACAACTAAGAACCAGTGCAGCAAAATTAATAAATAATATTAAAAAAACAAAAAAGATCTGTCCTGACTTTCAAGACATATTTCTTTTTTTTTTTTTTTTTTTTGCGGTACAAGGGCTTCTCCCTGTTGTGGCCTCTCCCGTTGTGGAGCACAGGCTCCAGACGCTCAGGCTGAGCGGCCATGGCTCACGGGCCCAGCCACTCCGCGGCATGTGGGATCTTCCCGGACCGGGGCACGAACCCGTGTCCCCTGCATCGGCAGGCAGACTCTCAACCACTGTGCCACCAGGGAAGCCCCAAGACATATTTCTTAAGATTGGTCCAGAGGAGGGCCAATGAGACTTCATTTCAAGAATGAGAAGCTGAAAAACCAAACCACACTAACTGCTATATGCAGTCATAACACCTAAGTATACAACAACAATAAGGAAGAAATATTCAGGGATACAAATGACCAGATGAGGAAGAAAAAAAAAAGACCTTGGGGTAGATGGTGGCTAGGGGGTTGGCAGAGGGAAATGAGTACCTACCTATCTCTTAGGGTTGTTTTTAATGGTTAGTAGTTGACAATTCTGCCCATGTCTGTTTCAGTTGACCAAGAAATGAAGTGCTTCATGGGAGCTGCAGGAGTCCAGTGGTTTTTCAACAATCGTTCTAGTTACTGCTTCTATCTCATCTGAAATATTTGGTTTCAGTGAGTCAGGAAACAATGGAAATCAGACCACTTGTCCTCAATCTTGACGAAGGTTGTTATCTCCATCCATTTCTTGGAGGTTGATCATGTTCAGAATCCCTGGTCCAGCAGCTCCACCATCCAATCCAGTATCCCATCTAAACCCAGGCATTACATTTGTCTGTAACATCCTTTAAGTCTCTTGTCATCTAGGACAGTGTGTTTTCATGACACTGACATGCTGAAGAGACTGGATACTCTTTAATGTCTCATAGTTTGGATTTTTTCTGGTCATTTCCTCCTGATATCATATAGCTTATTCTTATATTCCCTATGTTTTCTATAAACTGGAAGTTAAATAAGCTTTGTAATAATATAACCTTATTGACAACAATATAAAATCATGAATGCCTGTGTTATATAGCTTCATATCAGGACAAGTGGAATTTCTAGTCATCCCGCAATAAATATGGTTAAGGTTGACTCCTGGGTTGGTGGGATTACAGACTGATCTGGAGGGATGGATTTTTAAAAATATTTATTTATTTATTTATTTATTTATTTGGCTGTGCCAGGTCCTAGTTGTGGCAGGATCTTTGTGGCCACATGTGAGATCTAGTTCCCTGACCAGGGATCAAACCCAGGCCCCCTGCATTGGGAACATGGAGTCTTAACCAGTCTTAACCAGAGAAGTCCCAGGGATGGATTTTTATGTAGTAGAAAAGACTGAAAGAGGAAGGCCAGGATGCTAAACTATCTGCAAGAGTGGTTGTAATTATAGGCCATGGTTAAGGAGGGGAATGCAGCAAGATGGCCCTAAAGGAGAGAGAGAATATTGAGGGATTAGAGGATTAGAGGTTGTGCAAAGGTATGGAAAATTGTTGCTAGCACAAGGGTCTTGCCCTTTTTAAAGCAGCCTGGATAATGGGGATAAGACACCTGTTGCTAATTTCACCAATATCTGTGTTTTCTTCTTTGGGGGTACATTGCTGCAGTACATTTCCTAGCCTTCCCTGAAGTTAAAGATGATCATGTGATTGATTCTGGCCAATGAAATGTGAACGGAAGTGATGGACACCACTTCCATTTTGGGCTCTAAAAACCTTCCCATGCATGATCCTTTCTCTCTTTCTGCATCAATCCATTGAATGGAGAAGACTCTTACAACCTAGAAAATAGCAGCACACATGCTAGAAGAAGCCTAGGTCTTGGTCATGTGGAAAGCCACCTCTCCAAGGGTGCTCATGTTGGACTGTGATAGCGGCAAGGACTACTGAAGTCTTTGAGGAATTTACTGTGAAGAGGAGCAAGGACACAGGGCAGTAGCTGATGGTGAAAGAGTTTTAAGAGAAGGCCTATTTAGAATGGAAGAAATGAGAACAAAATTGATGTTCATAGATATAATCCACAGAGAGGAAAAAACTGATAAAGAAGGAGATAGGGGAGGATTGTTAGAGCAACGTACTTGACTAAGCAGGAGGCGATGGGAACCAATGCACAAATGCTGAATTTAGCATTAGGAGCACAGAGAGGTTGTCTGTTGTAACAGGAGAAAAGTCAGAGTACAAGTACAGTGCAAGTGCTGATAAGTTAGGTTGTAAGAGTCTTCTCCATTCAATAGATAGATGTGAGGGACTTCCCTGGAAGTCCAGTGGTTAAGACTTCGTGCTCCCAATGCAGGGGAATTAAGATCTCACATGCCACATGGCACAGCCAAAAAAAAAAAAAAAATTAAAAAAAAAAGAGAGAAGTAAATCAGCTTGATTTACTTCTTAAAAGCATTTATATATAACTTTTAAAAAATAGAAATACAAATGTTACAGGTACGCTGCCCAATTCGTTCTGGAAAGTCTAACTCATTTCTACAAGTTCAGAAGGTAACTCCACAATATAAAAATACTTTACCTTGTTAAAACATTCACTTTATAATACTCCTATTACAAAGTACGCTGAAACGAAAATACTTGAAATGAGTCCTTTTTGCACATGTTTAAGATAGTTTTATGGAAGGAGCATAATTTCCTCAAATGACAGGCATGTTTTACATTTTGATAGGTATAGCTGTCCTCCAAAATAGTTTTGTTTGAAGAGTAACTAACACTCGCTATGTGAACCACAGTTGCCCAGGTATTTGGCTTTGATGGGATTGGGTTGGGGTTATGTTAGGTGTCAAGGTTAGGTGTCTGAAAGGGTTTATTCCTCTGTAACTAGTCAATCCTAAATACCACCGGCAAAGCTTTCAGCTCAGGCCTAGTAGTTATTTACTTCATCATCAAATTCATCATCAAGGAAGATCAATAGGGGTATTTCCAACATATCCAAAAATTCTCATACTTTTCCTGAGTAAAATATTATTGCCTCTCAGTTAATGATCTTCAAGGCTCAACCATACACACTTATCCCCTTTTCCACTTCTGGGAAATATTCATAATCTATCAAGACAGAGCTAGTCTCAACATAATGCTAAAAGCTTTTGCATGATAATGAAAGATTGTTGAGGACAAATATCTCAGAATACTTATTATCCCACATAGAAACAGTGGTTCTGGGTAATAAACACATACTTAATAATTTGAGTATAACACTCCTGGACCATGTTTCAAGCCTCTCCCATGTTGTTGTCTATTTCCCCGCCCATCAATAGCTTTCCCCGAGGGGTTCAAATCATAATCCTGTTCAACTACCTCCATTCTTGACATGTCTCTGTAAGGATGGGAATCAAAATTCGAAATGCCCTATACAAGGGAAACATCTGTGTATTCTCTGAGTAAATGCAATCTAGTCAGTACACTGGCAGAAGTAATAACTCTTTTGTTCATGGAATGATTCATTGATATTACCTGTATGTGTCTTTTTCTCTTTATTCATATGCAGGTTTTTATAGTCTCTGCCCAGGAGCAACAGGTGGTGGTTGGGAAGGGGTGGGAGGGCCACAGAAATCTGTCAAAGGAACATCAAGAGCTCCAAATCCGGGCCTTCCCTGGCGCTCCAGTGGTTAGGACTCCGCATTTCCACTGCAGGGGGCATGGGTTCGATCCCTGGTCGGGGAACTAAGATCCCACATGCCGTGCGTGGCACAGCCAAAAAAAAGAAAAAAATTTGTTTATCTTTTTTTCTTTTTTTAAATTTTATTTATTTTTGGCTGTGTTGGGTCTTCGTTTCTGTGCGAGGGCTTTCTCTAGTTGCGGCGAGCGGGGGCCACTCTTCATCGCGGTGCACGGGCCTCTCACTATCGCGGCCTCTCTTGTTGTGGAGCACAGGCTCCAGACGTGCAGGCTCAGTAGTTGTGGCTCACGGACCCAGTTGCTCCATGGCATGTGGGATCCTCCCAGACCAGGGCTCGAACCCGTGTCCCCTGCATTGTCAGGCAGATTCTCAACCACTGCGCCACCAGGGAAGCCCCCCCAAAATTGTATATCTTAAAAAAAATAATGTGGGTTGTGCATAGGGACTTACTTCCAAGGGTGCAGTAAAAATGAGGAAAAGAGTAACTTCATGGTGGAGAAACCTGACCATCACTTCCTCAGCCAGGTGATCAAGGTCACCATTAACAGCAATGAGCAAGTGGATAATATGTACCCTTCATGTGTTGCGATGAAAATGTCATGTTACCTCTGGTTTTCCTTTCCAAAATCTACAGCCCAATTTATCATGAGAAAAACATCAAACAAAGTCCAACAGAGGGACATTCTATGGAATACATGCCCAATGTTTCTCCGTCAGGGTCATCAGAAACAAGGAAAGTCTGATCAACTGTCATCATCTGGAGAAGTCTAAGGGGACTAGACGTAACCTGCTTAAATCCTGGAACAGAAAAAGAACGTTAGGCAAAACTGAAGAAATTTGAATACAATTTGGCCTTAGTTAATAAAAATGTATCCCTATTGGTTCATTCACTGTGGCAAATGTAACACACTAATATATGATCTTAATAACAAGGGAAACTGCATGTATAATATAGACAGGGGATCCTCTGTGCTACCTTCTCAATTTTTCTGTAAATCTAAAACCATTCTAAAAAATTAAGTTTCTTTTTAAAAATTGCAGAAATGAGGTGCTAGACGGTCTTACCTTTTTCCAGAGAAAGACTTACTTTTGCTTCTGTCAGTCCTTAGGAAGTAAGAGTCTATTTTCAGTTCTCTTTTATTCCTAGGGTGCTGTTTGTTGGGTCCTAAACTCCAGTTTTTCCCTCTTGCCCTGTGAGACTTCTGAAGACTCTGTTCAGTTTATCAGTCTCCTGGTTGCCACTTTCTTTGCAGATATCCAGACTCTCAGGCATTGTTTAAGAATCAGCAAATGCCATGTTCAGACTTCCCTTGTCTCTGAGGTCTCGGTCCCTTACATTCCTTGCTCCAATGAAAGCTCTCTGATGCTTTCAAATAGTTGTTTTTATGTTTTATCCAGCTTTCCTAGTTGTTCTCAGCAGATGATTGGCCTGACACAGCGACTCATCTTCATCTTCGCCTGAAGCTTCTGCTTCTCATTTTTGAATTTGCCTTCCATTCGTCATTGATTTCAAAATTCTGAAATACTCATGCTTTCCACGAGTCCCAGGGCTTCTCCTTAGGGCCAGATGCTAAAAATGATAAAGAACTAGTTACGGAGCAGTTAGAGAGCCAAATGGGAAAAAGACAAATGACATGACCAAAATCACATTACGGGAAAGGAAAAAGCACTGGTATCTAGTCTACTTATTCTGATAGAGTAAACTGCTTTCGGCAGATCCCATAATGATCCTAACTGTATGAGCAGGAAAACAAAGTACTAAAATGAGAACTAACACAGATGTGTTTACTTTCTCTAATTCCATCAGTCATAGCTTTTAGTGTTCCCCTCTTCATTGCTTTCAGGATTATTCATCTTATATTGGCAACATACGTTTTCACATTTTACTCCTTTATTTCTTGATCCATTCTGGAAAAGAGACATGTGGATTAATTTGTTTATTACATTTCAATTTGGTTATGACAATTTTGGAACCAACCCACCCATTGGGTGGGTTTCCTTTAGACAGGAAATATATGGCAAGGGAAAAAAAGGAGGAAAATAAGACCACTTTTTTTTTTTTTTTTTGGCCGCACCGCACGGCAAATGGGATCTTCGTTCCCTGACCAGGGATCGAACCTGTGACCCCTGCAGTGGCAGCGTGGAGTCTTAACCACTTGACCGCCAGGGAAGTCCAATATAAGACAACTTTAAAGCAATATTTTAAACAAAGTAACTTAGTTTGTGAGTAATAATATTAAAAATAGTTCTATATTTCACGTTTTAGTAACTCAGAAATTGGATGGATATGTCTTACAGTCTAAGCATCATAGTTTATTTTCGTCTTTATTTTTAGTGGTCCATTAAATGATAATTAATAACATATAAGATATGATTAAATTATATAGTATTAGCTAACATTTATTGTTTATTATGGGTCTGGCACTATTCTCAGAACTTTTTTGTGTAATCTTCTCTTTTTTTTTTTTTTTTTTTTTTTTTTGCGGTACGCGGGCCTCTCACTGTTGTGGCCTCTCCCGTTGTGGAGCACAGGCTCCGGACGCGCAGGCTCAGCGGCCATGGCTCACGGACTCAGCCGTTCCGCGGCATGTGGGATCTTCCCGGACCGGGGCACAAACCCGTGTCCCCTGCATCGGCAGGCGGACTGTCAACCACTGCGCCACCAGAGAAGCCCTTCTCTCATTTTTATACTAAATTAAGAAGGGACAGATTGGTGTCTTATAATCAAAATAGCGGTAAAATAGATATCAGAGAAAAGGTTCTCTGAACATATTGTCTATCCCTTTCACTTAGTCAAACTGGTCCAAAAGAAGTCAGTTACTTTTTCTTTGTTAACCGCATGTGTTCAAACAAGATTAGTAGTATCTGCTCCCTGTAACATGCGGAGCAATTAGGAAGATATTGGGTTCAAATACTTGGAAAAGTGTAAAGAAAAGCATTCTTTCTGCAGAGTTCTTCTCTGGGGTCAACTAGTTATAAAAATCCTGGAAATATGTTCCTTCTTTCTTCTTTTCCCATTTTAGAGACATACAAAGAAATGTAAAACAAAAACATCAAAATAGGCTTCCCTGGTGGCTCAGTGGTTAAGAATCCACCTGCCAATTCAGGGGACAACGGGTTTGAGCCCTGGCCCAGGAAGATCCCACATGCCATGGAGCAACTAAGCCCGTGCGCCACAACTACTGAGCCTGTGCTCCACAACAAGAGAAGCCAGCACAATGAGAAGCCCACTCGCCACAACTAGAGAAAGCCCACTTGCAGCAACAAAGACCCCACACAGTCAAAAATAAAATAAATAAATTTATTAGGAAAAAAACATCGAAATATATTTCTTCCATATTCTATGAATTGTATTACTTCTTTCCTATGGAAACCATATTCCTTGTGCTTGCTCATCACTTAAAAGGAGGAAAATGTTTACTAAAAATTCTCCTATAATAATAGCCTGTATTTATGATATGGGCTGTGTGTGTGTATTATGATTCACACACACACACACACACATACAGAACATGCATACACTCTGGGGAGGGGAGAGGGGCTGGAGGATGAATTACTCACCAATGGCCAAGGATTTAATCATGGCTGCTATGAAGCCCCACCAAAAGTCCCAAAGAAAGGGGTTCTGAGAGCTTCCAGGTTGGTAAATAAGTGGAAGTACAGGGAGCATCGCCACATGAAGAGGGTGCAGAAGCTTGGAGCCTCTTCCCACAGACCTTGCCCTGTGCCTCTCTTCCATCTGGTGGGTCCTGAGGTATATCCTTTGTAATAAAGCAGCAATCTAGTAAGTAAAATGTCTCTCTGAGCTCTGTGAGCTGCTCTAGCAAATTAATCAAACCGAAGGAGGGGGTTGTGGGAACCTCCAATCTACAGCAGGTCCATCAGAAGCCCAGGTAGCAACTGGCTTCTGAAATTGGAGAGTCGGGGGCATGGGAGCAATCTTGTAGGACTGAGCTCTTAAACCGTGGAATTGGGGTGGATAGCGTCAGCACTGAGGTGAATTGTCAGACACCCAGTGGATGTCCTGAGACTTGCTTGTTGTGGGTGTGAGGAAATGCATCCTGCCCACCTCGACATTGGAATCGGGTCCAGGAACACCAAAAGACATCATTAATTAATCCTCTCTAAGGTATAAAATAATAGATGCTGTAATTATATCCACCGGCATATGTATATTAGACTAATGATGCTTTATTATAAAATTTCATTTTCATTAAGACAAAAACTATATGTGCATAGTTTTGGGTGGCAGAGATCTGTAAGTCTTGGTGCTCTTTGTGAAACACAGCATACAGGTTTACTTAAGGCAACCACATAAGTGAAGAAAAAATTTACTAGCTGAAAAATATTACTGTATTTGAACGTGGCTGTTCATACAAATATGGAAACATTTTTATTGATGTGAGACCTTAGTTTTGCTCTTGGCTTCCTTGAAGCTTGGTTTTCCTCCTACTTCTCTCAACATTTCTTGTTTGTCTCCTTTGTAGCCTTATCCTCTGCAATGTAGCTCAGAAAGTTTTGTCTCCCTGATCCTCCTACAGCAATATATTTAAGGTCGGAATTTTAAAAATTAAACATTGAACTTTTTTGGGAATTCCCTGGTGGTCCAGTGGTTAGGACCTTTCACTGCCAGGGCCCGGGCTCAATCGCCGGTCAGGGAACTAAGAGCCCGCAAGCTGCATGGCATCCCAAAACCAAAGAACAACATAAAAGCATTGAACTTTTTCTTCTTCTCGCTGTACACTCTAGTGTCCACTGTATATATCATTTACCCACTTTTGTGTTCTCTGTTACAAAAGGCAACGCCTGCCATCTGGTCCTGCATTCAGAAACCTGGAAGTTGTCCTAGAAACCTCACTTTCCCCAATCTTGCATTTCCAGTCTATCGCCAGGTCATGTGGACCTAACCTCGCAAACATCTCTTGAATTTGTCCACGTTGCTCCATGTCCACCCTGCCCCTGGCACAGTCTACCATTGCCTCCTGCAAGGAGTGCTCTAAAATCCTCCTAACTGATCTATCACTACACCTCCACCCCTCTTCAACACGTGCTCTCCCTTTAACCCAACGCTCAACATTTTTACTGAGCCTGCCTTTATTTAAAATTTTGATATTTTGTCCATCATGGATTTTTTTGCATTAATTTAGATTTTTAAAAATAATGCTGGTGGGACTTCCCTGGTGGTCCAGTGGTTAAGAATCTGCCGTCCGATGCAGTGGACACGGGTTCGAGCCCTGGTCAGGGAACTAAGATCCCGCATGCCGCGGAGCGGCTAAGCCTGTGCATTCTAGAGCCTGCCCACCACAACTAGAGAGAAGATCGTGTGCTGCAACTAAGACCCGGCGCAGCCAAATAAAATAATAATGATAATAATGCTTGTGTTAATCAACTATACTCCAATATAAAATAAAGATTAAGGACTTCCCTGGTGGTCCAGTGGTTAAGACTTCGCACTCCCAATGCAGGGGCATGGGTTTGATGGCTGGTCAGGCAACTAAGATCCGTGCAGCCAAATAAAATAAATTTTAAAAAAATTTAAATAAAATAAAATGGAAGCTTGTGATGGAATCACTCTGAATCTTGACTGTGATTGAATCTGAATCTACACACATGGAAAAATTGCATATAACTAAACACACATGCAAAGACGTAAACACAAGTTGAATACATGGAACACTGGTGAAATCTGAATAAAGCTAGTGGATTATATCAATGTGGAAGAAAAATAACGTTTGAAAACATTTATCTTGAATACTGAGGTTTTAAAGTTCTTCCTTGGGACTTCTCTGGTGGCGCAGTGGTTGAGAATCCGCCTGCCGATGCAGGGGACAGGGGTTCGAGCCCTGGTCCGGGAAGACCCCACATGCTGCAGAGCAACGAAGCCCATGAGCCACAACTACTGAGCCTGCGCTCTAGAGCCCGTGAGCCACAACTACTGGAGCCCATGCTCTGCAACCTACAACAAAGAATAGCCCCCACTCGCCACAACTAGAGAAAGCCCGCACGCAGCAACAAAGACCCAATGCAGCCTAAATAAATAAATAAATTTATCCAAAAAAATCTTTTTTGAAAGTTAAATTTCTTCCTCCATTTGCCCTGGTCTTACTTGCCCCATGCTAGCCCGTGTCCTTCCTCTACCCTCTAGATAACCAGTAGCAGCAACCCCTCCCCCAATAACTACCAAAAATGTCTCCAGACGTTGCTGAATATGCCCTGGGGGAAAATTGCCCCTAGTTGAGAACCACTGCTCTAATGGTATTAAATGTTGCTTTCTTGGTTCACACCACAACTGAATCTCTGTCTGGAATTCTGATTCCCTCAACCATCCCCTCTACTCCCTTTCATCCAGATCAGCCAGGTTTTTAGCACCATAAATTGCTTCTCTATTTGGTCCCAGGAGTAGAAAAAGTGAGTGTATTTCTCAGCTGGTGGAGGTTGAATAATGGACAAAGCCTTTTAATTTCTGAGAAAGAGGATTGTTGGCAGAGCCTCCTAATTGCAGGAACGGATGAGATGAGAGCTTTGGTGGTGTTAGCAGGTCCCCACGCTAGATAAGAGAGTGCCTGTCTGCACACCCCATCTCCTGACTTCCAAACATGTACTTTAGGAGTTGGCCCAGAGAATGGCCCAGAGAATGAGTCTATACAGCATAATTTTTCACAGTCAGATCTGGTTTCGGTTTCTCCACTCTCTCATGTGACTTAGTCAAACCTGTAGGTTTTCTAAGACTTCATTTCTACCTCTGTGTAACAAGCAACATAATATTTACTGCACAAAGTGTTACATATGAAAAAGCCATTTAATTTTTTTAAAAACCTTTTCTAGACTCCACTCCACTAGAATGTGTTCATTATCAAATGACTCTTATACTTAAAAAAAAATAAATAAATAAAGCTATGGATGTTTTGTTTCCTGACAGTTAGTACCAGAGAATCATGATTACCCCCCATGGCCATCACTTTGTACTTTGCTTTGTCAGTAGTGTGTGTGTGTTGGGTAAGGGTGTTCCTATAATCAGATCACATATTTTGTTAATAATGAGTGAAGTGACAAGATGGTTCATAAAACGAAACCTGAATGACACCTTTAGTTACCCATGTCTTGCATTCTTACCCAATTCAAACACAGGTATTTTGATCAGAGGATGATTTTCCTTGTCTTAAAGCAGATATTTTCATTCTCTTCTGCACAGATTAGCCCTCATCCCAAGGATGGTTTACAGCACTGGTGGAAGTAGTGGTGGAAACATTTCTCCTTAATTAAAAATCATATTTAAAAAAATATTTATTTATTTTTGGCTGCATAGGGTCTTCGCTTCTGTGTATGGGCTTTCTCTAGTTGCGGCGAGCGGGGGTTACTCTTTGTTGAGGTGCACAGCCTTCTCGTTGCAGTGGCTTCTCTTGTTGCAGAGCATGGGCTCTAGGCACGCAGGCTTCAGTAGTTGTGGCACGCGGCCTCAGTAGTAGTGGCTCGCGGGCTCTAGAGCGCAGGCTCAGCAGTTGTGGCACACGGGCTTAGTTGCTCTCTGGCATGTGGGATCTTCCCGGACCAGGGATCGAACCCATGTCACCTGCATTGGCAGGCGGATTCTTAACCACTGCGCCACCAGGAAGTCCTAAAAATCATATTTTCACTAGGTTGTTTGAGCCTCTTGGCTAACTCATTTCCTGCCTGTGGACAGGCTCCCTGGTAAACATCTTTGTGTTTCTCTTGGATAGGAGTAAAAGATGATCTCTAGTCACAGATGTCTCAGGCATGAAGAAGGCTTCACTTTTAAGTTCTCTTGGGGTGCAAATCCTGAAACCTAAATAAAATCCCTGCTTCTCCACAGTACGCACAACTGAGCCAAGCTTTCGTGTGCCTGGGATCTGGACATACCAGGATTTACAATTCCTACCAGGTTTGATGCCTTAGAGTCAGGATTGCCAGTTTCGATCAGGAAGGACCCCTTGCCTTCCTCTTTTAAATCGATCATAGAAGAATCTCTGAGATGCATTTAGCGTTTTACCTCTAGCAAGTTGTACATGTCCCAATGGCTCCATCTGCTGCCAGGAAGAGGAACAGCACTTCTTCCTTCACATTTTAGACAGAGGGGCGGGGCAAAGTCAGTGATGATTAAGAGCTACCTGCCTCCTTCTGCTGCTGTTTAATCAGAATCCTCCTGGATTGAGGACTGAATGAGTAGCATTTGTGGCTCAGTGTTTGTTTGTTTATACTTTGAGTCTGCAGCTGCTGTTATATCAATGGTACTCCAACCTATTTTCTTTTTCCCTCATGACAAGGTTTTACTTAGAGTCAATTAGAAATACATATGTAGGAATTCCTTGGTGGTCCAGTGGTTAGGAATCTGCACTTCCACTGCAGGGGGCACGGGTTCCATCCCTGGTCGGGGAACTAAGATTCCGCATGCCGCGGGGTGTGCCCCCCCTCCAGACACAGAAAAATACCATATGTAGGCTAATGGGCCAGGATGGCAGCAGCCCGCAGCAGTGTTTGCACGGTTGACTGTTCCTAAGTGTGTCTGCCACCAGTGTCTATGTCCCCAGGTTGAGCCGAAGTCAGCCACCACCACCCTCCCCACCAGGAGACTCTCTGAGACCAGCAGCTATGGAGGCTGAGAAATTCAAGATCAAGATGCCAGCAGATTCAGTGTCTCATGAGAGTCTGCTTCCTGGTTCATAGACAGCTATCCTCTCACTGCATCCTCACATAGCAGAAGGGGCAAGGGAGCTCGCTGGGGTCTCTTTTATAAGTGCACTAATCTCATTGATGAGGCTCCATCCTCATGACCTAATCACCTCCCAAAGGCCCCCCCTCCAAATACCATCACATGGGGAATTAGATTTCAACCTATGAACTTGGGGAGAACTCATTCAGTCTATGGCAATCAGTGATGGTGTTTTGTTCATTTGTGGGTCCCCATTACAATGCACAGTGCCTGACATATAATAGATCCTCGGTTCATATTCACTGAATTTATTGAATGAATGCATTAATGAATGAATTTGTTATTAAAGGAATAAAGGAATAAATTGTTCTGAAAATATACATATATAACTCTTCAGATATTTTGCTTCAGACACTATTGGTATGTTGTGATTTCCTAGGAATTTTTTCATTTTTATATGGGCTTTCAATTCTTTTTTTCCAGCTTTTTTTGAGGTATAATTGACGTATAATATTGTGTAAGTTTAAAGTGTGATGAGTCAATACATGTACATATTGCAAAATGTTTACCACAATAAGGTTAGTTACATCTTTCACCTCACATAATGACCGGTTTTTTGGTTTTTTTTTTTCAGAGAACTTATTTATTTATTTTTAACTTTTTGGCCTCGCCACATGGCTTGTGAGATCTTAGTTTCCCTGGGCCCTTGGCAGTGAGACCGCAGAGTCCTAGCCACTGAACCACCAGGAATTCCCTTGTTGTTGTTATGGTGAGAACATTAAGCTCTATCCTTGTAGCAGCCTTTAGGTATACAATAGAGTATTGTTAACTATAGTCACCACGCTGCACATTAGATCCCCAGGACTTAACTTATAACTTATAGTTTGTACCCTTGACCAACATCTCCTCATATTCCCCACACCCCCAGCCCCTGGCAACACTGTTCTACTCTGTTTCTTCCCCCCCCCCAATTTATTTGTTTATTTTTGGCTGTGTTGGGTCTTCATTGCTGCGTGCTGGCTTTCTCTAGTTGCCACGAGCAGGGGCTACTCTTCATTGTGATTCACGGGCTTTTCATTGCAGTGGCCTCTCTTATTGTGGAGCACAGGCTCTAGGCACGTGGGCTTCAGTAGTTGTGGTATGCGGGCTCAGTAGTTGTGGCACATGGGCTTAGTTGCTCTGCGGCATGTGGGATCTTCCCGGACCAGGGCTCGAACCTGTGTCCCCTGCATTGGCAGGCGGATTCTTAACCACTGTGCCACCAGGGAAGCCCTGCATTCCCTTTTAAGTAAATGTATTTTATTTCCTTGTAGAAAGCTTGAAAAATATAAAAAGAATGAAGAAAATAGATAAATAAATAAATAAGCAAACAAACAAATATCCAACCACACGAAATGAGTTACCATGAAGGTTTTCTTTCCCTCCAGCCTTTTAAAATGTTCTCTCCTACGCTGGAGACCATAGGTAATGGGAAATCAGGGTTGGTTTGGGGAAAGGAGAACTGAGAAATGGATGCCGCGTCCAAGGAAGGAGCCAGTGGGCAAATCACCCACTCCTCGCAGAAGGGAGGTAGTGACAAAAAATAACAATACAGGACTCTTTTAGAGACCTTGTAATTGAAATGAGCCCATGTTAAATCCTTTAACGAGAATTCTTTGGAGGGCAAGTCTGGTGACTGCAGCCGAGGTAATTGCAGCTCCAACAGCATATATTAAAGTTGCTGCAGTTGGATCTTGGGAGTGGTGGGGTGGGGAGTAGGGCAGTGAGGCAGAGGGGCCACCTGTCCCACCCCTTGCCTCTCCATCCTGCCTCCATACTCTTAGCTGAATGTCCCAAAGCATTTACTTTGGAGAAAATAAAAAAGACTGTTCAAAGCAGGCCTGAGCCACCTGGGTACGACCTCTGGGAATAATGCAATAGGACCAGGGATCTATTTTGTTGGTTTTGGGAACTGAGGCCATGATTAAGTGGCATCCCTCTAAATGTCCCTAGGGGGGCATCTGTCTTGCATCTCCAGAGGTGAAATTCTTGGACTGGAACAAGCAAAAAAAAATTTCTTATAAAAAAGAAAACAATGCCTTCCCTGGTGGCACAGTGGTTAAGGATCCACCTGCCAGTGTAAGGGACATGGGTTCAAGCCCTGGTCTGGGAAGATCCCACATGCCACAGAGCAAATAAGCCCATGCACCACAACTACTGAGCCTGCGCTCTAGAGTCTGCAAGCCACAACTACTGAAGCCCATGTGCCTAGAGCCCATGCTGTGCAACAAGAGAAGCCACCGCAATGAGAAGCCCATGCACCGCAACAAAGAGTAGCCCCTGCTTGCAACAACTACAGAAAGCCCACGCGTAGCAACAAAGATCCGACGCAGCCATAAACAAACAAACAAATAAATAAATGTATTAAAAAAAGGAAAAAAAAAACCATTTCCTCTCAATATATGTAAACGATGCTTGCGTGACCACATGCCCTTTAGAGACATTGTGGGAACTTTAGAGAAATTGCAGAGACTCTGCCAGGTGCACCCAAAGCATCAGCTTTGTACCAGCAGTTCCCAAACTTCAGGGGGCATCAGAGTCACCTGGAAGGCTTGTTAAAATACAGATTGCTGGACTCCACCCTCCCTCCACCACCCTCCCCAGAGTTCCTCCCCTGTGTTCCCTAGAGGTTATAATTCTATGGCTTTCAAGCCACAGACAAGCTCTCCATGGCGCCTTATTGGGAGCTGAAGTCAGCTTGCCTAAGTAGAACCTTCTGAATAAAGCATGACTCACTCTCCCTAAACAATCAGCCTATTCGTTTATATAACTCCTATCAGGCATGTAAAGTGGTCTGGAAGAGCATGTGCATTACCAGAGGGCATGTTATTAGGCTCTTCCCATATTACACTGTCTTCTCTAATAAAAGAAAGACAAAGGAAGGAAAACATACTCAAAAACCTCTATGTCTGCTCACTCACCTGACACACTTTAGTAAGTGTACTAGATAGGTATTGAGCAGATTAGTTCCCTGAACCAATGTGTTTCAGAGAAAATTCAGAAAATTGGGTATTAGCATTTTGGCAAGATTTTCCTTTGATGCTAAAGAGGTCCAGAGACACCCCTTCTTTGTATTTTTCATCAGTGCTTAAAAAGATTTTGCATTCCGTTCTTTCCATTCCATCTGCCTAGCAAACCTCACACCCTGGACGAATGACTGACTGCTAGAATCCAAAGTATATCCCCCCCCACCCCCCCCCTTTAGCACAAGTTTGTGTGCCCAACACCCAGTGAGACCAAACAAGCCAAAACATTGGAGTTTGACGCAGAGAAAGGTTTATTGCAGGGCTGTGCAAGGAGACAGGTGGCTTACGCTCTAAAAACCCCCCAAGCTCTCTGAAGGGTTTCCGCAAACCGTTTTTTTTTCACCATTTTCTTTTTTTTTTTTTTTTATTGGGATATAGTTGTTTTACAATGTTGTGTTAGTCTCTACTGTACAGCAAAGTGGAGTTCCCTGTGCTATACAGCAGGTTCTTATTAGTTATCTATTTTATATATATTAGTGTATACATGTCAATCCCGATCTCCCAATTCATCCCACCCCACCCCAAGCCCCTGCTTTTCCCCCTTGGTGTCCATACGTTTGTCCTCTGTATCCATGTCTCTTTTTCTGCATTGCAAATAGGTGCAAAAACAAATATCATATATTAACGCATATATGTGGAATCTAGGAAAATTGGTACAGATGAATCGGCAAGCATTTTTAAAAGCCAGGTGAGGGAGTGCCCTGGCGGTCCAGTGGTTAGGACTTTCACTGCTGAGGGCCTGGGTTCAATCTCTGGTCAGGGAACTAAGATCCTGCAAGCCTCGAGGCGAGGCCAAAAAAAAAAAAAAAAAGCCAGGTGAGGGAGGGGGGTTGCAGGGTTTGTGATGAGCTCATGTACAGTTCTCTGATTGGCTGATGGTGAGGTAACAGGGCGGTGTCACAGGGGTTCACATGATCAGTCCTTAGGCTCCAGGAACCCTGGGGGGATGTGCTCAGATCATCCAGTAGTTAACATCTTCCATTTGGTGGGGGATTTTCACATCTATAAAACAACTCAGAAAATGTGCATCAGATACTGTTATCTAGGTACTTCAGAGAGGAGCTAAAGCAGAGGATATGGGGGGAAGACCTGTCCCCAGGAAGACCCCATTGGGTCCTGCTCAGTTATACTACTCTTGTTTAGTTAGAACTGATAGAGGGACTTCCCTGGTGGTCCAGTGGTTAATTAAGACTCTGCGATTCCGGGCTTCCCTGGTGGCGCAGTGGTTGAGAGTCCGCCTATCGATGCAGGGGACACGGGTTCGTGCCCTGGTCCGGGAAGATCCCACATGCCGCGGGGTGGCTGTGCCCGTGAGCCATGGCCGCTGAGCCTGTGCGTCCGGAGCCTGTGCTCCGCAACGGGAGAGGCCACAACAGTGAGAGGCCCGCGTACCGCAAAAAAAAAAAATAATTCAAAACAGGAAAAAATTTCAATATCATAATTTGCTTTGAAACTGAAAGATACCATTGTTCAATATTAACAGCATAATACTTGGTAAAGTTCTTAAGACAATAGGATCCCCAGTAGCAGACATTGAGAACAATGGAACGGAGCAGCAGAAGTTAGCACAAGTACCCAAAGAGGCAATTTGGCAGGAGTTAGATATAGTAATACCACCTATAATTATTTGATTTACATTTACCTTTTACATTCCTGAAGGAAGTGACATTTTCAAAGCACTTTACCAGGATCCTGTTTTCCAGATCCTTCCCTCCTGTCTTTCCTTGGGTGATTTAAGCCATTTCACTATTCTTCGGCACCTGAGTCAGCTAAGGACAGTTTGGGACAGGAAATAAAATGTTGGCTAAAAACTTAAATAGGACTTCGAGGCTAGTTAGAATTTTGCATACCTTGAAATTTGAACATTTCCACCATCCTAGAGTTTTATTGATGATAAGGGAAGTTTCAGCAGACCGAGGATTTGCCTCAACACCAACGTAGGGGATAGAGATTGCTCTTCCCAGAGATGTTCTAGGAGTAATGGAGTCTTCGCCCCAGCAGGTGGCGCATCCTCACCTCGGTTTCTTTCCCTTTGTCCCTCAGCGTGTTCCCACTGGAAGACCCTACACTCTAGTGCAGAATGGTCTCAGAGGTAATCTTTTAATGAGTCCTCCAGATTTTTTTTTTTGAATTATTGTCAAAACAGTGACTCAGCAGGATTCCCTTCTTTCCAGCCCTAACATTTTTTCTCTAGGTCAGCCCAAATGTGGTCCACTGACCAGCAGCATTTAGCATCATGTGGAAGCAGACCCACTGTCAAACCTATTGAATTGGAATCAACATTTTAACAATATCCCCAGGTGATTTGTGTGCAGGTTAAAATTTGAGGGGTAGAGCTTTCAAGGTGGGCATAAGGCTTTACTAAATCTTGCTATGAATGTTTTCAAATCGGAACCCAGAGAAACTCCTAAATCAAAGTCGGATCAGAACTCTGCTATGGCTCCAGGGAGGTCTCTCCAAACGCATTGAACAGGAAGATAAAGCTAGATTTTCCCGAAGTGTCAGATAGTGTTCCGGATTTACAGAAGCCAGATGCAGAACTCTTTTTTTTTTTTTTTTTTTGCGGTACGCGGGCCTCTCACTGTTGTGGCCTCTCCCGCTGCGGAGCACAGGCTCCGGACGCGCAGGCTCAGCGGCCATGGCTCACGGGCCCAGCCGCTCCGCGGCATGTGGGATCTTCCCGGACCGGGGCACGAACCCGTGTCCCCCGCATCGGCAGGCGGACTCTCAACCACTGCGCCATCAGGGAAGCCCCAGAACTCTTGATATTGAAACTGAGCAGGACCCTGTGGGGCTCCTGGGCACAAAAGCCATTCTGTGTCCCCCACTTCTTGTGTGTAAGCAATAGGCTTCATTCAGCCTCCATGACCTTCCCTGCGTTCCAAAGGGCAGGTTCAAACAGTTGCTAATTAGGGAAAGGAGGGGATGCAGAGACAAGGAAGGAAGAGTCAAGGAACAAAGGTACAGCCTTGGGGCAGGGTCCTGATTCCTCCTCAAGGGATATACATAATAATATCTTTGAGCTCTTCTGCAGAACTAAAACTCCCACCGAATGGGAGATGTTAACTGCTTGATGAAGCACACTCTTCATTCCAGGGAGAAGGTCACAGTTTGCCCATCACCACCTGATGCCAGATGATCTCTGGATTGAAAGAATGCAGGCCTTGCACACACACTGATCCTTATCAGCACCCCGCCCCTGGACTATAAGACTCCTCACAGGCTCCCCCTGCTTGGGACACTCAGTTTTGAGGGCATCAGCCCGCTGTGGCCCTCCTTGCCTGGCAAAGCAATAAAACTATTTTTTTCCACTTCCCCCAGAACTCTTGTCTCCAAGATTAAATTTGGTGCTGGGCCTGATTTGGCATCAGTGTGACAGAGTGGCTGGCAGAGTCCTGGTATATTTGTTGTCACCTATCACAGGGTAGTTTCAGATCATCCTATCAGATAACCCAGCTACAGTACTCAAAAACCATATTATGGAAATGCGCCATTGATTGAAAATGAAAGCAGTCAAATCACCTCATCTTCGCTCTGTGACTTGGGAGGGAGTGTCCACTTCTTACCAAGCCACTTCCAGTGCTCGAATTCTGGATTCCATTCTCTTGGGATTTTTGTTTGTTTGCTTTAAGGATTCTGAAGTTATGTCTGTTTTCCCCAAATCAGTGAATAAACCAGAATATAAATATGTGATAATTCCTATTCCTCTGCTCTCGAGATTTTAATTTCTCTGCTACCATAAACTCACGACAAATCCTGAAAGCAATTCTGGAGCGTATATGAGCTTAACAGTGTGTCAATATCCCTGAGTCTCTCCAACCCTTTCCTAATAAAAACATGCTTTCTTTTTTTCCTTATCTCTCCTAAATCTACTCCTCGGTGATTATCTGTTCACATTCTAATCATAGTATTACATGTGTAAAAATAAGAGTACTGGGAGAGTTAGACTTCATTTCTCCAGGGAACATGAAGGAGTAAAATATTCTGGACTTGGGACTTCCCTGGCAGTCCAGTGGTTACGTTACTCCTTGCTGCCACTGCAGGGGACGTGGGTTCAATTCCTGGTCGGGGTACTAAGATCCCACATGCCACATGGTGCGGCCAAAAAAAAAAAAAGATACTGTATATTATGTGGGGCTGTCAGACCCACAGGGGAAAAGACATTGGCAATAGGTTGACCAGACACCATACAGCGGAAGTGCCACGTGAGTATAGAATTAGACTAAGGAACCCTGGGTCCTGGATCCTGCAGGATGTTCCAGTTACCAGCTATTAAACCAAAAACACCCCACAGCGCTTAAAAAAATTTTTTTGATGCCAGAGTCTGTGCTTTTAAGCACATTTATATCTCAGAACAAAACAAGGAATCACATCAATTAAGACCATAATCAACCAATAAAACAATATTTTTCATAAAACAAAAATGCTAAATTCTGATGGTCTTATAACTATTACTTATGTGGTTACTTAAAAACCTTAAATCATTTTCATATGCATTACCACCTTTGACTTACATATAACTGTAAACTATATGGGGAAATTGATCCCCATTTTTGTTTTTTTAGGTGCACTGCACGGGATCTAGTTCCCCGACCAGCACCCCTTGCATCGGAAACACAGAGTCTTAACCACTGGACCTCCAGGGAAGTCCCTTTTTTTTTTTAGATAGGAAAACTGAGAACCAGGGAGATTAAATTCCTTGCCCGAAACAACAGGGAGTAAGCAGCAGATCCACAGGCTTTGTTTGTTTTTAAATTTTTTGGCTGTGCCACAGCATGTGGGATATTAGGTCCCTGACCAGGGATCGAACCAGCACCCCCTGCATTCGGTGAAGTGGGGACGGGATAATTTGGGTCCATGTGACTTTGACTTTTACACTGTCCAACCCTAACCCCTTGACAGCCTCTAACCCTTCCCAAAACACCGGAAAAACTCCCTCATCATTTTTCTCCCTCACAGATTTTGGCACTCAGGTGAACCCAGTAATGTGGGTGTGTTTCACTAGGTTTTTGTCCTGCACCAGGAAACTGGGGCTGGAACGATACTTTTTGTCATGTTCCTCACAAATCAATTTGCAAGGTGATGAAGATCTACTTCTGAATGGAAGTCTCCACAGAAATGAGTTTGCATTGGCAGCCACCATTATGGAGAGAGCTAACTTGCTCTTTGCATTATGGGTAAATCTTGCATAAGAGATGCCAGCAGAATGTTCTCAGGAGGCTGTCACCTATTCCACTGATGACAGAATCAGTTCACACACTCATTCATTGTTTCATTCATAAAATGGAAGTTTATTTCCATGTGCCAGGAACTGTCCTGGAGAGGTCCTTCTGCAGACAGATGGAAGGGTCATAGGCCTCCAACGCTTAATTTCTATGAAGGAGTTAGGTACTTGTTATGGGCGGACTTGTGTCCCCCAAAACTCATTTGTTGAAGCCCTGACCCCCAGTACCTCACAATGTAACTGTATTGGGAATAGGGCCTTTAAAGAGGTGACTAAGTTAAAATGAGGCCTTCAGGGCTTCCCTGGTGGTGCAGTGGTTAAGAATCTCCCTGCCAATGCAGGGGACACGGGTTCGAGCCCTGGTCCAGGAAGACCCCACATGCCGCAGAGCAACTAAGCCCGTGCACCACAACTACTGAGCCTGCGCTCTAGAGCCCGTGAGCCACAACTACTGAGCCCTCACGCCACAATTACTGAGTCCTCTCGCCACAATTACTGAGTCCTCTTGCCACAATTACTGAGCCCTCTCGCCTAGAGCCCGTGCTCCGCAACAAGAAGCCATTGCAACGAGAAGCCCACGCACCACAATGAAGAGTAGCCCCTGCTCACAACTAGAGAAGGCCCGCGTGCAGCAATGAAGACAACACAGCCAAAAAATAATTTTTAAAAAGTTAAAAAAAAAAGTGAAGGTATTAAAAGTAACATGTCTCATTTGTTTGAGGATTAGGGTTAATACATATAAAACAAACTTAGAACGTTGCATAGGATTTAAAGTATGAAAACTTTAAAAGGACACTAAAGTAGAATGTATTTTGTTCACCCATGTTTTCACATTATTAGATCTCACAAGCTTAACACGATTGCAACAAATAAGTTTTTTCACTAGTCAATGATTTTCAAATGCATACAGTACTCAAGAGGGCCTTGCCTCTAGGAACATCTTGCAAGTTTAACAAAACCTCAAGACCACCCACGTTCACCCATGCTGTAGACCATGATGATTTGAGTAGTTCTAAGTAGGACAACCTCTGAAGACCTACTTTGGTGGATATTAATATTTAATATTCCTTTTTAACATCACTGTTGAACTTCTTTGCCATTTGTTTGCACAGTCCTCCAGGTTTGGGCTCTTTCTGCTTCTACATCATTCTGAATACCACCAGGTCTCTAGTTGCTTTGCAATTGGATTCTCTTTTTTTTTGGCCACACCATGCAGCTTGTGGGATCTTAGTTCCCCAATCAGAGATCGAACCCAGGCCTTGGGCAGTGAAAGCGCAGGAGTCCTAACCGCTGGACCGCCAGGGAAGTCCCATGTACCCAATTCTTTAATATCCTTCTAAAGTGAACAAAAGATAGTTGGAGGGCAGAAGATGAGTTTTATGTATCTCTTATCCCACAAATAAATCCAGGTCTGTGTACACTTAGGTTATGAAAGAAAATAACTGAACTAAAACACCATTGGGGCTGCATCTTCCCTTAGTATTATATACCACTATCATTCTTTCAATTCCCTCCAACCAAGACCAACTGATAACTTCTTCCAGGAGGTTAATATGTGCAAATATCTGTGCCCTTGTTTTCTAACCTTACCCAAATGTATAAACTTCCTTCCCAACAGGACAATATCACAAAATATTAGAATGCCAGATACTTACACCCTGGGAATGTGATGGGGAAAAGTATTACTCATTTAATGCATAGCCAGCAAAAACAAGTCTAAAATAAGAACTTTTTAAAAGGTACTCAAATAAGTCTCAAATTTTAATAAGATCCTCTATAAACACATTTATTTGCTACTGAAAATTGAAACAGCACATCAAAAATTTTTATTGCAATTCAACGTGCTGTTCTAACGATGCTGTGGCCAAGCCACCCAATGTTATATTCTTCACTTTCCTTCCACACAAGTTAATTTGTTTCACAAAGTGGAACTAAAATATATTCAAGTCATTCAAATGCAAGCTACATAGATTCCTTATAAGTTTCTGTATTAAGGTAGAAAAGAGATGCAAGAAAAAAAGACAACACAGAACTTATAGATTATCAAAATATTGGTACACAATCTTTCCCAAGCTTCATAATGATCCTAAAATTACCAGGACGAAAAAATAGTACAAGAATAAGGTTTATGGTTCCTTCGACTCCGTGTCATAATTACTGTAATACTTATTGTTGTAATGATTCTCGTAATTATCCTCAGAAGGATCTCTATGAAACCGGCAAAAACGACAGCTACATCTAAATCTTTGCCCTCTTGATTGAGTCTGGAAAAAAGAATGAATTGGATTAATTGGTTAATAATTTAAAATAATAAAGTACTTGTACACCAAAGAGACGTTAACAACCCTCAAATCTAATGTTGGTTATTAGAAGAGACTTTGGAATATGGAACACTAAAAAAAAAGGTCAAAACCAAAAAACTTTGGGAAAAATGGATCGACATGTATGGCTGCCAAAGAATACCAGATTGCCATTTTGTAATGCTAACAGCTACTGATTGTCAGTCAATAATATATTCCTGTACAACTATAAATGGAGTATGACCTTTAAAAACGGAATCACTCTGTCATACACCTGTAATTTATAATACTATATATATATCAACTATACTTCAATTTAAAAGGAAAATTACACACACACACACACACACACACACACACACATGCATATATATCAATATATACCTAGTGTCAGTTCTCTGAATGCCTTAAACGTGAGACACTCAACCAGCTGCTGGACACTCTGTGCTCAGGTGTTTGCCCTCTTACTACATGGTATTGAATATCATGTTTGTGACAGCAGGTGAAAAAGTACCAGCACAACATCAAGAGTGAACCTTCATGGAAACTACAGACTTTAGGTGATAATAATGTGTCAATGCAGGTTCATCACTGTAACACCACGTAACTGGAAGATGTTGACAGCAGAGTAGGCTACGAATGGGTGGGTTCAGGAAGTATATGTCCTTTCTGCTTAATTTTGCTGGAGACCTAAAACTGCTTGAAAAATATGACTTTATATATTTTTTTAAAAAAGCACAAGTATGAACTGATTGCTCCAGAGTTTCTGAGGATTGAGAAAGTCCAAGCCAATTTGCCTTTCCTCCTCCCTCCCCAAACCACACACCCACCCACTTGTATAGTAAGGGAACTTCTAGTTACCTCAACATCATTCTGCCATGGTTCTCTTTCAGAGTCAGACTTCGTGGGAAGAAAAAAATACATATATTACAAACTATCAAGGAAAATTTGGATTACTAATGCTACCCATCTAACATAAGAAGAGTTGGTGAGTCTTAAAACCCTAAGTATTATTCACACCCCGCACTCATGAATACAGTGGATGAGTGACCACTGCTGTTCGTTGCTATTTATATTATTTAATTTTTTGGAGGGGCCGCAGTCCCCCACCGGGGATCGAACCCTTGCCCCCTGCAGTGGAAGCGGGCGCTTGGAGTCTTAACCACTGGACCAGCGGGGAATCCTCCCTGCCACCCCATCACTATTTACATCTTGACTTACGTGAGTGCCCCCCAACCCCTAGAGTGGGGCAGTGCTGCCTACCCAGACCACATAAACTCACCCGAGGAACTCCTTTGCCGTAGCGTTTTTTAATGGATTGAATCAGCCGTTCCATCTTATCTCTCCGATCGGTTAACACAGTCCTCACCCCTCTCCTATAGGGTATGTTTTCACCAAGTAACCGCCCAGTTGGTTGAGGTAGACATTCTGGTAGAATGAAGGGCAATTTGATACTAGGGTTGAGCGTCAATCTACTGAGGTCCTTTATTAACACTTCAGACATAGGTTCAGAGGCAACTGAAAAAAAGGAAAGTTTAAGATCCATTAGTGCGAAGTGCAATATCCAGAAGCCACTTATCTCTTGCTCAAACTAGGTCTGCTCTTAAGCAGCTCAGCAACGGACACTGGAAGTTTCCTCAGGGTGAAGATCCCAGATACCTCGGGCATTAACTAGCATGCCGCATGCCCTGAGAGCAGCCTAAAAATCCACTGTAACGGGAAACACTTCTCACAATAAAAAGTTGTTTTCTTTATGGGACTTCCCCGGTGGTCCAGTGGTTAAGACTCCGGGCTTCCAATGCAGGGGGCGCAGTTAGAGCCCTGGTCAGGGAACTAAAATCCCACATGCCCTGGGGTGTGGCAAAAGGGAAAAAAAAAGTGGTTTCTTCCCGTTATGCGTAGTTCTGAATGGTAGATGTTTTCCCATGGGGTCAAAAGGTACTTAAGTATGATTCCAAGTGGAAAAACATGGAACAGAAACCAGGTATTGACAGTTTTTCCATTTTCATTTGTGTGATTTTTAATATAAATGCAGGGACATAAAGCACTAATGCAAGTCAAAATGTTTCAGTGTAACAAGTTTCAGCAGTTCACCTTTATAAATTATAAACAAACCTGTTTTTTTTCTGGAAAATGAACTACCTCTATGAAATAGACAAAGAAACACCAAATATAACAGCCTCTCCCCAAATCCCCTGTCCTTAGCTAGTATGTCAAAGTGGCTGTTACCCTCACCAGTTCTACCCAGCTTTTTCATGCTGCTAGATCTTTCCACTCAAACGCAGTATTTTGAGAAATCATTCACTCTTGGGGCTTCCCCAGGGTTGGGTGGGGGGGTTCAGTGATGAAAGCGCTGCGCTCCCAGTGCAGGGGACACTAGTTCCATCCCTGTCGGGGAACTAAGATCCCTCCGCTGCACTGCGCAGCCAACAAAACAAAAACAAAAACACCCACCCACTCTTGCCTCTTCCCATCTGAACAATCATGTAAATTTCATAAACATCTCATACAACAAGGCAGTTAGCATTAATGTTCGCTGTACGTGAGAGTATTAGATATTGAGTCAGGATCCATTCAACTTCTAGGGACTTGTGCACATGGAAATAAAGATTCCACTAAGGCAGATTCAAGGAATGGGAGAAACTGGCGGTATTATATACTCTTCATTAATGTTTTTCCCTTTGACCAGGGTTCTTATCCTCAAGATGCAGGGGAGGCAGTTTAGATCTCGGAGGCAGAGGGCAGAATATAATGCCAGCAAGGACTCACCCAACTTCCTAGCTGCCCAGAGGGTGTTGGTTGGCTCCAGGTCGTCTGCGGCCACCCTACACCACCCATTCCCCGCCCGAGGTTAGGGTAATAAGATTTCATGGGAGTCCAAGCCTGGGAGGCCACGCCTGGGATCGTGTGCGGCTCCAAGGAGAGATGATTTGGGAAGAACCCTGGAAGGCAGGGAACCTAATTAGCAGTATTCCTGGAGCACGGTTTCTAAGCTCTCCATCGTAAGTCTTACTACTACTTATTTACATTACAGAGCACACTCACTGGCTTTTACAAACCCTCCCCTTCCTTCAATTTCCTCTGAAAAGCCATTTCCCTCTTTATTAACATTCCCAAAGCGTAAATTCAGCTGGAAAGCCAATCCCAGAAATGTTGGTGAAATTAAGAAAACCTTTGGGTCAAATCGAAGTTTAGGTTGCCTGTATTCTTTTCCCTTTACAATTCCTGATTGGAATCTATTGCTGATGGAAATACTGATCGCACAAGACGCTGTGAGCCACCGTCTAGAACAGATTGCTCTTCCCCAGAAAATGTCCTTAAAAGGTTGACAGACTCCTGAGCATAGTAAGCAAACAATGCAGCTCCACACCCCTCCCACTTTTCTCCACTTTTCCTGCCTTTCTTTTTTCTTTCTCTTTCTCTCTTTCTTTCTCCTCTCTTTCTTTAGAGGAGGGCCCTACACTCCCTGGCTCTCCTCTGCTCTGAAGAGGTTTACTTAACTGCATTTCTCTGTAAAAGACTTAAGTCAGTATAACAGAAAGGAAGGCAGCCTCTTACCTTTCTGAACCCCAGGTAAGTCTGGCTTACCTGGAATTGCCTGGGAATTTTCATCGATGGACATTTGAGGAGACTCCAGGGTCCAGGTTGGGTTAACCTCAGATGAATCCATTGGGAGTCTTGTCACAGCTTGAAGCTTCTCCTAGACCTTTGGGTTCCAGTGGAAGGTGATGCCTTAGACTCAAATTGCTACAAAGTAGCCTGGGAGAACTATAGGGCTAAGAAAGAGGGAGAAAAATCCAAGCTAACACCGTGGTGAGAGAAGAATCCAACGTAAAAGTCTAGGTCGTGTTTCCTCTTAAAAACTACAGATAAGCCAATCAGCCAGCCTGTTTTAATGTAAATGACTAACGAGTAAAAGGATAAGGCAAGTTGGTGGGCGTCGTCCAATTAGTGGACTAATAGGATAATTCTTCATCTGCTCTGTATTAAAATAATCATGCCCTCTGTCAAGTAGGCTGGAAATTTTATAAAGAGCCTCTGTGGTTGTGTCTTCCCGAGGTTGCCTTAAAAATCCTTCTTTTCCCCCCAACTCTACTTCTGGAGATGGCTACTGGTTTGTGAACTGGGCTTTAAGTGTTCTAGTACAGGGAGGAGAGGGCAGTTTCCCTCCAACTGCAAATTAACTCCCAATTAAGTTAATGGCAAGTTTCCTTAGTTTTCTTTGCCTGACTCATCTTAAACCTTTGGATGCTAGTAAGGCAAAGGAGAGGAGAAATAAAGGATCCGTTATAAACAGTTTAAAAGCTTGGGATTTTATGAATGTGTATTTTGGATCTGTAATTTTAGTTTGTTTTCTAGACTATCAATTTCATTGCCTTTAAGATTGGTGAGCAACTGAAATTAACTACATCTATAAATTGCTACCCTCCCACCCCTCCTCCACCCCTCAAAATAAACGTGTATTGAATTCTGGCAAAGAGCCCTAACATTAACTGCTGAGGGTGGGAGAGAAGGTCCTCAGCAGCCCCACTCTTCTTTTTTACTGTCTCCCATTCAATGTGCAACCTCCCCATCTCCCCCATAGCTGGAAACTATGAAGAAATACCTAAAGCAATCTTGTTTGTTTGTAGTAAAGAGCAAAAGTTGAAGTGTGGATCAATAACTACTTTTGTAGGGTATGAGGGGTAGCTGTAGATGCGTGTCAGTTCACAACACTTTATTTAAGGGGTTGTCAAAGGTGTGCCCTGAAGACGGGCAGCATCAGCGGCACCTGGTAACTTGTTAGTTATGATTAGAAATGGTTGAACTCCAACCCAGGCCTAGTGAAATAAAGACTGGGGCCCAGCCGTCCTTGTCTTAACAAGTCCTCGCCACCCCCCAGTGATTCCACCTGTGCTCAAAACGGTAGCAGCAACTCTTTCTGGCACTCCTGACTGCAAGTTCTACTCCTTTGGTTCTGCTCTCAGCTGTATGCCCTTTGGGGCAGGTGACCTCTCCTACAGCAGTCTCAGAGAGCCCTTGGAGAAGTGAGGGCAAAAATCAGATTAAGAGGTGAGATTGTGAAAAGGGCCAACATAGACTCTCGCTCAAGAAATCCAAGTTTAAGAAAAAGGTGAGACACTGCTGTATTTAAAATGGATAACCAACAAGGATCTACTGTATAGCACAGGGAACTCTGCTCAATGTTATGTGGCAGCCTGGATGGGAGAGGAGTTTGGGGTTAGAATGGATACATGTATATGTATGGCTGAGTCGCTTTGCTGTGCACCTGAAACTATCACAACATTGTTCATCGGCTATACTCCAATATAAAATAAAAAGTTTAGAAAAAAGAAAAAGAAAAAAGGTGAGAGAACCAGAGCTCAAGGGAGGTATGGGACGTAGATGATGGTGGAGTTTCTCTTTGCTTAAACTTGACGGAAGCTGAGCATTCAGAAAACACAATCCGTGTTTTAAAATTATAATACCATTTTAGTTAACATCTTTATAGTATGATATATGAGATAAAAAGCCAAGTGGAATGAAGCAATTAGAAAAAAGACTATAAAAGAACTCATAATGAAAACTATCACTGATTTCTCCAGAGATAAACTCATCATATAATACCTTTTTTTTTCTGGGAAGATATAATATTTTTGAAACAAACAGGATGCTCTTTTAATAAAAGGAAAACTCAAGAGAGCAAAAAAACAAGACTACCTGGAATTCAGAAGTTTGAGATCAGAAACAAGAAAAGAAGGGTCTGGAGATAAAATCAAAGCTATTCCCTTAGTAGGTAAGGCAAAACCAGAAGCAGATATAAAATAGAAGAGAAAATATAAGATAATGAGAATCTAAGATCAGGAAATATGATGGCTTCAGATTCTTCAACAATACCGGATGCTGGAAGACAAGGAAGCTTCCAAATTCTGAAGGAAAATGATTTCCAACCTAGAATCCTGTATTCCACCAAATTATTGAGCAAGTGTAGAACATTTTCAATTTGTCAAAAACATCGCCACCCATATAGATTCCTTTGTCTTGTGGGAAATTAACTTGATTACAAGAACATGACCAGGTAAGCTATTCCAAAGTTTCTGAAACGGAAACGCCAACAGACCATATTTAAAAGCTCATCTCACTCAGTTTTTAAAGTAAATTTAAAATGCACAGCAAAAAGCAAGGCAAAAGGAATGCAAAGTAACAGATTTAGAGTGTTAAAAACAAGACAACAGGTCCAAAATGGAATTGGTTGGGCTAATCCCCACGTCACCAAACTGCGACTATTAATTTTGGCTCTCCTGGAGATAAAATCTTCAGCCAGTCAATCAGGAGTCGCCTTATCAGCACTAGTTAGGTGATCTGCCACCCCCCAAAGGAATGTAACTTTGTACTAACCAGCCCACTTTCTTGCCTAGTATAAGTTCCTTGTTCCCATTCTGTTTTGGCTGTAACCAAACAGCTCCGTGAAATTTCTTCCTTCCTGCTAGATTGGATGCAGCCCTATTCAGATCGATTTTTGCTCAGATAAACTCAAACATTTTAACATGCCTCAGTTTATCCTTTACTAGCACGGAATCCTGGAGTCTCCAGACTCATTCATTTCTGGGAAGGGGCATTCAGAATCCACCTAGGATGGCCTGGGAGACTGCACCAGTTTTGCATCAACTTTTTTGCATCAAAAAATGTCAAGGTTGGGAGAAAGGAACAAAATACAAGTTTAAAACTTCAGCTGAGGGACTTCCCTGGCGGTCCAGTGGTTAAGAGTCCTCGCTTCCAATGCAGGGGGTGTGGGTTCCATCCCTGGTCCAGGAAGGTAAGGTCCCGCATGCCACTCAGCTGTGGCCAAAACAAAAACAAACAAAACCCCCAAAAAACTTCAACTGAATTTAGAAGTCGTCTTAACGTCTCACTCACCTCTGTGAGATTGACTTTATAACCAAATTTACCCTTTAGGAATGTTAAACAGTGAAATGGCTTCATCTGCCAGAGGCTGGAGAAGGGGCAAAGTCTTTCAGACCCGAGACAGTATTGAATACTTTTAAAATTCGAATCTGCCTCTAGGATGGATACAGATGATAATCTCGGCTCCACTTTCTCTCTTATCTGTTGAGCCCACCTTTTCTCTCCAGTTGAATGATTTTTTTTTCCTCCCATGCAGCTGTGCCCGTCTGGTTTCAGGCGGGCCAGAGAGCCCAGGCAAAATAAACTTTTTGCCCTCAGGGAGCAGACAATAAATCGTGAATCCAAAATATAGGGTGGGGTAGTGAAATGTATTCCAAAGAGAGGTGTGGCCTGGTTAAGGGAGAGTCCAGGGCTGCGGTTTGGGAAAACTCTCCCAGACACACAGTTGATGAATTACTGCGCTCTCTCGGGCCCTGTTGGGTTCCCCACGCCGCCCCGCCCCCTGTGGCCTGGGTCCCTCCAACCTCAGGCCCACCCTGTCCCTGGGCTCTCTTTGCGCTCGCTCTCCACCCCCCCCTTGTATAGGGAAGCCTGTTTCCACCAGTTTTCCAAGGCATCCGCCCTGGATCCCAGCCGCTGAGGCCCAGGGCGGGGTGCGGGCTTGCAGTGGGCACCCCGGTACCGGCGCCGCTATGGGGCCCCCATCGGCCGCAGCCCGACACACTGTGGCCCAGAACTGCCCCTCGCTTTGCCTCTGCTTGGCCCCTACCGCCCACCGGTGCCTGCCTGCCTTTCCCTGGATCCAATTTATTTCTTGAAATTATGCAATGAAGAATCAATACTCCCAGGGGGGTATAAATTAGGGGTTTGGGATTAAAATATACACACTACTATCTATAAAGTAGATAAGCAACAAGGACCTATTGTATAGCACAGGGAACTCTACTCAATATCTGTAATAACCTATAATGGAAGAGAATGTAAAAAAAGAATATACCTATAACTGAATCACTTTGCTGTACACCTGAAAGTAACACAACGTTGTAAATCAACTATATATTTTTAAAATAAATTTATTTATTTAGTTAGTTTTGGCTGCCTTGGGTCTTCGTTGCTGGGAGCAGGCTTTCTCTAGTTGCAGTGAGCGGGGGGGGGGCCACCCTTCACTGCAGTGCAAGGGCCTCCCAGTGAGGTGACCTCCCTCGTTGTGGAGCACGGCCTCTAGGCGCGCAGGCCTCAGTAGTTGTGTGGTTCGCCGGCTCTAGAGGGCAGGCTCAGTAGTTGTGGCGCACAGACTCAGTTGCTTCGCGGCACGTGGGTTCTCCCAGGACCAGGGCTCGAACCCGTGTCCCCCGCACTGGCAGGCAGACTCCCAACCACTGCATCACCAGGGACGTCCCTCAACTATATTAAAAAAAAATTTTTTTTTAAAGAAAAAGAAAAAAATACTCCCAGGGATAGAATCCTGCCTCTGTTATCAATTTTTTTTTTTTTTTTTGCGGTACGCGGGCCTCTCACTGTTGTGGCCTCTCCCGTTGCGGAGCACAGGCTCCGGACGCGCAGGCTCAGCGGCCATGGCTCACGGGCCCAGCCACTCCGCGGCATGTGGGATCTTCCCGGACCGGGGCACGAACCCGTGTCCCCTGCATCGGCAGGCGGACTCTCAACCACTGCGCTACTAGGGAAGCCCTGTTATCAATTTTTTAACAGTTTAGTGGGAAACATTTAATGACTTTACAATATGACAACCAGCTGGGGTTCAGAGGGGAAGAGAGAAGTATGGGTGATCAATTTCCAATTTCCCAAACTTCACAGTTTGAATGGAGGTATCTGGAAACATGAAGTCAATTAGGCCTATCAGAAGAGAGTGGCAAATACTGTCGGCATTCCCAGGTTTGCTTAAGTATGAGATTTCCAGAGGACATGTTTTCTTTCTTTATAGGTTTCCACGGAACGTGCAGTAGGTAATGCTGGTGGGGCACTGCCTTAAGTTTCCACTTTGCACATCAGCTCTGGAAATTCAGTCCAGAGAGCGAAGGAGTGCCTTTGCCTTTGTCCCTGTTGTTTCACTGACCTGCCTTGGCTTCTCCTTAGGAGAAAGGGAATCCAGAGACAGGACTGTGGTCTTTCTTTTGTCTGCCCCTGAAGGACCTCCAGTTCAGCCCTTTGTTCACTTATTAAAGAAGGTTTCTGATTTGAGAGAGGGGCGGGGTCTTCTAGACCATGCAGTTCATCCTGATAGTTCTTTTTTTTTTTTTTGCGGTACGCGGGCCTCTCACTGTTGTGGCCTCTCCCGTTGCGGACGCGCAGGCTCAGCGGCCATGGCTCACGGGCCCAGCCGCTCCGCGGCACGTGGGATCTTCCCGGACCGGGGCACGAACCCGTGTCCCCTGCATCGGCAGGCGGACTCTCAACCACTGCGCCACCAGGGAAGCCCTAATAGTTCTTATTTACTTTGTCTTCTTCCACCAGCCTCTTATGCTCCTTGCAAATGCTGACAGAGGGCCTCAGGGCTGGTACCCACCAACCATCCCCTCCACCAGAAGGAGAACAGGGTGGGTAGATTAAACACCAGTGCTTTTTAACTCCTCCATAACACAGTTTCCATGATGCCAGTTGTCTTTTTCCCTGCAGCTCTCTATCTTTCCTCCATATTATCCCCATTTTATAAGCCAGCTGTATAGTTTGAATGCCTTTCTGATTTCAATTAGCTTTTATTCCATTTTATTTACTGGCCCCAGAAAGAAGCACTAGGTCTCATGGAATGCAACTGTTGTAGAATTCTAGTGTCAATAAATTGCACAGAGTTTTGTTTATGTTTGTTTTGTTTTCGGCCACGCCACAAGGCTTATGGGATCTTATTTCCCTATTTCCCTGACCAGGGATTGAACCCAGGCCCACGGCAGTGAAAATGCTGCCTCCTAACCACCGGACTGCCAGGGAATTCACCTACTGTCAATAAATTGAAATAAAATATTAGGAATTTGAAATAGAAGATCGTTTGGAAAAGGGAAGTGAAAATAGAGCTAGGAGGTATTGTGTTGCATAATAATTGGGGCTATTAACCAATGAGGACTCCGAAAACCTGGCCAGAGGTCAGAGCAGTGCCATACGCCCCTGTACAAATTGTTCAAATGACTTTCTGCCTTGGTGTCTGATTTTTAGGAAGGAAATCCAGCGACCATGCATTGTTTTTCCTCTGATCTTCTACCCCTAAAGACTGGAAAGACGTAAAATAACCTAATTTCAACATTTATGTATATATATGATTAGCAGATATTTGGTCCTGTGCAAAACGTCCATTGAGACATGTGGTCCATGCCAAATGGTCCTTGACATTTGGTCCTGTCAAAAGTGTCCATGCTTCAAACATGTACCTGGGTTCAAATAGCCCATAAGTTTTATTTATACTTTTGGTTTACAGGATTAAAAAATATATATATATTATCATGTTTTATTAGTCCAATAATTTTGTGTAACTGTATTGCCATTAATAACCCTTTTTGCCTTGGTAGCCCAGCTGGCACATGGGGTTAGGTAGAAGAGTGGGGTTTCAAATCTTGCGGAAGAGTGGAATTTATATTTTATTAGCTATGAGTGCCAAGGAAGAGTCTTACGGATAGAGAAACGCACAGCGAATGGCAAGTTGAGGATGGGATCTCTCAGTGTGTGGTGCATTAATATGTCACTGGGCATTTGGTTGGATGTGTCTGGGTTATTCAATAAGGGCAGAATTTGAAAGGAGCAGTTTGGTCCAGCCACTATGTAACATAGCGGCAAAGGCATTGATGTAGACATTTTGCGTGCATCTCATTAGTTCGGGAGGAGTAAGAATGGGTGTGGCTCTTCTACCACAAAGAAGTAAGGTGTAATAGCTACCATGAGAGGAATACTGGGCATCTAATTACCCCCCACAATTATCTCATTGCTTAGGGTTAATGGGCAGTGCTTCCCTTGAGTGGATATCCTATGGAGGTATGATGGCAGTAGAGTGCAAGAACTGTCTGCCACTATTTGTAAAGGTTTTCGTGGGTGTGGTTCCTATACTTACCTGCCATTAGTCATGGACTACCATGCTCTTGTCTGGAACCTACTTGTTTGCTGATCCAGCCCAGCCAAACTCACGTCCATGAGACATTAGTAAGGTTTTCCCTGCCAGTAAACCAGCAACCATTAGTCAGAGAGCTACAAAAGAAAAAAGTGACCCTTCTTCTGTTGCTTGGCGGTATGACATCTTTATTTGAAAATTCTCAGCTGAATATGGCAGAAATAGTATACTCACAAAAAAGAAAAGCCAATGCTACATTGTAATAGTTTTTGTTACCATTTCCCTTCCTTTAACAGAGATAGGAGTAAAATGAACTGGTGCTGTGAAGAAGGAGAGTCTGTCAAAGTGATGAGAGTACTCTTACTTACACGATGTGTGACGGTATTTGATGTTCCAGTGCTAATACCACATTGTTCAGTGATGGTACCTTCGAGATGACACCAAAACGGTTCACTCAGTAACTCACTGTGCCCAGTGTAGTATCGGGTTATCCTGTGCCATTGATTCATGCACTAACAATGAAAAGATGAAAAGAGGGAGAGTGAAAAAAAACAAAAAGAAAAGGTAAGAAGACACAGATATAAGTGAGAAAGTACTTGCATCTGCATGAAAAAGAAATCTTGACATTAACCCTTCATTGTGCATGATGGATTTCGAGATTGCAAATGTGAATTCGAGATTCAATTACTTCTAACAAATGAACAAGTAAAAAGATGCTTGTTTCACTTTCACAATCACTGTGGCCAAAAGAAATATCTTCTTTGGGTCTGACACTCAAGGATTGATAAATGACAATGGAAAGTAACACCCATAAGTATACACCATGTTGTTGGGACTTCAATCTGTGCCTCTGGAAGCTATAAATTAAACTTTTGAGTACATTGTGACCTGCGGAAGAAAATTTAAATGACCTAATAGATTATGTTGAGAGAGTGTTTGTCTGTGGAAGGTGGGCAGAGGCAGAAGACCAGAAGCTCCAAGATTTCCACCAGAAACGCGGAATGTTTATACATCAGTACTTAATAGTGATCACAGGACAAACAACATGGTGGAAGGTTGGCATAGCAAATTTCGGGAGCTGATGGTAATACATCATACTTCAATTTGGAGATTTATTGACACGTTAAAAGATGAACAGCAAAGCAACGAACAGTTATCACCCAGGTTATTGGTGGTCACACTCCAATACTGCTACCAACTTCACAATAATACTGACAAAATCAAATTTGTGTAACTAAAATTGTTAACAGGTATAATGAATATAAAGCCAATAAACAGGTCAATATATACTTGAGAGCAATTGCTCTTCCACTTAAGAGAAATCATACCAAATTTAATGACAAGGAGGAACAAGAATAAATGTGAAATCCAAAATGCATCATGAATTATAATAAAAATAATGTAAGTAAAATTTTAACAAAGTTAAATATTTGTATTATTTAACAAATCATGAACCAGATGTCTCAATGGATGTTTTGGAAAGGACCAAATGTCCTGTGAGGTTATATACATATATTAGTATAAACACATATTTTGTTTGCTCTGACAGATGAGAGGGCCTAAAAAACATTACTCCCCTCCCCCAGTACAAATGGTCATGCCTTGCACCTGGATCTTCGTTTATAGTGCCCTTTTCCAGGAAAAGGAACCAGAGCTCCTCTGGGAAATGCCTGATTCTAGGACTGGGGCAGGGAATGTACAGGATAAATTCAGAGCACTTTGTAGGGCCAGAAAGTAAGGAAGTGTTAAAAAAAAAAAATCCATAACACACACATCACTAGAGGTATGTAAAAGGAGTACAGGACCCAGCTGAAAGAGGTGCAACAATCTGAGCACAATAAATAAGTAGTATTGGATTGCAAAATAAATATCAAAGGGAATTCCTTGGTGGTTCAGTGGTTAGGACTCTGTGCTTTCACTGCTGAGGGTGCGGGTTCAATCCCCGGCTGGGGAACTAAGGTCCTGCATGCCATGTGGCAAGGCCAAATAAATAAATAAATACATACACAAATAAATAATTTTAAAAATTAAAAAAAAATGGTTAAAAAAGTAGAATAAATATCAAAGTATAAAATAAATATCCATGAGTCTATAAAGATATAAATCAATGATTGAGTAAATTCATAAATGGAGGAGAAGAGACAAACCTCCCATGCAGAAGATTTCCAAATAATTTATGTAGATTCTTCTCCATCAAGGAGGAGGAAATTTAAGTCCATACTCCTTATGTTTGGGCTGCACACAGTGACAGCATTTCAAAGTGCATAGTATGGGAAGCAGGAAAAAGGGAGTAACTTTCTAGTGAGAAACTTAACAAACACTGCCTCAGCCAGGTGATCAATCTTGATGGTATGTACCCTTTTTTAAATTTTATATATTTTAAAATTTTATTTATTTATTTATTTTGGCTGAGTTGGGTCTTCGTTGCTGCACGCAGGCTTTCTCTAGTTGTGGCAAGCAGGGGCTACTCTTCGTTGCAGTGCACGGGCTTCTCATTGTGGTGACTTCTCTTGCTGTGGAGCACAGGCTCTAGGCACATGGGCTTCAGTAGTTGTGGCATGCAGGCTTCAGTAGTTGTGGCTCGGGAGCTCTAGAGCACAGGCTCAGTAGTTGTGGTGCACGGGCTTAGTTGTTCAGCAGCATGTGGGATCTTAGTTCCCTGACCAGGGATTGAACCTGCATCCCCTGTCCTGGAAGGCAGATTCTTAACCACTGGACCACCAGGGAAGTCCCAGGGGTATGTACCTTTGATATGATATGGTGAAAATGACACTTTACTTCTGTTGGCTTCCTTTCAATAACCTGTAACCCTTGTCTCATTACGAGAAAAACGAAGACAAATTCCAATAATGCAGTATCCAACAAAATACCTCCACAGGACTCCTCAAAATTGTCAAGGTCGTTAAAAAGAAGAAAAGTCTGAGAAGTTGCCATGGCCAAGAGAAGCCAAAGGAAACATGACAACTCTGTGTAACATGATGTCCTTCATGGGATCCTGCAACAGAAAAAAAAGACATAGGTTAAAAACTAAGGGAATCTAAATAAACTGTGACTTTATTTAATAATAATGTACTGATATTGGTCTATTAATATTAATAAATGTATCAGACTAAGTTAAGATAATAGTAGGGGAAATTTGATGTGGGGCATATGCAAATTCTGTATTATCCTCTCAATTTTTCTGTAACTCTAAAGCAGTTCTAAAAAATAAAGTCTAAGGGGCTTCCCTGGTGGCGCAGTGGTTGAGAGTCTGCCTGCCAATGCAGGGGACACGGGTTCGAGCCCTGGTCTGGGAAGATCCCACATGCCTCAGAGCAACAAAGCCCGTGAGCCACAACTACTGAGCCTGCGCATCTGGAGCCTGTGCTCCGCAACAAGAGAGGCCGCAACAGTGAGAGGCCCGCGCACTGCGATGAAGAGTGGCCCCTGCTCACCGCAACTAGAGAAAGCCCGCGCACAGAAACGAAGACCCAACACAGCCAAAATTAAATAAATTAATTAATTAAAAAATAATCAGATTTATATTAAAAATAAATTAATTAAAAAATAAAAATAAAGTCTAAGGACTTCGCTGGCTGTCCAGTGGTTAAGACTCCACACTTCCACTGCAGGGGGCGTAGGTTCGATCCCTGGTTGGAGAACTAACATCCCACATGCCGCGTGGTGTGGCCAAAATAAAATAAAATAAAATAAAAAATAAAGTCTATTAAAAAGGTTGGAATAGGGCTTCCCTGGTGGCGCAGTGGTTGAGAATCCGCCTGCCGATGCAGGGGACACGGGTTTGTGCCCCAGTTCGGGAAGATCCCGCATGCCGCGGAGCGACTGGGCCCGTGAGCCATGGCCGCTGAGCCTGCGTGTCCGGAGCCTGTGCTCCGCAACGGGAGAGGCCACAACAGTGAGAGGCCCCCGTACCGCCAAAAAAAAAAGAAAAGGTTGGAATAAAAGCCACAAAAAAATTAAATAAAGGAAGATAAGCTCATATGTAAATAACAGATAAGGAGTGGTGTCAGACTAAAATATAAATCATTGTTGCTTCATATACAGTTTTTTCCTAACATAATGTTTTTTTTGTTTTTTTACATCTTTATTGGAGTATAATTGCTTTACAATGGTGTGTTAGTTTCTGCTTTATAACAAAGTGAATCAGTTATATATATACATATGTTCCCATATCTCTTCCCTCTTGCGTCTCCCTCCCTCCCACCCTACCTATCCCACCACTCCAGGCAGTCACAAAGCACCGAGCTGATCTCCCTGTGCTATGCGGCTGCTTCCCACTAGCTATCTATTTTACATTTGGTAGTGTCTATATGTCCATGCCACTCTCTCGCTTTGTCACAGCTTACCCTTCCCCCTCCCCATAGCCTCAAGTCCATTCTCTAGTAGGTCTGTGTCTTTATTCCTGTCTTACCCCTAGGTTCTTCATGACATTTTTTTTTCTTAAATTCCATATATATGTGTTAGCATACAGTATTTGTCTTTCTCTTTCTGACTTACTTCACTCTGTATGACAGACTCTAGGTCT
This sequence comes from Leucopleurus acutus, assembly GCF_964270905.1. Classification (NCBI taxonomy): domain Eukaryota; kingdom Metazoa; phylum Chordata; class Mammalia; order Artiodactyla; family Delphinidae; genus Leucopleurus; species Leucopleurus acutus. Next base: position 7,904,322 of record NC_139152.1, read on the forward strand.
ATCCACCTCATTACAAATAGCTCAATTTCGTTTCTTTTTATGGCTGAGTAATATTCCATTGTATAAATGTGCCACATCTTCTTTATCCATTCATCTGATGATGGACACTTAGGTTGTTTCCATCTCCGGGCTATTAACATAATGTTTTGCACCACTGAGTAAAAGCATCCAATAGCAAAGTATGTAATGTCTATTCCCTCCAGGTTCCAGCTCTTGGTAGTTTGACTTTTGCATTTTATCCTCTATATAAAGTCAGCAGCTTCAGCCCTCTCTAAGTTCTCTTTCATCAAGCTGCTTTTACCTTTGTTAGGAATTTTATATATTTTTCTAATAGTGCTAGTATGTTTGTATTAGAATTGTTAGTGTTGTGTGGAGTCAAATAGATTTCGAGTGCTTTTCCCTCTTAGCCTTGTAGTCCTCATAATTGTGTGTGTGTCTGTCTCAGGAATATTTGACCCTGTTCAAAAAGCCTTTCTTAAGACATTGGCTTCCACAACACCACATTTTTCAGGTTTCTCTTTTACCCAAAGGAAAGTCAGTTTTTCCTTGTATTTTGTTCTGTTAGAAGATAAACTAGTGGGAGGTACAAACTATTGGGTATAAGATAGGCTCAAGGGTGTATTATACAACATGAGGAATATAGCCAATATTTTGTAATAACTGTAAATGGAAATAACTTAAAAATTGTACAAAAATTTTTTAAAACTGAAGTATTTGCTTTTGTCAGATTTTAATAGTCTCTGTCTCATAATAAATGAGTTTGGCCCTTTCACATTTATTGTGAAAAAAAGTAAACTAAATATTAAAAATTGTAAGAGTTTATTTAGTTTAGGAGGAATAACTCAGGAGCTTGAGCTGAACATACACACACTACTATATATAATATAGACAACTGGGACTTCCCCGGCAGTCCAGTGGTTAAGACTCTGCCTTCCGATGCAGGGGGCGCAGGTTTGATCCCTGGTTGGGGAACTAAGATCCCGCATGCCTGCCATGTGGTATGGCCAAAAGAAAAAAAGAAAAAAAGAAAAAATTCAACAGTCCAGAGAGGACACCCTTGAAAAAATATGTACAAAAGCTACTGTGTGCTGTTACACAGATCCTGGCCACATAAGGTCAGTCCACTTAAAACTCTTGAAAGCCCCCCAGTTGTCCACAGATTAAAATCTAAATTTCCATACAATTTACAAGGCCTTTCATGTTCTAGCCTATATTTTACTTTTCCACCTTATCATTCTCTCAGGGTTTTGCTTATGCTTTGCTCTATTCTCAACCTCATCCCAATTCCTGTGTGCCTACAGGCCCCACAAGAGGGAGCATGTGCCCCCCTCTCCCTCTAGGCCCAACCCTCCCCCAACTCCTCTGATGGTAACAGCAAATATTAAGGATGTGTCAGACCGAGCATTTTACCTTCATTATGCCAGTTAATCCAAACAACCCTATGGGGTAGGTACCTTCATTTTTTTCTTTTACAGGTAGGGAAATTAAGGCACAGAGCTTAAAAGTAACTTGCACAGAGCCACATGGGCAACCGAGGTGGAGCGCTGGTAGGAGCCAGGGAGTCTGTCTTCAAAGTCCACCTTTTAGTCACTCCTGTGCTCTTCACTGAAATGTCATTTTTCCAGGGAGCAGCCCTGATCCCTTAGTTCTAGGTGAAATGTCTTTCACATTGCTGCCTCAGGATTTGGGCTTACCCTATCACATTGTCATTGTTGGTTTTCTTATCAGTCACCTGACCAGAATGTAAACTCCGTGAAAGAAAGGGGAACCTCTGTTGTTCAAGAGTGTCATTAGTGTGGTAGCATTTACTTTGTCTTGCCTGGGACCCACATTAGGAAATACACCTAGTAACATGTCCAGATAAATATTAATAGCTAAAAAGTTTCAGGAAAGAATTATTAGCTATTGCACAATGCATTCTGGTATTTTCAACACAATTGGGGTTTTTTTTGTTTTTTTAAATGCTCCTGGAGACACACAATTTACTTCACGCTTCATTAATGAGTCAAGACAAAGCTTGAAAAGCACCAACCAAGTGCATTGCCTGGAGCAAAGTTGGTGCATCATAATATCTGCTTAATCATTCATTCATTCTTAAGTCACATGGGCATGTATATTTCATACTCATATATAAAAAGTCAGAGTATTCAAAAATAATGATGACATTAGTTTTCAAGTTTTTTTGATTTTTGTTCTTTTTTCCTCTCCCCTAAAACTTGTAAATTCTCCCTCTAATTTTGAAACAGCAAAGATAAACTTGGTGTTCCTAAATCCCAAAAGAGGTCAAAGAAGTTAATCCTAAAAGTAAAGGTCATGAGCAACATCTTTTCTATTGTCTTCTGACCCTCTAGGCAAGAACACTTTTAAGAATTTGTTATCTAAGAATGCAAGGCTTAAGAAACACTGTTATCCAAGGTGATAAAAATGACACTGCCAATCCTTTTCAACTGCAAATTTATAGCCTTGGAGGGATGGAGAACTAGTACTTGTTTTCTTTCCTGAAGCCCAGATATTAAGGGCAGTCTTTTAGATAAGATAGACAATTTAGACATTTAAGCATTAATATTTTATTTTCGTTGCCTTTGGAGAAAACAAAAAGATTCATAAATCTATTATCTAGAAAAGAAGTTGTTCATGAACATTTACTTAAATTTTAAACTGCCAAACAAGAACATGTTTCTTAATCATAATTTACAAAATATTAAGTGTAAGTTTTTATAAGTAACATTATTTTCTTTCACCTAATTTTAATTTACAAAGTTATTCAACTCTGTTTTAAAATTTTTTATAATTAGATTTACCCTTTCTAAATATATAATTGACTATTGCTATGTGCTTATATTTATTCCTAGATTAGTTTTTTTTTTCTTATTTAATTTAATTAATTTATTTATTGGCCGTGCCAGGCAGCATGTGGGATCTTAGTTCCCTGACCAGAGATTGAAACCGTGCCCCCTTGCAGTGGAAGCGCGGAGTCTTAACCACTGGACTGCCAGGGAGTCCCCCTAGATTAGTTTTTACGAATGCCTAATACTTTGAGGTAAACTATTCTGAGTATGGAAATCTGAGTATATAATTTAAAGATTAAAGGTCAATTTCCTTGATAAGATTAAGAAGTCTTAATTCTTCAAATCCATTTTAATTATGAAAGAGAAACATTGATAACACCAAGTATTCTAAGTCAGTGGCTGTCAGACTCTTTGAATAAAAAAAAACTTCATCTCCCATTTCCCTCCCCCCAAAAAATTCCAAATATTTTTTCCCAGTAAAAACATTAATGAAAAAATACCACCACTTATGCTCACTATCATTTTATAAAGTATAAAAGAAAGACATGGGGGGCTTCCCTGGTGGCGCAGTGGTTGAGAGTCCGCCTGCCGATGCAGGGGACACGGGTTCGTGCCCCGGTCCGGGAAGATACCACATGCCGCGGAGCGCCTGTGCCCGTGAGCCATGGCCGCTGAGCCTGTGCGTCCGGAGCCTGTGCTCCGCAACGGGAGAGGCCACACAGTGAGAGGCCCGCGTACCTCAAAAAAAAAAAAAAAAAAAAAAAAGACATGGGGACTTTCCTTGTGGCGCAGTGGTTGAGAATCTGCCTGCCAATGCGGGGGACATGGGTTCGAGCCCTGGTCTGGGAAGATCCCACATGCCGCGGAGCAACTAAGCCCGTGCACCACAACCATTGAGCCTGTGCTCTAGAGCCCATGAGCCACATGGGCTACTGAATCCCGCGCGCCTAGAGCCCGCTGTTCTCCACAAACAAGAGAAACCACCGCAGTGAGAAGCCCGCACACCGCAATGAAGAGTAGCCCCCACTCGCCGCAACTAGAGAAAGCCCACGCGCAACAACAAAGACCCAACGCAGCCAAAATAAATAAATAAATTTCTTAAAAAAAAATAAAGATGTTCTCAAATTAGGTTATAGGTCAGATCAGAAAAGACAGTTGGTAGTCATATGACAAATATTTACATATGAACATATGCATATGTGTTTATATACATAAGTGTACTAGACCAATCTTTTCCTGTTGACTATTGATTAAAAATTCGGCCATATTGTAAAAAACCTTAAAATGTGCATAATCTTTGACCCAACAGTTCCGTTCCTAACAATTTTTCTATAGAAGTACTCAGATAAGTGCCCAAAGATATATCCGTTTCTTTATTCAACAAATAATATTTACTTATTTATTATATTTATTGCGTACTGACTGTCTTACACCAATAGAATGTAAGTTTGAGGTCAGGATGGTTTTTTTTTAAAGTATTATTATTTATTTATGTATTTATTTATTTTGGCTGCGTTGGGTCTTCGTTGCTGCGCGCGGGTTTCTTTAGTTGCGGCGAGCGGGGGCCGCTCCTCCTTGTGGTGCGTGGGCCTCTCATAAGGATGGCTTGTCTTTGTTGCAGAGCACAGGCTCTAGGCATGTGGGCTTCAATAGTTGTGGCAGGTGGGGGCTCAGTCGTTGTGGCTTGTGAGCTCTAGAGCACAGGCTCAGTAGTTGTGGCGCATGGGCTTAGTTGCTCCACAGCATGTGTGATCCTCCCGGATCAGGGCTCGAACCCGTGTCCCCTGCATCGGCAGGCAGACTCCCAACCACTGTGCCACCAGGGAAGTTCCAAGGTCAGGGGTTTTTATATGTTCACTTATATATTTCAAATGCTTAAGACAATGCCTGCACAAATATTTGTTCAACAGATGAATGAAATTATTAGCATGTTGGGAGATATATGCTATGGACAAAATAGAACAGGGTAAAGGAGACTGCAGGTTGTGGGAGACAGGAACAAGTTAGAAATTAAAATAGAATGATAGAATGTTAGGGAGAAGCTCTAAGGAGAGGGTGAGGAAAGTGTAAAAACTTGAAGGAGGTGAGGATATCTAGCGAGAATTTCCCCAGCAGAGGGAACAGTAAGCACGTGAAGGATTGGAGTAGCAGCAAAACCAGTCTGGTCGGAGCAGAGTGAACAAGTGGCAAAATTAGTAGCTGATGTAACTGATATGATCTCCTTGACAATGACTTTTCCTCTGAGTGAGACAGAGAGCCAGGGAATGGTTTTGAGCAAATGAGTGAATGAGTTAACTGATCTTCTTAAAGCATTGTTGGGACTTCCCTGGTGGTCCGGTGGAAAGACTCCGCACTTTCACTGCAGGGGGTGTGCGGGCTTGATCCCTGATGGGGGAAGTTCCCGCATGCTACACAGCTTAAAAAAAAAAAAAGGAATTGGACTGATGTGTTGAGAACAGATGGGTGGGGATAAGGATGGGCCAAGGCTGGAAGCAGAGATCATTTTAAAGGTTATGGCATAATTCAGGTGAGAAATAATAGTGTCTCAGATTAGGGTGGTAGCAGTGAAGGACAGATTCTGAATATATTTTATAGATAGAACCAACAGAATTTCCCGATGACTTGAATATGAGGTAGAAGGGAAAGACAGGAGTCAAGGATAATTCCAAGGCTTCAGCCTGAAGAACTGGAAGAACAGGGTTGGCATTAGCTGAGGTAGACAAGCCTGCAGGTGGTGATGCAGGATAAGGTATGTAGATGAGAAATTCTATTTTGGACAATATAAATTTTTATTTTTTAAAATAAATTTATTTATTTATTTTTGGCTGCATTTGGAGCATGGCCTCTAGGCACGTGGGCTTCAGTAGTTGTGGCACGTGGGCTCAGTAGTTGTGGCTCGCGGGCTCCAGAGCGCAGGCTCAGTAGTTGTGGTGCACGGGCTGAGTTGCTCCGCGGCATGTGGGATCCTACCGGACTAGGGCTCGAACCCGTGTGCCCTGCATTGGCAGGCAGATTCGGAACCACTGCGCCACCAGGGAAGTCCCCCCAATTAAAATTTTTTTTTTTTTGCGATACGCAGGCCTCTCACTGTTGTGACCCCTCCCGCTGCGGAGCACAGGCTCAGCGGCCATGGCTCACGGGCACAGGCGCTCCGCGGCATGTGGGATCTTCCTGGACCGGGGCACGAACCCGTGTCCCCTGCATCGGCAGGCGGACTCTCAACCACTGCGCCACCAGGAAAGCCCTCAATTTAAATTTTAACAGATGAATAATCCAAGTGAAAAATGGGCAAAAATATTTCTAAAAGAAGTTTAAATAGCCATGAAGCATACGAAAAATTGTGAATTATGTTAAAAGTACAGTATATTAAGTAAAAACAATTATGCATTTCTCCCTAATGGATTAGGAAAAACAAAAATGATACTGGTGAAACATCATTTTGTGTGGTGGGGAAAACTTAGTGTAGTGTTAGAGAGCTCTGCAATGAGTGCTGTATTATTTGAGAATATTGACGTGTCATATTACAAAATAAAGACAAACAGAACTGATAAGAGTCTTAAGCACAGTATAGGGGAGGAAAAGTTTTCCCTGAAACTCTTATGGTCTCTGGCTGTGTCTTAAAATTAAACTGACAAAGACAGATTAACAGGAGAAAAGCATACAAATTTATAAATCAACGTTTCATGTGAGGGGACTCCCTGGCGGTCCAGTAGTTAGAGCTCTGCACTTCTGCTGCAGGGAACACGGGTTGGATCCGTGGATGGGGGATCCCTGCGTGCCTCACAAGGAGACCAAAAAAAAACAAAAAAAGTTTCATGTGACACGGGAGTCTTCAAAAGGAAATGAAGACCCAAAGAAACAGTTAGACCTGAGTATTTTTATGCTAAGTTTGAGGGCAGTCCTGTAGAAATAAGATAATTTAAGGAGTATGAGGTCAGCGTAGGAAACTGAGGGAATTTAACAAGGCCTGTTAGGATTCTTCTGGGTGTTCCTTTGTCCTCAGAGATAAGGATGCCCCTCTCCTCTGGGTCTAGAGAGGGCATTTCTAACATGAGGGTCTTATGACCTATTTCAGGGAAGAAGGGTGGGGAAAGGTCAGAGTGACCTTCCTGCTTCTGCCCTTTGCTCTTTTTTTTTTTTTGGCCGTGGCACACAGCTAGTGGAATCTTAGTTCCCCAGCCAGGGATTCAACCCAGGCCCCCGGCAGTGAGAGTGTGGCGTCCTAACCACTGGACCGCCAGGAAATTCCCTGCTCTTTTCTCAAATTTCTTTAACTTACAACATTCAATGTGGCCAAGGTGACATATTTTGGGATAATGTGTCATGAAACTCATCACCAGATAGCAACTTATAAATAGTATATAACTTAAGTATATGTATATGATTTATAGAAACTGATGAGATGTGGACCACACTCATTGGAAGTGTTAATATACCTAATGAATAAGTAAGAGGCTCCTGAGACACAGAATTCATTAGATACACTAAATATGAGTAAGTTAGTAACCTATAAGACATATGAAAGATGATGGAAAAATGGAATATATGATGGAACAAACAAAAGTGGTCCTTATAGGGAATTCCCTGGTGGTCTAGTGGTTAGGACTCCACGCTTCCACTGCAGGGGGCATGGGTTTGATCCCTGGTCAGGGAACTAAGATCCCATGCCTCACGGTGTGGCCAAAAAGAAAAAAAATGAAAAATAAAAACCAAAAGTGGTACTTATAGTTGAAGGGGATGGAAAGACCAAGTATGAATAGAAGTCATGGCAACTCTAGGCTGACAGCAATGTCATCCCCCAATTGGTAACCCATTGATGACACTCATTATGTTTCCATCCTGTTCCCACTTGTGCTCTGCCCTAGCAGGCTAGGTGGCAATCATAGGTGTGGGCAGATGTACTTGCTCCTGTATCTCTCTGACAGAGCAGGTATATGACGTTCCAGGCATCTGCTGTGCCCCCTTGTTCAAAACTCAACTCTGGTCCTCATGAATATACACCAGTGGAAAATGCTGATGTGGCCGAGAGGGGCAGTGAGAGACAAGACACGAACGTTGAATAACCCAGGCATCAGGTAGCATGGTCCTTCCACTCTACTTTACACCTCATTTTAGGTATGTTAACCCACTCCATCTCTTTTCCCTTGACTCTCACTGTGTTTCACATTGATTTGAGAAATGCCGTTTGAGCATCTTCATTTGGCTTGTGAGCCTTTCATTTCTACAGCCTCTTGGATGGCATGACTGGTAGTGTATTTGGAGGCTACCATTGCATCTAGTTAATACCCCCCACCACAGGATGTAAGTTGTACAACCTTTTAGAAGAACATCTTTTAATTTTTTAATTAATTAATTAATTAATTATCGATTATTTTTTTGACCAAGCCACGTGGCTTGCGGTATCTTAGTTCCCCGACCAGGGATTGAACCTTAGCCCTCAGCAGTGAAAGCACAGAGTCCTAACCAGTGGACTGCCAAGGAATTCCCTCGAAGAACCTTTTAGATTATATGTCAAAATATTAGCCTTATACAGGATTTATAAAACAACTTCAAGTATTCCCATGAAAATCCTACTTCTAGGCATTTACACTAAAGTCAAACATATGAAATGATGTGTAAAAGGTGGTTTACTCCAGCATTGTTCATAATTGTGAAAATTGCTTAAAAAAAAAAACCCCAAAATCTAAACGTCAGCTGATAATTACTACCTTATTTAGGGCTGCTGGTCCTGGAAAAAGAAAAAACTTCAAACTAAAGGAATCGCAATGAATGGAGAGAACAATGCTAAGGACAGAGCTGACTGTAGCTCTGTCGGAAAGAACTTGAGTGGTGTGGATACCGACTGTGCTGCAGAGAGGTCTTGCTGCTGATAACAAATGGTGGTAGCTGATAAAACACAAAAAGTTGTCTTTAATAATTGACACACATACACACACAAAACCCCTTGAAACTGGTGATAAAATTTGGTAAATTCTGATAGAGTTTCACAACTGTTTGACTTTGGGTTACGTTGTAGTAACATGATATCTTTCTGTGGTATTACTTGTCAACTTTTCCCAGACGGGCAAATAGATAAAGTGATTTTAGACGATTTGATGGGTAGCACCTAAGACAGTAAAATTCATGAAAATCAACAGAGATTTTATTTGTTTGTTTACATCCAGAACCAAAGCACTTAATTACTTACCACTTGGACCATATGGTCTGACGTGTGTATTTGTGGAAAGCAAGTCTGTCTGGTGTAACCAAGAACCCCTATTACTCTCTGAAGGTGGATTTAAGAATGTGGCTTTGGAGGCTAAAACTAGTAGGCTGAATAGCTACCCCCCCATAGATGTCCATATCCTAAACCCCCAAACCTGTAAATAAGTTACCTTATATGCCAAAGGGACCTTATCAATTCAATTAAGTTAAGGATCTTGAGATGGGAAGATTATCCTCTATTGAGGTGATGTAATCACAAAAGTAATTACAAGTGATAAAGGAGATCAGAGTCAGAGCTATGTGAGGATGTTACTCTGCTGGCTTTGAAAATGGAAAAAGAGGTCACTAGCCAAGGAATGTAGACAGACACTAGACGCTAGAAAAGGCAAGGAAACAGATTCTCCCCTAGAACCTCCAGAAAGAACACAGCTCTAAGCTATACCTTGATTTTAACCCGTTAAAACCTGTTTCAGACTTCTAACCTCCAGAACTGTAAGATAATAATTTGTGTTGCTTTAAGACGCTAAATTTGTGGGTTTTTTTTTTTTTTTTCTTTTTTTGCGGTACGCGGGCCTCTCACTGTTGTGGCCTCTCCCGTTGCGGAGCACAGGCTCCGGACGCACAGGCTCAGCGGCCATGGCTCACGGGCCCAGCCGCTCCGCGGCATGTGGGATCTTCCCGGACCGGGGCACGCACCCGTGTCCCCTGCATCGGTAGGGGGACTCTCAACCACTGCGCCACCAGGGAAGCCCTTGTGGTAATTTTTTATAGCAGCAATAAGAAACTAATACCCTGAGTCAAAAGAAAACAATTTAGAATTGTGCTTCTCAACCTGTCTATGGTGAGGGTTTAGCTCGTTGTTTTAATCTCCAATCATGGACCAAAATACTTACAAGATAAAATTGAAAGATTACTAGAAATTAAAATTTAAAAACATACAAAATCAAGCCCCACTGAAAAATAATGGATTCATCTGGCATAACATTGCTTTGTCAAATTGCTCTAAACATTCCTTAATATTTACTCTTGTTTTCTGCACTGGTGTCCTCAAGTAACAATTTGCAGATAGGCGTAGGTTTACAGCCCACACTTGGAGTAGATTTTGGATCAGGAGGCTTTAATATTGAGTAGTGTACGTTTGAGGTGACACTGCCTAGAGATCGCAGCAGAACATCTAGACCTCAATTTGTGATCGTCACACAGGAGGTGCAAAACCCTGCACTAGGGGTTTCTGATTACCTGATTCTGACCATTACTGAAAATGTTTCTTTTTCTTTTATTTATTTATTAATTATTTGACCACGCCAGGTGGCATGCAAGATGTCAGTTCCCTGACCAGGGATCGAACCAATGCCCCCTGCATTGGGAGTGCAGAGTCTTAACCACTGGACTGCCAGGGAAGTCCTTCCTTTTTCTTTTTTAAAGAAAAAAATGTATTTGCTATAGTCCAAAATAATGTGAACAACAGAAACGTCCATTTCTAAGAAAAGGTACAAATGGCTTAAAAAAATATCAACCTTAGTAATTAAAGAAGTCCAGGGATTTCCCTGGTGGTCCGGTGGTAAGGGCTCCACGCTTCCACTGCAGGGGGCAAGTGTTCGATCCCTGGTCAGTGAACTAAGATGCCACATGCCATGCAGCACAGCCAAAAAAAAAAAAAAGAATAAAGAAAAAAAAAGTCCAAATGAAGTTATAAAGGATATATCAGTTACATCTCATAAGTTAAAGAAGGAAAGAGAATATCCAAGCCCAGCCAGAGTTATTAAAACTAAACTCTCGGGCTTCCCTGGTGGCGCAGTGGTTGGGAGTCCGCCTGCCGATCCAGGGGACACAGGTTCGTGCCCCGGTCCGGGAAGATCCCACATGCCGCGGAGCGGCTGGGCCCGTGAGCCATGGCCGCTGAGCCTGTGCGTCCGGAGCCTGTGCTCCGCAACGGACGAGGCCGTGACAGTGAGAGGCCCACGTACCGCAAAAAAAAAAAAAGAAAGAAAAAAAAGAAAACTAAACTCTCGTTCACTAGTTCTGGGAGTATAAATTGATAAATTATCTAAAACAGTTTATCCCAAAGAATTAAGGCCTTTAACAGTTTTTATGTACATTGAATTGATAATTAGACATAACTTAGTAAGAACATAATATGAAATGCAGATAGAATTTAATTTGTCATGTCATGAAATGCAGTTAAAGGCATAATTAGTTAGTGTCTAAAGATTAAAAGAAACATTCCTAAATGAGTGAAAAATGGTATATTAATACAAAGTGATATTATTGCATACTCATTAGGGTGATTCTCAGGGATTTTATTCATTTTTGTTTTCTTTTGGTAATGAGAGAAAATTCTCAAGCTGTTAAATGCCAAGAATGAGGTGTTAACAGGATGTAAGATATGCTACAGGGACTCCCCTAGCAGTCCAGTGGTTGGGACTCTGAGCTTCCACTGCAGGAGTCACAGTTTCCGTCCCTGGTCTGGGAACTAGGACCCCACAGTCTGCGCGGCCAAAACAAACAAACACACAAAGCACGCTACAAATATTAACCCTGTGGACCTTTTGAATTTTCCTCCTGATGTCCCCTAACTACTCCTACTCAGACTATAGTTCTTGCTAATTGCCCACCCACCAAAAATAATTATAAATAAATAAATAATATACTTAATAGTAAAATACATCTAAGGAAGTGAAAAATCTCTAATTTTTTTCTTGATGTCTACCTCAATTTTAAAAATTTTCTTTCCACGGCTTCCCTGGTGGCACAGTGGTTAAGAGTCTGCCGGGGGATGCAGGTTCGAGCCCTGGTCCGGGAAGATCCCACATGCCGCGGAGCGGCTGGGCCCGTGAGCCATGGCCGCTGAGCCTGCGCGTCCGGAGCCTGTGCTCCGCAACGGGAGAGGCCACAACAGTGAGAGGCCCGCGTACCGCAAAAAAAAAAAACAAACAACTTTTCTTTCTGAAAATTTATTTTTAGTGTGCTGGCTTTGCAGGTGCCTTCAGCAAATTTATACTCTTATTTATTTGGGTAAAATCCCTCATTGCTGCGCCATTCCTCTCTTCTCTAAAGACTACTAAGAGAGTTGTGCGTGGTCACCAGGGTGTGGGTTATAATTAGTATGAGAAATCTCAATGAAGTTTCCTTAATTCTTGAAGAGTCTTCTCAGCTTTTCTATGTCCACACTAACGCTATGGCTTGCTATCATGTTTAGAGAGGATGGAGGATGTGTCCACAATTCAGCTGAGTTAGAAAAGGTTAAAAGACAAAAAACAAGACAAAACAAAAAAACCCCAGGTCTTTTTATTACAAGAAAAGGAGTTCATATATGTACAAATATCAGTAGGAGGGTGTGAGTGAGGTAGAGCATCACGGTTGGAGAAACTTCATTATTTCTTTGAAGTTCTCCTTAGTTCTTAAAATGTTTCCCCAGTTCTTTACCTATGGGACTTTGTTTTGCCACTTCTATGTCCCTAATACTTACAACAGTTTTTTTAGACACTCAGTAGATATTTGTTCACTGACTGCCGGCAGCATCCAATTCACTTTGTGCTTTGGTGGTCAAGACTATGTTGTTTAAGTAACTTTTTGCTGATAATAAAATTCAAAAAACATTTGTTATAAAAATTTGAAAAGTACAGAAATTTACCAAAAAAATTACTAAGAAATAGCAATTGTTAATGTATTGATATCCATCTTTCCAAATATTTTTCTGTACACACTTTTATAAAATTGGATTATTTTCTATATATTTCTTTCTTTTTTTTTTTTTTTTGCTTCCATTACTAAGGATAAGTTTTTCTTTTTTTATTTCTTTTTTGGCCACGCCACATGGCTTGTGGGATCTTAGTTCCCCAACCAGGGATTGAACTCGGGCCCTCACTAGTAAGAGTGTGGAGTCCTAACCACTGGACCGTCAGGGAATTCCTAAGGATGAGTTTTTCATGGATTAGTTTTCACGCTATTATGTATTCTTTTACAACATTATGTATGGCTGAGTAATAATAAAACTTATGAATGTTCCACAACGCGTTTACTGTTGTACAGTTAGGTTGTTTGTAAGTTTTCTCTATAGTAAATAATACTAAAATGAACACATTTGTAATTTTTTGTCCACTCTCATTACTTAATTCACTCAACAAATATTTATCGAGTACCCATCATCTGTCCCTGCCCTTTTGTAGTTTATATTCTAGTGGTTAAGAATAATATTCTAGGGCAATTCCCTGGCGGTCCAGCGGTTAGGATGCGGTGTGTTCAGTGCTGTGGGCCCAGGTTTGATCCCTGATCGAGGAGCTAAAATGCTGCATGGCACAGCCAAAAAAAAAAAGAAGAATATTCTAAAAGTGGAATTTCTGAGCAAAGTACATGAGCATTTTTTAAAATTTATTTTTAAAAATTTTGGTAAAATGCACATAATATAAAATTTATTGTTTAATCATTCTTAAGTGTATGGTCCAGTGGCAGTAGGTACATTCACATTGTGCTACCATAACCACCAGCCATTTCCAGAACTGTTTTCATCTTGCAAAACAAAAACTCTATATCATTAAACCGTAACTCTCCATTCCCCATTCTCTCCTCCCCCAATCCCTGTAACCACCATTCTGCTTTTGTCACTATGAATTTGACTACTCTAGGTACCTCATATGAGAAGGACACAATAGTTTTAAAACTTTTAATATATTTGCAAACTTTTATTCTAGGTATGTTATATTAATGTATATATATACATTTATATATTATATATAATGTATATATTAATGTATCAGAGCTGAATGTAATATTTGTTTCCTTGCTTCCTCATTTTTTTTCACTTTTCTAATTGGATAGACAATGTATTGCTTTAATTTGCTTCTTTTTTTTGAATTTTATTTAATTAATTTTTTATACAGCAGGTTCTTATTAGTTGTCTATTTTATACATATTAGTGTATATACGTCAATCCCAATTTTAATTTGCTTCTTTTGTTTATAAAGTCTCTTTTTTTTTTTTTTTTTAGATTGAAGTATAGTTGCATTAGTTTCTGGTGTACAGCAAATGATTCAGTTGTATATATATATATACATTTGTATATTCTTTTTAATATTCTTTTCCATTATAGGTTATTACAAGATATTGACTATAGTTCCCTGTGCTATACAGTAGGACTTTGTTGTTTATCTGTTTTATATATAGTAGTTTGTATCTGCTAATCCCGAACTCCCCTTCCCCTCTTTGGTAACTATAAGTTTCTTTTCTATTTTCTATGTCTGAGTCTGTTTTGTTTTTGTTTGTTTGTTTGTTTGTTTTGTTTTTGGCCACACTGCATGGCTGGTGTTGCCCAGCCCAGTATTGAACCCGTGCTCCTGCATTGGACGGGTAGAGTCCTAACCACTGGACTGAGAGGGAATCCCATGTTTCCGTTTTGTAAATAAGTTCATTTGTACCATATTTTAGATTCCACATGTAAGTGATATCGTATGATATTTGTCTTTGTGTGGTTTACTTCACTTAGTATGATAATCTCTAGGTCCATCCATATTGCTTAATTTGCTTCTTTTTACGATTGAAGTTGAATATTTTCTATGCTTATGATCACAGTAATTCTGTTGAACTGATATATTTCTCATTTTATTGATTAGAAAACCAAAGGCCAGAGAAACAATTTTTCTAGGACCTCACTGCCAGTAAGTGATAGAGCTGAGATTTTAATCCAAGTCCATGACTTCAGAACTGGTTCTATAATATTTAGCCATACTGTCTTGCTTTTGATTTTCTAATTAGGGCTGAAAGTCCAGAATTACAATGTTTTTTGTTTGTTTGTTTTGTGTGTGTTTTATTTTTTATTTAAAATTTTTTTTATTTTATACAATTTTGAAAGGTTACTTTCCATTTACAGTTATTACAAAATATTGGCTATATTCCCCGTGTTGTACAATACATCCTTGAGCCTGTCTTATACCCAGTAGTTTATACCTCCCACTCTCCCACCCCTATAATGACCCTCCCCACTCCCCTAGAATTATAGTGTTTTTGTTTGTAGAACCCTTAAAGAAGGTCAAATTTAATGCTGTAATTTTATAGGGAAAGAAAGTGAGACCCTTCATGATATCTCAGGCCATTCATCTTCTATTTAATAAATGGCCATGCTTGTATTCAAGGAATGATTTAAATGAACTCAGACTCTTGCATCTTCCCATACAGAGGAGAGTGCTAACTTCATTAACTTGAGATGTCTGTGGTTTTTTTTTTTCCTTTCTTTCTTTCTTTTTTTTTTTGGCCGTGCCACATGGCATGCGGGATCTTAGTTCCCCAATCACGGATCGAACCCACACCCCCCTGCAGTGGAAGCCTGGAGTCTTAACCACTGGACTGCCAGGGAAGTCCCTGTTTTTCTTTAATTAACAATAGTCTTTTGGGTTTCCCTGGTGGCGCAGTGCTTAAGAATCCGCCTGCCAATGCAGGGGACACGGGTTTGAGCCCTGGTCCAGGAAGACCCCACGTGCTGCAGAGCAGCTAAGCCCGTGAGCCACAACTACTGAGCCTGCGCTCCAGAGCCCGCGTGCTACAACTACTGAGCCTGTGTGCCACAACTACTGAAGCCCATGTGCCTAGAGCCCACAGTCCGCAGCAAGAGAAGCCACCGCAATAAGCCTGCGCACTGCAACTGAGTAGCCCCCCCCCCCAAAAAAAAAAGAGTAGCCCTCGCTCACCGCAACTAGAGAAAAGCCCGCTCACAGCAACGAAGACCCAATGCAGCCAAAAAAAAAAAAAAAATAGGTGGGAGAGAAACTGACCAAGATTCAGAGAGCCTGATGTAAAGGGTTTGAGTTTATGAATGGTTATAATTTCAGGGCAATGATTTGTGACCCCAAATCATTCATGACTCTAGAAACCGTCCCCCTTCCCACCACTCTCAATTTAAAAGGTTCAAATGATAAATTTTCATAAAACAGTTGCTTACTGTTTATAAAAATGAAAGGCAATCAAATATATATCTATATATACTCTTTCCATCTACAAATACTGCAGTAATAAAATTTATCAAGATAAAAATATAGGTGGTATAAAATAATGTAAAATGATAAACTGTTCTCAAAAAGCTTGAAAATTATTTGGGTGACAAACAAGCTAATTCTTCTATAGCATTTGAAAAATCTCGTAATGGTTTGGCCAAAACAAAACATAGAACCAAACAGAAATTGATGTATGCTGCCTTGTTTAGACTGCTCAATAACCTACTTGCCTTTACATGTGTAGTTCCTTTAGCCCTGAATGTCTTACTGAAAAATGTCTGCTAAGCTTTGAAGTTTTCTCCACTGTGAACACTTTGTGTGTGCTTACCTTTTGGCAGGCTCTGTGCCGAGCACTTTTAACACATCATCTTATCAGATTTCTATGGCAAATTAGAAGGCAGGTTTTTCTTTTCAGTTGAGGAAACAAAATTTAGGAAGGTTAAGTGACATGTCCAATGTCACAGAGCTAATAAGTACGGGAACAGAAATTACCCAGTCAGTCTGATTTCTGACTTTTAATCAGGAAGGTCAAAATTAGTGGAACAAAATTCAGTCCTAGAGCTGAAAACAGATGGGGAGTGTAGATCAACCTCCCCAGGAGGGGTTTTCCCTCCCCGGTTTGGTTTTCCGCCTGGCTGTGGATATAGTTCAGTAGAACTCTACCTGTGTATTTGTCTAATTAGACTATGAATGACAAGACTTTCAATTACTAATAATATGTTCCTAGCACCCATCTCAGCGCATTGCACATAATAGATGCTTAATGAGTGTTTGTTAAAAAAATAAATGTGTGTCTCCTTTCCACTCAGTCTACTGCTGACAAATCTCAGATTGTTGTAGAGTTAGGTCCACGAGTGGGTAATCTTTCTTTTGTGAATTTTTTTCTGGGAGAGCAGAACTGGGGAAGAGGAAAAAAAAAAAAAATCTGTGCTTTTGTATCCAATTGCCTTTGAGGAGCTGGGAAGAGAGCAATTCACACCTGATTATCTTACCTCAGATAAATTAGCAGCACCTGAATTGCTGGGCAGTCAGGCGCTAGAGCTCTCTGCAGCCCCACTAGCCAGCTTCACCTCAGCTCAGGGGCCATGCTTCCTTCGCTGCCAGGCTTGGCTCTAGGCCTCCTGTTAATCCTGGCCTTGGGCCAGACATTCCAATTCCAAGAACGTGTCTTTCTCCAGTCTCTGGGCTTAGACAAAGAGCCTTCACCCAAGAAGTTCCAACCTGTGCCTTCCATCCTGAAGAGAATTTTCCAGGATCAAGAGGCAGCAGCAACCACTGGCGTCTCTCAAAACTTGTGCTACGTGAAGGAGCTGGGTGTCAGTGGGAACATACTCCGACTTCTCCCAGATCAAGGTGAGGACACTGGAGTCTTTCCTAGAGATGAATCTGGTGTGAAGAAAGGAATAAAGGGGAAGTAACAATTACCGAGGGGTTCATGGGCGGCCACGTACTGGTAATTTACACATTTTATCTTATTTAATCCCAACCACTGTCCCGAGAGGAAGGCAGGTATTCTTATCAAGTTTTTAACAATAAGGAAATTGAGGCTCAGACAGTAGATAACCTGTAACCTATTCGAGATCATACAGCTAGTGTGTGAACAAAGCCAGGATTCAAAATGGTTTTTTCTGAATCAACAGCTTTGAGCTACAATTTAGGTGGAGGTGTGAGGGTGGAATTAGGGCTCAGTCTCCCACTTCTGAGCCCCAAATTTACTCATCCTGGTCCTCTGGGCTCAGTTTGCCCAGGACTTTTGCTTCCTGCTCCGTACCTTCCCATTACTTTTGATGGGTAGAAAAGGCTATTCTTGATTTGTAAATACAAGGCGATAATATATGCCATCGTCATACCCTTCAGTTAATTCAGTAATTTGCCAAACTGACCACCCACCAAAAATTACGCAGATCAACTGTTACAAGTTGATTCTCCAGCCTAGTTCCTGCCCCTCACACCCCGACCCGATTCTTTTCTTTTTCATGTCTTTAAAAAAATTATTTATTTATTTATTTATTTACTTTTGGCTGCATTGGGTCTTCGTTGCTGCGCGCGGGCTTTCTCTAGTTGTGGCGAGCGGGGGCTACCCTTCATTGTAGCGCACAGGCTTCTCATTGCGGTGGCTTCTCTTGTTGCAGAGCAGGGGCTCTAGGCGCATGGGCTTCAGAAGTTGTGGCACGTGGGCTCAGTAGTTGCGGCTCGCGGGCTCTAGGGCACAGGCTCAGTAGTTGTGGCGCACGGGCTTAGTTGCTCGGTGTCATGTGGGGTCTTTCTGGACCAGGGCTCGAACCCGTGTCCCCTGCATTGGCAGGCGGATTTTCAACCACTGTGCCACCAGGGAAGTCTCCCCCACCCGATTCTTATTCAAAGTCAGAGATGGGTGTTGTAATCTGCATTTCTATATAGCCTCCCAGGTGGTTGAGGTGGGAGGAATTGAGAGCCCTGGCTGGTTAGTTTTACAGCAACCGGAAATAAGATTTGAGTCCAAGAAGCATTTATTGGATGCCTACTAAGTGCCGGCAACTGTGTAAGACCATGAGAGTACAGAGATGAATGATAAAGTCAGCTTTTTAAGAGTTTATAGAAGACACATCAACAAACAGATGACTTCCATACATTGTGCTAAGTGTCACATTAGATGCCTTGGGGGTGGGGCTTCAGGGACAATTCCTGGAGGAAGGTTAAGAGGTGAGGGGAGCTGGTGTGAAGGGTTTTCCAAGGAGAGAGTAGGAAATAGCTGAGGCTACTTCCTTCCCTTCACCATGGAAAAAAAACTTTTAATTTTTGTGAGGATCAAAATTCTATCTAATGGTACAGGAAAAGGACACGATCTCATTATCACTCTTCCCTAATGCTCCCCCTAGAGAAAACCACCATTAATAGTTGATGTATATTCTTCCAGACTTTTCTTCTTTGCATATATATAATATAGACTTGTAATTTTTTTATAAATGGGATCATACTATACATTCCTCCAGTATTATGAACATTTTGTTCAAGTCAGAACATATAGTCAACTTATCCCTGTTTTAATGGTTATATGATATTCCATTGTATAGACATGCTACAATTTATGTAACTGATGTCCTGTTGATGAACATAAACATATTATAATAGTGCAGCTTTATATCCATTTGCGTGTGTGTGCGTGCGCGCACTTTTTCTATTATTTCCCTGGATAAGTTCTTAGAAGGGGATTGTTGTATCAAAGGTAGGCACATTTATACTGTTTTGTTTTGTTTTTACATTTATACTTTTGATGTACAGCAAATATCCTTTAGAATTTATACTCCATGTTGAGTGTATGAGAATTCTCACTTACTTTGACGGTAGTCTCTTTAAAATAGAAACTTATTGAAGTAAAATGTACATTCAGAAAAGTGCATAAATTGTACAGAACAGCTCAGTGAAGTTTTGCAGAGTAACTAGCACCCAGATCAAGAAACAGTACGTGACCAGCACCCCAGAGGATCCTTCATGCCCCCTTCTGTTAATCACTACTTCTCTACAAGGGTAACTGCTATCCTGACATCGAACATTACGTATTAGTTTTGCCTGTTTTTGAACTTCATGTAAGTGGAACTGTGGAATGTATCCATTTTCATGTCTGGCATCTTTCATTCAACATTACACTTGTGAGATTTATCCATGTTGTGTGTATTTGTAGTTCATTTTCATTGCTGTCTAGGATTTCATTCTGTTAGTATATGACAGTGTACTTATCCGTGCTGCACTGGGTGGCCATTAGGTAACAACACCCTTTTAGCTTTTAATTTTTGTTAATCTGGTAGCAAAACATGACCTCGTTGTTTTAATATGTTTCTTTAATAAGGTGGAACGATGCCCTTTCAAAGGGATAATGAATCATTTATTTATTTGCTTATTTATTTAAGACTTAGAATATAGTCTTTTATTTTCTTCCAGCTTTATTGAGATATAATTGACATACAGCACTGTATAAGTCTAAGGTGTACAGCACAATGATTTGATTTACGTATACCACAAAACAATTATCTCAATAAGTATAGTGAGGGAAGTCCCTGGCGGCCCAGTGGTTAGGACTTGGCGCTTTCACTGCCATGGCTTAAGTTTGATCCCTGATTGGGGAACTAAAATCCCAGAAGCCGCGCTGTGCAGCCAAAACAACAATAAATCCAATAAGTATAGCGAACATCCACTGTCTCAGATAGATACAAAGTCACAGAAACAGAAACAAATTTTTTTCCTTGTGCTAGAAACTTAGAATTTACTTACTCTTTTATACACGACATACAGCAGTATTGACTATATTTATCATGTTTATTATCTTAAAATGTGAATCATTTATTTTTCAAATAATTGTATTATTATTTGAAAATTTATACATTAAATTTTCAAATTTAAACATTAAATTTATACATTAAATAATGTATACATTATTTACACATTATGACCCTTTTCCTGTTGAGGATTCTTTTCCGTAATGATTTGTGAGGCCTCTTAATCATTTGTACAACTCTTTATATACAAATTACAAGTATTCTTGGTTGTTCTTTCAGCTTTTAATTTTGTACATGATGTCTTTTGAATATAGAAGCTTTTTAATTTTCATGTTTTCAAATCTGTTCATCTTTTCCTCTCTGTCTTTTGGGGTTTTTTTCACGCCTAAGGAATGTGATTTAGTGATATGAGTAAAAAGTGAGACTAATACGTTAGAATTAAAGCTGTGAACAGGAGAGATCAACTGTTCACAGAGGTTGAGAAGGATAAGCCCTGTGAAAACATCCCTGCATTTGCTAGTTAGTCAACACTTAAAGATGTTTATTTCAGTGGACCAGTAAGGGTAAGAGAGTTGGACAATAACAAGAATATATGGTAAGCAGTAGAGACAGCAAACATAGACTAATCTTTTTAAGAAGATGGTCAATAAAAAGAAACGGAGAGATGATATAGTAGACTTGAACAGGAACCTGGGTAATTTTAAATGCTTTTTAATTTTGTTGTTTTTTAATGAGCTTGAAGAGGCATTGTGGTGGAATGGTTAGAATACCTGGGTTTCCACTGTAATTTCTCCACAAGCTGAATGAGCTTAGAAGATCTCTTAGGGTAGAGCCACCCTACCAAACAAGATGGTGGCATCAGGTCAAAGAAGTTATTTGTGGAGAGAAATTGAAGAGGCAAAACAAACAAACAAAAAAAGGGTAAATGTATCCTCTATTGGGCCTTTTCCTAGAGGAGTAGGTGATATATGAAAATCTAAGCAGAGAAGTTAGCTTTGCAAACAGGCGGAGTTCAGCACAATTTCAAAAGATACAGAGAAGGGGGTCCATGTGGAGAAACTGAAGAATCACATTGCATCTCAATTTCCAGTGAAGTGGGAGAAGTATTCAAAAGTATAAGACTAGAGGGCTTCCCTGGTGGCACAGTGGTTGAGAGTCCGCCTGCCGATGCAGGGCACACGGGTTCGTGCCCCCGTCCGGGAAGATCCCACATGCCGCGGAGAGGCTGAGCCCGTGAGCCATGGCTGCTGGGCCTGCGCCTCCGGAGCCTGTGCTCTGCAACGGGAGGGGCCACAACAGTGAGAGGCCCGCGTACCGCAAAAAAAAAAAAAAAAAAGTAAAAGACTAGAAATTATTGACATTGAAAACTGTGGGCTTTAGATAAGAATTACCTAAGGATACAACAAAAGGGAGCTCCAGAGGGCCAGCCTTGGCTGGATGACAGGCGTTTGTTTTGAAGTAAACCTAAGTGGTTACAACACCTGACAGCGTGGGGCGTTCTTAAACATTTTTGTGCCATAGGTCCCTTTGGCTGGCAGTTGAAGCCAATGAACCCCTTCTCAGAAAAAGGTTTATACGCCTAAGATAAAATATTTAGAATTTTAAAAGAAACCAATTAAATACTGAAATACATTTATAGAAATATTTAAAAAATGAATGTGTGTGTAGTAATGCATATGATATTTTATTCATGCAACAAATAACAAGATCTAAAGAAGGGACTATACCATCAATTCAAAGTTGTTCGAGCATAAATGTTATTTTAAGCTATTTGCAACAACTTAATATATGAACATACCTATGATTTTTATTGGTAACAGTGTCATAGATGCTTACAATATTATTGGGATTTGTCGCCTATATTCATAATTTAAAGAAATGCTAAATGTCACTTAGAGTTTAGTGAAGATAAAGATGTGATTCTTTTTCCCATCCAAGATTATAGACCTTCTCAATTCTATTCAGGATCCCTTGGGGACCTGCAATATGAAGATAAGTACCTCTGGCCATAAATGAGGAGTGAGAGAAACAAATCCTCCCAAATGGCTGAGTTTAAGTATAGCTGAGAATTTCCCGCCCTTGTTTTGTATATGTGGATATACATATAACATTTGACATTTACATCACACAGGTGGAGGTGACTCACATCTCTCTGTCCCCGTCTAGGTTTCTTTCTTTACTCCGAGAGCCTTTCCCAAGCCTCCTCCCGCCTACAGAAGCTCCTCTCCTTTAACCTGTCTGCGATTAAAGATGGGGAACAGTTAACAATGGCCCAGCTGGGCCTGGACTTGGGGCCCAACACTTACTATAACCTGGGACCAGAACTGGAATTGGCTCTGTCCCTGGTTCAGGGGCCACACGGGCGGGGCTGGGCCACCCCAAAGACAGGTAAAATGTTTGCACTGCAGTCAGTACCATGGCCTCAAGGTGTCCTTCACTTCAATCTGTTGGATGTGGCTAAGAGGAATAGTTACCCCCGGAAGAACTTAGGTTTGTTCCTAGAGATACTGGTCAAAGGAGGCAGAGCCTCTGGGGTGAATTTTCAGCTTGAGGACACCTGCGCCAGACTGAGACGTTCTCTTCACGCTTCCCTGTTGGTGGTCACCCTCAACCCTGAGCAGTGCCACCCTCCTACCCGCAAAAGGAGAGCAGCCATCCCTGCCTCTAAGGCTTCTTGCAAGAACCTCTGCCATCGTCACCAGCTGTTCATCAACTTCCGGGACCTGGGCTGGCACAAGTGGATCATTGCCCCCAAGGGTTTCATGGCAAATTACTGCCACGGAGATTGTCCTTTCTCACTGACCACCTCCCTCAACAGCTCCAATTATGCTTTCATGCAAGCGCTGATGCACGCCATTGACCCAGCAGTTCCCCAGGCTGTCTGCATTCCCACCAAGCTGTCCCCCATCTCCATGCTCTATCAGGACAACGATGACAATGTCATTCTACGGCATTACGAAAACATGGTAGTTGATGAGTGCGGGTGTGGCTAGACTCTCAGCAATAGAACAGAAGGGGTGTTCTTGGGGTAAATGTTCTAATAAAACTATCTGGCTTATGACCTTTGGATCTGAATTGTCAGTATATTTATGTTTACAGTTTGTCTTCTTGGAAAATCCATCCTAATTAATGATGTCCCGAGTTACACTTACACACACACACACACACACACACACACACACACACACACACACAGCCTTAATGATCTTAGTTAATTTTCTGCATTACGCTCATGGGAGTATATTAGATTCTAGATAGAAGGAAACAGTCATTTATTGATCTTCTATTATAGGCAGGCATTATTCTATGTGCTCCTTATAAATATATTCCACTGGTCTTTGAGGTAAACATTATTATTTATGTTTCATAGATAAAGAAGGTGAGATTTAGAGCAGCTAAATACCCAATTTTTCTAAAGTCATCTACTTTGTGAATTCCCTGGTGGTCCAGTGGTTAGGACTCAGCACTTTCACCACCGAGGCCCGGGTTCAATCCATAGTTGGGGAACTAAGATCCCACAAGCAGTGCGGCACAACCCCAGAAAAATAAATAGAATAGAATAAAATTTAAAAAAATAAAATAAAATCAACTTTCTCTGCCAGACCTCATATGCTATGCTAACAGTGTTACTTAAAATATATATATATACATATATATATATATGTATGTATAGATATATAGGGACTTCCCTGGTGGTAAGACTCCGCACTCCCAATGCAGGGGGCCTGGGTTCGATCCGTGGTCAGGGAACTAGATCCAGCATGCCGCAACTAAAGATCCCGTGCACCCAAATAAATAAATAAATAAAATTAAAAAAAATATATATATAATAATGCAGAAAAATATATCAAAAGAGTACTTGAAATCTATATTGATATCTATATTTCCTTCTGGTCTTTTATGAATATTATATATCCTATAGCTAAGATCAGAGCATACGTATAATTTTGTATCTTCTTATATTTACTTATAGAAATTTTTTTCAAATCACCAACATCTACATAGTTAATTTAATGACTGTATTATATACAATTATTTAGATACATATTTTACATAAAAGAATGTTTATCATTGGACATTGTGTTATTTGCAATTTTCATGGTGGAATAGTGTTATGACTGTTCACAAATCATTCTCCACATTTTGTCCCCATCTCCATAGAAAAATTTCAGACGTGAAATTACAGGGTTAAAAGTATAAGTTGACTCTTCTATAATTAATAGAAGATATATATTAAATAAAATATATTGATCTTAAAACAAATATGCATATATTATGGGGTAAAATGCAAAATTCACATGGACTTCAAATGTAAAACTCTAGAGTTGGTAGGATACTTCGGGTTATATCAGGAAGTATGAAGTCACTTCTCTTGTTTGGAGAATTAAAGAGGAAAAGTCTGTGAATCACTGGTTTATTTAGTCGTTTCTTTTCTTTTTTTTTTTTTAAAGTTTTTACTTCCCTTCAATGATGATAATAGCTACTCGGCTTTTTAAAATTATTAATTAATTTATTTATTTTGGCTGCGTTGGGTTTTCGTTTCTGTGCGAGGGCTTTCTCTAGTTGGGGCAAGCGGGGGCCATTCTTCATCGCGGTGCGCGGGCCTCTCGCTATCTCGGCCTCTCTTGTTGCGGAGCACAGGCTCCAGACGCGCAGGCTCAGTAGTTGTGGCTCACGGGCCTAGTTGCTCCGTGGCATGTGGGATCTTCCCAGACCAGGGCTTGAACCCGTGTCCCCTGCATTAGAAGGCAGATTCTCAACCACTGTGCCACCAGGGAAGCCCTAGTCGTTTCTTTAATTCCAATTGTCACTACCTTAAATCAACCTCACCATTCTCATCTGTATTATTGCTATCATTTTTAACCTGATCTTTTGTTTTTATTTAAAAATTTTTAAATGTAGATTATTATAATTTAACTATATTATGTATATATGCAAAAACGCCTGCATAACCCTCCCAGACCCTTTTCCCATCCTCCTAATGAAACCACCATCCTGAGTTTGGTGTCCACCTTTCCCATTCATTTCTTTATAATTTTACTACATATATTTGGATCCATAGACATTATAAAGTGTTGTTTCACAAATATGTAAACTTTATAGAAACAATATTGCAGTGTATTTTTCTAACCCTTTTTTTTTTTTTTTTTTTTTTTTGCGGTATGTGGGCCTCTCACTGCTGTGGCCTCGCCCGTTGCGGAGCACAGGCTCCGGACTCGCAGGCTCAGCAGCCATGGCTCACGGGCCCAGCCGCTCCACGGCATGTGGGATCCTCCCAGACCAGGGCACGAGCCCATGTCCCCTGCATCGGCCGGCGGACTCTCAACCACTGTGCCACCAGAGAAGCCCTCTAACCCTTTATTTCTCTTAATTTATTATTTCAGAAATTCTTATAGGTTGATACAGGTATGAATATAACTGATTTTTTCCATAGCTGGATAGTAATCCATTACATGCATATTACACAACTGGTACCCATTATGCTGTTATTGGACACTAAGAACATTCACACAGACTGTTAACAATCATTTGTGTAGAGTGAATACAAAATCTCTTGGCAATCTATTTGTCTAGGACTTCGGTGTAGGGCAGCCGTGAATATACACAATTTGTAAGGACAATGGAGAAGAAACTACAGAGATTGTAACAACGAGATTGTAACAACTCTAAACGCACCTCTTGAACACACAAAAAAGTGATCTTTATTTATTTATTTAAAAAAAAACTTTATTGGAATATAATTGCTTTACAATGGTGTGTTAGTTTCTGCTTTATAACAAAGTGAATCAGTTATACATATACACATGTTCCCATTTCTCTTCCCTCCTGCGTCTCCCTCCCTCCCACCCTCCCTATCCCACCCCTCTAGCTGGTCACAAACCACCTAGCTGATCTCCCTGTGCTACGCGGCTGCTTCCTACTAGCTATCCACTTTACGTTTGGTAGTGTATATATGTCCATGCCACTCTCTCACCTTGTCACATCCTCCCCCTCCCCCTCCCCATATCCTCAAGTCCATGCTCTAGTAGGTCTGTGTCTTTATTCCCATCTTACCCCTAGGTTCTTCATGACCTTTTTTTTCCCCTTAGATTCCATATATATGTGTTAGCATACGGTATTTGTTTTTCTCTTTCTGACTTACTTCACTCTGTATGACAGACTCTAGGTCCATCCACCTCACCACAAATAACCAAAAATGGACAGAAGACATAAATAGACATTTCTCCAAAGAAGATTTACAGATTGCCAACAAACTCATGAAAGAATGCTCAACATCATTAATCATTAGAGAAATGCAAATCAAAACTACAATGAGATATCATATCACACCGGTCAGAATGGCCATCATCAAAAAATCTAGAAACAATAAGTGCTGGAGAGGGTGTGGAGAAAAGGGAATCCTCTGCACTGTTGGTGGGAA
Organism: Leucopleurus acutus; assembly: GCF_964270905.1. Taxonomy (NCBI): domain Eukaryota; kingdom Metazoa; phylum Chordata; class Mammalia; order Artiodactyla; family Delphinidae; genus Leucopleurus; species Leucopleurus acutus. Next base: position 7,930,972 of record NC_139152.1, read on the forward strand.
TGTAAATTGATACAGTCACTATGGAGAACACTATGGAGTTTCCTTAAAAAACTGCAAATAGAACTACCATACGACCCAGCAATCCCACTACTGGGCATATACCCTGAGAAAACCATAATTCAAAAAGAGTCATGTACCAAAATGTTCATTGCAGCTCTATTTACAATAGCCAGGACATGGAAGCAACCTAAGTGTCTATCAACAGATGAATGCATAAAGAAGATGTGGCACATATATACAATGGAATATTACTCAGCCATAAAAAGTGATCTTTAAAATGCACTCAGCATGCTTCCCTGGTGGCGCAGTGGTTCGGAGTCCACCTGCCGATGCAGGGGACATGGGTTCATGCCCCGGTCCGGGAAGATCCCACATGCCGCGGAGCGGCTGGGCCCGTGAGCTATGGCTACTGAGCCTGCGCGTCCGGAGCCTGTGCTCCACAACAGGAGAGGCCACAAGAGTGAGAGGCCCGTGTACCGCAAAAAAAAAAATAAATAAATAAAATAAATGCACTCAGGGACTTCCCTGGCACTCCAGTGGTTAAGACTCGGTGCTCCCCCTGCAGGGGGCATGGGTTCGATCCCATAAGGATCCCATAAGATCCTGCATAAGCGCAGCGCTGCCCCCCAAAAAAACGCACTCAGCTTGTCAAGCGTGTCATTGGAATGAGAAACACTGTTCTGACGGTATCAGTGAGAAGATGACTTTGGACAAACCATCATTCAGAAGGAGTTAGTAAAACAATCGAGACAAAGCCAACAGTAGGAACTAACATGTTTACAAAGCACTTTCAGATTATATTTGTTTAAGAGCTAAGAAATTGATGGAACAGAAGAAAGATCAATCAATGGTTGTTTTGCTTTGCCACTGCGGTCCCAGCCGTATCCTCTGTTTTGAGGGGCCAGGATTTTTTGATGCACCCTCAGACTTGAACAAGGACGTCTGATTAGCATAAGCAAAAGTCATAAAAATTTCACATGTGAACCAGTTATCAGTGTGTGAGTTTACGATAAGATGCCAAGGGAAGAGGGCCAGACAGTGTACTGGGTTTCCTTAAAAGTAAAAGGGCACAAGTAGTCATCCGAATGTGTATTAGGAAATCAGAGGAAGGGAGTTAGTTGAAGTCTAAATGGCAAGCAAGGTTCATGAACGTCCAGATCCAGACACTAGAGGAATTCTAGTCATCTCAGACCATGCCGCTCCTATGAATATTCTGCAGGAAGGAATCCAACAACATGCTTGGTTGAATTCTGGCTCTTTTATTTGTAATACTGCACATGCCAGGCCTATTTTCTTGAGTATGTAAGCCGATCATATTGATTGGGGTGATCCCATTACAAATCATCCTGTTGGGCAGATTATTTCTGAAGTAAATTATCTCTAGTTTTACTTTTATTATTTATTGAGTGTCTATTATATGCCAATTACTGTACTAGGTCTTGGGAAATAAAGATAGATGGTCACTTTCACCACAGTGCTTAAAATCTAGCTTATTTGGCTATAAATTATTCAAATATCTATAAGTGAAAAATTAGCATACACCCCAATATGTGAATATTTAATTATTCAAATCATAATAATTAATGGCTATGTTACTATATTGAATATTAAGTGAAAATTAGCATATGCTGCAATATATGAATACATGATTATTCAAATTATATTAATTACTATATTAGTATATGGTACTTTAAAAGTTTTAAACAGAAGTTCTAATGCTTCCTTCCCTCATCTCAGTGTCTCAGGGATAGAAGTTCTAATATTTTCTTTCCCCCACCCAGATGTTTCAAGGTGTATGTCCCCCAGGCTGCATGCACCTCACCTTCGGTACTACTTTTTTTTGGACCGTGCCTCGGCTTTCAGGATCTCAGTTCCCCAGCCAGGGATTGAACCCGGGTCACGGCAATGAAAGCCTGAATCCTAACCACTAGGCCACCAGGGAACTCTCTACTTTTTGTTTTTTTTTTTGACTGAGTACAACATTGACAATGATAATCCTGTTCTGACATTAGCCTGATAATGATCAACCTTTCTTTCATGACCTTTCTTACCTTAAAACTTGAGTTCTTTGGGTTAATTACTGAAATTGCAGGAATGTATCACCAACCTGACTGACCACAATTCCTGAGGCTGCTTTGCTAAATTTACTTCTGAATTGAACTGAACTGTTACAGATTTCCTGAGTTGAAGAAATAGATTTTGATTTGGGGGGGCGGGTGGTGTCTGTGTTTAATACCTTCATGTTATTTTTTTAAATTGTTAAAAAAGATAGTGGCTACTTCCTTCCTCTAGTAGTTCTGCTGCTGGCAGGTTTATTCACTCCTGAGTTAATCAAGTCATCTCCTGAGGTCACACACGAACCTAGAGAGAAACATGCATTCCTGGCCTCCTGGCTTTGTTGCCACATTACCCTGCTTCGTTTTAGAATCTTAAAGGTCCAGTTAGATCAGTCTATAAATAGGCATGTGCCAGTGAGTTAAGCTGTACACTGTGATTTGGGCAGAATGGCGCAAAATAGAAATAAATTATACACAACATGTATAGCACGTGTATTTCAGGACATTTCAAGACTCATGATCTTTAATGGCAGGCCCGTCCATGTGCCACAGGCCGGTTTGGTTTGAAATTTCACCATCAATTTAATTCATTTCAACTTGACATTTATTGAATGCCTTGAAAGGTGGAAAGAAGGGCACAGATTCTGCCTTAGGGTAGTTTGTCATCATATGATGTTCCAGCTAGATTTCTAAAACCTAATTAGAATAGCCTCCATCTTGCTCTGACCTGTTTTAACTAACTCACTTTGACTTGCTTTTCAGATGACCTGTTTGGTTTCTGCTTAGTTTTATCATTGCACCTAGTATTTTTCTCTTTTGAACACTCCCCTTTACACTCCCCTCTTTGTAAGCATTCCTCATCCCAAAGAGAAGGTAATAACCTCAAGAATCACAGAAGCCCATCACGAGACCACCTGATGCCAGCCTTGACGGTCTTCAGATGATCTCTGGATGGAAAAGAATGCAGACCCTGCACATACCCTGATCTTTATCAACCACTCTGCGCCTTGAACCGTTACTCCTCACTGCCCCCTCCGAGGAAACACACAGTCTTGAGGGCATTAAGCCCACAGTGGCTCCCTTTGCCTGGCAAAGCAATAAAGCTATTTTTTTCTGCTTCACCCAAAACTCTGTCTCTGGGATTCAATTTGATCCCAGTATACAGAGTCCGGGTTTAGGCAACAAATTCGGTGGCTCGTATGGGGGAAAAACTCAGGGATGGCCCCACTGGGGTCCCTTGGCTCGATCGGAGGCTCTGAGTTTCGTGCCGGCCTCTTATACAGAGCGGAGGGTTGGAGGACTCCTTAAAAGGTCAGATCGCCTGGGACCTGGTGTTTGGAAAGGTCGAGCCCGGGTTACACCCAGCCCACCGTGCTGGCAGTCAGAACTCCAAGGCGGAGTGGAGGGAGAAATGGGGTCGCCCTAGCAACTGCCAAGGCCACCTTCGCCTCAAGGACACTCCTTTCTTCCTCCTCCCCACGCCAGCCTGAACCTCCTACTCCGAGGAATTATTTGGGGGAAGGAGGAAAACAGCATTTGGAACGCTGTAACACCTTGGCCAGCATTAGGGTAAGTCCCCCAGCTTGCACGCCGAGGCCCCTTTGGCCTTGTCTGTTTGGGGAACTCCTGGTTCCCACCGGGGGGATTCCCCATTTCAGGAATCCCATTTGGAAGGTGCCTCTGGGACTAAAGTCACGGGCTTAGTGGGACTTGGAAGCCAATTTGAGCTTTGTGCCGTTTGGTTTTGTTGTTCTGGTTTGAGGCTCCTGTTTGCTGGTGAGGATTCTGATTTGCTTTTGGTCTGTGCCCGCATGAATGTTTTTCTGATCGAATATGGGAAGCACTTCTTTGATTCCATCCAACAGCCCCCTGGGGAAAACTCTGGCAGGCTGGTGGACCTATAGTTATAAACCTATGACTAAAAAAAGAATCACATTTGATTGTAATGCTGTTTGGCCAATGTACATTCTTGAAAGCGAGTAGAGGTGGCCTTTGTTTAGTAGCCTAAATTCTTGTATCATTCTCCAGCTAGAATTGTTTCGTCACAGGAATGGAAGGCAAGGGAGATCCCGTATGTTCAAGCATTTATGCAATTACATAATAAAGAAAGTGAGGGAATTCCCTGGCAGTCCAGTGATTAGGATTCTGCACTTCCACTGCAGGGGGCACAGGTTCTATTCCTGGTTGGGGAAATAAGATTCCACATGCCACGAGGCACGGAAAAAAGAAAAACAAACAAAAAGTGAGCAGCCATGGGCTTCCTTGGTGGCGCAGGGGTTGAGAGTCCGCCTGCCGATGCAGGGGACGCGGGTTTGTGCCCCGGTCCGGGAAGATCCCACATGCCGTGGAGCGGCTGGGCCCGTGAGCTATGGCCGCTAAGCCTGCGCGTCCGGAGCCTGTGCTCCGCCAACAGGAGAGGCCACAACAGTGAGAGGCCCGTACTGAAAAAAAGAAAAAAAAAAAGTCAGCAGCCAGGTAGTAGACTGATGGTACAAAGAGAAAAGAAAAGTTCTCTTCCTCCAATGGTGGAGAATTCCAGGATTCCAAATGAAAAGCTGGATGACAATTTTACAACGCTGGCTGTTATGAATCCGTTGTAGCCCTAATTTTGCCGAGCACCACCTGCTCCTCCCTTGTTGATGGAGGCCTCCCGGGGCACCTCCACCACCACCTCCATCACTGCAAGCACCACTTAGTAACCTATCTGTGCCCATCTGTAACGGGGAAGAGCAAAATCTATTTCTTTTACCTTTGCTTTTTGTTGCTTTTGTTACTAGAATCACTAAAAGGATGCTGTCTATAGCTGTAACATACATAATATAGCCTGCCACAGGGAACCCTGCCCCTCTGCCTGAATGTTAAATAAACTAAAGTGCCTTGGAGATTGGTTCAAGATGGCAGAGTAGAAGGACGTGCGCTCACTCCCTCTTGCGAGAGCACCGGAATCACAACTAACTGCTGAACAATCATCGACAGGAAGACACTGGGACTCACCAAAAAAGATACCCCACATCCAAAGACAAAGGAGAAGCCGCAATGAGATGGTAGGAGGAGCACAATCACAATAAAATCAAATCCCATAAGGGCTGGGTGGGTGACTCACAGACTGGAGGACACTTACACCACAGAAGTCCATCCACTGGAGTGAAGGTTCTGAGCCCCACATCAGGCTTCCCAACCTGGGGGTCCAGCAACGGGAGGAAGAATTCCTAGAGAATCAGACTTCGAAGGCTAGCGGGATTTGATTGCAGGACTTTGACAGGACTGGGGGAAACAGAGACTCCACCCTTGGAGGGCACACACAAAGTAGTGTGAGCATCAGGACCCAGGGGAAGGAGCAGTGACCCCATAGGAGACTGAACCAGACCTACCTGCTAATGCTTGAGGGTCTCCTGCAGAGATGGGCGGTGGCTGTGGGTCACCATGGTGACAAGGACACTGGCAGCAGAAGTTCTGGGAAGTACTCCTTGGTGTGAGCCCTCCCAGAGTCCGCTATTAGCCCCACCAAAGAGCCTGGTAGGCTCCAGCACTGGGTCGCCTCAGGCCAAACAACCAACAGGGAGGGAACCCATCCCCACCCATCAGCAGACAAGGGGATTAAAGTTTTACTGAGCTCTGAGCAACACCCAGCTCTACCCACCACCAGTCTCTCCCATCAGGAAGATTGCACAAGCCTCTTAGATAGCTTCATCCACCAGAGGGCAGACAGAAGAAGCAAGAAGAACTATATAATTCTGCAGCCTGTGGAAGGAAAACCGCATTTACAGAAAGATAGACAAAATGAAAAGGCAGAGGACTTTGTACAAGATGAAGGAACAAGATAAAACCCCAGAAAAACAACTAAATGAAATGGAGATAGGCAACCTTCCAGAGAAAGAATTCAGAATAATGATAGTGAAGATGATCCAGGACCTCAGAAAAAGAATGGAGGCAAAGATTGAGAAGATGCAAGAAATGTTTAACAAAGACCTAGAAGAATTAAAGAACAAAGAAACAGAGATGAGCAATACAATAACTGAAATGAAAACTACACTAGAAGGAATCAATAGCAGAATAACTGAGGCAGAGAATAGATAAGTGACCTGGAAGATAGAATGGTGGAATTCACTGCTGTGGAACAAAATAAAGAAAAAAGAATGAAAAGAAATGAAGACAGCCTAAGAGACCTCTGGGACAACATTAAACACAACAACATTCGCATTATAGGGGTCCCAGAAGGAGAAGAGAGAGAGAAAGGACCCAAGAAAATACTTGAAGAGATTATAGTCAAAAAGTTCCCTAACATGGGAAGGGAAATAGCCACCCAAGTCCAGGAAGCACAGAGTCCCAGGCAGGAGAAACCCAAGGAGAAACACGCTAAGACACATAGTAATCAAACTGACAAAAATTAAAGACAAATTATTGAAAGCAAAAGGGAAAAATGACAAATAACAAACAAGGGAACTCCCATAAGGTTAACAGCTGATTTCTCAGCAGCACTCTAAAAGCCAGAAGTGAGTGGCATGGTATATTTAAAGTGATGAAAGGGAAGAACCTACAACCAAGATTATCCTACCTGGCAAGGATCTCATTCCAATTCGAAAGAGAAATCAAAAGCTTTACAGACAAGCAAAAGCTAAGAGAATTCAGCACCACTAAACCAGCTCTATAACAAATGCTAAAGGAACTTCTCTAAGTGGGAAACACAAGAGAAGAAAAGGACCTATAAAAATAAACCCATAACAATTAAGAAAATGGTAATAGGAACATATATATTGATAATTACCTTAAACGTGAATGGATTAAATGCCCCAACCAAAAGACACAGGCTCACTAAATGGATACGAAAACAATACTCATATATATGCTGTCTACAAGAGACCCACTTCAGACCTAGGGACACATATAGACTGAAAGTGAGGGGATGGAAAAAGATATTCCATGCAAATGGAAATGAAAAGAAAGCTGGAGTAGCAATACTCATATCAGATAAAATAGAGTTTAAAATAAAGAATGTTACAAGAGACAAGGAAGGACACTACATAATGATCAAGGGATCAATCCAAGAAGACATAACAATTATAAATATATATGTACCCAACATAGGAGCATCTCAATACATAAGGCAACTGCTAATAGCTATAAAAGAGGAAATTGACAGTAACATAATGATAGTGGGGGACTTTGACACCTCACTTACACCAGTGGACAGATCATCCAAAATGAAAATAAATAAGGAAACACAAGCTTTAAATGACACAATAGACCAGATAGATTTAATTGATATTTGTAGGACATTCCATCCAAAAACAGCAGATTACACTTTCTTCTCAAGTGCACATGGAACATTCTCCAAGATAGATCACATCTTGGGTCACAAATCAAGCCTCAGTAAATTTAAGAAAATTGAAATCATATCAAGAATCTTTTCCAACCACAACATTATGAGATTAGAAATCAGTTACAGGGAAAAAATGTAAAAAACACAAACACATGGAGGCTAAATAATATGTTATTAAATAACCAAGAGATCACTGAAGAAATCAAAGAGGAAATCAGAAAATACCTAGAGACAAATTACAATGAAAGCACAACGATCCAAAACCTATAAGATGCAGCAAAAGCAGTTCTAAGAGAGTTTATAGCAATACAAGCCTACTTCAAGAAACAAGAAAAATCTCAAATAAACAATCTAACCTTACACCTAAAGGAACTAGAGAAAGAAGAACAAAGAAAACCCAAAGTTAGTAGAAGGAAAGAAATCATAAAGATCAGAGCAGAAATAAATAGAAACAAAGAAAACAATAGCAAAGATCAATAAAACTAAAAGCTGGTTCTTTGAGAAGATAAACAAAATTGATAAACCTTTAGCCAGACTCATCAAGAAAAAGAGGGAGTGGACTCAAATAAAGTTAGAAATGAAAAAGGAGAAGTTACAACAGACACTGCAGAAATACAAAGCATCCTAAGAGACTACTACAAGCAACTCTATGCCAATAAAATGGACAACCTGGAAGAAATGGACAAATTCTTAGAAAGGTATAACCTTCCAAGACTGAACCAGGAAGAAATAGAAAATATGAACAGACCAATCACAAGTAATGAAATTGAAACGGTGATTAAAAATCTTCCAACAGGGCTTCCCTGGTGGCGCAGTGGTTAAGAATCCGCCTGCCAATGCAGGGGACACGGGTTTGAACCCTGGTCCAGGAAGATCCCACATGCCGCAGAGCATCGAAGCCTGTGCGCCACAACTACTGAGCCTGCACTCGAGAGCCCGCGAGCCACAGCTACTAAAGCCTGCGTACCTAGAGCCCGTGCTCCGCAACAAGAGAAGCCACCGCAATGAGAAGCCCGCTCACTGCAATGAAGAGTAACCCCCGCTTGCCACAACTAGAGAAAGCCGCGCACAGCAACAAAGACCCAACACAGCCATAAATAAATAAATAAATAAATAAATAACAACTTAAACCCGCCTCTGGCCTATCCAGCTCCCCCACTGGCTGAACAGGCTGCATTGGCAGTTGTTCCAACTGCCCCCACCATGCCGTCAACATATTCACTCCTTTCACGGCTTCCTGTTTCCCCTACCCATGGGGAGAGAATAGAATTTTCTGTTAACCCCTAGGGCACAGGGATCTGGTTTAGTATCACCATCTAAGACCCAACAGGGCACCGAATTTGAACCGGGATCCACTTCGCAACAGTGCAATTTCCCTTGTGCCAGGAGGCCTTAATGCAAATGGCCAGCCAGCTGGGTTCCTGTGGATGTGCAATCCATTCTCTACTTTGGATTTGCTTAACTGGAAAAACCATAACCCTGCTTACCAAGAGGACCCCCTCCGTGTGACTGAACTTTTCCCCTCCATATTTGCCACTCACCATCCCACCTGGGCGGACATTCACACTCTTATGAATATAATGCTTACTGAGGATGAAAGGAGGATGGTCATTGACAAGGCTAGAGAGGAAGCACACCAGCTCCACCTAGTGGATCCAAATGGAACTCCAGAAGCAAATCTGTCAGTCCCTATCGCTAAGCCTAACTGGGATCCTAATAGTGGGGGCATGCCACTTCTAGAACATTATAGGAGGTGTGTCTTAGTGGGTCTTCAAAAGGGGGGTACCTAGACAAAAGAGGTTAAGCAAGATTCCGGAGATAAAACAAAAACCAAATGAGGATGCAGCAGAGCTCCTAGAAAGGATTTATCAAGCTTATATGTGCTACACGGATGCAGACCCTGAGGCCCCTGAGAATGCAAGGATGATAAATATGACTTTCATTGGGCAAAGTGCCCCAGATATAAAGAAAAAATTACCGAAGTTAGATGGTGCATTTGGAAAGAACCCTTCTCAATTAGTAGATGTTGCTTTTAAATTATTCAACAACAGGGAACAACGACAGAAGCAAGAAGATGAAAAATTGAAGGCAGCTTCTCTGGCAGCAGCATTGAATTCCCGGAAGGCGAGCAACCTAAAAGAAGGGAAGCCACCATTGAAGAAGGAACAATGTGCTTATTACAAGGAGGAAAAGCATTGGAAAAGAGATTGACCTAGGCTAAAGAAAAAGAAAGAAAATAATAAAAAGGAGACAGGAGCTGCTCATATATGGTAGAAAGAGAGGAACACTGACATTGAATGAAGAGGCCCGAAGACTCCCTTGGACTTGAGGCGTCCAATTCTAAAATCCCCACAAGAGCCCTGGGTAATGTTGACAGTGGGGAACAAGTTGATTGACTTTCTAATAGATATGGGTGCCACGTATTCTGGAAGGACCTTGGAAAAAGAAATGTCCTAAATTAAAGACGGAATGCACCAAAACACAGAGGGACCCTCCGGTGGAGGTTATGGTCACCAGGAAGGAAAGTTCTGAAGAAGAATATAGTGACTGATGGGACCCGGGGCTTCTCGCCATGCTGGTGGCGCCAATGGCTATAGCCCCACAGGAGCCCCGGGTACAATTAACAGTGGAGAATGAACTAACAGATTTTTTGGCAGATACTGGAGCAAACTACTCGGTTCTAAATTGTAACCTGGCCTCTTTGAGCTAGTCCACAGTGTCAGTAGTGGGACGTTTCAGGACAAACTCAGCAACGTCCTCTGCTCCAGCCCCTGGAGTGCAAAATAGGACAAGAGAAATTGAAACGTAATTTCCTGTACGTATCGGACTGTCTAATCCCTCTTTTAGGAAGAGACTTGGGCAGAGTAAATGTGCAAATAACATTTTCACCTGAGAAACAACTTCTGCCTTTAGAAGTGCCACTGGAAAATGCCCTAAGCCTCCAAGAGTCGCTCGAACAGCCAGGAGAGAAAGCAGCTGAGCCTATTCCAGAAAGGATCCAGGAAAAAGTGAGTAAGGCTGTCTGGGCTAGCGGGGCGCCCAGACGGGCCGGATTCACTGCCCCGATTCCTATCATTGTAAAGACAGGAATGACTTGTCCAAGGAAAAAACAATATCCTCTTAAAAAGGAAACTATACAGGGACTTTCCTGGTGGTCTAGTGGTTAAGACTCCACGCTTGCAATGCAGGGGATACGGGTTCAATCCCTGATTGGGGAACAAAGATCCCCCATGGTATGGACAAAAAAAAAAAAAAAAAGGAAGCCATATAAGGAATCCAGCCAGTTCTAGACCGGTTTTTGAAGTACGGACTAATTAGACCTTGCAGATCTCCTTATAACACTCCTATTTTGCCAGTTTAAAAAGCCTCACAAGGGCTTCCCTGGTGGCGCAGTGGTTGAGAGTCCGCCTGCCGTTGCAGGGGACATGGGTTCGTGCCCCGGTCTGGGAAGATCCCACATGCTGCGGAGCGGCTGGGCCCGTGAGCCATGGCCACTGAGCCTGCGCGTCTGGAGCCTGTGCTCCGCAACGGGAGAGGCCGCAACAGTGAGAGGCGCGCATACCGCAAAAAAAAAAAAAAAAAAGAAGAGTATGTAGATAGACTAGATCAGTTTTTTCGGTGTGATTATTTACTCAATTTCTCTGTCCTAAACATTGGTCTTGAAAGTGTGGCTCTCCACATAGAGGTACTAGCCAAAATTACAGAGCAAGCCCTTAATGACAGCCCACAGAGCTTGACTTTGTTAAACACTGAGGACTCATTAATGGAAAAAGCTGTGCTTCAGAACCAGATGGCCCTGGATATCTTGACTGTCTCACAGCGGGAAACTTGTGCCTTAATTCATACTGAATGTTGTATAATACTTTTATACCCGATGAGTCAGGAAACATAACAACGCTTCTTAATGACGTGAAATCTCCCATCCAGACAGTAGATAATTCAGATGCTTATGCCTGTGAAGTTGCTTCCCGAGTCTCCAATTGGTTTTCAAACTTGTTTTCCTGGATCCCACAGGGCCATCCAATCTATCTTCTCAGGAGTTTTCCAGTTCTTACTTTGTTTTGTTGGTTGCAATGGGAATATGTGTTCTAGCTAGAATCATGACTTGTTGCCTGTCGTATTTCTGCAAAACTACCACCAGGGCTCTTGTCAAACTGCCTGCCAGTTGGCATGAGAGTGTTCATTCCTTCCATAAGAAAAACCCCTTCTTGCCGTCCCCGCCCTCCCCCCGCCCCCCCCCCCCGCCGCCGCCCCTCCCCCGCCCAGCTTCAGCAAGAAACGGCCAGATGAGATTGATGCCCACGTGCCTTTTTCCATTGAAATGGAAGGAATAAATTAACAGTGGGGTTTTTATTCCAGCTAAATTGATAAGAACTAGTTAAAATAGCTTCCATCAAGCTCTGATCTGTTTTAACCTCACTTCGACTTGCTTTTCAGATGACAGTTTTTGTTGTTGTTTCTGCTTCGTTGTATCATTGCACCTGGTATTTTTCTCTTTTGAACACTCCCCTTTACATTCCCCTCTCTGTAAGCATTCTTCATCCCAGAGAGAAGGTCACAGCTTGATAACCTCGAAAACCACAGAAGCCCATCACGAGACCACCTGATGCCGCTTTGATGGTCTTCAGATGATCTCTGGATGGAAAAATACGTAGGGCCTGCATGTACTCTTTCCTTATCTACCACTCTGCTCCTTGAACCATTACTATAAGACTCCTCACTGCCCCCTCCAATGGGGACACACAGTCTTGAGGGCATTAGCCCACTGTGGCCCCCTTTGCGTGGCGAAGCAATAAAGCTGTTGTTTTCTGCTTCACCCAGAACTCTGTCTCTGAGATTCAATTCAGTGCCGGTGTACAGAGGCCAGGTTTCGGCAACAATGACACATCCCCAAATCAGGTCAGGCCTAAATTTTCTTTTAAAATAAGAAAATACGGCATAAATATCAGGACATCAAGTGTTGTTCATGGGTTATTTCTTTAGCACTTTATTTTCTACTCAAGACAATATCAAGCACTTCAACTATTATCACAAAGTTTCTTTCTTTTTTTTGACCACACCATGCGGCATGTGGAATGTGGGATCTTAGTTCCTTGACCAGGAATTGAACCCGTGCTCCCTGCATTAGAAGCATGGAGTCTTAACTAGCGGACCACGAGGGAAGTCCCCTTTTAAAAGATTTTATTGAAGTACAGTTGATTTACAATGTTGTGTTAATTTCGGCTGTACAGCATAGTGACTGAGTTATACATATACATATTCTTTTTTCACAAAGGTTTCTGTACTCTGCTTGTGAGTGGAGCAGTCAGAGTGCATGTCTGAGATCTGAATCTGTTAATTTTTGAGGAGTGTTTGACTGAAAATAGGCATTTGCTTCCGTTTAAAAGGCTAGGGAAAGAAAAGAGCTAGGATCTCTTGCTTTTATCACCTTTTCTGGGCAGAATTGATTGGCAATGATTACATACAATCATAAATACATTCCCTAATTTTAAGTGGGCTTTAAAAGCAGATAGTCCGCTCTCACTCTTGTTTGTTTGTTTAACCGTTGCTTGACAACGTTAAACAGCAAGCTGGTATGACTATTTTGGACAAAAATGTATCACAAAATTTGTAACCATAACCTTTGCTGTGTCCCAATAATGTAAATTTATCTTATTGAGAAAGATGCACACAGATCTTAGAGAAAACTATTTAAGGACTCCCCTGGTGGCGCAGTGGTTGAGAGTCCGCCTGCCGATGCAGGGAACACGGGTTCGTGCCCTGGTCCGGGAAGATCCCACATGCCGCGGAGCGGCTGGGCCCGTGAGCCATGGCCGCTGAGCCTGCGCGTCCGGAGCCTGTGCTCCACAACGGGAGAGGCCACAGCAGTGAGAGGCCCACGTACCGCAAAAAAAAAAAAGTTTTTAAGAATGATTGTTTTAGCCACAATCTATTATTTTTGTCCTTAAACCCTGTCCTTCAACAATAATAATAAAATCAATAGCTATTTTGAAAGGAAGACTATAGCTACCACAGGTATAAACAGAATGCAAATGGAATATGAGAGGAGGATTGAATCCCTCTAAATTATGGAAGTGGGGCTGCATTGATATCGGTAGTCAGAGATAGTAGGACATTTATGAATGAAGAGGAGGCTTGCAGTTAGGGAATTTTAGTTTAGAGGAGAAGGTAGAGCAAAGGAAGAAATAGATGGCAGAGATTGAGAAGGACTTGAAGAGTCTTAGAAAATTATGTACTGGCGGTTGGCTCTGCTAATTGTATTGCTTTTCTGCCCTCTGTTGATAAAAACAGGGAAGAGCAAATTTATTAAACCATGTATGGTTCCTTATATCTAGAGGATCAAGGGTCTTATTGAGAACCTGGTAAAACATATAGATTCTCCCCCAGAAAATAATACGCGTGAACACACAATATTTTGCATATAACTTCAGTTGCTTCATAGAATCCTTGCCATCAAACTGTGGGATTGTGAAGAACACTTTTCTCTTGAGCCAGGTATTTTTCCCCTTTGTTGGTGTCTGTTTAGGATCCTGTGTGTATGAGTACACATGAACTCTTTTGTAATATTCAGTTCCTTGTAAGGGACCTATTTCTCACATTGTCAATTTCTTTCCATCCTCATATCTCTATGGTTGGTTTATTATTATAAATGCCCCTTCAACTACTGAGACCCAGTTTTGTTCATGTCAATTCCTTGTGCTAATGAATTCTCTCTAGCCCCAGGCAAGACAATCCCCTGACTTTCCTTGGAACACTTTTGCTTTGGTTTGGTTTGCTTTACTTCAGTTAACTTTTTTATTATGTCTTAAAAAAAAATGGAGATATAATTCACATACCATACAATTCACCATTTTAAAACATAAAATTCAGTGGTTTTAAAAATTATATTCACAAGATGTACAATCATCACCACTATCTAGCTCCAAAACGTTTTTATTGCCCCCCAAATAAACCCCATATCCATTATCAGACACCCCCCAAGTCTTCTCCCCCAGCCCACTCCCCATTCTCTGGCAATGCTAATTTACTTTCTATCTCTATGGATTTGCCTATGCTGGAAATTTCATAAAAATGGAATCATACACTCTGTGGCCTTTTATGACTGAGTTCTTTCACTGAGGATAATGCCTTCAAATTTCATCTGTGTTTTAGTGTGTATCAGTACTTCATCCTTTTTATAGCTGAATACCATCCCATTGTGTGGACATCCGACAACTTATTTATCTGTTTATCAGTTGATGGACATTTGAGTTGTTTCCACTTTTGTCTATTATGAATAATGCTACTATGAACATTCATGTACAAGCTTTTGTGGGAATATATGTTTTCAATTCTCTTAGAATTGCCAAATCATATGGTTGCTCTATGTTTAATGTTTTGAGGAGCTATCAAACTGTTTTCCATAGTGGCTGCAACATTTTATATTACTAACAGCAATGCATGAGAATTCCAATTTTTCCATATCCCCACCAATACATTTTTTTTTCTTTTTTGGCCGTGCCGTGCTGCTTGTGGGATCTTAGTTCCCCCGTCAGGGATGGGACCCACAGCCTAGGCAGTGAAAGCTCGGAGTTCTAACTACTGGACCGCCAGGGAATTCCCCCCACCAATACTTTTAATTTTCAATTGTTGGTTTTTTAAAAAAAATTTTAATTTATTATTATTTTTTTGTTTTGTTTTGTTTTTGTTTGGGTTTTTTTTGCGGTACGCGGGCCTCTCACTGTTGTGGCCTCTCCCGTTGCGGAGCACAGGCTCCGGATGCGCAGGCTCAGCGGCCATGGCTCACGGGCCCAGCCGCTCCGCGGCATGTGGGATCTTCCCGGACCGGGGCACGAACCCGCGTCCCCTACATCGGCAGGCGGACTCTCAACCACTGCGCCACCAGGGAGGCCCTCAATTTTTTTTTTTTTTATTATAGCCATCCTAGCAGTTAGGAAGTTGTATCTCATTGTGGTTTTGACTTATAGTTTCCTAATGATTAATGATGTTGAGCATCTTTTCATGTGCTTATTGGTTATCTGTATATCTTCTTTGGAGAAATGCCTATCAAATCCTTTACCCATTTTTAATTGGGTTATTTGTCTGTTTATTTTTTTTTTTTAATTTGTTTATATTTGGCTGCGTTGGGTCTTCGTTGCTGCGCAGGCTTTCTCTAGTTGAGGCGAGCGGGGGCTACTCTTCGTTGCGGTGCGCGGGCTCCTCATTGCAGTGGCTTCTCTTGTTGCGGAGCTCGGGCTCTAGGCGCGTGGGCTTCAGTAGTTGTGGCACGCAGGCTCAGTAGTTGTGGTTCGTGGGCTCTAGAGCGCAAGCTCAGTAGTTGTGGCGCACGGGCTTAGTTGTTCCGCGGCATGTGGGATCTTTCCAGACCAGGGATTGAACCTGTGTCCCCTCCTGGCAGGAGGATTCTTAACCACTGCACCACCAGGGAAGCCCCTGTCCGTTTATTGTTGAGTTGTAATAGTTTTTTATATAATTGGGACGTTAACCCTTATCAGATATATAGCTTGCAAATATTTTCTCCCATTCTGTGAGCTGTCTTTTCACTTTCTAGATAGTGTTTTTTGTAGCACAAAAGTTTTTAATTTTGATGGAATCCAATGTATCAATTTTTTGTTATTGTTTGTGCTTTAAGTATCATATTTAAGAAACTGTTGTCTAATTCAAAGTCATGAAGATTTACACCTATGTTTTCTTCTACGAGTTTGAATGGTCTTGGCATCCTTCTTAAAAATCAGCTGACCACATATTCGTTGCGAGAGCCACTATTAAAACAACAACAACAGAAAATAAGTCTTGGTGAGTTTATGGAGAAACTGGAGCTCTTGCATGGCTCAGCTGATATGGAAAACCGTATGGACTTTCCTCAAAAAATTTAAAATAGAATTATCATATGGTCCAGTAATCTGATGTCCGGATATATGTGCAAAAGAATTGTAAGAGGCATGGGATTGAAAGTGACTTTTGCACACCCATGTTCATAGGAACACTATTCACAATAGCCAAAAGGCAAAAGCAACCAACTTGTCCATCAACGGATGAATGGATAAACAAAATGTACTAAATACATACAATGGGATATTATTCAGCCTTAAAAAGGAAGGAAATCCTGTCACACATTACAACTTGAATGAAACTTGAGGACATTATGCTAAGTGAAGTAAGCTAGTCACAAAATGACAAATACTGTATGATTCCACTTACATGTGATATCTAAAATAATCACATTCATAGAAACAGAAAGTAGAATGATGGTTGCTCAGAGCTGAGGGAGAAGAAAATAATGAGTTGTGGTTTTCAGAGTTTCAGTTTTGCAAGATGAAAAAGTTCTGTGGCACAACAACGTGAGTATACTTAACACTAGTGGACTGTATACTTGGAATGTAATCACAGTATACTTGAAAATGGTTAAGATGGTATAAAGGAAAAACACTTCTGTGTTTCAGTGTTTCATACTGAACACTTCTGTGACCCGATGTGTAGAGGTTTTCCCACACCAGGCAATACTCTAATTCTCTGTAGACACGAGCGCCGTGTCCTACAATTCAATTCAGTTCTGACATTGTCTACCTGAAGTCAACATCAGATCCTACGGGTTAAGTTCCTGTCTGTCACAGGCCCAGGGGTAAGTCCAGGTAAGTTGGAGATATAAGAAATGTAGCCAGTACTCAATGCATGAATCACTCAGTTTTACTGCACACAATTAGCACATAACACAGGTTAGTCAAAGTAAGGAAAACAGAGAAGGGAGTAACAAGCCACTCCAAGGACAAGTCCAGAAGGAGGCGTCTCAGCACAAGCATCATCATCGGTCTGGCAACTAGTCCTGTGACAAGTGAGAGTGGGAAGTTGCTTCTGCTCCAACAGAGCCTCCGCCCGCATCCTGAACAGCTGGATCAGCTCTCAGCAGCATGGAGTCGGGGCCTCCAGTGAAGGGCCTTCAAGTCACTCGGCTCAGTGGTCTCTTTTTTTTTTTTTTGCGGTACGTGGGCCTCTCACTGTTGTGGCCTCTCCCGTTGCGGAGCACAGGCTCCGGACGCGCAGGCTCAGCGACCATCTCTCACGGGCCCAGCCGCTCCGCGGCATGTGGGATCCTCCCGGACCGGGGCACGAACCCGTGTCCCCTGCATCGGCAGGCGGACTCTCAACCACTGCGCCACCAGGGAAGCCCTCAGTGGTCTCTTTTTAAGGAGCAACAGTTATGCCCAGGGGAGGGGTCTTGTCTCCATCAGTTTCTCCTTCTGTTCCAGTGACATAAATTGCCCGACAAATTTCTTATGTAAAGTAACAGTTCATCACTCTAAGACAGCCCTATAGTGGACGTTTCAAAACAACTAAGATTACATTGGCCACGGTGAGTCGATTTTGAACAACTTAACATAGTTTAACGTAGCGTAATTCCTACGTTTCACACTTGATAAGCAGGAATCATAACAGGAAAGAAATCACATCATAATGGTCCTACAAGACTGCCCCTTTCCCCCACCTCAGATGCCAATAGCAAGTCCAGGCTGTTACCTCAGGTTCTCACCAACTGGCTATAAATCCAAGGTTCTGAGCACCTGCCCCTTGTGTTTGATTAATTTGCTAGAGTGGCTCACAGAACTGAGGAAACCGGAGAGATTATCAGTTTATTACAAAGGATATTAAAGGATACAAATGAATAGGCAGATGAAGAGGTACATAGGGTGAAGCCTGCAAGGGTCCTGAGCACAGCAGCTTCTGTCCGGATGGAGTTTGGTGTGTGCCACCCTCCCAGCACGTGGACGCGTTTTTGTCCATAAACCCAGAAGCTCTCTGAACCCAATCCTTTTGGGTTTCTATGGGGGCTTCATCACATAGGCATAATTGATTAAGTCACTGGCCATTGGTTATAGGTTCAATCTCCAGCTCCTCTCCCCTCCCTGGAGAGGGAGTGATGGGGTAGGGCTGAAAGTTCCAAACTTCTAATCACGTGCTTTATTCCCCTGACATCCAGCCCACGATATTAGATTACCTAGTGACCTTCCCAAAGCCCCCTTATCAACGTAATAAAGAACAGCTTTATAGCTCTCACCTCTTGGATCATTCCAAGGGTTTTAGAATCTCTGTGCCAGGAACAGGGAGAAAGACCACACATATATTTCTTATTATAAATCAAAATATTACAATACCTACCCCCTTAGAACTTGGGTTCCTTACAGCAAAACAATCATACAAATCAAAAACTATGGTCAGGGACTTCCCTGGTGGCGCAGTGGTTAAGAATCCGCCTGCCAATGCAGGGGACACGGGTTCGAGCCCTGGTCCGGGAAGATCCCACATGCTGTGGAGCAACTAAGCCCGTGTACCACAACTACTGAGCCTGCGCTCTAGAGCCTTCGAGCCACAGCTACTGAGCCACATGCCACAACTACTGAAGCCCGTGCGCCTTGAGCCCGTGCCCCGCAACAAGAGAAGCCACTGCAACGAGAAGCTCGCGCACCGCAACGAAGAGTAGCC
Organism: Leucopleurus acutus; assembly: GCF_964270905.1. Lineage (NCBI taxonomy): Eukaryota > Metazoa > Chordata > Mammalia > Artiodactyla > Delphinidae > Leucopleurus > Leucopleurus acutus. The sequence continues at coordinate 7,949,827 of NC_139152.1, forward strand.
CCCTCTCACTGCAACTAGAGAAAAGCTTGCGCGCAGCAACGAAGACCCAACGCAGCCAAAAATTAATTAATTAATTAAAATAAAATAAAAAAAAACTACGGGCACATTATCAAAGTTCCATTTTGTCATTAATAATTAGTCCAGTCCATTATCGTATCATATGAAAATGTCTCTCAGGCGGAGGCCGCTTAGGTTTGCAGGCCTCCACTGGAGATCTTGTCAGGATCCCCAAAGCAGGAGTGATCTCAGGAAACTTGCAGCTTCACCCTTTCAGATATCTGGCATAATTGAGCTAAGAGACACTATTATCTCTTGCTCTGAGCCTTTTCTGAGGTGTTTATTAATATTGCATTTTCCTTATTATATAACCCAGGTATTCATTCCTTTTCCTTCAGCGACCATTTCTCCTCTTCAGATAGTAAATTGTACGTTATGTACTTTTTTGCCTCAATTAAAAATTAAAAAAAAATAAATACAATCAATTGACTGTAGATGTATGGGTTTATTTCTGTGTAGAGGTCTTGCACATGCTTCAAAGTATAAAAAGAGAAGGGAATTCCCTGACTATCCAGTGGTTAGGACTCGGTGCTTTCACTGCCATGACCTGGGTTCAATCCCTGGTCAGGGAACTAAGATCCCACAAGCCACATGGCACAGCCGGGGGGGAAAAAAAAAAAAAAAAAAAAAAGAATAGCTGAATGCTTTCCCCTGTTAAAAAAAGAAACTGTAAGTCCCAAATGTAGTCATGTGTGCTAAGCCCATATCATCAGACCAAGACTTGAGAGCTATCTAATCTAAATGCAGTTTCAGCTTTGCCCAGGAATGTAAACGTAACAGGTCAGTCTGGAATTTCCTTGTCAGAGCCAGTGAAGTAATCTGCCTAATAGACACTTCTGTCCCCCAAAGGAAGGTAACCTTGCCAGAAATAACCCTTTTTGTTTGTTTATGATTTCTTTGTCCCACCCCTTCCCTGCTTTTAAAAATCTTTCCTTTTCTGTAGCTCTTTGGAGCTCCTTTTTATTGACTGGCCAGACGGGATGCTGTCCAATTTTGAATCTTTTAATAAAGCCAATGAGCTCTTCAAATTGATCAGGAACAAGGCAAGGATATTCACTCGTACCTTCTCTCTCTTTTTCTGGCCGTGCAGTGCACGGCTTCTGGGATCCTAGCTCGCCAGCCAGGGATTGAACCTGAGCCCCCTGCAGTGGAAGTGCGGAGTCCTAACCACTGGACCACCAGGGAAGTCCCTTACCTTCTCTATTGAACATTTTATTGGTGTCCTTAGCCATTCCGAGAAGGCAAAAAGAAGAAATAAAAAGACACACATGTTGGAAAAGAAGTAAGATTGTCTTTATTAACAGACAACATAATCCTTGGAAAAGCCTAAGAAATCTACAAAAAAGAATTAGAAATAAGTGAAGTTAGCAAGTTCACAGGTTAGTTATGTAGGGGAGCAAAATTTGCCACCCTAAAATGTCTTTGGCATGTGGATTATTTCAGGCTGAAAACAATCAAGGCCCAAAAGACTCAAGGAGAAACTTTGACCTTCCCCCTTAGCTGCCTAAAGAATTTAGATAAAGGGCCAGTTCCCAGAACAGAGCTGTCACCAGAGAGCTCTGCAAAGACTATGGGCTGAGTGTGGTGGGGAAACTTGGCAGGGCCTGGAGATCAGAGTCCACTCTGGGTCCCATTGTCTAGGGGCAGCCCAGCAAATATTTGTTTATCATTGGCTTTTTCATTTCCATGTGAATTGCCTTCCTCTCCTTTGAGGTCCCAAACCACTACCCCCAACATCTTCTTTTGTCTTTAGCTGAAGATGGTATTTAAGGTCAGGGCTTCAGCCATTTTGACGGGTTACTCAGTTTTCCTGCGTCTCTCCCATGTATACATGTTATCAAACGTTGATTTTCTCCTGTCATCTGTCTCATGTCAATGTAATTCTTAGAACAGCCAGAAGAACCTAAAAACAGTAAAGGAAAATTTCTTCCCCAAAGTTACACGGTCAATATACAAATCAATTCTATTTCTATATGCTGTCAATGAAGGGATAGGAAAAGAAAACAAAAACAAAAAAACAAAACACCAATAACACAATCAAAGTAAAACCATGCAATATTAAGGGATACATTTAATAAACTATACAATACACACACTGAATATCACAAAACATTGCTAAGTGAAATCAATCCTTAAATAACTGAAAGAATATAGCATGTTTGAGATTTAGAACACACAATGTCTTAATGTTTCAATTCTATTCAAGTTGATCTATAAATTCAACACAATACCAATCAAAACCGCAGCAGGCATGTTTGTAGACAATGACAAACTAGAATTTATATAGCCAAAGCACTCTGGGGAAATCAGAATGTATACTACCTGATTTTGCAGGGCAGGAAGAGAGATGTAGACGTAGAGAACGGATGTGTGGACACCGGGGTGGGGTGGGGTGGGGGGGATTGGGATGAACTGGGTTATTGGGATTGACATATGTGCACTGCCGTGTGTAAAACGGATTGCTAGTGGTAACCTGCTGTGTAGCACAGGGAGCTCAGCTCGGTGTTCCATGGTGACCTACCTAGGTGGGTGGGATGGGGGTGTGTGCGGGAGGGAGGTCCAAGAGGGAGGGGATTTATGTATACACATAGCTGATTCACTTCATTGTACAGCAGAAAGTAACACAACATTGTAAAGCAACTATACCCCAATAATAATAATATTTTATTTAACCCAACATAAAAAGACATTATTAATCTATAATAATTATAACTGTGATATAAGCATAATTATGACATATAGATCAATGGAATGAAAGAGAGATTTCAAAAATGAATTTACACATATGTGATCAACTGATTTCCATAAAGGTGCCAAGGCAATTCAATGGGAAAAGTACAGTCTTTTCAACAAATGGTGCTACCAAAACCAGTTATCCATATGGGGAAAATGATATAGATACCTGTTACGGGCTGAATGTTTGGTACCCCTTGATTCTTATGTTGAAGCCCTAACAGCCAGTGTGGCTATATTTGGAAATGGGAGCCTCTGAGAAAATAATTAAACTTAAATGAGCTCATGAGGGTGGACCCCTGATCTGATAGGATTAGTGTCCTCATCAGAAGAGAGCTCCCCACCCCTGCAGGGTGCACACACACGGTAAGGTCAGGTGAGCACACAGCAAAAAGGCAGTGTTTACAAGTCAGGAAGGTCTCACAAAACCCCAAATTGGTTGGAACTTTGATCTTGAACTTCTAGCCTCCAGAACTCTGAGAAAGTAAATTTTTATTGTTTAAGCCCCCAGTTTGTGGGATTTGATTACGGCAGCCCTAGCTGATTAATATAATATCCACATGGACAAAAACCAACCCTGACTCTTACATCACACCACAAGCTCAAAAAATGGATTGCAGGACTTCTCTGGTGGCTCAGTGGTTAAGAATCCAGCTGCCAACACAGGGGACAAAGGTTCGATCCCTGGTCCGGGATGATCCCGCATGTTGCGGAGCAACTAAGCCCAGTGCCGCAACTACTGAGCCTGTGCTCTAGAGCCCGCAAACCACAACTACTGAGCCCGCGTGCCACAACTACTGAAGGCTGCACGCCTAGAGCCCATGCTCCGCAACAAGAGAAGCCACCACAATGAGAAGCCCGCGCACAGCAACGAAGAGTAGCCCCCGCTCGTTGCTACTAGAGAAAGCCCGTGCGCAGCAACGAAGATCCAATGCAGCCAAAATAAATAAATAAATAAATGTTCCTTTAAAAAAAAAATGGATTGCAGACCTAATGTAAAAGCTAAAACCAAAACTGTGAGTACTAAAAGAAAATATAGGAGAATACCTTCGTGTCCTTTGTCTATGATTTTGTAGACAAGATCTAAGAAGCACTAACCATGAAAAGAAAACTGATAAATTGAACTTCATAAAAATTGAGAATATCTGTTCCTCAAAAGACACCATTAAGGAAATGAAGAGTCAAGCCAGAAACTTAGTAAAATATATATAAAGATATGACAAAGGAATGGTATCCACAATATATAATGAATTCTTACAACTCAGTAAGGAGACGAAAATAAAATTAAAAAATGGACAGAATACTCAAACAGGCTTGAGAAAAGAAGATATATAAATAACAAGCACATGAAAAGATGCTCAACATCATTAATCATCAGGAAAATGCAAACTAAAATCCACATACCCACAGAAATTACTGCAACTAGAAGGGCTGACATTACCAAGTGTTGGTAAGGATATCAAGCAACTGGAACACCCATTTCCTCCTGGTCGGAATGTAAACTGTTATAACTGTCCAGCATTTTCTTAAAAGTTAAATACACACTTACCTATTTGATCTAGCAATTCTACTCCCAGGTTCTTTGATCAAGAGAAGAAAAAAGAAACTCCTACACAAAGAGTTGCACACAAATGTTCGTATCATCTTTATTCACAATAGCCTAAAATTGGAAAATAACCCTAAGTCCACCAAAGGATAAATGAATAAACAAATTGTAGCATACCCATATGATGGAATTCCACTCAGCAACAGAAAGAAATGAACCACTGATACACCTAATCATGTAGATTAATTGCACAGGATAGCTGAGCAAAAAAAGTGTCAATGAAAAATTTATCAGTCAATCTAAGAATTGGAAAATTTTATTTGAGGTAAATTCGAGGATTTTAACCCAGAAGAGCATCTCAGAAAGCTCTGAGAACTTCCACCCCTTAGAAGTCAAGACACAGTGTGGGATTTCCCTGGCAGTTCAGTGGTTAACCCTCCGTGCTTCCACTGAGAGGGGTGGGGCATGGGTTTGAGGGGCATGGGTTCTATCCCAGGCCGGGGAATTAAGATCTCACTGGCTACTCCACACTAGAAAAAAAAAAAAAAAAGAAGAAGTCAAAATCCAGTTTATGTAACCTTTTTGAGACAGAAGACTGTACATTAAATGAGGTATTGACAGTTTACCTAATCCAGATTTAAGCACCATTGTCGTGGGTCTTGTGATCCTTTACACATCAAGAAGGAATGTTTACTTTTAAGGAGATGTCTTGTTGTTGCTAGGAGAATGTTGCTGTCTATGGTTGAGCTGCTGATGGGGGAGGTTTGGTCAATGCATAATGTGGATACACAATGCACAGTGGGGCAAGAGGGAAGGCCAAAGGGTAGAGAAGAAATTTTTCTTGTCTCATCATAAATATGAATTTTATTTCACAAAAGCAAACATAAAAGCTTACACATTATATGATTCCATTTGTATGATATGTAGAACAGTCTAAACTAATCTTTAGTGACAGAAATATCAGTGGTTGCCTATAGGACTGGGAGTTGGAGGAATGACTGCAAACAGACACAGGGGAATTTTCTGGGTGATGAGAAGCTTAAATATCTTGATTGTGGAGCGGATACAAAGGTATATGTATGCATTTAAAAAAATGCATAACAGGAACAGGACAGAGATCTAAACTGAATAGTAACATTTTATAGTTGATTATCTTTGACCTCTCTTACACATGATGAATGCATGACAGTCTATCACATGTGTTAGTTCTGAATTTCCTAAAATAATACAGAAGATGGATCAGGCATTCAGTAGGAGTTCTAGTAGAAACTAACTCAAATTATATACCGCCTTACCTGTTACATATGTGCCTCTCCCGAGTCTGTCTTGCTGTATTAGTTTCCTATTGCTGCTGTAACAAATGACCACAAACTTAGCGGTGTAAAACAATGTTACTTATCTATCTCACAGCTCTGGAAATCAGAAGCACAAAATAGGGTATCACTGGGCTAAAATCGAGGTGTCAAAAGGGCACCATTCTTCTAGGAGACTCTAGGGAAGAATCATTTCCTTGCCTTGTCCAGCTTTTAGAGGCTGTCATTCCTCGACTCACGGCCCTCCTCAGCCAATAACCACATCATACATCTTCTCTTTTTTTTTTTCTCCCCCCCACCCCGACACATCTTTTTCACATGTCCTTTTCTGACTCTGCCTCTGCCTCCCTTTTATAAGGGTCTTTGAGACTAGATTGAGACCAGCCAGATGATCCAGGATAATCTTCTCACCTCAAGATTCTTAACTTAATCACATCTATCACATCCGCACAGTCCATTATGCTATTGTAAGGTAACATATTTATAGGTTCCAGGGATTAGAAGGTGGACACCTTTGGGGGGCCATTATTCTACCCACCACACATGCTTCACTGAAACACTTGGCTTCTGAAGGACCTTTTTTTTAAAAAAATAAATTTGTCTATCTATTTATTTTTGGCTGCGTTGGGTCTTCGTTGCTGCGCGCAGGCTTTCTCTAGTTGCTGCGAGCAGGGGCTACTCTTCGTTGCGGTGCGTGGGCTTCTCATTGCGGTGACTTCTCTTGTTGCAGAGCACAGGCTCTAGGCACACGGGCTTCAGTAGCTGTGGCGCAGCAGTTGTGGCGCACAGGCTTAGTTGCTCCGCGGCATGTGGGATCTTCCTGGACCAGGGCTCGAATCCATGTCCCCTGAATTGGTAGGCAGATTCTTAACCAGTATGCTACCAGGGAAGTCCCTGAAGGACCTTTACTTATGATGAGGCACTTCTGTCCCTTCTTCAAAAGTATCACCTGCCACTCCAAACAACTGCTTCATCTTGTCCAGGCTCCAGCTTCATTTCATGGTTAAGGAAAGTCTTATATTTAGGGGTCAGGTGTAGGGTTCGTTGAATTTGACACTCAAAGTTCAGGGGCTCTAGATTTGAGACCCTAGAGGGAGACTTAGGTCTTGAGAGTGACCTCAGTTCTGGGAGTGTGTGTGCTCAAACCCAGAGGAGATTGACTCAGGGTTCAGGCAACAGGAGACAATGGCAATAGGGAGTATAGTATTCATTTTCTCAAGGAAGAAAAAAAGCGGAAGTGGACTGGGCTTAACGTTAACCTTAGCTTCAAGAAGCAAGAGAAATCACCTGAAACTTGTCCTCTAATTACGTGACTCAGAGACCAAAGTCCTTTTGCTTTCGCTTCTAATAGCGCCCCTCCCCTTTCCAACCGAATCTAGGGTGAAGAGCAAAACAAGGGGAAGTTAGAAATAAATAACAGCTAAAGGGCGAGGCCTCACTGTCTTCACCAGGCAACAATGAAAACATTCACGTCACAGAAACAGGCCAGTTCTCTCTTCCCTTTCTTCTTCCTCTTTTTTTTCCAGTAAAGAATGATGCGTCAGTCTTGCTTTAACTTTTAAGGGAAATGTTCCTACATTCTGAGTTATCACGCAAGAACTTTGAAATTTGGATGTTCTCAATGAATTATGCTACAGAATGAACTATCTGCATCGCAGGCTTTCTTGTCAACCTCCAGCAGCTTCCCTCTTCACCTGCTACCTGTCTGTGCAGTCTAGATACCCAGTATCGGCCTGAGACACAGGAATGAGTCATCCTCTGCCCAAACAGGTGGCAGTGGTCACACCCGCAGAAACAGTGTGAGGCAGGTTGCTGGCAGCACAATATATAGCTCCAGGGGAAAAAGTCCAGTGACAGAGCAGCATGGCTTCTGACAGAGGTAAAATGGACGGGGGCCTGAAAGCTACATGTTCTTGAAAAATGCGAAAACTGTGTGTGTGCTTGCGTGTGTGTGTGTGCGTGCGTGTATATGTGTCCTGCTTCTGTTTGTATCCTTGGACATTTTCCAACTTTCCTATTTGTTAATATTCTTAAACAGGATTTATTATTATTGTTGTTGTCATTATTATTAATACCAACTGTTCACATCCAAAAATGATTTTGATCAGATGGCACTACAGCAATGCTTGTTTCACCATAATAAAAAATTAAGTAAAAGAAATACAACTGTTAAATAAAAGTTTAAAATAACAGCAGAAGTGATAGCACAAGGGCAAGTTAATGGATAATTTAAGGTTCCGTTACTTAATGTTAGAAAAATTCGTGGGAGAGGAAAAACACTCAGGTTGTGGAAAGTGATGATTTTCAGATGAGGTGGGATTTGAACTGGATCCTGAAAGGGCAGAATTTGAATTGGCAAAGAGGAGGAGATTCCAGGTTGATTGACACTGAGAGTTTAAGAGAATTTACAAAGATTGTGTGCGGAATATAAAGAATAAATTGGTTAAGATAGAGAAGAGTTTTTGGAAACAATCTGCAGTGAGATTAGAAAGCAAATTTGTTTGTTTGTTTTTAATAAATTCATTTATTTTTGGCTGCATTGGGTCTTCGTTACAGTGCACAGGCTTCTCATTCTGATGCCTCCTTGACTGAAAGCAGAAAAGACAGGAAGAAAGGAGGCCAGTGAAAAGACTATTGCAAGAGTGTGGATATCATGTGATAAGACAAAATGCAGGTGTCATACTTAGGTTTCAAGAAACAATATTTTTTCTCCATTATATTTTCCCTCTATTAAAATTCTCTTGTGACTGGTATTTTGGGAAAAAGTGTAAAGTCTTTATTTAATTGAAATATCTGGGTAATTTCCCTTGAAGGTGGTATGTTTTATCCCTCAAACCACCCCTAGTCATGTACCCAGTGTTCTTGCCTGGCACCACATGTATAGCTGCTGAGAATGTATCTCAATCTCTCTTTCTGAAGTTCTCACTGCTGGTTCACCTCCTCATAGAGGTATGGCCTCTGTTTCTACAAGGCCCTCGCTGAGTAGACCAGCTGGTTCAAAGGCCCCAATTTGGTTTTTTTTTGTTTGTTTTCGTTTTGTTTTGTTTATTTACTTATTTATTTTTGACTGCGTTGGGTTTTTGTTGCTGTGCGCAGGCTTTCTCTAGTTGCTGCGAGCAGGGGCTACTCTTCGTTGCGGTGTGCGGGCTTCTCATTGCAGTGGCTTCTCTTGTTGCGGAGCACAGGCTCTAGGTACGCAGGCTTCAGTAGTTGTGGTACGCGGGCTCAGTAGTTGTGGCTCACGGGCTCTAGGCGCGCGGGCTTCAGTAGTTGTGGCGCACGGGCTTAGTTGCTCCGCGGCATGTGGGATCTTCCTGGACCAGGGCTCGAACCCGTGTCCCCTGCCTTGGCAGGTGGATTCTTGACCACTGCGCCACCAGGGAAGTACCTTGATGGGGACCATTTCTAAAGTCTTTATTGAATTTGTTACAATATTGCTTCTGTTTTATGTTTTGTTTTTTTGTTTTGGCCGCAAGGCATGTGGGATCTTAGCTCCCTGACCAGGGATAGAACTCTCACCCCCTGCATTGGAAGGCAAAGTCTTAACCACTGGACTGCCAGGGAAGTCCCAAAGGCCCCAATCTGAAGTAAGGTCTGAGAAGTGCCCATTCCAAGGTGTTAGCCATGTGCTTTCTCCTCCATCTCATGTCAGATTCCCTGCATATTCTTCTAAGGATGAGAAGTTTATTCTTCATGTTACACTTAGAATAGTATTTACTGACTCTGTCCTCTTTCCTATATATCTTGCTGATTTATCTTTTCGGTCTCACACACGAGCTAGAACCATTTTCCACCTACAGGAAAGTGTGCCATACACAGTGTCTCTCCATTTAGTACAAATGCACAAACAGACACACACGCACACACAGGCGCATACACACGCACGCACGCACACACGCACACACACACACGCGCGCGCACACACACGCACACACACGCGCGCACACATGCGCACACATTGTTTAGGAAGAAAATCTTTTCCTCTACCCTCTTAGATTTTGTTCTGGGAGGGGGGCACTGCAAATTAAACCGACAAAAAAAAAAAAATTAAACCGACAAAAGACAGATTAGCAAAAAAAAAAGACAAAATTACACAGAGCAATTCACCAAAATGTGACTCAAGGACTTTGGTTAGAATTAAGATGGCTTATATATCATCTTTTTTTTTTTTTTTTTTTCGGTACGCGGGCCCCTCACTGCTGTGGCCTCTCCCGTTGCGGAGCACAGGCTCCGGACGCGCAGGCCCAGCGGCCATGGCTCACGGGCCTAGCCGCTCCACGGCACGTGGGATCTTCCCAGACCGGGGCACGAACCCGTGTCCCCTGCATTGGCAGGCGGACTCTCAACCACTGCGCCACCAGGGAAGCCCTAACTGCATTTTCTGATATGGTTTGTGGGTTTGAAGAATAGAGCGTTTTTTCTTAGTAATTCAATTTGTATATGGGTGTTATCTGACATGATCATCTGTTGGTCAACAGGTCCTTCAGCTGGAGATGCTACCTCGAGGTAAGAATTATACTATCATAGTGCACATTTAATTCAACCAAGAATAGATGGATATTTAAGAGATGGAGGACTATAGCTTTCCTTATTGTTCCTTACTTATTCCACGCTCCCATTTTTTCTTTTGTTTTTTCTCTCTCTATCCTCTATGATTATTATTGCTTTCTGTATCTTTGCTCCTATGGCTTTTGGTTTCTGTTGAAAAAAATTACCTTCCAGCTTTGTTCTGTTATCGTCTTACTATTGTTCTTCTGTCTTTAAATCACAGGTTTTCATAGGCATTAGTGAAAAGTCCCGGGAACTCATTTGTCACTTTGATTTCATCTTCTTATTCCATACTCTATGCCCATTTTCTAGACTTTTTTTTTTTTGGCCACATCACCTGGCTTGCGGGGATCTAAGTCCCCCGACCAGAGATTGAACCCAGCTCCCTAGTAGTGGAAGCGTGGAGTCCTAACTACTGGACCACCAGGGAATTCCCTACACCTATTTTTTTTCTTTTTTTGAAGTTCCAGGAGAGCAGAGATTGGTTTTATTTTGTTCATGGCTGTATCCCCAGGTTTTAGAACACATAGCAGAGCACATACTAGATTCTCAATAAATGTGTGTAGAATGATGGACATAATAAATGAACATTTTGCACAGTTTTCAAAAAAAACCAAAAACAAGTAAAGGCATCTGGGGAGGCTGGGTCTTGCCTCCCTGGCACCTAGACCTATTTTTATAACAGGGAGACTTTTGTCAGGGAGCATATTATCTCGTGATGGGTGGGTGGAAGGATTGATTTACATAATAAATGAAGTGATTCTTTAGGAATGAGTGGAAAATATGATGATGTAATAAACTTATGACTCAACCATATTGCAAGGAAGAGTCCTCAGAATAATTCTGAGTCACAGCTTTGACCCACAATGAGGGTGGTTATCCAAAGATGCCCTTGAGAGAAATTTGAATTTATTTCTTTTGAGGAAATAGTGTACAGAATTGAATGTGGATGAAGCCTGAGGTTAAATTAGTCTCTTCTCAGAGTTGGGAATAGAATCCTCTTGGCAATTTGAGACTTCCACACCTGAAAAAACTCTAGCTAGAGTCCCCTGAGGAATAGTGAAGATTAATGAGTGGGACAGGTCACCTCTAAGTGTGAGGTAGAGAGATTAGAGGGAATTCCCTGGTGGTCCAGGGGTTTGGACTGGGCAGTTTCACTGCCGAGAGCATGGGTTCAATCCCTGGTTGGGGAAATAAGATCCTGCAATCCGCACAGCATGGCCAAAAATAAATAAAGTAAAAGAAAAAGATAAAATAAGATTAGAATATAATGAGAAACGTTTAAAAGAGGAACAAGGACACACTTATACCTGAATTCAAGACCACCAAGCAATGGTATAGAGAGTGGTAACCAAATAACATGAGCTGGGAAAAATCTCTTCACTATGTTTGTGAGAGAAAATTTAATACTCCAAACGGACCTCCCCAGATACCTTTGAGATACAGAATAGAAAAAAAAAAGTTTCCTGAGATGTCACGTTTTAAATATTTATTTATTTAGGCTGTGAAGGGTCTTAGTTGCGGCCCGCGGTATCTTTAGTGGGGGCATGCGGGCTCTTAGTTTCGGCATGCATGTGGGATCTAGTTCCCTGACCAGGGATCGAACCCCGGCCCCCTACATTGGGAGCATGGGGTCTTACCTACTGGACCACCAGGGAAGTCCATGAGATGTCATGTTTTAGATCTGCCTGATCCAGAAGGAGAAGATGAAATTATTTCTAGGGTCCCTCAAATGATGACATAACAACACGGGTGATTTTTTATATTTCAGGAGAAGAATTGAACCCTGGGAATTTGAAGTCTCCTTTGACCCCCAAGAACTCTGTAAAGAGACCCGTCTGCTCTATGAAATCAAGTGGGACAAGAGCCAGCGCGTCTGGCGACACTCGGGCAAAAACACCACCAAGCACGTTGAATGCAATTTTATAGAAAAAGTTACTTCAGAAAGAGGTTTTCACCGATCCGTCAGCTGCTGCATCATCTGGTTCTTGTCCTGGAGTCCCTGCTGGGAATGCTCCAAGGCTATTCGGGAATTTTTGAATCAGCATCCTAGAGTGACCCTGCTTATTTACGTAGCACGGCTTTTCCAGCACATGGATCCGCGAAACCGGCAAGGACTCAGAGACCTGATTTTCAGTGGTGTGACTATCCAGATTATGGGACCCACAGGTGAAAACAATAAACCAGGAATCTTAAGTGTTTCTTAGAGACTGTGGTGGTGGTGATATGTTTCTAGGCCAGGAGACTGATTACCCCAGACCGGAAGTCTCAGAAGTTAAAAGTCCAAAATAACAGGAGAAAGGACCAGGTCTGAAATTCATAGCAAGGAAAGCACCAAAGATATGACTCCTTTCCCCACTCCTGTCGCTATGGCCTCTGTGCCATCTTCAAATGAATTGCTGAGTTCCTTTAAGGGATTCTGGAAGAGTCTAGCCTTCTCCAGCAATAAATAGGCCAGAGAGATTTTATATCTATTGTATTTTTTAAAAAATAAATTTATTTATTTATTTTTGGCTGTAGTGGGTCCTCGTTGCTGTGTGCGGGCTTACTCTAGCTGCGGCGAACGGGGGCTACTCTTCATTGTGGTGCGTGGGCTTCTCATTGCGGTGGCTTCTCTTGTTGCGGAGCACGGGCTCTAGAGCGCAGGCTCAGTAGTTGTGGCGCACGGGCTTAGTTGCTCCGCGACATGTGGGATCTTCCCGGACCAGGGCTTGAACCCGTGTCTCCTGCATTGGCAGGAGGATTCTTAACCACGGCGCCACCAGGGAAGCCCCATAGTATTATTATTTAATAACAATAATAATTATTATTATAATTATCATTATTTTTAAATTGGGCTCTCTTTAACTTTCTGTTGTATGTGTTGACTGAACCAAGATTTGTGTTTCCTTAGAGTATGATTACTGCTGGAGGCAATTTGTCAACTACCCACCTGGGAAAGAAGCTCACTGGCCAAGATACCCCCCTCTGTTGATGAAGCTGTATGCACTGGAACTCCACTGCATAATTCGAGTAAGTTACTATAAGGGAAAAAGATTCTGATGCAAAAAGAGGCATCCGTCTTCAGACTTCTCTCCTGATTACGTTGACACATACTCTTCTCAGCATCACTTTGCCATTTATATTGACATTTAGTTATTTACCTGACATCTTTAAAAATGTGAGAACAAGACAATCTCTTTGTGGGAAATAAGTGGGAGAAAGGAACGGATAAACTGGTCTAAGATATATGTGGACTCCATAGGAGTTAGATTTCATCATCACCATTACTGTTGTTGTTACAGCACATACTTGCTACACCAGATTGCACAATTCTTCCTTCCCTTATTGGTGTGTGTCATCTTACTGAAGGAATGTATGTGTCCCACTTGTATTCTCTTGCAAGTAGTTCAGTGGTCTTTCAGATGATGTTTTGAAATGTTTGTGAAATATTACCCTAACTTCTTTTTTATTTCAGGATCTCCCTCCCTGTTTAAATATTTCAAGATGTCAGAATCAGCCGACCTTGTTCAGACTTATTCCTCAAAACTGCCATTACCAAATGATTCCACCCCATATCCTTTTACATACAGGGTTGATACAACTTCCTTTGACTTGGAGATGAATAGAGTATATACTGTTTCATGAACAGGAACTGATGGCCCACTAAAGAGTACCATTAGAATTGAGAAATTCTATGTTTGCGTTTCTATACACTAACAACATGTTATCTGGAAAAGAAATTAAAAAAAAAATCCCATTTATAGTAGCAATGAAAAATGATAAAATACTTCGGAATTAATTTGACCGAGGAGGTGAAAGAGCTGTACACTGAAATCTACAAGAGAGATTGAAGAAGACACAAATAAATGGAAAGACATCCGATGGTTGTGGATGGAAGAAATAATATTGTTCAAATGTCCCTACTATACAAAGCCATCTATAAATTCAATGCAGTCCCTATCAAGATTCCAATGGTATTTTTTACAGAAATGAAAGAAAAATCCTAAATTTCATATGGAGCAACAGAAGACCCTGAATAGCCAAAGCAATCCTTATGTATCTGAAGGAAATGAAATCATTTTCTCAAAGAAATATCTGCACTTCTGTGTTCATTGTAGCATTATTTACAATAGCCAAGACCTGAAAACAATCTAAGTATCCACCAACAGATGAATGGATAAAGAAGATGTGGTATATATACATATATACACACACAATGGAATATTATATAGCCATAAAAAGGAAGAAAATCCTGCCCTTTGCAACAACATAGAAGAAACTTGAAGGCATTTTGCTCTTTGAAATAAGTCAGAGACAGACAAATACTATATGATCTCACTAATATGTGGACTCTTAAAAAAATCTGACCTCATGGAAAGAGATAAGATTAGTGGTTGCCAGGGACAGGAGTGAAAGCGGTCAGAGGGTAGAAACTTTCAGTGTTGTTTTTTGTTTTTTTTTGGCTACACCATATGGCTTGTGGGATCTTAGTTCTCCAACTAAGGATTAAACCCGGCACTCGGCAGTGAGAGTGCAGAGTCCTAACCACTGGACCGCCAGGGAATTCCTGGACAAACTTTCAGTTTTAAGATGAACAAATTCTGGGGATATAAGGTACAGCATGGTGATTATAGTTTATACTGTATTGTGCAATTGAAATTTTCTAAGAGTAGATCTTAAATGTTCTTGCCATACACAAAGAGGTGTAAGTCTGTGCGATGATGAATGTGTTAACTTACCTTATTGTAGTAATCATTTTGCAATATATACATATATCAAATCATTACGTTGTACACCTTAACGTAATGGGGCTTCCCTGGTGGCACAGTGGTTAAGAATCCACCTGACAATGCAGGGGACACAGGTTCGATCCCTGGTCCGGGAAGATTCCACATGCTGCGGAGCAGCTAAGCCCATGGGTCACAACTACTGAAGCCCGCGCACCTAGAGCCCGTGCTCTGCAACAAGAGAAGCCACGACGATGAGAAGCCCACGCATCACAGCGAAGACCCAACACAGCCCAAAATAATAACAAATAAATTAATTAATTGATTAAAAAAAAGACTTACACAATGTTATGTCTCAATTATATTCAATAATACTGGGGGGAAAAGAGATTAAAACAAAAGAATATAGATATTTTCACAAATAACAGTATCACGGATAGCATCATCTACTGCTGTTATCACAAATTACCCCGCTACTTTGCAGGCTTAAAACAACAATAAATATTTACTGTGTCACAGTTTCTCTGGGTCAGGAATTCAGGAGTCCCTTAGTGTGTTCGTGTCTCAGGATATCTCAGGAGGTTGCTGCCAAGCTGTCAGCCAGGATTGCAGTCATCTCCAGCCTTGACAGAGGCTACAGAATGTGCTTCCCAGGTGGCATACACACGTGGCTGCGAGCGGGCACCCGTGGATGGTGGGAAGTCTCAGTTTTTCATCATGTAGGCCTCTGCACAGGGATGCTTAAAAGTCCTCATGACTTTGTGGCTGGCTTCCTACAGAGCAAGTGGCCTAAGACAGACCAGGGCAGAATTTGCCATGTCTTGGAATCATACACTATTTCTTCTGCAGTGTTCTTGGGTCACACTGGCCAGCTACAATTCAATGTTGAGTGGGGGGAACCACACAAGGACTTGAATCCCAGGAGATGAGAATCATTGAAGGCCATCTTTGGGTTTGACCTGTAGGGACATTTGCTGTGACTTCAGGACAAATAATTCCATGGAGCCAATTTCTCAGAAGATGCTAAAGGGAAACAAAGGACAAAGTAGCATCTAAATACAGAAAAGGGTTATTTCTCGCTCCCGTTGCAAGGCTAATGTCATTTGGGTGGAACGTTTTTGCTCTCTGTGGTTACTCAGGGACCTCATTTTCTACCATCTGGTGACTCCGCCATCTCCTATGGCCTTGAAGTCCTCTGCTGAATTCTCTACACTCAGCTGGCCCACAGGAGAGAGAGAGAGACAGAGGCGCACAGAGAAGGAAAGCATTAAAGCAGTGTGAAAGGGTGTTTTTTAGAATCAAGGACTGGAAATGGCAAACGTCACTTCTGACCTGATTCCTCTAAGCCAAAATCAGACCCGTGACCCCACCCAGCTTTAAGGGAGGCAACAAAACACAGTCCAGCCACGTGCCCTGGAAGGAGAGGAAATGGGGTTTGGTTGAACACATGACGTGTCTGTACAAGGAGGAAACTAGGAAACAGAAACTTTGTGACCGGGGTCAGATAGGCAGCACCACGGCAGAAATGAAACTAAAAGGCAGTGTGCTGTGGGTTTGTTTCCTTTCCTGGCGTTCAGGATATGCTGGTAACCAAACCATGACCGCTTCTCAGAATGGGCTCAGGCTGCTCAGTCGTTCGCCTGGCTTGCCTTCCTGGGGTGGCGTGGGGATAAGGCGGTCTTCTCTGGGAGGCATAAGTCGGGGCTGCCACCTTATTAGATGTCTGTGTGAAGACTGTCTATGCATATTTAAAAACTGCTGTGGAGGAGTTAGCGACAGGGAGGGCGAGGGCCCTGGGCTTAGTTTTGGGGGAGGAGGTGGCCAGTTTAGGGTCTCAGGGGACAGGTGGGGGAGATGGCAGAGTTAGATGGGGCTGGGGGGCGTGGGGGGGTGCCAGGAGAAGGAAGGTTGAAGGGGAGACTAGATGTTGGGGGAACTGTGCTGGGAAGAGCTGCGTCGGAAGTGTCCACAGTAACCCGTGGGGGAGGAAAACACCCCAGGCCTGGCTGTCGCAGCTGCCTGCTGGAAAAGGGGGGCCTGACCTCTAGGAGGGCGCCACTCCTGTACAGAGGGTTGTGAACCCGCCTGGGGATGAGGCCTGGTGTTGTGGAAACTGAACTTAGCTTCGCGGGGCTGACAGTTCTGGCCCAGGGTGGTGGCAGTGCACCCCTTTGGACTTTTCCTCTAGGTTCCATGCTTACCTCTTCTGTGACCTCACTCTACCCTTCCTCCTCCCTCTTAACTCTCTCGAGGTTACCCCTTCACTTAAAAACGTTGCTTCTGGTAATCTGGTAAGCCGGGAAAGTTGCTGGAGTCCCTGCCGGAGTCGGTACTGTCGGTAATCCCAAAGGAGGAGAGGCGTCCCCAGCGGAGACTCTGGGTGGGCGGGTTGGTCTTGCTTGCCGGTGGAGAGGGTGGGGATGGAAGGTGCACCCTTGGGTGGGCCCACAGCGATGGTACCAGCTGAAAGCTACAGAAATGCTTCATAGACCGTGGTCTGTTACTGTAGTGTTCATCATGGCAAGCCGGTGGCACCAGGAGAAATGGAGCCCCTGGCCAGTGTGAGTCGTAGCTGTGCAGGAGGGGAGACCCTGGAGGAGGAGAGAGCCCGCCTAAATTGATGTCTACAGATTGAATTTCCAGAGGCTTAGGAGGAGGAGTTCTCCAATGTCCTGTTTCCAGGCCTTGCTCAGGAAGCCCTGTATTCATTCAGGAGACCACTCTTTAAGGTTTTCAGATGAGCTTACGAGGGGGCAATCTTTAAAAGTCCAAAGCAGATGCATCCGGGGCCTTCAGCAGATGTGTTGCTTTGCGTGTGTAATCCGGGAGCAGCGATCTCTGGGCACGTGAATGCCAGCAGGCGCCTTTCCTGTTCCGGGGTGGAGGTTTTCAGATGCTGCATCTTCTCAATTCAGCCTCCTGTTGTACTAGTTCTGTGCTACGCACCTTGCTTCCAGAGGACTCGTCAGCTGTAGAACATTTTAACGCGATGCCACAACACAGAGTGCTGCCTTGTAGACGGAGCTTGCAGATGCATCCCCTGACCCTCTCATCTACCCGCCCACCTTCCTGCGCATTGGTCGGAGGAATTCTTAGTGTGATGATATAATCTGTGTGTTAGGAAAGTGTTCAAGATTGAATGCCTTAGGCAAATACTTAAATGAGCCAACTGGCAAATTGAGGGGGTCATTGTACTGTGCTGGAGGTACGGGTTGGTCATGCCCCAATTGTGATAGAAACGGCAGGTCTAGTTTGGGCATTCCTACTAAGAAGGGAGCGGTCAGGATACCGGTAGTGATCTTTGATTCATCTTGCTCTTTGTGTTTTTTAACTTCAGTTTTACTTGATCAGATTTGAGAGTAATCTTAGTGTTCAAATGGGAGGACCCTGAGGTGAGGGGTGGTGGGGAGGGAAAAGCCTGCCGCAGGTGCTGGGAGGGGTGGGAGGGGTGGGAGGTGTGGGCGTGAAGAAAGGGAGAAGGGGGGAGGGTTGTGGTTAGGTGTGGGTTGTAGAGGGTGGGAGTGGTAGCGAATGTGGGTTGAAGGGAATTCTCTGGAGAAAAGATCAGTAGACAGAGCTCTGGGGAATTATATAGAGCTCATGGGCAAAGAAATTACTAGTTAATAGTAAATTGTTAATGCTAGTTAAATTATCGCTTGTAAGCACAGAAAACAGTTGCTTGGAAACTTTCTAAAATGCTTAAAACTCTGCTAAGTGCAGGGGAAAAAGCAAAATTGCTTTGCTGCAAGATGGGGAAGACTGAAAAGGTAACTGAAGGCCTGGTTATTGGTGGCTTGAAAGATTGGTGTCAGAAACTTGCATCAGCAGGTTAGCATCCTTCACTGCTTTCAAGCTTCTTACATGGTTTATCTGGAGATGTGTGGTATTTGGGAGAGGTCTTCGAAAAGACTTTAAATACCCATATTGTGGGCTTTTAAAGCAAACTTGAGATTTTGGAGTCCACTTAAGATGGTGAGATGTACTCTTCTGGGTTTGCAACATTGTTTTTCACTGAGGTTTTGCAGTTGAAAACTTGAGCAAAGTGAAAATGCAATGAATTCTAAAGCGATTTTGTGTTACTTCCTGCCTTATAAGCACATCTCTTCTCTGTGATGAGTATTCATTAGAAACAGCAAGAGTTTTTACTTTTCATCGTCATTGTAACAAGGAGAACCTAATGACTTTGTGATCACTGTGAAATTACTGTCATATTTGGTAGCAAACAATACATGTAGGCTTGGTAAGGTTACAGTTAGTAATCCACTGTCTCTTTAGTTTGAATGTTTGTGTTTTTTAAGTGATAACCGTATTAGAGGGGAAACTGTCGGCCAAAATCAGTTTGGGAAATAAGCAAAACTGGGGATGGGGAGGTGCTTTTTTACTAGATTATGGTGTGTTTGTGAAAATTCAGGGAAAGATCCGAATCCTTTGTGATAAAGTAATACCAGTGGCTTTTTTATCTTGTCCCTCTTCCCATTGAATTTCACTTTGAAAATTTTAAATCCCCAATATTTATACACTTGGGATCTTTCTGGGTTCTCTTTTTAATGTTTAAAAATATGTTGACATGATAGTTCAGTTCTTAACCCGTGATTTGGGCATGATATAGTAACTGTCATTGGAATTTAAAGAATACTAGTCATGCATGTATGGGGAAATGGTAAGCTGTTGTGAAATTGAAACTGTAATAAAAGTAGGAGAAAAAGCAAAAAAATAAAAATAAAAACTGCAGTGATGGGAATTCCCTGGTGGTCCAGTGGTTAGGACCCCACGGACTCTGTGCTTTTTTCTGCTGGGGGCCTTGCTGCAAGGCCAAAAAATAAAAATAAAAACAACTTTCGTGAAAGCTACCCTTTACTTGTTCTTATAAAAAATGGATATTAGGGAAAAGACCCTTCAAAGACAGGGTGCAGTTTCTCACATGTATTTTCTTTTATTATACAGGAAGAATAGTGCAAACCATTACTTTCTTTTTTTTTTTTTTTTTTGCCATGTGGCATGTGAAGTCTTTGGTCCCCAACTGGGGTTGTTCCCTGACCCACAACCTCTGCATTGGAAGCGTGGAGTCTTAACCACTGGACCACCAGGGAAGTCCCACAACCATTAATTTTTTTTTTTTTTACATCTTTACTGGAGTATAATTGCTTTACAATGGTGTGTTAGTCTCTGCTGTATAACAAAGTGAATCAGCTATACACATACATATGTTCCCATATCTCCTCCCTCTTGCGTCTCCCCCCCACCCTCCCTATCCCACCCCTCTAGGTGGTCACAGAGCACCTAGCTGATCTCCCTGTGCTATGTGAAGACTCATTTGTTTTAGTTCTCAGGAGGCTGCGAGCCAAGTTTCATATACTACACCTGTTGCTTTGTCTCATGTGGAACATATTCCTCCAAGCTCGGCACCCCAATCCCTTACCTTTTGTCATTTTAGTCTTGCTTTAAAAGCTTTTACCAGGCTTCCCTGGTGGCGCAGTGGTTGAGAGTCCGCCTGCCGATGCAGGGGACACGGGTTCGTGCCCCGGTCCGGGAAAATCCCTCATGCCGCGGAGCGGCTGGGCCCATGAGCCATGGCCGCTGAGCCTGCGCGTTCGGAGCCTGTGCTCCGCAACGGGAGAGGTCACAGCAGTGAGAGGCCCGCGAAAAAAGTTTTTACTAATTTGACTATTAAATTTATGATTTGGGAAGGTGGTATAGTTCAGTCATAAAAATGTGAATGATAAGCAACGTAAGAACTACACGATAAAATTATGGGACAATATAGGAAGGACCTAAAATTTGAAATAAATAGATAACATTAAATAATTATATGCCTATGATCACTATATTTCTAGAAGAAAGATAAATCTGGTTTGACACTTGACTAATCTCTGAGGTAGATATAAATTTTCTCAATATTGAAACTTCTCTCTTGCCAAAATACTTTTGATGCTGTTACTTTCTGTTCTTCTGAGCCTTCTCACATCCACAACTCTCATCAAAGTGATCCCGGTACTATTCCATCATCTCCCAGTTCTGCTTCATACTGAATCCACGTAATTTGCCTCATCCACCTTTATATCAACAGTGCCTAGGTTAGTGGCTAATAGAGGACCTGTCATCTATAGCAGTCAATTATCAAAAAATAAATTATTTGTAGGTATTAAAGGTAACATGAGAGAGTACAAAGAACACTGTCTGCATGTCAGAAAACCCCCAAATGTTCATAGCACTGTCATTAAACGGTGTAAACTTGAATGAGTACATTAACTTGTCTGAGCCTTAAATTTACACATCTAGGGCTTCCATGTGGTGCAGTGGTTAAGAATCCGCCTGCCAATGCAAGGGACGCTGCTTCGAGCCCTGGTCCAGGAAGGTCCCACATGCTGCAGAGCAACTAAGCCTGTGAGCCACAATTACTGAGCCTGTGCTCTAGAGCCTGTGAGCCACAACTACTGAGCCCGTGTGCCACAACTACTGAAGCCTGCACGCCTAGAGCCCGTGCTCCGCAATGAGAGACGCCACCACAGTGAGAAGTCCGCGCACAGCAACGAAGAATAGCCCCCGCTCGCAGCAACCAGAGACAAGCCTGTGCGCAGCAACAAAGACCCAAAACAGCCAAAAATAAATAAATAAATTAATTAATTTAAAAAAAATTTACACATCTATAAAATCTGGATGATTATGGCTTAAGGAAAAGGAAGATTGAAGCCAGAAACTTCTATTTCTCTCTGTTGAATTAGTTATCTATTGGTGTATAACAAATCACCCCAAAACCTAGTGGCTTACTCAAGACACATTTATTAGCTCACAGTTTCTGCATCAGGAATTTGGGAGTGACTTAGCAGAGTGGTTCTTTAATATGTATTTATTTATTTGGTTGCACTGGCTCTTAGTTGTGGCAGGCAGGCTCCTTAGTTGCGGCAGGTGGGCTCCTTAGTTGCAGCTCACCGTTTCCTTAGTTGTGGCATGCATGTGGGATCTAGTTCCCTGACCAGGGATCGAGGGATTGAACCCCACACCCCCTGCACCGGGAGTGGGGACTCTTAACCACTGTGCCACCAGGGAAGTCCCTGCCTTCCACACTTGAGGTGGGAAATCCCCCAAATATAGACAGAGTGGCCAAAAGCATGGCACATGTTACCCACAGGTAATCTTTAGATAAATCAGAGGGACAAGGATGGCCCTTCCAGGTGAAAGGGTCTCAAAAGAGAAAGTATGGTGAAGTGATAAAGAGTGCAAACTCCAGATGCAAATGGTCTGGGTTGGAATTCTTTTTTTTTTTTAAATTATTTATTTTGGGCTGTGTTGGGTCTTCGTTGCTGCGCATGGGCTTTCTCTAGTTGCTGTGAGCGGGGGCTACTCTTTGTTGAGGTGAACAGCCTTCTCATTGCGGTGGCTTCTCTTGTTGCAGAGCATGGGCTCTAGGCGTGCGGGCTTCAGTAGTTGTGGCACGTGGGTTCAGTAGTTGTGGTGTGTGGGCTCTAGAGCGCAGGCTCAGTAGTTGTGGCGCACGGGTTTAGTTGTTCCATGGTATGTAGGATCTTCCCAGACCAGGGCTCGAACCTGTGTCCCCTGCATTGGCAGGTGGATTCTTAACCACTGCGCCACCAGGGAAGTCCCCAAGAAAGGTGACTGATTGAACACGGAGGTTGCAGAAGATGGAGGTGTCCTTCAATTTGCAACTGAAATATTAGTGCAATCACAGTGTTATTCGCTGACATAAAGCACATGGTGAATATTTGTTTGATGTTTCATCAAATAAATGCTTTTATTTTTGGCACAGGGTGTGCGGGATTTTAATTCCCCAACCAAGAATTGTATTCGTGCCCCCTGCAGGGGAAGTGCAGGGTCCAAACCACTGGACCACCAGGGAATTCCCCAAAAGTACTTTCTAAGCCTGAAATTGCTAAATTGCATTCTGTGGTGACTAGACTCTCTTAAAGATTTTTTATGGGCAATTATTTTTTAAATACGCTGGAATAAAGTTTCTTTCTTTAATAGACAAATATTCTAATTATGCTCTCTCTAGTTATGACAGTTATCCCTCTGCCATCAACAGATGAGGGAAACTTTAAGATAATTGCAGCATCCAGAAAAGTAAAGTCCCACTGAATGCAACGGGATACACAGCCACTTGAGATAATGGGAAAATTGGTATTACAACTGTCCTACAGTTAAAAAAAAAAAAAAAGTAATTTGTTACTGATGCTGAAAGCTCAGCTTCTCTGTACACCAGGGCCAAATTAAATCTTGGAGAGAGAGTTTGGGAAGACTATGTGTCCCAACTTGGAGAGGGTAGTGAGAAGTTTTTTGGGGTTTTTTTTGGTTTTTTTTGTGGTAAGTGGGCCTCTCACTGTTGTGGCCTCTCCCGTTGTGGAGCACGGGCTCTGGACGCGCAGGCTCAGCTGCCATGGTTCACAGGCCCAGCCGCTACGCGGCATGTGGGATCATCCCGGACCGGTGCACGAACCCGTGTCCCCTGCATCGGCAGGTGGACCCTCAACCATTGCGCCACCAGGGAAGCCCAGTGAGAAGTTTTATAACAATATTACCCAAGGCTGGGTTGCTGACAAGATGAGGGTGTGTGCAGGGTTTCAGGTGGTCGGGTCTCCTAATCTTGATGAACTTCTCTGGTCCCTTTAATCTCGCCTCACGTGGTTTCTTGCCCCGTTCTCCCTTGATTAGCAACTGTTTGAATCCACCCTTTGGAGCTCAGCGTAGGTCGTGGAGGCTGGAGTCTTGCCTACAAGAAATCGGGGGCCAAAAAAAGAGGCTCCATGCCTGGGAGCCTCACAGGGCCCCACTCGGTTTCATTACCTGCCACAATCAAAAATCTAACTTCATTCTCAAAATCTAACTTCCAAATGGCCCTGCTTACCTCTTTTAGATTTTTCAGTACCTTGTAGATTTTCTGCTTTATTTGCTTGGTTTGAATTCCATAGAATTTAGAACCAAAAAATGTGATTTTACAGACTGAAGGTGAGCAAAGTCCTAGTGTCCAGCTTTCTACATGAAAAAAGACCCACACTAATGCACATCAGCCTCGTGGAATTTCAACATATGTTTAAAAAGAGAATCCTAACAGCTTGGGGGTGAGGCAGGGGGTGTTACATGCAAAAGATAAGAAGATTATTGTCAGTCTTCTCAAGATCAGCCTTGAAATCTAGAAGAAGCTTGACCCATACTTTTAAAATTCTGAAGATAAAATGTTTCTCAGTTGACTTCTACAGTCGGCCAAGCTATCTAGAGGAAGTTGTGAATAAAGACATTTTCAACGTGCAATGTATCCAAAAAAATCATTTCCCATGCTTTCTCAGGAAGCCACTGGAGGATTCCCTACCTCAGAATGAGGGACTAAACCATAAAAAGAGAGTGCTTGGAATTCAGAACACAAGTAATTCAACACAGAAGAGAAGAGAAAAAAAATTCCCAGGATGATAGTGAAGGGAGATCCCAGGGTAACAGAAAGTAATTAGTTTGGAGAAAGAGGATAAAGAGATCCAGAAGAATGTATCCAAGAAAAAAAAGTGAAATTCCAGTTTTCCTACATCCTTGCCAGCACTGGATAATGAAAAAACACAGTCCTCTGTGTCTTTCCTTTACTCTCACCCTGCTTTGCTACTTCACTTTTGACACCAACTGTGTGGGTTTTCCACACATAAAGCAATTCTTTGATTCTCAATTCTGATACTATCTTGTGTCAGATCCCACTGGTTAAGGACTCAGTCCCGCGAGACTGCCCCCACCTCGGATGCCAGTTGAAAGTCCAGGTTGTTACCTATGTTTCTGACCAACTGGGTATAAATTGGAGGTTCCCTTGACCCACTCCTGGGGTTTGATTAATTTGCTAGAGCAACTCACAGTATTCAGGAAGTCAGTTGACTTACTAGATATCTGGCTTATTATGAAGGATATTAAAGGATACAGGTGCTGGGACTTCCTGGTGGTCCAGTGGTTAAGAATCCTCGTTTCCACTGCAGGGGGCACAGGTTTCACCCCTGGTCCTGGAACTAAGATCTCGCATGCCCTATGGCGCGCCCCCCCCCCCAAAAAAAAGGGACACAAATGAACAGCCAGTTGAAGAGATACATATGGCAAGACCTGGAAGGGTCCTGAACAAAGAAGCTTCTGTCCCGGTGGAGTTTGGGGTGCACTACTCTCCAGGGATATGGTTACTCTCTGGCTCACCAATATGAAAGCTCTCAGAAACCCCACCTTTTGAGTTTTTATGAAGGCATCATTACATAGGCATGATTGGCCATCGGTGATTGAACTCCGTTTTCTCCATCTTCTCTCCCCCAAGGTCAGGGGCTGAACTGAAAGTTCCAGCCTTCTAATCGCATGTTGATATTCCTGGCAGCCAGACTTCACCTTTACTTTACCTAGGGGGATTCCAAAAGTCACCTCATAAACATAACAAAAGACACTTACTGTGCTCAACATTTAGGAAATTCCAAGGGAGCTTTGTGCCGCGAACAGGGTGAAGACCAAATATATATTTCTTATTATAAATCACAATGTCACATGGGTATGATCAATCTCTTAAATCTTTGACAATCTGATGGATGAACAATGGTACTTTAAGTTCTAATTCTTTAATTTGTCGTATTTGGCATTTTGTGTGTGGGTATTCATTGACTCGGAATTATGTTTTCTTGTTGTGGAGGAAGAAATTTCCCTCTACCCTTCTAGTTCTTCTGGATGGTCTAAGAATTGATGTGACATGATATAGATAACAGGAGAAAATCAAACAAAAGTTTGATAACATGTATACATGGGAGAGACCCAGAAAAACTGAGTAAGTCACCCAAATGGCTGAAGCCCTGACCTTAAATACCATCTTCAGCTAAAGACAAAAGAAGAGGCTGTGGGTAGTGATTTGGGACCTCAAAGGGGAGGAACGCAATTCACAAGGAAATGGAAAAGTGAATGGGAAACAGATGTTTGCTGGGCTGTGCAGAGACAATGGGACCCAGAGTGGACTCTGATCTCCAGGCCCTGCCGAGTTTCCCCACCACACTCAGCCCATAGTCTTTGCAGAGCTCTCTGGTGACAGCTCAGTTCTGGGAACTGGCCCTTTATCTAAATTCTTTAGGCAGCTAAGGGGGAAGGTCAAATTTTCTCCTTGAGTCTTTTGGGCCTTGATTGTTTTCAGCTTGAAATAACCCACATGCCAAAGAGATGTTTTAGGGTGGCAAATTTTGCTCCCCTTCAATCCTTTGCCCTTTTTTTCTATTGGTTTGTCTTCTCTCCTCTATTAATTTGTGAGAGAGATTTGTACATTAGAGGAAACGTCCATTTCTCTCATATGTATTTTTCCCAGTCTTTTGACTTTATTGAAACAGAGCCGGACTCTGTGGGGCCCTCCTAGGTACAGAAGCCCCTCTGTGTCCCATGGTTTCTTGTTTGTTAGAAAAAAGCTTTAGACTCCTAGGCCTCCCCTGACTTCCAAAGTGCAGAATCTAAGTTTCTAATTAGGGAGGTGAGGGAATGCAGAAACTCAGGAAAAGCAGTCCAGAAGCAATAGTGCAGCAATAAAAGTCTGAGTTCCTCTCAAGGGATATATGTAACAACCTGCTGCATATCTTTGAATTGCTCTGCAGAAAATAAGACCCCAGCCCAGGTGGAGGATGGTGACTACATGCCAACCACAAACATGTAGACCCCAGACTGGTTGGAACCAGAAGGTCGATGATTAAGATTTCTGAAACACCACCCTGTTACCTCACCAGCAACCAATCAGAAAAAAGTCATGCCCTCTGCAACCCTCACCCCAAATGTCACCTTTAAAAACCATTCCCTGAAAGCCATCTGGGAGTTCAGTTCTTTTGAGGATGAGCTACCTGTTCTCCTTCCTAGGTGCCCTGAAGTAAATGCGGTACTTTCCCTCACCACGTCCCCGTGTCAGTAAATTGGCTTTGCAGGGAGGCCGGCAGATCCAAGTTCGATGCGGTAATGTTATGACTTTTTTTCTTAATTTAAAATTTTATATAGACAAATACATACTTTGTAGTTTCTATGGCATGCTGATAAGGATAATTTGTATATTGGGACTGGGATGTTATGAATTATGATGTGAATTATAATAAGGAATATGTATTCGGGCTTTGTCCTGTTTTCTACGACTGAGCTTCTAAAACCCTTGGAATTTCCTAAGTGATGAGAGAGAGAACGGTGTTTTGCTATGTTCAGGAGGCAACTTTTGGAATGCCCGTATGTTGCCTAAGGATAGGGCTGATTGCCAAGGGAGATAACCCTGTGTTTGTAGGGTTGGAACTTTCTCTTCCACCCTTGCACCTTCTAGGAGGGGAGGGGGGACCAATGGCAAAAGATTTAGTCAATCACGCCTGTGTAATGAAGTCCTGTAATAAAAATCCAAGACAGTGTTTGGAAAGCTTCCAGGTTGGTGGAGATGTGGGGAGAGGGTGGCGCTGGGAGAAGGCATGGGCACCCCATAGGCTTTCTCCAGACCTTGCGTTATGCATTTCCTTTATCTGTTTTTTCCTGGTTTATATAATAAAACGGCAATCTAGTAAGTAAAACGTTTCTCTGAGTCCTGTGAGCTGCTCTAGCAAATTAATCGAACCTGAGAAGCGGGTTGTGGAACCTTTTTTTTTGGCTGTACCGTGCAGCTTGTGAGATCTTAGTTCCCCGACCAGGGAGCGAACCTGTGCCCCGCCACGCCCTCGCCCCCCCCCCCCCGCCCCCGCAATGGAAGCGCGGAGCCCTAACCACTGGATCGCCAAGGAATTCCCAGAAACTTCTGATTGATAATAGCCAGTCAGTGAGAAGTATCAGTGATAACCTGGACTTGAAATTAGCATCCTAGGTTAGAGGGGATCTCCGGAACCTCTAATTTGTAGTCAGTCAAAAGCGCAGGTCATTTGAGCTTGCAATTGGTGTCTGAAGGACAGGGTTGGGAAGTAGTCTTGGAGAACTGAGCTCTTAACCTGTGGAATCTGATGCTGTCTCCAGGTAGATAGTGTCATAATTGAATTGAATTGTAGGACACCCAGCTGGTGTACCAAGCATTGTTTGGTGGTGTGTGTGTGTGTGTGTGTGTGTGTGTGTGTGTGTGTGTGTGTGTGTGTGTGTGTGGCGGGGGAGAACCTCCCCTAGCAGTGGAAATGGGTCTAGGACCTAATTTAGGGACCCAAGAAATAGAGGATGGTCCACATCACAAAACTTCAGTTTTCAGCCCACACTTAAACAGGAAATGCCCCACTGTCCAAGAAACCTAACACACACCAGCCACCACCCTCCCACTCAGCTTTAGTTTACCTCACCCGAGAAAATAGGACCTCCAGCCTTACAAGGAAACCCTTGACCTCCCAGCCAATCACACATCCTCTGTTTCCAAGCTGCTGCTTCTAACACTCACTCTTGCCTAGATCTCCCTAGGAAAAAAAAAAAAAAAAAAGAGGACTCCAGGGCTTCCCTGGTGGCGCAGTGGTTGAGAGTCCGCCTGCCGATGCAGGGGACATGGGTTCGTGCCCCGGTCCGGGAGGATCCCACGTGCCGCGGAGCGGCTGAGCCCGTGAGCCATGGCCGCTGAGCCTGCGCGTCCGGAGCCTGTGCTCCGCAACGGGAGAGGCCCCAACAGTGAGAGGCCCGCGTACCGCAAAAAAAAAAAAAAAAAAAAAGAGGGCTCCACTGCTCCGAAGGCACTGTATTCCCCCAGTTCATGGTTTGTTTTCCTCTCAGTAAAGGACATCAAACTGGTTACTAAATTGTTTTATTTTTGTTATTTGACAATGATTAGACTTTTCCCTCTACCAGAGTATAAATACATTCACTCACCTCTACCCCTTACACCCAAGGTGGTGAGAGTGAGTTGACAAGGGGAATCGAGTAGACTCGCTATCCTTAGTTATAAGGGCCCCTTTGGGATGCTGGAGATATATTTACAGTCCTTCATCTGCCCTATTGGAATTCCCTGGTGGTCCAGTGGTTAGGACTCTGTGTTCTCACTGCCGTAGCCTGGGCTCAATCCCTGGTTGGGGAACTAAGCTCCCACAAGGCACATGGCGTGGCCAAAAAAAAAGAAATCTGCCCTATTGTGTGGAATTTTCCCGTTGAACTGAGCTGCTAAGGTGCTGGCGTGGAGGATGCTGATAGCCAGTTTTAGGATTTGGGCAGATGGGAGCAATAAAAAGAGGCAGAGGGGCAAAAATGAGTCAATCTCTGAGCTGAATAAGAAAGAAAATGAAGAAAGAAGAGGGCTGGTGGGTTGGGAAAAGTCAGAAAGGTCACCGAAGTGGAAATCTTGATAAGATTAAATAGGTATAGTGGGTGTATTTGAACAATCAAGCTTGAAGAATAATATATTATGGTCAGAAACAGGATGGATTAACTATTTTTAAAGTGAAGTTAGAATAGAAAAGTAGAAAGGAGATCAAGGAGGTATGAGCCATCATTCTTTTTCTTTTCTTTTTTCTCGTTTTTTTAGTAATTTTTATTGGAGTATAGTTGATTTACGATGGTGTGTTTCTGCTGTACAGCAAAATGAATCAGTTATACATATACATACGTCCATTCTTTTAGGTTCTTTTACCATATAGATCATTACAGAGTATTGAGTAGAGTTCCCTGTGCTGTACAGTAGGTCCTTATTAGTTATCTATTTTATATATAGTAGTGTGTATATATCAATCCCTATCTCCCAATTGCTGCCCATCCTGCCCCCATTATTCTTTTTCTTTTTCAGAGTTTTCTTGGTTTTCTCACGTTTCTTTTACTAGATAAACTTTATGATTTTTTTTTCTTTGCGGTATGCGGGCCTCTCGCTGCTGTGGCCTCTCCCGTTGCGGAGCACAGGCTCCGGACGCGCAGGCTCAGCGGCCATGGCTCACGGGCCCAGCCGCTCCGCAGCATGTGGGGTCTTTCCGGACCGGGGCATGAACCCGCGTCCCCTGCATTGGCAGGCGGACTCTCACCCACTGCGCCACCAGGGAAGCCCTTAGATAAACTTTAGAATAATTTTGTGGGAGTTCCTAAAGAGCCAGCAGTGTTTTCAAAATGTCACTAGTGAAACTCTAAATGCCAGATAAAAAAGGTAACCCTCCCTCTAGTCTCCAATTATGTGTTACTCTTGTGCAACCATTTCTTCCCAGCCAAGTTTCTTGAAATAGTAGTGCAGACTCATTATTCTATTTCTTTTTTTTTTGTGGTACGCGGGCCTCTCACTGTTGTGGCCACTCCCGTTGCGGAGCACAGGCTCCGGACTCGCAGGCTCAGCGGCCATGGCTCATGGGCCCAGCCGCTCCGCGGCATGTGGGATCTTCCCGGACCGGGGCACGAACCCGCGTCCCCTGCATTGGCAGGCGGACTCTCAACCACTGCGCCACCAGGGAAGTCCATCATTATTCTATTTCTTTATCTTCTGCTCCTCAATTGCTTTGTAAGCCTTTGCTAAGGACACCAATAGGCTGTCTTCAATTTTGACTTCTTTTGTCTATTTGTCTTCTTGTGTTTGATCACATTCTTCTCAGAACTCTTTGATACCCAAGACCTGTTGTCTCCTGGTTTCCTCTCAATTTTCTTCTTAGGCGTTTCTTTGTCCACCACTGAAATATTGGTGTTTTATAAGATGATCACCTCTCATTCATTCGATAGATTGAGTAAAACCAATCTGGTAACAGCAGTAAATAAAAGAGACCCTATCTTTCATGGAGCTCAAATACTAGTTTTCTCATATCGTATAAATATTACTGAGTCCAAGCTTGCTCTGCTCGCCCCACGACAGGCCAATGAATAGAAGGTGTTTATTCGGAAAGCTGGCAGACTGGTGTCTCTGAAAAACCATCTTATGGGGTTTGGATGCCCGTTTCTTTTATAGCACAGAGAGGGGGAGGAGATGAGGAAGTAAAGTAAAAAGGCCATAATTTTTGCAGATATCTCCTGGAATGGCCAGCCTCCGGGAGGGGATGTGTTAATTTCTTCTTCCTTGCAGCCATCCACAGGTGGAACGGGTCTGGATGTTTCCCTGAACAAAAGCACGTTGGTTTAACATTCAGGCAGAGGGGCAGTATTCCCCTAGGCAAGCCATTATGTAGAGACAGTGGACAAAAGCAGCGGAGAGCAAAGGTTAAAGTGAAAGAAACAGATCCAACTTGTAGTCCGATTTGGCCCTTCCCTGTTACCTAAACACTTCCCAGGACATCTCATTCATTTCCGTGGCTTCAACTACACCTGTAATCAGGCGTGATATAATATGTTAACAATGGAATCATCCTAGCACCAACTAAGTCAGAAGAGGGCGTCAACCAATCAGACAGCCGGTCTGGCTGTACTCTGTTGTACTGGCTGAATATCAGCGCAACCTATAATATATAAATATGATAATATGATGTCTGGTAGTAAGAGGACAGTCTAGAGCCTAGAACCTCCAAACTGCTCAAATTCTAGCTCTGTTCTGCTGCGTGACATGGGGCAAATTACTTCACCTGTTTGTGCTTCAGTTCTCTCCTCTATAAAATGGCATAATAGGGCTTCCCTGGTGGCGCAGTGGTTGAGAGTCCGCCTGCCGATGCAGGGGACACGGGTTCGTGCCCCGGTCCGGGAAGATCCCACATGCCGCGGAGCAGTTGGGCCCGTGAGCCATGGCCGCTGAGCCTGCGCGTCCGGAGCCTGTGCTCCGCAACGGGAGAGGCCACAGCAGTGAGAGGCCCACTTACTGGAAAAAAAAAAAAAAAAAAAAAGGTATAATAAAGTACCTACACCATACGGTTGTTACAAGAGTCATACAATATAATACATGTAAAGCATTTAGAACAGCCTGGATTTTTTTTAAGTGATTTAATATTTTATTTATTTATTTATGGCTGAGTTGGGTCTTCATTGCTGCGCATGGGCTTTCCCTAGTTACAGTGAGTGGGGGCTACTCTTCGTTGAGGTGCATGAGCTTCTCACTGCGGTGGCTTCTCTTTGTTGCAGAGCATGGGCTCTAGGCACGCGGGCTTCAGTAGTTGTGGCTCATGGGCTCTAGAGCGCAGCCTCAGTAGTTGTGGTGCATGCACTTAGTTGCTCCGCAGCATGTGGGATCTTCCCGGACCAGGGCTCGAACCTGTGTCCCCTGCATTGGCAGGCGGATTCTTAACGACTGCACCACCAGGGAAGTTCCTAGAACAGCCTGGAATATTGATAAACACTCAATAAATGATAATTATTATTATTAATTATTTTACAACTATGTTTCTAATCCTGACTTTTCCCCCCTTGAGCTCCAAAGTTATAGATTAAGTGGTTTTTCTTCCAAATATACCATAGGTGCTTGGGAAACCTACAAGGTTCAGTATAGTTAGTCAAGGCAGCCTTGTAGACAAATAGGGCAATCAAATTTTATAAGTACTAGGTAGAATGGGGAGAAATAACATATATATACATTTATATATATATATGCATAAATACATACCTATATATACAGTTGTAAGTGGTTTATACATGTGAACTCATTTAATCTTAACGACTGCCCCCACTAAGTAACTACTATCATTATCCCCACTTTATAAATGGGAAAACTGAGGCACATAGGTTCAAATGACTTGAGAAAAGTCACATAGCTACTAAGTCTAAACCCACTCTTCCTCCAGAGTTTAAGCTCCTTGTCACGCCACTATACTGCTCACCAAAGAGGAAGCCGTCTTGTGACAAAAAGAGCATTTCTTATAATTTTCTTTACGGATCAGATCTATTTCCCTTCAGATTTTACAACTTAAAAACATCCCTTGGAGGAAACATGCGGTGGGTTCTTGTTCTGCTAGTTTGTACATGTCTTTTTCATTATACTTGGAATCAGCACCCTAGTGCAGACTTGTTTTCTGAGCTAATATTTTTATTTTTTTATTTTTAAAATTATTTATTTATTTATTTTGGCTGCAGGGGTCTTAGTTGTGGCACTCGGAATCCTCATTGCGGCATGTGGACTCTCAGTTGCAGCATGCAGTCTTCTTAGTTGTAGCATGCATGCAGGATCTAGTTCCCTGACCAGGGATCAAATCCGGGCCCCCTGCATTGGGAGCACGGAGTCTTACCCCCTGGACCACCAGGGAAGTCCCCTGAGCTAATATTTTTAAACATCTGATCCTTCTTCATGAAAGATCTATTTCTTGCTTTAAAGTATAAAATGAGTTTTCTGAATCTGAAGAGTTTCCATGGGCTTGGACAGCCCTGCTTCATTGCCTCATTACTAAAACTAACAAATTCCATAGGAGCCAGAGACAAAAGAACCAACAAACCCAAATCACTTCCTGTACACCTACCTCCTTGTCCTAGCACTCAAAGTGAGTGGACGCAGATACGTGTATCTGTACAGACCTGGATGATGAGTTTTGCACACCAAAAAGTATCAGATTTTTACACAATATAATAAGAATGCTATCTATGTTTCTAGTGTTCTTGACAGTTTCACTGAGACGCTATACTTGCTGAGAACAGGTATCCTCTGAAACTGGCCAAGACAGTATTTCTCAAACTGAGGTTCTTTACTTTTTTTTTTGGCTGCCCCCTGCGGTGTGTGGGATCTTAGTTCCCCAACCAGGGATTGAACCTGACTGAGCCTCTTGCAGTGGAAGCCCAAGGGTTGTAACCACCGAACCACCAGGGAATTCCCTAAGAGGTTCTTAAAGGATCAGAGATAAAGTACAGACTTTCATATAAGAATAGGCTAGACTATCTGGAATAACTATTTTATAACTGATAATTGTCAATGTCAAGAGCAGCGTGGGGACTTCCCTGGTGGCACAGTGGTTAAGAATCCACCTGCCAATGCAGGGGACACTGGTTCAAGGGCTGGTCCGGGAAGGTCCCACATGCTGCAGAGCAACTAAGCTCGTGCACCACAACTACTGATCCTGAGCTCTAGAGCCCACGAGCCACAACTACTGAGTCCGTGTGCCACAACTACTGAAGCCCGCATGCCGCAACTACTGAAGCCTGTGTGCCTAGAGCCCGTGCTCCACAACAGGAGAAGCCACCACAATGAGAAGCTGGCGCACCACAACGAAGAGTAGCCCCTGCTCGCCACAACTAGAGAAAGCCCACGCGCAACAATGAAGGCCTAATGCAGACATAAATAAATAAATAAATTAATTAATTAAAAAAAAAGAGCACCAGGTATGCCAAAGAAAGATTCGCAGTAACTTGAATAAATTAAAATTCGCGGTAACTTGACAGCTGACCCACAGACATAGAAAACAAACATATGGTTACCAAAGTGCAAAGGGTGGGGAGGGATAAATTAGGAGTTTGGGATTAACATACACACAGTACTATAAAAAATAGATAACAACAACAAAAAAATTAGGGGACAGCTGATTCATCCTGGGACACAAGATGGAATTCTGAGCCTGTTTCATTCCTATGTAAGTTATTGGCCATTTTTATTTTGTAGTAAATACTTATGAAATCTCATCTTTGCGTGAACCGCTCACTGATTTTGATATACTTTATCCCTCTTAGCTTAATTTTGGATTCAGATCTCATCTATGGTAAAGGGTACATGAAGCCCCCATGGGATATAAAATTAGAAGGAAAAAGAAACCAGATTTCATGGACCATGACAGCTTTAAAACCCTAGGGGCAGAATTTATTTGATTAACACTCAGAGGTGGTTATTTGTACTGTGTAGGTTTCATGGTCCAAAGATTAGAACAGCTTGTTATGCATTAAGCTAGCTAGGCTTTGTGCCTATTTCCCTGGTGGCCTGACTTAAGACAAGTTCTTTCCAGTTCTTTCTTTTTTTTTTTTAATTTATTTTTTAATTTTTTAACATCTTTATTGGAGTATAATTGCTTTACAATGGTGTGTTAGTTTCTGCTTCATAAAAAAGTGAATCAGTTATACATATACATATATTCCCATATCTCTATCCTCTTGTGTCTCCCTCCCTCCCACCCTCCCTATCCCACCCCTCTAGGTGGTCACAAAGCACCGAGTTGATCTCCCTGTGCTATGCGGCTGCTTCCCACTAGCTATCTATTTTACATTTGGTAGTGTATATATGTCCATGCCACTCTCTCACTTTGTCACAGCTTACCCTTCCCCCTCCCCATATCCTCAAGTCCATTCTCTAGTAGGTCAGTGTCTTTATTTCCATCTTGCCCCTAGGTTCTTCATGACCATTTTTTTTTCTTAGATTCCATATATATGTGTTAGCATACGGTATTTGTTTTTCTCTTTCTGACTTACTTCACTCTGTATGACAGACTCTAGGTCCATCCACCTCACCACAAATAACTCAGTTTCATTTCTTTTTATGGCTGAATAATATTCCATTGTATATATGTGCCACATCTTCTTTATCCATTCATCTGTCGATGGACACTTAGGTTGCTTCCATGTCCTGGCTATTGTAAATAGAGATGCAATGAGCATTGTGGTACATGACTCTGTTTGAATTATGGTTTTCTCAGGGTATATGGCCAGTAGTGGGATTGCTGGGTCCTATGGTAGTTCTGTTTTTAGTTTTTTTTTTTTTTTTTTTTTGCGGTACGTGGACCTCTCACTGTTGTGGCCTCTCCCGTTGCGGAGCACCAGACGCACAGGCTCAGCGGCCACGGCTCACGGGCCCAGCCGCTCCGCGGCATGTGGGATCTTCCCGGTCCGGGGCACGAACCCGTGTCCCCTGCATCCCCCTGCATCGGCAGGCGGACTCTCAACCATTGCGCCACGAGGGAAGCCCTATTTTTAGTTTTTTAAGGAATCTCCATACTGTTCTCCATAGTGACTGTATCAATTTACATTCCCACCAACAGTGCAGGAGGGTTCCCTTTTCTCCACACCCTCTCCAGCATTTATTGTTTGTAGATTTTTTGATGATGGCCATTCTGACTGGTGTGAGATGATATCTCATTGTAGTTTTGATTTGCATTTCTCTAATGATTAATGATGTTGAGCATTCTTTCATGTGTTTGTTGGCAATCTGTATATCTTCTTTGGAGAAGTGTCTATTTAGGTCTTCTGCCCATTTTTGGATTGGGTTGTTTGTTTTTTTGATATTGAGCTGCTTGTAAATTTTGGAGATTAATCCTTTGTCAGTTGCTTCATTTGCAAATATTTTCTCCCATTTTGAGGGTTGCCTTTTTGTCTTGTTTATGGTTTCCTTTGCTGTGCAAAAGCTTTTAAGTTTCGTTAGGTCCCATTTGTTTATTTTTGTTTTTATTTCCATTTCTCTAGGAGGTGGGTCAAAAAGGATCTTGCTGTGATGTATGTCATAGAGTGTTCTGCTTATGTTTTCCTCTAAGAGTTTGATATTGTCTGGCCTTACATTTAGGTCTTTAATCCATTTCGAGTTTATTTTTGTGTATGGTGTTAGGGACTGTTCTAATTTCATTCTTTTACATGTACCTGTCCAGTTTTCCCAGCACCACTTATTGAAGAGGATGTCTTTTCTCCACTGTATATTCTTGCCTCCTTTATCAAAGATAAGGTGACCATATGTGCCTGGATTTATCTCTGGGCTTTCTATCCTGTTCCACTGATCTATATTTCTGTTTTTGTGCCAGTACCATACTCTGTTGATTACTGTAGCTTTGTAATATAGTCTGAAGTCAGAAAACCTGAGTCCTCCAGGTCCGTTTTTCTTTCTCAACATTGCTTTGGCTATTCGGGGTCTTTTGTGTTTTCATACAAATTGTGAAATTTTTTGTTCTAGTTCTGTGAAAAATGCCAGTGGTAGTTTGATAGGGATTGCATTGAATCTGTAGATTGCTTTGGGTAGTAGAGTCATTTTCACAATGTTGATTCTTCCAACCCAAGAACATGGTATATCTCTCCATCTATTTGTATCATCTTTCTTTCATCAGTGTCTTATAATTTTCTGCATACAGGTCTTTTGTCTCCTTAGGTAGGTTTATTCCTAGATATTTTATTCTTTTTGTTGCAATGGTAAATGGGAGTGTTTTCTTAATTTCACTTTCAGATTTTTCATCATTAATGTATAGGAATGCTAGAGATTTCTGTGCATGCATTTTGTATCCTGCTACTTTACTGAATTCATTAACTCTAGTAGCTTTCTGGTAGCCAGTTCTTTCTTAGCTGGCTCTCTCCCTACAGCTAATTCTTCCAGATCCTGGTAATATACCTTTTCTGGCTCTCAGCCAAGAGATGGGACAGCTCCCGTGCTGTTACTAGCCCCAGGACACTTCACTATCTCTTTTTGGCTCCCTTAAACTCTTCTCACTTGTAGTGAAAGTGTGCACTCAGTTCCTGCCAGGATTCTGTTTTTATGAAATCAACAGGAAATATACTCTGCTCTTCCCAGATTTTGTAGGCATTGGCAATAGTCATGGTTGTGTTTGTGGACCAGCATTTATTAGTGAGCTGTGGTTTACAGAGCCAGGAATAAAGCAGAGACCACCTCTCAACTTGGACACCTGTATGGAAAGGAAACTGGGGACAACTTTTTTTTTTTTTTTTTTTTTTGGTTGTACGCGGGCCTCTCACTGTTGTGGCCTCTCCCGTTGCAGAGCACAGGCTCCGGACGCGCAGGCTCAGTGGCCACAGCTCACGGGCCCAGCCGCTCTGCGGCATGTGGGATCTTCCCGGACCGGGGCACGAACCCGCGTCCCCTGCATCGGCAGGCAGACTCTCAACCACTGCGCCACCAGGGAAGCCCGGGGACAACTTTTTGTACCTAGTTCTAAAGTGCAAGTACCCAGGACCTGTCTTTAGGTCACATGCCCTTCCCATAGCACCAAGTATTGGAGATGGCAAAGGATTCAGAAGTACCTCCTCCAAGCATCTGCTCTTTTGTGTATTTTTTTTCTTCATTTTTATTGGTGCTGGATGCTGGTTTCTGAGCTAGAAGATCCAGGAAGGGTGTATCTGAATAGAGAAGAGTTGTTGAAGATGAGAATCTAAAGGTGTTATTAACTCTATCACCTTCAGTAGCTTAAAAGGAAAAGAAAAAAAAAAAAAGAAAGAAAAGGGGCATACTTCCAGTTTGGACTGGAGATGTGAGAGAGACACACGAAGAAGCAAACCAATCAATATCTCTAGCTTGTATTTTCTCTTGGTAACTGATGCTTTCACTTTATGCAAAAACTTATGAAGGATCTTAGAAACTGGTTGGTCGTCTGCAGCTCTTCCTGGCCTTGTTATAGTGCATAGTAGTATGAGCAAGTTGCTAGGATAGAACCATAGTTGCTGTACTACAATATACTCTTGGTAGAGGAGGGAATTATTCTATGGGATTTCTGTGAAGGCAACGTTGGTGGGTCGATCACATTCTCTGACAGACAAATGGCAGAGATATTCTCCCAGGTTCTGACTGGTCATCAGTGAGAGGACTCAAACAGTGCTTTCTAGACTGATGATATCAAAAGAGCTGAATTGAATGAGAGATTATATAGCCAGGTAAGCAGTGGAGGTAAGATAATCCAGAGTCCTTTTTTGGGCCGTGCGGTGTGGCCTGCAGGATCTTAGTTCCCCAACAAAGGATCGAACCTGTGCCCCCTGCAGGTGAAGCACGTAGTCCTAACCACTGGACCTCCAGGGAGTTCCCAGCGTCTTAAAATAATAAGGAAAATTACTCCATATCTTCCTGAATCCCCAAATCCCTGAATATGGAAATGTTTGTACAATTTCCCAGCTGTATCCCAAATCAAATTTCCATGGAGGGTCGTATGTTTCCTACAAATGTCCTTATACCACAAGGTAATAAATTCTTAACCTTCAGTAAAGTTTTATATATTACCTCAAGGCAATGTTTTCCCACAAAGAAACAAGTTACCCTCTATATGCTGCATAAAAAATAATAAAGCCATGTTGAAATACAGATTCTTGGTTGTCAGCTTCCTTTATACCAGCCTTGAAAATCATGCACAAACAAAATAAAAAGTATTACAGGGCTTCCCTAGTGGCAGAGTGGTTAAAAATTCGCCTGTCATTGACATATATACACTAATATGTATAAAATAGATAACTAATAGGAACCTGCTGTATCAAAAAATAAATAAAATAAAACTCAAAAAAGAATCCTCCTGCCAATGCAGGGGACACAGGTTCGAGCCCTGGTCTGGGAAGATCCCACATGCCGCGGAACAACTAAGCCCGTGCTCCACAACTACTAAGCCTGCGCTCTAGAGCCCACGAGCCACAACTACTGAGCCTGAGTGCCACAACTACTGAAACCCACGTGCCTAGAGCCCACGCTCCGCAACAAGAGAAGCCACTGCAATGAGAAGCCCGCGCACCACAACGGAAGAGTAGCCCCCGCTCGCCGCAACCAGAGAAAGCCCACGCACAGCAACGAAGACCCAACACAGCCAAAAATAAATTAAAAAAAAAAGGTATTGCATATCATAGCAATTTAGTCTTCTAGGGAAATACTAAAACCATTTAGGGGTGGAAAAATGTTTCCTTCCCTTCTGGATTCTTTGGCTGGTGTAATAAATTACACCTGCCACAAGACAGAGTAACAGGAGAAAAACAATTTTAATTTTGTGTGTACTGGAGCCCCATAGAAATCTGAGACTCAAAGAAGTAACCAAAGCAGGAAGCTTCAATACTGTTTAGGCAAAGAAACAATAAATTTGTGAGGAATTGACAAGATCAGGGGTTTTGGGCTTGGTTTAGTAAATAGGTGAGGAAGTAACAAGGTTTGTTTACATAGTCTTCTTGGCCCTAAATTCCTTGTCTCTGGTGATAAGGATGCTTTATATCCTCCTGGCACAGGGAGGGTACCTTTTACTTGGAGACAAAGGAGGGTCAGAGTGTCCTTGTACCAGTTTCAACATTTTATCGTTCAGAAAACTAGAAACACTATCAAGGGTTGAAGGGAATACCCAGTGTATTATGTATGACTTGGGTGAGGGGTAAAGGCATTCTTACATTCACCAACTAGACCCATTCATGGCCTTGGGGGAAGAGGTGTGTATAAGATAAAATCACCTGGGATGTGTCAAGGAGATGGCTGAGTGCTATCTTAAGACCTATAGACCTGAGGAGGTACTTCCTTGGGTAGGGTGAGATGTTTAACATTCTTTTTCTTCTGTTTTACATTCCTTTATGAGATGATCAGTCAAGTGCAGCCATGAGAATACAGACTAAAGTTTATTATACTTGCAGATCTTAGAGATAGGAGGCACAGTATGCCACCCAGGGCCACAGAGAAGAACAGAGCGGTCAGGAGACACAAGACAGGAGGGAGCAGCTTTAGGCCAGAGACGTTATTGGCCTTTCTGGGAGGAAAGGCAAGGCAGTGCAGGGTAAGCAAGTTAGGACTGGCTAGTTTGAGTAATTTCACTGGGTTCTACCCTATAGGGATGGTCCCTAGTTGCCTGGTACCCGGCCCTGGGATGATTAAGGGAGAGGAATATTGCCTCTTGGGGTATATGAGCCAAACAGAGGAGTCATGGCTCTGGATTGGTTAGCTTGCCTATCTTTGCTATGTCTAAGAATTGGCTCACCCTAGAAAGGACAGCCAGAAAGGTATTTTTAAGGTGTCATAGTATATAGAAAACATATTTTTTTAATGTATACAATACAGGGGACCCTACTACATATGAATTGCCTATATTTATGTGTGACATTAAACTTATACATGAGTTGGGGAACAATTGGCTAATTGGCATGGTATGTCTTGTTGACATTCAAATGTTTACTTTGTTTTTGCAGGAATTTGGCAATGGGGAGCTGGGTATTTTAGAGGTATTTGTTTGCTTTTAGGTCTCAAATAGTTTTTAGACCCTTGAAAAGTTTATAAACTGTAGGGTAGCTTAGACTCCAGTTATAACCTAGTGTATCAAACTAGGACAAACCTAGGTTGTCCTTAATCTATCTTCACGTGTACCAGGAGTGATGGGTTATGGTAATCCTCAATTTTGATGGATATCATACCACCCCTCCACTCAGTAAGACCAGACAAATTTGTCCTTGATTAATGGACTGTGTGATTCCCTGGCTTGCTATGATACTTGGCATATGTCAACAGACCTGATCGTCCACAGAACAGATAGAGGCACCCTGCACTCCACAGACCAGCAGATATTTACTATCTGTGGCCT
Organism: Leucopleurus acutus; assembly: GCF_964270905.1. NCBI lineage: Eukaryota > Metazoa > Chordata > Mammalia > Artiodactyla > Delphinidae > Leucopleurus > Leucopleurus acutus. The sequence goes on from NC_139152.1 coordinate 7,990,721, forward strand.
CCCAGGCAAGAGGAGGTATGGCCTGGTTGCAAGCAATCTCATTAGAATTAAAGATCTGTTGAGGAGCTTGACCTGTAGCCCAGTTTAAGATGCTCAGCCAATCAAAACAATATGTAGGCTCTCCTGGTGGCGCAGTGGTTAAGAATCCACCTGCCAATGCAGGCGACACGGGTTCGAGCCCTGGTCTGGGAAGATCCCACATGCCGCGGAGCAACTAAGCCCATGTGCCACAACTGCTGAGCCTGTGCTCTAGAGCCTGTGAGCCACAACTACTGAGCCCGTGTGCCACAACTACTGAAGCCCGCGTGCCTAGAGCCTGTGCTCCCAACAAGAGAAGCTACCGCAACGAGAAGCCCACGCACCGCAATGAAGAGTAGCCCCCGTTCACCGCAACTAGAGAAAGGCCGCGCACAGCAACGAAGACCCAACGCAGCCAAAAAATAAACAAATAAATAAAATTAAAAAACAATATGTATATAAAAGGCCTATTATGTTTCAGACAACCTTCAAAGACAATAATGGGCAAAACAAGACAATACAAATCATACAATTCTCTCTTATACACACCCTTCATAAATGAACAATTTCTTTTTTTTAAAATTTTTATTGTAGTATAGTTGATTTACAATGTTGTGTTAGTTTCAGGTGTACAGCAAAGTGATTCATTTATACATATAAATATATTCATTCTTTTCAGAGTCTTTACCCATCTAGGTTATTACAGAGTATTGAGTAGAGTTCCCTGTGCTGTACAGCAGGAGTCCCCAACCCCCTGGCTGTGGCCTGTTAGGAACCAGGTTGCACAGCAGGAGGTGAGTGGCAGGTGAGCCAGCAAAGCTTCATTTACCACTCCCCATTGCTCCCCATTACTGCCTGAACCATTCCCCACCCCCCGCCCCCATCCTTGGAAAAATTGTGTTCCACAAAACCGGTCCCTGGTGCAAAAAAGGTTGGGGACCGCTGCTATACAGTATGTCCTTGTTGGTTACTTATTTTATATATAGTTGTGTGTGTATGTTAATCCCAAACTTCTAATCCCTCCCCTCCATGTTTCCCCTTTGGTAAGCATAGGCTTTTTTTTTTTTTTCCGAAATCTACGTGTCTGTTTTTGTTTTGTAAATAAGTTCATTTGTATTATTTTTTAAAACTGGATTCCACATGAGCGATATCATATATTTGTCTTTCTCTGTCTGACTTACTTAGTATGATAATCTCTAGGTCCATCCATGTTGCTGCAAATGGCATTATTTCACTCGTTTTTATATATATATCACATCTTCTTTATCCATTCTACTGTTGATGGACATTCAGGTTGCTTCCATGTCTTGGCTATTGTAAATAGTGGTGCAAAGAACATTGGAGTGCACGTATCTTTTCGAATTATGGTTTTCTCCGGGTATATGCCCAGGTGTGGGATTGCAGGATCATATGGTAGCTCTATTTTTACTTTTCTAAGAAACCTCCATACTGTTTTCCATAGTGACTATACTAATTTACATTCCCATCAACAGTGTAGGAGGTTTCCCTCTCCTCCACACCCTCTCCAGCATTTATTGTTTGTAGACTTTTAAAAAAAATAAATTTATTTATTTATTTATTTATGGCTGTGTTGGGTCTTTGTTGCTGTGCGCGACTTTCTGTAGTTGCAGTGAGCAGGGGTTACTCTTCGTTGCGGTGCGCGGGCTTCTCATTGCGGTGGCTTCTCTTGTTGCGGAGCACAGGCTCTAGGTGCGTGGGCTTCAGTAGCTGTGGCTCGCGGGCTCTAGAGCGCAGGCTCAGTAGTTGTGGCACACAGGCCTAGCTGCTTTGTGGAATGTGGGATCTTCCCGGACCAGGGATCGAACCCGTGTCCCCTGCATTGGCAGGCAGATTCTTAACCACTGCATCCCCAGGGAAGTCCCCATCATTCTTTTTAAATTGTTGCACACTTTTACTAAGAATGGCGGTTGTATAATATATTTACCATTCTACTATGGACTTTCAGTTACTTTTAGTTTCTCCCTACTACAGTGTTGGAATGAATATCCTTATATATGTAACCTTGAGTGAGTCCCTGGGACAGGCCACCAAGTGAGGTTCCTTGGCTTTGCACAGGAAAGAATTCAGAGCAAGCCAGAGTAAAGTGAAAGCAAGTTTACTTAGAGAGCTACACACACCATAGAGTGTGGGTCTTCTTAGAAGATGAGAGGCGGCCACAAAATATGGAGTGTTTAGTTTTTATGGTCTGGATAATTTCATAGGCTAGTGAGTGGGAGGAATCTTCTAAGTATCTTGCGGAAGGGCTGGGGATTTCCAGGAATTGGGCCACCACCCACTTTATGGCCTTTTTGGGAAATTGTGTCATGGCCCCTGCGGGTGTGTCATTTAGATGCTAATGAGCGTATAATGAGGCCCAGGTCTACTGGAAGTAGAATCTTGTGCCATCTTGGACCTAGTCGGTTCTAACCAGTTTATGTTCTTAAATGGTTGTGGCATTCCCTTAATCGTTGTGCCCTGCCCCCTTCCTTCTTGTCTCAAAGCCAGTTACATAATACCTTTGATTTTAGTTCAAGATAATATGCATTCAAATGTAATGCAAAGAATTCTGCATTAGATATTGGCATTTCAGGCTGAAAGGTTTAAGAGAATTTAAGTCCGTAAACCATATTAAGATGTTTGGAATATTTAACATTTATTTTGCCCTTTTATAGGTTTAATTTGTTAGCTTTGTTTTCCAGTCTGCCGTGTCAAGCATTTAAGGTGGTTAAAAAGCAGCTATGTTAATGTAAAGTAGTGTGATCATATTTGTGAATAGAATTTTTTTTTTTTTTTTTTTTTTTTTTGCGTTACGCAAGCCTCTCACCGTTGCGGCCTCCCCCGTTGCGGAGCACAGGCTCCGGACGCGCAGGACCAGCGGCCACGGCTCACGGGCCCAGCCGCTCTGCGGCATGTGGGATCCTCCCAGGCCGGGGCACGCACGCGCGTCCCCTGCGTCGGCAGGCGGACTCTCAACCACTGCGCCACCAGGGAAGCCCAATAGAATTGTTTTAAAAGGGAGATGGGAAGCCAGCGAGGTCGGTTCCGCCCGACTCCAACATGGCGGCACTCTTTGTCTGCTCTGAAGTGCTGTCCCTGGCCTCCTCGCGGCCGTGATGCATCTCACTCTGCGGTGTCGTCCAGGACATGGCAGGTAATGAGCTGGAGGAGGAGAGCCAAGCTGGAGTTGCCCCAGACAAATTGTCGGAACAGAGTAGGGTGCGCTACTTGGAAATCTGAGAAACAAGGTAGTGAGACTTCCCTGGTGGCACAGTGGTTAAGAATCCGCTTGCCAATGCATGGGACACGGGTTCTGAGCCCTGGTCCAGGAAGATCGCACATGCCGCGGAGCAACTAAGCCCGTGCGCCACAACTACTGAGCCTATGCTCTAGAACCGCCGAGCCACAACTACTGAGCCCGTGTGCTACTGAAGGCTGCGTGTCTGGAGCCCATGCTCCACAGCAAGAGAAACCACCGCAATGAGAAGCCCATACACTGCAAGGAAGAATTGCCCCTACTCGCCGCAGCTAAAGCCCACAGACAGCAATAGAAGACCCAACTTACTTATTGTAAGTAAATAAATAAATAAAATTGTTTTTTAATTTAAAAAAATTGTTTTAAAGTGTTTAATATATGTTTTGAGTTGCTCTAATATTAAAAACCAGTGAAAGTTATTCCTCGTATTTAATACAAAATTATTATTTAAAAAATTAGTTAATTATTTTTTGACTGCATTGGGTCTTCGTTGCTGCATGCGGGCTTTCTCTAGTTGCGGCGAGCCGGGGCTACTCTTCGTTGTGGTGTGTGGGCTTCTCATTGCGGTGGCTTCTCTGGTTGTGGAGCACGGGCTCTTATGTGTGCGGGCTTTGGTAGTTGTGGCTCGTGGGCTCTACAGCACAGGCTCAGTAGTTGTGGCACATGGGCTTAGTTGCTCCGCGGCATGTGGGACCTTCCCGGACCAGGGCTCGAACCCGGCTCGAACCCGTATCCCCTTCATTGGCAGGCGGATTCTTTTTTTTTAATATGTATGAACTTTTTTTAAAATTAATTAATTTAGTTTTGGCTGCTATGGGTCTTCATTGCTGCTTGAAGGCTTTTATCTAATCGTGGCGAGCAGGAGCTACTCTTCATTGAGGTATGTAGGCTTCTCATTGCGGTGGGTTCTCTTGTTGTGAAGCACGGGCTCTAGGCTCACAGGCTTCAGTAGTTGTGGCATGCGGGCTCTAGAGCGCAGGCTTCAGTAGTTGTGGCTTGCGGGCTTCAGTAGTTGTGGCTTGCGGGCTCAGTAGTTGTGGCTTGAGGGCTCTAGAGCGCAGGCTCAGTAGTTGTGGTGCATGGGCTTAGTTGCTCTGTGGCATGTGGGATCTTCCTAGACTAGGGCTCGAACCTGTGTCCCCTGCATTGGCAGGTGGATTCTTAACCACTGCACCACCAGGGAAGTCCCAATATGTATGAAAATTTTTAAAAAGTTATTTATTTATTTATTTATATGTTGTTTATTTATTTTTTGGCTGCACTGGGTCTTCGTTGCTGCGTGCCGGCTTTCTCCAGTTTTGGCGAGCGGAGGCTCCTCTTTGTTGCGGTGCGCGGGCTTCTCATTGCAGTGGCTTCTCTTGTGGAGCACGGGCTCTAGGTGCGCGGGCTTCGGTAGTTGTGGCACGCGGGCTCAGTAGTTGTGCCTCGCGGGCTCTAGAGCACAGGCTCAGTAGTTGTGGCTCACGGGCTTAGTTGCTCCTTAGCATGTGGGATCTTCCCGGACCAGGGCTCAAACCCATGTCTCCTGCATTGGCAAGCAGATACTTAACCACTGTGCTACCAGGGAAGTCCCTTAATAGAAAATTAGATTTGGAAATCATATTACACAATTTTGAAGGCTTAAAATTAGGTATTGAAATTTGTATCTTTAATAAATTGAACATGTACTTAAATTCTAACATGCTATAAATAACATTCTGTGACCAAAGTCCTCCAATTCCCATTAACAAATTCAGCATTTATTTCTCATGAAATTTTCTTAAAAAAACAACCATTATCATCACCACCACAGAATAACTGTCAGTAAAATATATTAAGAATTACTGAATACCATAACTCTTGGCAATAGAGTAAGCAAGCAATGTTGATAGCTCCAACTAAGGTGTCAATGGCTCCAGCTAAAGACCATGAAGAAAATGCCTGCAGTTGAAGAAGTGAGATTTATGACTCTCTGTGAGGGAGAATGCACCTCATTGGGAACCATGAGCCATGAAATGTCTCAGCATGAGGGCGTTTCTCTTACTGGGACTCTCCATAGCTATACATTCAATTATAGAATTTGGGGTTTGGTTTGGTCATTTGGGGGAGGGCGTAAGAAAAGGGAGATTTGCGTTTGATTGGTTAGATTGGACATTGTGAGGGAGTAGGGTCGATTCTATGGTTGTTGATAAATCTTTGGGGAAGGCTGACTGGAACAAGGATAAGGCTGTAATTGGTAAAGAAGTAGCAGACATTCTTTTTACCCAAGAGAGGGGGTGTTGGGTGTTTTGTGGGTGTCTCCGACAAATTATGAAGTGGCTTTGCTTGCTCTCATTTTATCATGGTCTTAGAGTCATCTTGTCTGAGGTTGGTATTCTACGAGACTTATGTCCAACAGGGAAATGATATGGCCTGGTTACGAGCATCAGGCCAGTTTTTGACTGTCAGGGGTTGCTCCTTGCCCTCCACCGTGCCACCCCCACCCCTGCCCACCAGGTGATAGTAAATAGAGAAAAGTAAATAAATTCAAGAGATTTAGCCCACGAGTCTACAGGACCAGATATAGGGTCAGAGGGAATGTCAGCGGTGATTTCTAGGTTGCTGTCTTCTAGAGGGTGGCAGTGCTATTCACGAGGATAGCACCAGCTTTGTGTAATCCTTCAACTTGAGACCAGAAATAAAGAACCTACTGTACGACACAGGGAACTTTACTCAGTACTCTGTAAGGACCTATATGGGAAAAGAATCTAAAAAAGAGTAGATATATGTATATGTATAATTGATTCACTTTGCTGTATAGCACAAACTAACACAACCTTGTAAATCAACCATACGCCAACAAAAATTAATTAAAAAAATATATGAAAAGTTAACATATCATACCCATTTTACAGATGGAAAATTAAAACTTTAGAAAGGTTAAATACCTTGCCCACTGTTGCATGGAATCAGAACTCTGGATTTATCCATTTTGGACATTTCACATAAATGGAATCATACAATAGCTGGTGTTTTGTGTCTGACTTCTTAGCACAATGTTTTCAAAGTTCATCCATTTTGTAGGAAGTGTCATTACTTCATCTATTTATAACCAAGTAAAATACCATGGTACAGATGTACCACATTTGTTTATCCATGTATCAGTCGATGGATGTTTGGGAATTTCCACTTTTGGGCCACCACAAATAATGCTGCTAGAATAGTCATGTACAAGTTTCTGTTTGAACATGTGTTGTCAATTCTCAGATATACGCCAAGGAGTGGAATTGCTGTGTCATACAGTAATTATATGTTAATTTTTGAGGAACCACCAAACTGTTTTTCATAGTGGTTGCACAATTTTACATTTCCACCAGCCAATATATGGTTCTCATTTCTCCACTTTCTCATATGACAGTTCTGATTTCTCCACATTCTCACCAACAATTGTTATTATTGGTTTTTTGTTTATAGCTATCCTAGTAGGTATAAGTGGATCTCACTGTGGTTTTGATTTGCATTTCCCTAATGACTAAGGATGTTGCGAATCTCTTCATATGCTGACTAGCAGTCTGTAAATCTTCCTGGGAGAAATGTACTCAAGGTTTCAGCCGTTTTTAAATTAGGTTGTTTTAGGAGTCCTTTATGTATTCTGGATACTGAATATGCAGAGTATATACAGATAATATTTGTAAATATTTTTTTCCCCATTCTGTGAGTCTGAAACCGAATCCTCCTAAAACAAGAGTTCCCCTGCTAAGTTTATGATTAACCTCTCTATCCAAAATGTATCCCCTTTCTTGTCCCACTTCATTCCCCTCAGGATTGAGTCCTATCAAAGAAAAGGGGGGATTGAAAACGACCCTTCCCGGTACAAAAGCCCCACTGTGTCCCCTGTTTCTTGTTTGTAGAAAAAGGCTTTAGTATCTTAGGCCTTCCCTGAGTTCCAAAGAGCAGACTTAAGCATGTACTAATTAGGGACATTCTTAGATTTAGGTATTTGATAAACTTTAAGTTAATTTTTGTGTGTATTGTGGTAGAGGTCCACATTCATTCTTTTGCACATAGATATCCAGTTGTCTCAGCATCTTTTGTTGAAAAGACTGTTCTTTCACCCTCTGCGTGGTCCTGGCACCCTTGTCAGAAATCAGTTGAACATAGATGTGTGGGCTTATTCCTGGACTCTGAATTCTATTCCATCATCCGAATTTTGTAATTTAACCTTTTAAAAATCACTTTTGGATTTACTTGAATTTGGCATTTTTATCTCCAAAACTTCCAAAATTATTTATCATTTATTCAGTTGATTGAAATGAGCCAGAATCAAATTTGCTGTGGGAAAAGTTTACTAAACATCAAGAGGGTTTCATAGCAAAGTTATTACAGTGTTAGACTAAGCATCGAGGGTTTCATAGCAAAGTTATTACAATGTCAGACTATGTTAGAATTACGTGCTTTGCTACTAGAAGCATTTCTAAAGGTATAAACTTATGAGACATTAGGAATCCATTTCAACATATCAGAAAGGGAAATTATGATAAAAATACGAGACACCACATAGCATAAACATACAATATGAATGAATACATGAATAAGGATTTTTAATATTTAACTCTTTCGCAAATTATGTACAATAAAAATAAAATAATACAGTTATATGTTCAGCCTTTCCTGTGGATCTGTTTATCTGCGTTGCAAGGGTTGCTAGGTAATAATTGTACAGTGTTATGGTTATTCTGAATATTTTTCTCAGAGTCCAGGATAGTTATTAGGGACAAATGACCGCTCTCCGCCATGCTGGCTCACACCATTTTACTGGATAAAACACCATTTCCTTGCAATGCTCTGTCATCCTTCCCTCCCAACTATTCTTCTGTCACAGTCTGTTATATCGTCACATTTCTTTGAGAGAGGTGACACATACACACAAAAAGGGGAAAACCTTGACCTGGTTGGCATTGCTGAGGTTCAAAGACCCATCAGAGAGAATAGATTTTTCTGTTCTCAACATTCAAGCAAGTCCCTTCCAAGCATTCACTAGTTATATGGGAAATGTATAGTTGCAAAACTATGATTTTAAAAGGATCATATATATATATATATATATTTTTTTTTAAATTTAGTTTTTATATTGGGCTGGGTTGTGTCTTCGCTGCTGCGTGTGGGCTTTCTCTCATTGGGGTGAGCGGGGCCTACTTTTCGTTGTGGTGCACGGGATTCTCATTGCGGTGGCTTCTCTTGTGGCTCACGGGCTCTAGGAATGCGGGCTTCAGTAGTTGTGGCTCGCGGGCTCTAGAGCACAGGCTCAGTCGTTGTGGTGCACGGGCTTAGTTGCTCCGCGGCATGTGGGATCTTCCCGGACCAGGGCTTGAACCCGTGTCCCCTGCATCAGCAGGCAGATTCTTAACCACTGCACCACCAGGGAAGCCCTTAAAAGGATCTTTTTGCAGATTTGTTACTTGAGGTATACATTCACTTTTAGTGTGTCTTCTTCACAGCCCTCAAATTCATTTTAAGATCCTTTATTATACAAGAGCCTAAAGGTGACCAGGCATTTTCCATACCAAGAAAAAAATCCTCTGTACGTACAAACATAAAAACATACTTCAGACAATTAAAACATGCAACACATGCTTGGATATTAATGCTTTGACGAGATGGCTTGGGGTTACAATCACCCAGGTTCTCTCATTAGGAAGTTCTGTGGATCACAGGGTGACAGAATTTTGTTCACTTGAAAGTGAGCCCCAATGGAAAAGAGTAGAAAAATTTATCATTAATACCACTGAAAACTCAGAACAAGAATCAAATAATAAAGGATACCGGTTATAAAACATTTGATCCTCTCACCGTGCTCCTCAGTATTTACCTTCTGCTTTCTCTCTGCTTAAATGGCAGAGTATTGACACTTAGGGGCTCCCAGGCCCTGCAGTTCTGTCGTTTCCCAGTAGGGGGCGATGCTGCATTTAAAAACTGCACCAGTTGCGGCATTAACCCTGGTGGGTCTGGGTTCCTTCCATTTTCAAGACATTTTAAAAACATCTATGAATACTTTTTTCTAAACTCAGAGAAAGTGAGAGTTGAAGAAAAACAGAATTCTTGAAGGATAGTTCTTTTACCCACTGTCTTCAGAGGTATTTCTTTGTATGTGACATTCTTGAAGGTTGGTATCAAAGTCCCAAAGTACGAAATGCATCTCGTAAGTCATCAACCTCATATAGGGGCTGTGGAGAAAAAGAGAGAGTGGATGACTTTGTAAACATTTTTGAAGAAAGTAAGGGGAGAGGGGCTTCCCTGGTGGCGCAGTGGTTAAGAATCCCCCTGCCGATGCAGGGGACACGGGCTCGAGCCCTGGTCTGGGAAGATCCCACATGCCACGGAGTAACTAAGCCCGAGCGCTATAACTACAGAAGCCTATAGCCTGTGCTCTGTAAAGTTTTCATCAGAGGAAAAATAAGGAGAGAATGATAAATACACACACACACACACACACACACACACACACACACACACTCACACACACAAACACACACGACAATGTGGGAAATATAAGAAAAGGAAGTGTAAGTAGCTCCAGGGATAGATGACTTTGGAGAGAGAAAGAAAATGAGAAGCAAAGAAGACCCTTAACTTACCAAAAGAATGCGTCGAAGCTGTCTGGACAAACGAACCGAATTTTCATGCAGCCCCTCCCAGGCTTTGAAAGTTCTTTCATGATTTTCCACAAAAGTATTCCAGCAATAAAAATAATCTATAAAAAAAAGGAGGGGGAAGGGGATAGCTCAGATCTCAAATCATGAGGAAAGAAAGAAAACCCTGGCTCTGCCCAAAGCCTTGGGTCCAAGCCATTGGTTCTTTTTTTTTTTTTTAATATTTTATTTATTTATTTGGTCTTGCTGGTTCTTAGTTGCAGCAGGTGCGCTCCTTAGTTGTGGCTCGCAGGCTCCTTAGTTGCTGCATGTGAACTCTTACTTGCGGCATGTGTGTGGGATCTAGTTCCCTGACCAGGGATCGAACCCGGGTCCCCTGCATTGGGCACGTGAGTCTTAACCACTGTGCCACCAGGGAAGTCCCAAGCCATTGGTTTTTTTCCTCCAATTCTAGTTGATAACTTTTGGCTCCAAAGGCGAACCAGAACTCCCAGAATTCTGCCCCCCCTGGTCCCCCCACCCCGCAATCTGAATTGCAAACCGTGCTTTGCTGAGCCGGGCAGAAAGGTCCCTGCGCACCTTTGAAGGTCATAATGGCGATTTGGACCCCAGCGCGGTGCAGCCGCCTCAGCCCCTCGGGCTCCGCCTTGCGTTCCTTGTCGCAGAAGTAGAGGCGCGCTGTGAAGATCCTCAGACTCAGATTGGGGTACCCTCTCAGGAAGTCGGCCACATGCCGCGCGCAGTCGTAGCAGGGGCTCCAAGACGTGAACCAGGTGACACGGTAGCACCGCCCGGGGTCCAGGTCCCAGTCGGAGATGTAGCGGAGGAAGAGCAATTCCACGTGGCATCCCGCCTGGGGAGAGAGCAGAGGGCTCAGTGGAGGGTTACTGACCTTGACTGCCCTGCTGGTAGCTTTACAGTCATTAATTTGTGTCCCTCCCAGGGTGATCTTTTTTGGGGTGTCTGCAGTTTTGTCCTAGGTTACAGGAAGGTTAAGCAACTGCTGGAAAGGACACAGTGTAAGTGGTGAGCCCAAACACTTTGCACTTTTGGCCCTAGGAAGGGAAAAACGTACAGCTTCTCTGTGGAATGGGGAGGATGGAATGAGTTGGGTGGATGAAGGAGAAGCACACTATCTCAGATTTCATTTTTGTTTGTGAAGTTCCTTTTTCTTCCTTGGAGGGGAAGGCAAATGGCTTGGAAGGGCTGTTGATGTAACATTGTGGAAATACACTGGACCACTAAGTGGAGGTCAGAACATTTAGGGTTAGGAGATAGATTATGAGACTGACAGGTGAGTGTTGTTTTTTTAAAATTAATTAATCTATTAATTAATTAATTTATTATTTTTGGCTGCATTGGGCCTTCGTTGCAGTGCGCTTTTCTTGTTGCACGGCATAGGCTCTAGGTGCGCAGGCTTCAGCAGTTGTGGCACGCGGCCTCAGTAGTTGTGGCTCGTGGGCCCTAGAGTGCAGGCTCAGTAGGTGGGGCACATGCGCTTAGCAGCTCCACGGCATGTGGGATCTTCCTGGACCAGGGATCGAACCCATGTCCCCTGCATTGGCAGGCAGATTCTTAACCACTGTGCCACCAGGGAAAGTCCCTGAGTGTTGTTTTGAGAGAGGTAATAGGTGCCACTGGGGCTAAGAGCAATTAAATACAGGGATACCTATATTGTTGTGCTTGGCTGTATTGGACTTTGCAGATATTTTGCGTTTTGAAGGTTTGTGGCAACCCGGTCTCGAGTACGTCTATCAGCATCATTTTTTCCAACAGCATTTGCTCACTTTGTGTCTCTGTGTCACATTTTGGTAATTCTTGCAAATTTCAAATTTTTCATTATTTTATTTGTTATGGTGATCTGTGGTCAGTGATCTTTGTTACCACTATGATTCTCTGAAAGCTTAGATGATAGCAGTTTTTAGCAATAAGCTTTTAAAATTAAGGCATGTACTCTTGAAAAAAAAATTTTATTTGGCTGTGCCGGGTCTTAGTTGTGGTGCACGGGATCTTTACTTGTGGCCTGCTGGATCGGTAGCTGCATGTGAACTCAGTTGCGATGTGGCATGCGGGACCTAGTTCCCCGACCAGGGATCGAACCTGTGCCCCCTGCAGTGGAAGCGCAGAGCCCTAACCACTGGACCGCCAGGGAATTCCCAGCAAGTCCCCTTAATACTGCAGAAAAGTCATTAGTCCCAGAATCTGAAGACCCAGGTTCCATTTCCTGGCATCGCCACTCTTGTGACTTAAACAAGTCACCCAACTCTTGGATCTCCTGATTCTTCATCAGCGGAATGAAGTTTGGTTGTGAGGATTAAATGAGAGGGAAGGAAAGGGTTGTTAACACAAAAGCTTTCTATGTTTAGAATGTGTCTTATTACCAAATAGGAAAGAGATTAGAATGTAAAACAATTGCAGTGAGATAATTTACACAATACAAATGGAGGCCAAAAAAATTGGAGAGTAAAACTAGCCCTAGAAACTAGCCAGTGTCATTCCACCCATGGATTCTTCCCTGGGATTCCACCAAGACTAGATGTCACTGCATGTTATGAGAGGAAATATTCATTGGCAGAAGAGTATGTGAACCCATCTGGGTTTTGGTGAAGAAGTCTCTTGGAAATGTAATTCTCTGATCTTCAAGTTTTAATTAATGGCTTCCCTGAGTTTTCTGAGGCTCACTATTACGTATGTACTTACTGGCCTCTGATCTAGGTGAGCAGGAAGGAATAGAACTCATTTGGAAGACAGAATGGAGTCATTAATTTTTCCTAAATTTTTCTTCCTTAATTTTTTAAAATTCTAAAACCACAGTTTGTTTTTCCACATTTAAAATTCAGCTTGAATGAGCTGTATATATATTCCCCCAAATCAAAAGCCTCTTTCTTTGGATATCTTCTTTAATCTTAAAGGCAATTTGGATGCTGGGGAAAGGAGAGGAAGTTTTGGGGCAGTTATTCTTGGCATTGAAGCAAGGTGTGGCCTTGATGTGCTCAGCATGATTGGGGAGGACATTAAATGACACCCTTTGGGGTATTTCTATTGTGGTTGCAGGGACATGTAAAAAAAGAGATTTGAGGAATCTAGTGGAGACAAATGAAACAGGCTGAAAGTGGTACCATCAGCAGGTGGCTCTAAAAATGCCCTGCTTGGGAAGCAGGTATTAATTGATACCTTGTTTCGAAGGTGCCCAAAGTCCAGGGAGAAGGAGGTGGCGCTATCCCGTCGCTTCACCACGTAGCACAAGTAGGTTTCATGGCGGCCCTTAGCCCAGCGCACGTTTTTGAAGTGGTAAAGAAACTTCCTCCTCTTCATCAGGAGGCTGTGGGTGAGAGGAGGGAGGAAGTGCGGGAGCATCGCTGATGCTCTGGTCACTCCTGGCTTTCCTTCAGCTTTTTAAAAAAAATCTGTAATACTTGGGCCAAACCAAAGGAGATGCTCTTGCTTCCCTTTGTTGGATGCCTGAGACTTACTGAGCTTGGAATCCATTACAACCCCCTTATCATGCTTATATTTAAGACCAGTTGAGACAGCAAGAAACCCAAAGCCAAACGCGCTCACAGGACAGGCTCCTCCCATGGCTGCCTTCTAGATGCTGATAACTTGGAATTACAAACCTGTTCCCCAGTCCCATAGTGATCTTTTCAGGTTTCCCCTCCAATCTCTATCTAAATGTCCAGCATGGACCTCTAACTCACGGGGTTAACACAGTATTCCCAAATTGCCCTTTCCTGAGCTGCCTCTCCTCTCCTACCGACCTTCCGTCCCAAGTAACCAGACTAAAAGCTTGGAATCATTTTTGATTCTCCTTCACTCCTCATATTGAATTAATTTATTAATCATCTAAATTTATTGAGTCAAACTTTCAAATATTTCTGGATTTGTTCCTGCTCTACTTCCTCTGTTCTCTGCTTCAGTCCAAGCTCTAATCTTTCCCTTTATCCATTGTCCTGACCTCTTAACTGGTCTCTCTGCCCGCAGTCCCTTCAAAATAACATTTTCCACGAGGTGCCTGAGAGATCTCACAAAAGCCCAGGTGTGGGCCTGTCATTCTGATACCGAAAAGCCCCTAACTTCCGCTGGTAGAATAAACTCCAAACTCTTTAATGCAGTAAAGCTTTTACATCTGGACATCAATCTACATTTCTAGCCTCGTTTCCTAGTATTTTCTCTTTTCCGCATCACTTCAGCCTCCCCGCCATGCCTGCAGCAGGACCCCTGGCACTAGTCTTTTCTTTCCAGCCACCTGACTGCAAGCTTCCCTGCCTTTTTTTCCACTGGGCAAAACCTACCCATCCTTCAAAGCCTTAATCACAATTTCAGACCTTTCTCACTGCCACTATGCCAAAATTTCTAGGCAAAATCGAACATTAACAGCAACAAAAAACCCTCCCGTAGTTTCCTGCTGTTCTCCGCTTATCCTTATCAAAGCATTCAACCTTTGTTATCAATTGATTGCTACATCTGTCTCCTCAATTAGAATTTCTGTGTTTTGAGTCAGGAAGTGTCACTTTTTGAGTCATGCTTTTTAAAAATATGTCAACTTGCATACTACTAAAAAGTAGAAAGTTAAAATTTTTTAAATGCTTAACCAGTATATCTAGTGATAATTAGACATACTATCTAATGATAATTACTGTTAATATACTTACGTTTTTCGTTCTAGTCTTTTTTATAGGCATGTATTTACAGGATTTAGATTAGGCTGATTTCCTGTGTAAATTTGTAATATAACCTGAATATTTTGCAATGTTCTTCACACACGGGGTGTGTGTGTGTGTGGGGGGGCAGGGAGGATTAGGGGAGGGGCGGATTGCACTTTGTTTCCCAGCACAGTGTCTTGCATATCATAAGCACTAAATTGAGTTGAATTTGTGGAAATACTCTCTAACACAAGTTTCTTTGTGGTTGTGAACACACCACAAGCTATACAGTGCGGTTGATACCAAAGCATCAGGAGTGAGTGTCCCTGGTTTTTGTCTTGGACTTTTCCAGAAATGTGCTCATCTAATCTGTGGAGATAATGTTGCCACCTAGTGGCACTGAGCAGAAGTGCAGAGGACTTGTCAAAGTAATGACCTAGTCAGTAATTTGAATACGGTTTGCTGGCAAGAGAATTGAAACTTTTTTCAATTTTTTTTTTTTTACATTGAGATATAATTTACATGCTTCGCCCATTTAAAATGTACAATTCTATGAATATTGGCAGATGTAAACACCCAAAACAGCTACCACAATCAGGATACAGAACATTTTCAGGGCACCCCTCCCCCACAAGTTTCCTCACCCAACTTTTCAGTCAATTCTTCCCCTCCCTGCCAGGCAACGACTAAACTGCTTTCTGCAACTATAAATTATTTTCTAGAATTTCATATAAAGCACACATTATTTCCTCCTTTGTGTCTGACTTCTTTCACTAAGCATGTTATGACTGTGACATTCATTCCTGGTGTTGCATCTATCAGTATAGTTTTTTCTTTTTTACGGCAAAGTAATATTCCATGGCTTAGATACAGCACATTTCGTTTAGTCATTCACCTGTTGATGGACGTTTGGATTGTTTCCATTTTGGGGCTATTGTGAATCAAGCTTCTACATTGATGTACTAGTCTTTGTATGGACATACGTTGATTATTGATATTTTAATAATGAAATACATGAGATAGACCCTGAAGTCAAGTTCTCAAATGTCACTCTTATTAAGTAGATAAGCAAGTGCTGGAGATTTTTAAAGCTCTTGCAATTTGAATGTCTTCCTCACACACATGAAGGTTATTGGAATCCACTTTTTTTTTTTTTTGCGCCATGCCGCAGGGTATGTTGGATCTTAGTTCCCCCACCAGAGATCGAGCCTGTCCTCCCTGCAGTGGAAGCACGATATCTTAACCACTGGGCTGCCAGGGAAGTCCCTGGAATCCGCTTTAAATCCTGAGGCAGAGATGGTGGTACATCTAAATCACCAGTATATACATTACGTATGTGAAACCATATAAAAATTAGTCAATCAGATTTTTAGAATTAAAAATGCACATTTGACAGGAATCCGAAATGGATGCTAACAAAGATCTAATAATAATTGGCTTAATTAAATTAATTTATTATTATTATTATTTTGCGGTATGCGGGCCTCTCACTGCTGTGGCCTCTCCTCTTGCGGAGCACAGGCTCCGGACGCGCAGGCTTAGCAGCCATGGCTCACGGGCCCAGCCGCTCCGCAGCATGTGGGATCTTCCCGGACCAGGGCACGAACCCATGTCCCCTGCATCGGCAGGCAGACTCTCAACCACTGCGCCACCAGGGAAGCCCAATTGGCTTTATTTTAAACTGATAATAATTTACACGGTGATCACCACAGCACTACCTCTGTTACTATTACGATTGTTAAATAATTAACATAATCAGCCTCAGCATAGAACATAAACCGAATACATAATACATGCTTAATAAATACTGGAGTGGAAGAAAAAACATTCTGTCTTTCGGGCCCAGTTTTAAATAGATTAAGCATAATCTCTTCATATCTTATTCATTCATAATTCATATTCATAATCTATACCAGTAAATTCCTTTTACATTTAACCTGTCTTCCTGGAGTGTGTGGATGTGAAGTGGAGGAAGGGGGACTATATGATGCACTGCAGGTGGTGTGGGAGCCCTGTTCCCATGAGGAGTAAAAAAGTGTCCTGGGAGTATAAGAAAGGACAGGACATAGACTAAGGGGTTCAGATAGCCTTCTATCTCCTACCCCACATGAAAATACAGTAGCTCTGTTTCCGTCAGAAGTTACCAGTCACAGTGAAGTGAATTGCATGACTATGGCCTTGTTAATTAACTATCTTGATCCATCACTTTCTTTTACTATAGCTGGGGGCCTATGTCCAGCACCCTATGCTCCTCTGGTTTCTCTTAATTGTTCGGAGGACTCAGCAGAGACAGTCTGTAAGGCCTGCAGGTTGACAGCTGCACAGGACAGCTGTGTTCCCTGAGGCAGAACACTGGCTGCATCCCCAGCAATGCAAACCGGAGACAAATGGGTTAAAAATAATCGTGACAAGGTCACGCTCTCCCGCCGTGTGCCATTGCTACTGTGCTCTGCAGATAGTATTTTCCTTAATGAAAATCACGTATTTCCCTTTTTCTCCTGTTGAATTTCATCTCCTTTGCCTTCTCTGACTTTCTCTGAATTGCAGCTCTGATTTTACCATTGCTTTGCATTTCATTATTTACACGTATCTCCACTGAGACTCTTTTCTCTCTCTTTTACCTCAGATTAGTTTTCAAAATCTCACTGTAAACTGAGCTGACATTTGACATTTTTGCCCTCAATTTTCTGAAGGACATTGAATCTACCCTTAAGATTCTTAGCTCTGTAGTTTAAATTCTTTGTAAAAGATTAATTTGAGATAAAGTATGGATTAGGTGTAAATTTTCCTACATTTGCAATCATCAAAAAATAGGACTAGATTAAGTTCTATGACAATAACATACTTGTCATAAACTTCATGTGAAGACATTGTGAAAATCTTACAAAAGACACACTGAAGAAGTAAGTTAAGTCATGTCTGAAGAAATGGAAAGACTAGGTAAATAATAAATACCATTTGACTGCCTAACAATTGGGCCTTTAATATTAAATAAGTTGCTTGACTGATTTATCTCCTTATAATAGTAGACAGAGTCATAGTGACCTGCAAGCAATTAATTTTGAATATTGGCATTTAAAAAATAATTTCTTGACTGTGTAATTATTCAGTAAAGTCTCCCTAGTAAAGCTTTTCTTCAAGGAGTTTCATAGTTGAATGTTTACAGAATGATTACATAGTATTACATAGTATTACATAGTATTGCTATGAGCTTTTCATGATTTCAGTCTCTTAACATTTGCTTAGTTCATATTACTACCAGAAACTAGTTCTAACTGCAAGGACAAGTCAATACATAGTGCATAAAAGTTCTTTTGACTATGGGAAGAAAAGAGAAAGAGACAGTTGGGTGGAAAGCATGTTAAGATCTGAACAGAAGATGAGACAGAACTAGAAAAATAAATGTGCATCTTGACCAAGCAGATCTTGTGAGTCAGACAGTGACAGGGGAGAAGGGGAGAGTTTACCCATCTTATTACTCAGATTTGCTCTGAGAGGAAGGCCAAACACAACCACCCACGAGCCGGCTGCTTTACCTGTCCATGGTGGACTCCAGCGTGGCTTTCTTGGCTCCCTGAAAGTCTTAGGAAGGGAAGCTTTCCTCCAGCACTGCTGCTGCTCTGGCTGACAGTGCATGGGCCCTACACATTCAAATTTGAACTCAGTCCTTTACGCCCCTCCCCACAACAACATTACCACCACCAGGCAGCCTTCCTCCTGTGTGGGTCCAGTGAAGATGGGCGGGGTTTTCACAGGCCAAATCACATAGTTAAAATGATTGAGGGCCACTCTGCCTAATGCGTAGGTTCCTTTAGGGCTGCCTCTTTAAAAGTCCAGTCCATGCTCCACAGGTAATACAGATCAGGAGACGGGAGGAGTAGTCAGTTTGTAAATTGTAATCATGGTAAAGTGATATCTTTAATTTTAGAAGCATAATAATAATCATAGTAACTTTATTTATTTATAGTTATTTATTTATTTAATTTATTTATTTTTGGCTGCGTGGGGTCTTCGTTGCTGCGCACGGGCCTTCTCTAGTTGCAGCGAGCGGTGTGGTGCGCGGGCTTCTCATTGCCGTGGCTTCTCTTGTTGTGGAGCACGGGCTCTAGGCGCGTGGGCTTCAGTAATTGTGGCACACGGGCTCAGTAGTTGTGGCTTGCCGGCTCTAGAGCGCAGGCTCAGTAGCTGTGGCGCACGGGCTTAGTTGCTCTGTGGCATGTGGGATCTTCCTGGACCAGGACTCGAACCCGTGTCTCCTGCATTGACAGGCGGATTCTTAACCACTGCGCCACCAGGGAAGCCTGTAACATTTATTTAAAGGCATCTTGTGTTCCATCAGCCAAAAGCATCTATTCCCTCATTTAATTACACAATATCTCTGAGTCTCAGTAGAGACCAGCAGTAACTGCTCCTGCTTTGTGGCCGGGCAAGTAAACCCAGTTACATAGGACTTAGGACAGAGATTTTGCTTCCCAAACCGCTTCTTTGATTGCCTTACAAGAATTGCTAGAAGACTAGATGTTTACACCAAAGGATTTTTGCATAAGCCATGTTTTCCACAAACATGGAAGCCATATTCTAATTTAAAGTCAGAAGCAGCAGCATCTCAAAGAACAAAAAAAAAAAAAGATTTGTTTCATCAGAATCAGCATCTAAATGACTGCACTGAACTTGGAAAACAGGTCGGGCTTTTTAAATAAGAGGCTTTAAATTCCTTCCCTCATGCAAGCTGGTCTATTAAAGATTTTGCTTCTCCCTCCTACCTGAGGCCGTATGCATTCTATTTATTCATTCAGTAGAAACTTTATACCCACTAGATGATAGACACTGTGCTGGTGTTACAATAGTGAGCAAAGCGGCAAGGGTTTCTGCTCTCTTCCTGCCTCAAGGCTTTGAATACCATCTCTACATTGATGATCCCCGCAATCTGTAGTTCTAGGCTGGACCTCTCCCTTGAACTCAAGGCAAGTATGTCCACCTTTCACCTCAGCATCTCCATCTGATTGTCTGATGGGCATTTCAGACACGCTGAAACTGAGCACCTGTTCTCTCTCCCAACATATAACCTGCTCCTTTTGCTGCCTTCCCTGTCTCAACGGCATCAATGGCAACGTCATTCTTCCCATTGCTCAGGCCAACCTGGCCGTCTTCTTGATTGCTTTCTTCCTTTTAAATCCCATGCCCAGGGGGAAGGCTGGGGGTGGGGGCAGGGAGGGATAGACTGGGAGTTTGGGATTGACATGTACACACTGCTATATTTAAAATAGATAACCAACAAGGACCTGCTGTATAGCACAGGGAACTCTGCTCAATATCCTGTAATAACCTCAATGGGAAAAGGATTTGAAAAAGAACAGATGCATGTATATGTACAACTGAATCACGTTGCTGTACACCTGAAACGAACACAACATTGTTAATCAACTATACTCCAATATAAAAAAAAAATTAAAAAATAAGTAAATCCCATGCCCAAATCCTGTTCACTGACCGCTTTCACCCCCTCCAGGTCTAAACAACCTGATGGTGACATTCAGCCTCTCAACTGCTCTTCCTTTCTTCAATTACAGACTCTTCTCTGCACAGCAATCCTTCCGAAATATTTAATTTATTTATTCTATTTTAAAATTTTATTTATTTATTTATTTTATTTTGGTTGCCCTGGGTCTTTGTTGTGGCAGGCGGGCTCCTTAGTTGTAGCATGCGAACTCTTAGTTGCAGCGTGCGTGTGGAATCTAGTTCCCCGATCAGGGATCAAACACGGGCCCCCTGCATTGGGAGCCTGGAGTCTTAACCACTGCGTCACCAGGGAAGTCCCCTGAAATATTTTAGTTCATGTCTCTCTGCTCTCAAAACTCTCCATGGTCCCTCATTTTCTCAATAATAGCCAACAGCCTTACAGTGGGTCACCAGACCCTCTACCACCTGCCCCTGCCATGCCTCTCTCGTTGCACAAAGAACACAGAGGAGCAAAGAATACTTGCTGGCCCTTCTGCCTGGAATGCTACTCCCCTGTATATTATTACAGCTTGATCCCTTATCTTTTTTTTTTTTTTGCGGTACGCGGGCCTCTCACTGTTGTGGCCTCTCCCGTCGCGGAGCACAGGCTCCGGACGCGCAGGCTCAGGGGCCATGCCTCACGGGCCCAGCCACTCCGCGGCATGTGGGATCTTCCCGGTCCGGGGCACAAACCCGTGTCCCCTGCATCGGCAGACGGACTCTCAAGCACTGCGCCACCAGGGAAGCCCTGATCCCTTATCTTTACTCAAATACTCCCTCGTAGTTGAGGCTTTCTTGTCCCATATCTAAAATTTCAACTATATCCCATCATCCTGACCTTTCCTTTTCCCTTTTCCTAATGTATACTTCTCTTTAGCACATGTCACTTAAAATACAGTATTGTCTATGTTCATTGAGCCTTAGGTCCATGACAAGAGGATTTTTTGGTCTGTTTCTTTTTTACGCACATGGAAAAAAAGTACATAGTACCTGGTATAATAAACACTGAAAAAAGTGTTGAATGAAACCAATAAGGATCTCATGGAAGTTAAATTCAAGTGGGGAAGAGACATTAATTAAGTAATTGCATTCACATGTAAATATATAATTAAAACAGTGATGTTTAATATGAAAGAAAAGTACACATCTCATAACAAGAGACCTAACTGGCCGAGGGACCGGTGAGAGCACTCCTGGTTGGGAGGTGGTGATAGCTCTCCTCTCAGTCAAGATCCTTTTTAGATTATGGAAGGAAGGAAGTATATGCTGTTTCCTCTCTACATTTCATGCCCAACTCAGAAACTTTCTAATCACATCCTTTGTTAAACCATAGAACTCTACCCTTCCCTATTTGTCCTGCACCTGTCCTCACCCATCAATACCAGAACTTTAAGGGGAATTTCTGAAGTGAGCATTAATTCAAATAACAGCTAATGCTTTGAATTCTTATTATGGTTAGGTTTGTGCCAAGTCTTTAAATACAAGCTAGACAAATTTAGGAAAACTGGTGGTGGGGGAATTCTCTTGTAAGCTCCTGAGTTGTGATCAAGGTCACTGATTCTCTGGATTGTGAATTCTTTGCTCCAGTGTGGGTCCCCAGAGGGGGATGGCATGATGCTAGTTCACTCTAAAGGACTCTCTGGGAGAGGGTGGATTGAATGTGGGGCAAGCCTCACTTCCCTTTACAATGACTTTCCTCCAGTACAACCACACTAAATTGTAAAGGTGCAGCAGGTTTCAATATTTATTTCTTTATTTGGCTGCATGGGGTCTTAGTTGTAGCACGCGGGATCATTCGTTGCAGCACGCGAGCGCAGTAGTTGCAGCATGCGGGCCCTCTAGCTGGGGCGCACGGGCTTAGTTGCCCCGCGGCATGTGGGATCTTAGTTCCCCGACTAGGGATCGAACCCTTGTCCCCTGCTTTGGAAGGTAGATTCTTAACCACTGGACCACCAGGGAAGTCCCAAGGTACAGCAGGTTTTACCGAAGTTTGGAGAGCCAAAGGGAATGATACATGTGAGAGAAAGAGAAGTCACATACATTAATTCATTGACATATACATTAATACATTAATTATGGCTTTCTATAGTTTGAATATTTGCAAGGAATTAAACTCTACACAGGAGCTCTGCTCATGACCAAACCCCACTCCTAGCCTTGCTCCCCTGTCTTCACGTCCACTCCTCTGTTATAAAACCCTACGCTGTGTTGTCATGGGTTATTCTCACCCAAGGATCTAAGCTTCCTCTCTATACATTCTTTTCTCCAAGTCTAATTATCTGTGGAATAATTCCTCAGGGCACCAGAAAGACAGGAGATGGTCACCTTTGGCATGAACAGATGAGTGAGGAACATAGGGACGGAGAGTTTTCAAAATTCTTCTGAAAGGAATTCCCTGGCCGTCCAGTGGTTAGGACTTTCACTGCCAGAACTTTCACTGCCGAGGGTGCGGGTTTCATCCTTGGTGGGGGGAACTGAGATCCCACAAGCCCTGCAGCACAGCCAAAAAAAACAAAACTAAAGTTCCTCAGCAGAAGACAAGGTGGGATCATACAAGGGCATGGAAAAATGTGATCCTTTGTTTCCTCAGATATGAGTTGCACTTTTATCCTGTTATCAACCGATTGTCCAGAGAATAACACACACACACACACACACACACACACCCTTCCAAATAATAAATATTAATTCTCAGAGATGGTAACATCTCTAAATCCAAAAACTAGAAAAAAATTTCCTAGCTGCCCCAGTGGGAAGACCCCTCACTGATACTGCAGGTGGTAACTTCACATGATTAGGCAAAACTGTATTAGCTCCTTTTGTATATTCTCTCTTTTCAAATTATGACTTCTTGTTCCAGCCAGAAATAGGAAAATAGGCCCATTGATGATGCACATGCTTCTCTTTTGTTTAGTTTTGGCTTGGTGTGCTTTCTTGGATTTTAACCTCTCCCCCCACCTTGGCTGCCCTGTGCGTGGCATGTGGGATCTTAGTTCCTCGACTAGGGATCCAACCCATTCCCCCTGCAGTGGAAGTGCAGAGTCTTTAACTACTGGGCTGCCAGGGAAGTCCAACCATTTTTAAAGGCACAATTCAGTGGTATACATTGCATTCATAACGTGCAACCATCACCACTCTCTGTTTCCAAAACTTTTCATGACCCCAAAAAGAAAACCCATAATCATTAAGGCAAAACTCACCATTCCCTCTGCCATCCAGCCCCTGGTCATCTCTATGAATTTGCCTATTCTAAACACTCATAAGTGGAAACATGCAATCTTTGTCCTTTTGTGTCTGCCTTATTTCATTCTGCATAATGTTTTCAAGATTGATCCGTGTTATAGCGTGCAGCAGACCTTCCTTCCTTTTTAGGGTCAGCCTTACTTCAAAACCCATGCAATGCTGTCATGCTGGTAAAATCAGCCCTGCAGATATTATCCGTTGACGATAGCAGTTTAGAAAACTTCATCAGAGCTGCACAGAGGGGTTTTTCCCCCGTATTACTGTGTCTTTAAAATTGGGTTTGGCTGCATATGTCAGGCAAGCTCAACAGATTGCTTATGCAATCTATTGCTTATTGCTTATGCAATCTAAAAATGATACAATTTCTCTCCCACATAGAAAATGTAGACTGTTGGCCTAGTGAGTAATTAAATCTAAATCTAATTGAAGCATGGACTTTGGAGCTCTTTGTTTTGTCAAAAGAGTCTCTGTTGGCCACTTTGAGCCAGAATGTTTTCCCATCTCTCAGTTCAATGATGGAACGTGAGTCTTAGCCAGGCAGCAAAGAGAAATAAAACACTACATATTGGGAAACATACAAGACCAGGCAGTGTGGGAGAGAATAGAGAAAGGTGGCCATCAAGTCAGTTCCTCCAAATTAGTTTCCGAAGCAGAATTATCTGCAGATATTTATTCTATTTTATAAATTAGATTTGATAGGGTTGGCAGAATCTAATAAACACAAAATAGTCGATGTACATTTTTGTATCCTATCTCCTGGTTTGAAAATCTTACTTTTCAGTGTATAGGCTACATAAAGAAGATTCTCTCCAACATACACAAATGTTTTAGATATCCAGTACTTGAAAATGAAGGTGCTAGGGAGGAAGAAATATCTACTGTGTTTGTTTTGATGTTCTATCCCTTCGGGGGCAACTCAAAAAGTGCTTCTATAAGTAATTTATAAAAAGCAGGGCTTCCCTGGTGGCGCAGTGGTTGGGAGTCTGCCCGCCGATGCAGGGGACGCGGGTTCGTGCCCCGGTCCGGGAAGATCCCACATGCCGCGGAGCGGCTGGGCCCGTGAGCCATGGCCGCTGGGCCTGCGCGTCCGGAGCCTGTGCTCCGCAACGGGAGAGGCCGCAAAAGTGAGAGGCCCGCGTACCGCAAAAAAAAAAAAAGCATCTTTGAAAACTGAAATTCATTCAATATTTATTGAAGGCCTATTATGAGAAAGCTGAGCTTTGAAGGGGAACAATTATGCACATTATAGTTAAAGGAATTTATAATTTTGTTTAAACTTTAAAATAGACAATACTGGAACTTCCCTGGTGGTCCGGTGGTTAAGAATCTGCCTTCCAATGCAGAGGACACGGGTTCTATCCCTGGTTGGGGAACTAAGATCCCCCATGCCATGTGGCAACTAAGCCTGCGTGCTCTAGAGCCCGCGTGCTGAAACTACGGAGCCCATGTGCCGCAACGAAAGATCCTGCATGCCGCAACTGAGACCCGATACAGCCAAATAAATACATAAATAAATAAAAATAAAATAGACAATACTTAAAATGACAATATAAAAAAATTAAGTGTCAATAAAAGACTAAAAATGACAGAATCATAGCATCTCAAAGTTGAAGGGACCTTAGCGTTCATCTAGCCCTGTGCTTCTCAAAATGGGATACACATATCTTTACACCTAAATTCGAGTACATGGCAATATATCAGGGAGTAGGTCAAAACTACAAGATAAACAGGTCATGTTATCCTAGAGCATAAAAGTTTTCCGAATATATGGGGAAAATGGTGTTTGTATTTAAAATTATTTAGAGTAGAATATAATATGCATGTTAGTTTTCCTTACACTTATGCTTTTCCCCATTACCCTCTATCACCCCCATTTAAAAAGTAAAATTCCTCATGACATGGAAGGTTTCAACAATTTTTATTCTCCCCATATGGAGAGTAAGCCCACATCTGGCAGACGCACAGGTAAATAGAGGATCATGTAAAAGAGAAAACATAGATTCCAGGGAAATTTCAGCCCAACATGGGGGGCGGTTTGAGATTATAGCCTCAGATACTCAGCATTTCTTATTTTTACTCTTCTTTATAGGACAGTTTAATGGGAAAAACAAATAGAGAACCAATGATTCCACAATTCTTTGTAGAGAATTTTCGCTACAGCATCCCAAACAGTGGTCTCCTACCCTCTTGTTTAATCCCATTAACAGGACACCATTGCCCACTCGGTGCCATGAGCTCAGAGGAAGGAGAGACTCCATAATCTAAAGCTTCATAATAGACCTAGTTTTTTTTTTTCTTTTATAAATTTATTTATTTATTTATTTTTGTCTGTGTTGGGTCTTTGTTGCTGTGTATGGGCTTTCTGTAGTTGCGGCGAGCGGGGGGCTACTCTTCGTTGCGCTGCACGGGCTTTTCATTGCGGTGGCTTCTCTTGTTGCAGAGCACAGGCTCTAGGTTCGCAGGCTTCAGTAGTTGTGGCACGTGGGCTTCAGTAGTTGTGGCCCACGGGCTTAGTTGCTCCACAGCATGTAGGATCTTCCCGGACCAGGGCTCGAACCCGTGTCCCCTGCATTGGCAGGCGGATTCTTAACCACTGCACCACCAGGGAAGCCCTAGACCTAGTTCTTGATTGAGACTCTGATGAATGTATAAAATTTTAATAAATAAAGAGTACAGACCAGAGAGTTTCTGGAGAACGGTCTTGAAGATAGACTTGGGCCCTACAACTGGACCTTTCACCTGTGAAACACAGGACGTTGGGAAAGAATTCTTCGCAAAGTCATTCCAAGAATCTACTTAGCTTTACTGTGTGAGTGAGAAAGCAAGGTATCTGGAATACATGAATATGCTTGATAAAATTTCTCATCCTCTCTCCAAGGGGCAGAAAACATAAACAAAGGCAGGACTGTAGGAATGGGCTTCCTATGTTTTAGTAACAAGTAGCTTATTCTGGGTTGAGTGATGGCTCGTAACAAAAAATAATGACAGATAAAAATGAGATGACATTCACAGTTCATATAAGCTGCCTAAGGAATGCTTTCTAACAAAATGGAGACTTAAATAACTTGCATAATGGCTGTAAAAAAATTATTAAAGAGGCATGATTCATCCAGCCTAAGGAAATAACTTTATTTCTCAGAAATCTATTCCTGCTCACCTTTCTTCTGTTAAAGGAAAGAAAAATACATCTCTTATGAGGACAACAGCATTTTTCATTCCTGGAGATTTGGAGTTAGTGAGATTAAAAGAAACAATTTTGTGGGGTTTCCTTCAGCTATTTTGAAAGTTATTTTCCTTACTAACTACCCTCTCCCCTCACCAACTTCTCTTGAAAAGTTAAAAACCACAGAAACAACATGACTTGGAAATTGTGCCTCTGGTGGCTGAGTTAAGTCTTGGACATCTGGACTTCACCATGGGTAACCTTCATGAGAAGAACAAAACAAGGTGGTGGGGTTTCGTTATGGCCAGTGTGTGAGGCCAGAAGGCCCCCTGGGAATTCTTCAGGGTATCCATTCCTGCGTCTGAGAGATGAGATGCTCAGACAATGACTCCCCAGACCACTATTTCTGGACACCAGGTAGATTGTTCAATATGATACTTTGTTGTTTTTGAAAAGAGCCCAAAAAGGTTTCCACGTGGGTTAAAGTGTGGTTTTTGGAGTGCTTCAACTTCTGCATTTCCCAATTTTTGTTTTTCTCACTTTACTGCCAGGCACATTACTGAATTTCTCTGGGGGTATGAAGAAGTTGAGGGACATATACAGGAATTACTCACTCGGCTTCTGCTGTGCAGCTGCCCAGGACTTATCGAGGTTGAGAGAACAAATAAATATTCATCAAAAGCCTGGGGTTGGTCAAAGGTCTAAAAGAGTTATTTTTGTTGGGAACATTAACCAAAGCTTCATTGATCACACGCATACAAGAAAGAATAAAAAGTTAGGTTTCTGTAATCAAACATATGAAAACTTGAATTCTGTCTCCACCATTTCCTAGTGAATTGTCTTTGGGTGTTGCCTGATGCCATATGTTTTTTAGTTTCCCCATGTATAAAATGTGAATAAATAATAGTAATAATAGCTAACCATTTTTGTGCACTTAATTTATGCCAGGTTCTGTGCTAAGCATGTTGCATATATTATCTCACTTAAGTCTAAGAGGTAGGAACTATTATCTCAATTTTCAGATTTGAACACTGAGGCCCAAAGAGTTGAAATCATTATCTTATGATTGCTAAAAATAATTTAAAATCAGTGGCTCTGCATGTGGCCTAGTGCAGGGAAGGTATGCCATAAGAACAACTACTTTTATAAAACAGTATCTTCTAGGGACTTCCCTGGTGGCGCAGCAGTTAAGAATCCACCTGCCAATGCAGGGGACACGGATTTGAGCCCTGGTCCAGGAAGATCCCACATACTGCGGAGCAACTAAGCCCATGCGCCACAACTACTGAGCCTGTGCTCTAGAGCCCACGAGCCACAACTACTGAGCCCGTGTGCCACAACTACTGAAGCCTGTGTGCCTAGAGCCTGGGCTCTGCAACGCGAAGCCACCGCAATGAGAAGCCCGCACACTGCAACGAAGAGTAGACCCTGCTCACCCCAACTAGAGAAAGCCCGCACACAGCAACAAAGACCCAACACAGCCAAATAAATAAATAAAATAAAAATTAAAAAAAGTAGTATCTTCTAATATCTGATAATATTAAGGAGGCCAGATACTTGAAAAAATAAATTATTGTCATCAAAGTTAACTCCTCCCATGGTTCAAAATTTTCTGATTAGCAATAAAATATGAGTGCATAATTTTGAGGTTCTCATACTTTGAGGTTTGAGCAAGTGTATAAAATTGCATGTTCCAGTGTTTAGTCCCTGCAGATGTTTTTTGACTCAGTGATTCTGGAGTGCAGCCCAGGACTCTGCCTTTTCAACAAACTGCACCACCTGGGAAGTTCTGGTAGAGATAATCTTGATAAAAACAACAGCTCTAAAATGAATAAGGGACAGGTTCTGAAGTAAGGATAACAGATTAAATGTTACCTGCAGAACTGCTATTCTCTAGTCTGTCTAGTGACCAACACTCATTGGTATCAGATCATCCCCTCTAGGAAGTCCTGGCACTATATTGGCAAATTCTTCCTCCTTGGATCTCACCTTTTTTGAAGATCTGTGTTGTTCACTGCATTCTGCAATAATCATTCCATCACTACTAATTAGATCACATCACCTTTTCTTTTTTAAAAAAAAATTATTTATTTATTTTTGGCTGCGTTAGGTCTTAGTTGCGGCACGGGGGATCCTTCGTTGCGGTGTACAGTCTCCTCTCTAGTTGTGGTGGGTGAGCTCCAGAGCTTACTAGCTGTGGTGCACAGGCTCTCTAGTTGTGGCGTGGGCTCCAGAGTGCGCGGGCTCTGTAGTGTGGCATGCGGGCTTAGTTGCCCCGTGGCATGTGGGATCTTAGTTCCCTGACCAGGGATCAAACCCGCATCCCCTGCATTGGAAGATGGATTCTTTACCACTGGGCCACCAGGGAAGTTCCCACATCACCTGTTGATTTAACTAAATTCAGTATCTTTGAGAAACAGCTACTTGATACCAAATAGTCCCAAATTCCTTAGTGTGTGAACCTGGTTTCCTCCCCCCAACAAGACCCCCATGTTTTTCACCACCACCAACCCATCCACACATTGGCTAAATGCACCACCAAGATCTCTTCAGTTTGTTACCAGAGGACAGGAAGAGTCAATTTCCTTAGCGCAATTAGAAACTCAGTACACTCAGCACCTTGGTTACTTTATTCAGCATGGCCCTGCCTCTCACATGTCCTGGTTACTTTAGACCTCCATCCAGAGGTGCCTTAAAGGAGGTATGGCTACAACATAAAAAGGAAAGTAGAAGTTCTTCCTATTAGTAACTTATGTCCTATATGGATAACCTTAAATCCTGATTATGGCAGACACAAAAGGCCACCCAGTGTATGATTCCACTTACATGAAATACCCAGAGTAGATAGATCCAGAGAGGCAGAAAGCAGACTGATGGTTATGCAGGCGCTTGAGGGAGCAGGGAATAGTTATGACTGCTTAATGGATATGGGATTTTCTTTTCAGGGTGATGAAAAAAGTTTTCAAAGTAGATAGAGGGGGTAGTTGAACAACAATGTATGCGTTAAATATCTCACTAAATTTTATACTTTAAATGGTTATTTTTATGTCATGTGAATTTCACCTAAATAAAAAATTTTAAGAGTCCTGATTAATTCAGAGACTTCAAGGGGCTGAACACCCGGAAAAAGGGTGAGAGTGATGACGGGTATTCTCTCAGCTGTTGGTATGTGAAAGCAGAGGAGAAAGTCCGTAATAAGAGAGGCAAAGGTGATATATACCCTGGAACAGAGGAGAAGAAAGAATAGAAACGGGAATGGGAAGAAAGAACCCAGACAGAAATGGGAAATTCAGTTGCTTACATGGTGCTTACAGGGAACTGAAGGCTTTGGGTGGGACTGTACAAACTTAAGCATCTCTTTGACCCTGAACAAGAGGAAACACAGAATAAATTAAAGCATTGTGTTATCTCTGATCAAAAATAAAAGCTGAAAAGAAAACATGTGCCATTGTAAGAGGTGAAAGTAGAAACAAGTTGAGTAATAAAGACGCTACTCTGATCTCACTGATGGAAGAGACCATGTCTTACTCATCTTTGTACCCCCAGCACTGTGCCAGGCTCAAAAGCCGTTGACCTAAAGATAATGACTCACACTGACATGGGGGCCTATGTGCCAAGTGCTATGCTTTCTTTTTTTAAAAGAAATTTATTTATTTGGCTGCATCGGGTCTTAGTTGCGGAACATGAGCTCTTCATTGGGGCATCTTTCATTGTAGCGGGCTTGGGCTCAGTAGTTACGTTTTGCGAGCTCTAGAGTGTGCGGGCTTAGTGGCCCCGCAGCATGTGGGATCTTAGTTCCCCGACCAGGGATCGAACCTGCGTCCCCTGCATTGGAAGGCAGATTCTTAACCACTGGACCAGCATGGAAGTCCCCCAAGTGCTATTCTAAACATCTAATTCGTTTGATCTTAAAATAGTCCCCAGGTTCAAAGACATTGTGCTCTCCTTTTACAGATGAGGAAACTGAGGCACAGAAGGGTTAAGCTTACAATGATGGAGTCAGGATTGGCACCCATGTGTTTGTGCTCTGAAACACTTTCTCAATTTCCTGAAGAAATCAAAGAAACCATGATGAAAAGGTTGACTAAACTAATTCTCCATCCTTCTGAGAAGAGGAAAAACATGACCATCTTTGGCATTTTGCATGTTCTCCCACGTTCTTCTAACCAGATCCATGGCTCACAACTAGTGGCTGTCTCCACAAAATTCCAGAGAAGCACAGTTGCTGGGTAGTGCGTGTGGTGTATGAAAGCAAAACGGTCACCTGCAGTCTAGATTCCCTTACAAACCTTTAGCAAGCTAGTAGACTACCTCTGATTTCTAAACAAGATGTTATTGAGTTTTCCTTTTGCAACTGCATGAGCATTAACCTAAGTTTTAGAACTTAGTTCAGGCATGGTTCTGCCACACTAAATTTTATCTGGTCAGTGGGGCTCTTCATTTCTCTAAACCTTGTTCCCTGTCTGAAAAATAGGAACAATGATCCCTCTGCTGCCCACCTCACAGGGTCACTCTCAAAACGCAATAATGATGTTTGTTAAAATGAATGAACAAACAAAACACCCGGCAGAGCAGTAGGCTCCAACATGTGACGGAACTTTGGCCACAACAAGGACCGAAGAGTTCAGGGCCGGGAGCTCGAGGCCAGGACGTCTCCCGAAGGCTGTTTGTCAAGCTGTACAGGTTTCTGGCCAACCAACTCCACCTTCAGCCAAGTTGTGCTGAAGAAGTTGTTTATGAGTTACTCTAACGAGCTGCCCCTGTCCCTTTCCTGGATGGTCTGGAAGATGAAGTTTCCTGACTGGGAAGACAGAATGGCTGTGGTTATGGGAGTTATACCTGACGATGCACGTATCTCAGTATAACCCCCAAACTGATGATGCACACCTGCCCAACGTTCAGGTGTGCGCTTCAGGGAAGCAGCCGCGCCCAGAGTTGCATCCCCAAGGCCAGAGGCAAGATCCTTACTTTCCATCACCCAGCTCTGGACTCCCCCAAGAGCTGCGGCACCGTCCTGCCCTCCGGTCCTCTCAAGGGTTGCAAAGTGTCCAGGTGTCTGGGCGAGGCCCAGGGAACACTGCACAGCTCCACCCATCCTGTCTGCTCTCCAAGCACCAGAGGCCGACCCGCCAGCCGCTGCTACAAAAACGAACCTGCCCTGCTAAAAGATTTCTGGATACTTAAAAAATTAAATTTAAATTAGGAAGCTCCAACTGTTGAGAAACTAGCATCGGTGGCATTGTACACCCTTAGCAGGCTTCCATACCTCTCCACGCAAAAGCTAATCCACAAGGGTGATCTCACTTTGTCACAAGAGAAAGAAAGGAGAGTCAACCTACTCAAGGACAGTTAGGGAGAAACCAATCGGCTTAACTAGGAAAAAAGTCCCATAGTTTTACTACATAATAGTCTTACAGGCGCCAAACCTTTGAATACATGGTCTTGTTAATCCCCAGAACGACTCATAAGGCAGATGTATCACCACCAATTTACAGTTATAACAGAGGTTATCACCTTAGGACCACACAACGTGGGTGCTAATCAGGACTGGCCCGGAAACCAATATCAATTCTTTTATATTACTTGAAACAAACAGGATGATACAAAGGCACCTGATTTAGGGTCTAGATACCCTGTGTTTAGATGATATAATTTTTAGTTTGTTTTTTTTTTACATGGCAAGAGAAATTATTCTTGTCCTATGTCATTAGAACATACTGTGATTCTTCTGAATTGTAATTTAATTCATAATTAAATTTAATTATGAATTATTGTACTT
Source organism: Leucopleurus acutus (assembly GCF_964270905.1). Lineage (NCBI taxonomy): Eukaryota > Metazoa > Chordata > Mammalia > Artiodactyla > Delphinidae > Leucopleurus > Leucopleurus acutus. Next base: position 8,022,927 of record NC_139152.1, read on the forward strand.
ATCAATTTATTACACATTGTCAGGTCTTTCGATGCTGGGTAGCTAATGGCAGAGAAAAGGGCATAGTTGTTTAACACAATTAAGTTATAGCTCACCTTCCAACAAACAAACTGGTTACTCTTAATAGCCAATTAAGGAGCTGCCATGCATGATTTTATATGAACATTTTTTTTTTTTTTTTTTTTTTTTTTGCGGTATGCAGGCCTCTCACTGTTGTGGCCTCTCCCGTTGCGGAGCACAGGCTCCGGACGCGCAGGCTCAGCGGCCATGGCTCACGGGCCCAGCCGCTCCGCGGCATGTGGGATCTTCCCGGACCGGGGCACGAACCCGTGTCCCCCGCATCGGCAGGCGGACTCTCAACCACTGCGCCACCAGGGAAGCCCTATATGAACATTTTTGAAGTACTTTTTTGTTTTCACATTGATTTTGATGTTAATATTACACATTTTCATAGGCTGATTTGTATTTATATTACTTTATTCTCCTTCCCCCCTAAATCTCACCCATTTTCAAGAATGAATGAATATATGAGGGTTTTTCTATGCAGTTCTCACCACCCTTCTTTGTAACTCCTTGTGTTTGACCATTTGGGACAGAACAACGTATTAGGAAAACATATAATGACACAGTTGACACCTCAGTGCCCATCAACCCCTTAAGTATAATTCAGGTTATTTTCCATTAAAATATTTCCTTATCCTTGCTCAAAGTGCATCTATTGCTTTTTAAAAGAGTTGGGGGGAGGTGAGTCTCACAAATGTATGAGATCATTCCGAGTTCAACCCTTATTGATTGGTATGGAACTCCGATAATGTACTCCCCAAAACTACAGAGTACAGATTTATGGCTGGGTAAACACACAGAAAAAAGGAAAAGGGAATGAAAGAGGAAAACACCAGAGACAGAGAAAAGAATTTCAGGACCCCTGAGTTAAGAAAAAGCTACAATCTTACTGAAAGTGATTGGACAAATTGAAAGGAAAAAAAAAAAAGTTATCAGCTATTTTTTTTTATTTTAAAAATCCATAGCACATATTTTATTAGTATTCCAGGAAATTCCATTGTAATCAACAAATGGGAAGGATTTTATTGTCAATAAGCCCGTGAAACTTAGTTGTTTCATTTTTCCAGATTATGTGGTACGTAGACAGCATGTAGTCTCTTTACCGATAGAAGGGATGGGATAAGACCAGCAGTGTCATATATGATTCCACATGGAAGTCCAAGAATATCTTGGGATTTTCTAGGTTTTACATATCAGAGAAAATGCTCTGTTTATGTTATGAGATATATTTATAATTTTAATACACAAATAAGTGAATGATCAAAATTGTTCAAGCTATAGTATTTGAATACATTCTCATGGTGGATATATATGCCTCAACCACTATGAAACTCAGACTGTTATTGAAAAGAACCTTTCCCTCTTTCTTTACACTGAATTCAGGGTCTTGCAGATCTTTCATAATTTCTGCTTTGAGATCAGGTGGTGCTGTTGTACTAAAGTTGCAGGTTTCTGTCAAAAAATCCCAAAGCAGGTCTTCATTTTCATTGCTGTCATTAAAACAGTCAGATATGTCCATGGTGGACAGAAGGTCATAACACTCATACTTAATCCCCAACTTGTCCAGCATCTGCACGAGGTCAGATGACGTGACATACTGGCAGAGGTCATCCCGGGGTAAGTGAGAGCTGTACTTTTTCCATAGCTTGTCCCAGCCACTGGTTCTGGACACAAGAGTAATGAGAATCTTAGCACTGGTAGCTAAGAGACTATGGAAGAATTTCAGGGTGGCTGGGATGTCTTTTACATAACACAGCATCTGAATCATATGAATAAAGTCCCACTTCTGAAGTTCTTTTTTCTCCATCATTCTATTTTGATATTCAGGTGATGTCTCCTTATGCCAAGTAAACTTTATGTTCTCGAGGTTTGATGTCTTGGCTACAAGCTCTTTGTACGTGGTGATTTGTTCAGCACTTGGTTCAACAACTTCATTGTTGATACTAACTCCTGGGTATTGAGACTGCACTTTGGAGAGGATATGAAGATCAATTTCACCTGCACCTCCACCAATGCTTAGAATCTTAATTTCAGATTTTGTGTCTCCAATCCTTGCTATTATGCCCGGCAGCTTCTCGTCCATGAATTGCTGCATGCAATAGCACCATGCAATATCAGCATTGCTGATGCCCCGTGGAATTGTTGAGAAACCTCCGGAAAGATTCAACATATCTGCTATGGTCAGAAAACAAGCTCTTCATGGAAGATGCCATGTTTGGTTTTCCGAGAAAGACAAGGAGGGAGGGGAGGTCTAACTTCCCTCTTCCCTTCCTTCTCTTCCCAGTTCCTTCTTTCTCTCTTCACCCGCACCAGTTTCTATCCAAAAAAAAAAAAAAAAAAAAACCACACACACACACACAAAAGCCCTGCTTTGAATTTAACGTGCTGGAGAGGCTGGGTTTGCAAAGCTTGTTACTAAGTGACTATCAGCTATTTTTAAAACCATTGAGGGTTTGAGGTGAAGTGAAGCTCATTTTGTCAACAGGAAGTTATGGGCTCTGCACCTCTATTTATATAAACAACATTTGCTTTTCCATCTTGGGTTCTGCCCAGAAGTTGTCGTCTGACGCTGCTTCTGGCTCTGGTTGACTGGTTTTTAGAAAAAAAAAAAACTGGCCACCTGTTCCTCTCCCTGCCACAGAGAAAGTCAAGTCACTTTCGCTGGTGTTTAGTTAGTGAAAAATGCTAAAACACACAAGGATTTCAATTTTTTAAAGTTTTTATTTATTTATTTATTTGGCTGCCTTGGGTCTTCGTTGCTACGCGCGGGCTTTCTCTAGTTGCGGCGAGCGGGGGCTACTCTTTGTTGTGGTGCGTGGGCTTCTCATTGCGGTGGCTTCTCTCGTTGCAGAGCATGGGCTCTAGGCGCGCGAGCTTCAGTAGCTGTGGCTCACGAGCTCAGTAGTTGTGGCTCATGGGCTCTAGAGCGCAGGCTCAGTAGCTGTGGCACACAGGCTTAGTTGCTCTGCGACACGTGGGATCTTCCCAGACCAGGGATAGAACCCATGTTCCCTGCATCAGTAGGCGGATTCTTAACCACTGCGCCACCAGGGAAGTCCCAAGGATTTCAATTTTTATTGGAGTGTTGTATTTTTAACCTAATCTTTGTCTCCCTGAATTTGACTAAACTCTAAGCACAGCCCTGCCCCACCTCCACTGTGCTTCTGATGTTCATTCTACCCTGTAAGGTTCCAGATGCATCGGTATGGAACTCGGGTCCTCTTCACCACACTTTGCAAATTCCCTTCTCCCAGACAGATTTGTGAATTCCCAGAGCCTCCAGGTTCCCCTGCTCTGATGTCAACCCATCATCCCTCTGCCATCTCCTTATCCCCTTTATCTGGTACTCCTCCAACTTCTGTTTCTTCTCAGATGTCTCTCTTAACTGTGTTACAGCTGCTTCAGTACAGAATGAAGGTGGACCTTAAGAGACTGCCAGTTGCTTGCACCTCTGACCAGGTGTAAAGTATTTGGCTAAACATCAGCTCTCACCACGAGTGCCCGAGGCAGGGGAGGGACGAGCTTGTGGCTGGCAACACGTACTGCTTGAGGTCATCAAAAGTGGGGAGACAACTTGGGGTTTGCACCATCTGAGTCAAATGAATACTTAGAGAGTGTGCAAGGAGCTCTTTTTAGAGAGTATGGTGCACGCTTGAATTTCCAGAACTTCTTCATTCAAGGAGGGAGGAGAATTTTCTTTAATCAGAAGCATGAAATATGGGAAAAGGTTAGGCTCAGAGCAGGATCAACTCAATTTTGGAAGAGAAAATAAGAGTAAAACTTTTTTTTTAAGTGAGGTGAGTAGGCAGCTGAGTCTCTTCAAGGTACCAGGAAGGCATTCAGTCACAAATTGCTTAACGGTACTTTCACCCATCTGTTAATTCCAACATTAAAGACATTAAAGTTCCTTGTTTAAGAAGGTTGTCACTTGTGTTCACCAGGAAAAAAATAATGTTAATACCATAAAGAGTGAAATGTTTTCACATCCTTTTATGGGGAGGATCAAGGAAAGAAAACTAGAACATCGGGAACTGAAATGGGTCGAGAGTAAAATGCAGCAAGAAGGAGGTGAATGGAATTCTGCAAACGGGGAAGAAAGGACAGAGGGAAAGAACTAGGACCAAAAGCAACCCCCCAAAACTGCCCTGGGACTGTTCTTAGAGGAAAGTTATGAGGGAAAATAAGCCTTTGTAAGGGTAAGGAAAGAAAGGACAGAAAGTGAGTTAGAAGTGTTGGTTTACATATAGAGACGGGTACAAAAGGCAGAGGATATCAGAACAGTGAGAAACGGCAAAGCACGGGAATTTGGTGATGCAAAAGAAGAGCGAGGGTGAAACACAGAACTTCACCCAGTAAGACTAAAGGAGGCAGAAAAGAAATGGAATTTTCTAGAGGACCCAGGAGGGGACCACGTCTGGGGGAGAGTAAACAGATTTGTAATGTTGGAGAACCAGTGGTCAAGTTGTGGAGGGAAGGAGGAAACAATGGAGAAGAGCAGAACAGAGAAATGTGAGCCATGCTGCTACTCAGCTTTCAAAATGGTATCAAAGCCTAAGTTCAGGCCTTCTTTCTAAACATAGAAAAAGAAATAACCAGACCAAAGACCACTGTCTTCTGAGAAGGAAATTGGGAACATTTATTTTAAATGTTTAATTTGCAATATACCCAATACTGGGATTGGGGTGCTTTCTGGTGGGAATGCCACCTCTCGTTCAGTAGGCAATTGGAGGGTCAAGTTCATGAAGAGACTGAAATGATTCTTGGAAACTCTGTGCCTATGAGATGCCTCTACAGTGGCTACAATGTCCCTTGACTATGTCTGTCTATATACGAGTACATTTGCTTTGAGAGATTGGGGTAGGGCTTACATGCTTTGGGGCTTTTCTAGCGTTTCTCTTTAATCCGTTGTGCAAATCCTATTAAACTAAATTGCTTCTTAACAGCAAGAACCTTGTCCTCATTTAGGTAGTATTTCTGCAATGTGAAAGGAATCCAACCCTTACCAAGTTGAATTCTGTAACATATAACATCTAGGCTTTGAGAAAAACGAAAAATGCATTTAAATCTCAAACCATCGAGTTAAAAGAAACCTTAGAACTAACATAAATTTAACTTTGTCATGTGAAAGATGGGGAAATTAGACCAGGGCCTAATGAGAGACCATGACTTAACTGAGGCTGCCTGGTTACTGCTAGAGCCAGGATTAGAATGCAGGTTGCCTGAATATTGTGTTTCTTTTACTCTTTCCTGTAAACCATCAGGTAAACTTTATACTTGTGTGTTAAAGTTCAGGTCTGAATTCCCTTCTTATGCCCCAAGTCAGGCTACTCTAGAATCCATTTGCACAACATAATCTCTACAGATTTTGGTAAGTGGTGAGGATGAAAGAAGTACCAACCACTCAAGGAAATTAGGAGCAAGGATATGGTTTCACATTAAGTTGTCTAATTGTGGAGGTGGGCTAACCCCCATACTACCACAAATGAGTGGGTAAATGAGACTTGCTAGCCCTACTTGCCGACTGAACAACTGCATGAAAAATTGAATAGTTTTATACCTGGTGTACTCCTCTCTCTTTAGCCTTGGTCTTGTATAACTCGGCTCTGGAGAATTTTCTACGACTACAAAAATTACCATAATTCTTCTCCTAAAAAGGACCTACCAGGCAAATGTTAGGACAATCCAGCAAAATAATTAATAAAAGTAAAGGGGACTATGTAGGTGAATGGGGGTTAATCTAGGAAACTCTTGAATGAAAAATAAAGTTCCATGGTTAGTTAAGGTAGACAGTGATAACGTCTTCCACCCTAAGATCTATCTCAAACAGATTCAGTAGTTAATTATTATTTTTAATAATTTTATTGACGTTTATTTTCCCTTGAAATTGTATGTAGAATGTTTGTATCTAAGCCACATGGTATATCTACTAGGTCTATGATATGGGGAAGCAGCAAAACCATGCAATACTATAGACTATTTTAAGTACTGAAAAATGAGATAAATGGGTGAAAAATCACGAAGTAGGGGCAAAAGCTAGACATTGCAATGGGATTGGTTTAAGAAATACTCATGTCTATGGGTTGGCTGACAATGGTTGGACAAGAAGTTCCCTCTTAGAGCAGTTCCCTCTCCCTCCCACCCACACATTCTTTCTTTCCTCTTCCTTGACATCACAGACCACTGGGTCTCTGCAAGTTCACATCATCACAGGGGGGAAGGCGGAAATAGCTGGAGCGACGGAGTCGCCTTGGGGGTAGACCAGCCATCTGACGGCAGAGTTCATCTAGAAGAGAAGCAGAGCATAATGGGATGAGGATGCGGGAAGATGGCAAGGGCTCGTGTCTTAAGGAAAGGGAAGACTGCAGGGTGGTGTAGTGAAAAGGTTGAAGAGAAATAGATCAGGGTTAGAACCCCAGCCCTGCCACTTACTGGTTATTTACTTCCTACCAGAAAGTTTAACTTTTCTGAACCTCACTATCCCTTTCTGTAAAACAAGCATTAAAATACCCACCTCAACAAGGTAGTTGTCAGTATGAAAATGAAAAAATGGATACAAAGGTACCTAGCACACTGGTGGTCGGTAAATTTTAGTTTCCTTTATACACCTTGCTCCCAATTCTTCTAATCGTGGACTTATTAAACAGCAAAAATATGAGGTCCAGTCATTCAATATACATTTAAATGTTTACTATGTGAAAATGGCTAACTTTAGCAAGTCCCCTGAGACACTTGAAAGTGCCTAGAGTCCCAAATACTCATCCTCAATGTCAAGGTGCTTCCCTTGCAGGTGGCTTGCATAGAGCCAATTGGGGGCAAGCAGTGAGTTTCCTTCTGCGAAGTTAAGTACAGCTCTTACTCAGGGGCTTGGTGTAAGGCGGGCTGCTGAGTCAGAGTGGCTTTCGTGTGTGGTGCCTTTGCTGACCACAGCCATCGTTTGGGGCTGGCCGGGGGCAAGGTGACAAATATCTTTTTTCCCACCATGCACAGTCCATAACCACACACTCTGGACCCTTGTAAAATCTTCCTACCTTCCTCTACCTCTGACATTTCACAATAAGCAAGGTAAATGGTTCTTGGAATTGGTGGACTGTTTAAAAGGTAGCTGGTGTCTAGGAGTCCAGTTGATTTTTCACATATCCAAATGCTACTGCCTCCAAATCAGCAGCTTTCCCCGCCCCCCCAGAGTTATGAACGTGGCTGCAGACGAGTAGAGACTGTTATTTTTAATGGCTGACTTGGCTTTCCATCTAGAAGTCTGCTGAATGATCTTCAAAGCAACCAGAGCATCTGAAATTTCTATCTCTATGTAAGAGAAGTTAGGGGTTACTGTCTAGTTGGCAAGAGATCTGGGGAGGGGTGCTTTTCTTAGGGTTGTGTATATAGTAAGCGTACTGCTTTCCTTAGATTGTTATTTGGGGTAACGTGTAGCCCTCCTGCAAAGCCGGACCTTGGATCTGTTAGCGTCTTGTGCCTAGTTATCACTCTCATTACCGTCCCTCCCCACTAAAAAGCCAGTCTTACCTTTCATAACTTCATGCTCTTTACAGACAAGACGGGAGCAGACCTCATTGTTGATGATGTACATACGCCGTAAACTGCCACCAGTGCAAATGTCACGGTGCAGGAAGGAGATAGAAAAAGCATTGAGAGGGAGATCTAGCCTCGGCCTGCGATGCCTCTTCAACTCCTGTATGTCCCACTCTTCCCTATCTGTTCTCCCCTTATCTGGATTTCCTTAAGTGTTTCAGACTTCTTCCTCACACTCCCCGCCCCACCCCACCTCCCCAAGTAGTGTAGGAGACGGGAATGGGATCAATCACTCTTCTTGGTGACACTTTGCACACTCCACCTAGACTCAAGCTTCATACTCCTCCCCACCATTCCCTACTGTTTTCTACCTTCACACTTGGATGTTTAGCTCCAGCCTTTTTCAGTGAGGTGGTAAATTTGATAGACTGGAGTTTCCCTCATGATGATCCTGCCTCCAGCCCCCACCTTCCTTTGCCTTCTAGCGTCTACACTTATTAGTCAAACTGTTCTCTGTGTGCCTCAATCCATACTCCACGTGCTCATTGGCACCTTCAGGAGTAGCTAAGAGGGTTATGCTAAGAAATGCCTGCCCCTCCAAAGACTGAAATTCCACAGTGGAGGCTCATTAAATAGTTACTGACACGAAAGCACTATCATGGACGATGCTCCCTAGGTGTTCTGGGACCTTTACCTGGTAAAGCATAATTGATGGATGCATTGCTTCACTGGCCGATGCACAGAGTAGAGTCTTGTGCAGGCAAATTTCTCATCCCGGCACTCTGAAGAGGCCCAACATAAAAAACACGGGGAGGCATAACAAACAGGCATGAACAAAGGGTTAAGGGGATGGAGGAGGGGAGAGAGAGCTGGGGAAAACCTACAAAGTAATCTCTACAGGGGATCACTGTAAGTTGGCGCATGTTCTTCCTGTCACCAAAACAAAGCAATAATAGAAGTTGGCTAAAAAATGAAATTTAGGTGCTTCCCTACCTGGAAGGAAAGTGGGTTAAAATAGTCCCTGAGGTATCTTCTAGGAAAAAAATCCTTCTAGGGTTATACAGGTGGCAACATGAAATATCAAATGCTAGCAGTCCCATTCTGAAGAATTTGAATTCTGAGGTGGGTCACTATTTCTCTGTTCTGGTGGGTTTTCAACCCCATCTGCACATCAGAATTATCAGTACATTAGAGAAAGCATGACATCTACAGTCATATGGAGTCCTTGCAGTCACTTCCCAACCCACTAACCAACAGATAGTGTCCGAAGGTAGTTTAGGGAGAAGACTGGTCTGGGACCATGCAACGGTGGTCCCATCTTTTTCCCATGACTTTTAGAACAGGAGCTCGTAAAACAGTGGGGTGGGGTGGGAGGATAATGAAGAGTATTACAAATACGCTTTGAGATAGAATTGGAAATAAACTCGAAGATGTACCAAGTATCCTCCCAAGAGCAAGGACAAGGAATTCTCAGGAAGGAAAAACAAAGCCTAAAAAAAGACATGCAAAAGACATTCATACCTGTGGTGGTATTTTTATCGGGTGAGGCTAGAAGGCAAAAATTTCATTCAGTTATTACTGCTTCTAGAAGTCACTGCCCTGTAACTGTCCTGTTGCCTCACTTGAGACCCACGTGCGGCACCCATAAATAGATGAATTAATAACTCTTTTTTAGCCACTTCTAAAAGAAAACCCATAATGGGGTGTTTTGATCCACAAAATTGAAGAGATTTAACCTGATTTTAAATGATGTTTGTCTTTCTCCTTTCTCTCCTAGAGAGTTGAGAAACTCATTGTATTGAGAATATCTTTGTTTCTATCAAGAGGCAAATTTAGTAGAAACACAAGGCAACGAGCCATGCTCAGAAGAGCGTCATCCTGGAGCTAAGGGGAGAAAAGATTATTATTCTGCTGTGGAAGCTCTAGATACATCATCATGGGTTCTTGGATAAAAGTTATTTGGTAAAGAATAGCAAGGGTCATAGTCACATCCAGCCCTAACCTAGGGGCGGGTTAAATACCAGCGAAGTTTGTAAAATGGAGAATAAGTCAAGGAGTAAGATGAGTCTTGAGGAAATAGACTAACCACGGGAGTTATCTGTAAGAATGTCTTTGGAAGGGTTGCTTATAGGATACCATAGGAAGAATGCTATATCTGTCGCATGGTTTCAATTACAGGTTTATATGTTGAGAATTCTCAAACTTATATGTCTAGCCCAGATCTTTCTCCTAATAAGCTCAAGACCTACAAATCCAACTGCCATTTTTGTGGAAGAGTTCATGGATTTTTTTTTTTAAAAAAGATCCTTCCATATCTCAAACTGCCTTATCTTTCCCCTTCACCAATATTCGCATTGGTACCACCATCCACCCAATAGCTACCGTCTACCTAATAGAAAACTGGACATCATCTCAACAGTCCCTGCTCGCTGACAGCTCATTTCTCTCCCTTACCTCTAACGTAGTTCAGGCCATCATATTTTATTGGGACTAGGCAAAAGCATTCTCACTGGCTTTCCAGTTCATGAATCTGCTTAGGACCTTCCTTTGCATGCATTATTCTCTGATTGGTTTTCATTTCCATTCTAAGCCTTTGCCCATATTGTTTTCTTTACCTAAAAGCTCTTCCCCTTTCTATTCACTTGTCTTTCAAGAATCAACCTAGTCAATATGCCTTCCATAAAAGCCTTTCCTAACTCCCAACACAAAGTATAGTCAAGGACTCTTTGAGTCTTCCACAGCTTCTTTTGCTTATCCTGATTATAGCATTTGTAAAACTGAATAAGGTTATCCATTCCTTTGTCTATCTCGTCTACTAGACAAAAGATATCTAGAAGAAGATCAGTTTTGTTCACCCTTGTCTTACCTTTACCCATCCAGTCTCAGAAACTTGGAGAGAAAAATCAAGTCTTGGTATTTTGTGTATCAAACCCCTCGCGCAGTTCTTGCTTGTTAGGGGATCAAAAATGTCTTTAATTTAACTTATACTGTTGGACAATTGTGCTACATAAAATGGTAGCCCTAATTAGGATCCTTCACCAGCCATACTGCCTTCTGTCATGGGGGATAGGGAAAGACCAGAACGGGCCCGGTGGCCCTGGGATCCCAGATCTGAACTTACCCAGGTCATCTGTGGGAGGCTTGATATCGGCCAGAACTGAAAAGGCACAAAACATCGGTGTGAGGAGGGTTTCGAATTGGCAAAGGGGAAGGCAGAAGGCAAGAGGGAAGAATATAGATAACAGGACAAAGTCAAGACTGTGGCTGGGTTTCTGTATTATGTCCGAGGGAATAAAGTTAATTGAAAATAATTAAATATTTTTTGAATATTATTTGGCCTGTTGACATGATGCTAATTTTTGGAAGACTTTAATTCATGCTTTTTTAAGCTATTAATCCACTTTGCTTCCTGTTTTTAGAGGACTAGCAGGATTCTTGCCTTTTATCCCACCGTCACTGAACAACATCCCTTTCCCTGTGATAAAAATACATGATTAATTCAAGAGCTGGAATAAATAATTGTGAATATTAACAAGAATCACGCCATCTTTAAGGAGATGAAACATACCTGTAGGAGTGAAACCTACCTGTTTCATCTGTAGCAGGATCATTCACCAGATCTGCAAAGATACAACATAGGGAATGAAAAATGCAAGTCAGAAAAGTAGCAAAGAGGAGCCGGATGAAGGGATGATGATCTAAAAGGAGGCAAGATTGAAGTGAAAGAATGTGGACTCTTGGGGAAAATATAAGGGAGCGATAAAAAGATTGGGCATGTTTAGAGCCCTCGGTGGCATCTAAGATAGACAACAGAGCTCTGAACCTCAGCAAGTCCCCTACATACAAATGAGTTCTGTTTCGAGAGCACCTTTGTAAGTCCAATTTGTTCGTAAGTCCAACAAAGTTAGCTTAGGTACCCAACTAACACAATCGGCTATGTGGTGCTGTACTGTAACAGGTTTATAATACTTTTCACACGAATAATACATAAAAAACAAACACAAAAAATAAACATTTTTAATCTTACAGTACCTTGAAAAGCACAGCAGTACCGGCTACATCACTGCTGCTTTTACACTTGCTTCTGGACATCCTGGGCTTGAAGTGAAGATGCTGTACTACTGTACTCTATACAGTACCGTACAGTAAAGTACACAGAAGTACATCCACTTGTAGAGGATGCACACACGTGACAATGTACGCCAGACACAAGAACTCACTTAGGTGATTGGACATGAGAATGTTCAAATCTTTGAAAGTTCGCAACTTGAAGGTTTGTATGCAGGGGACTTACTGTTCTAGTCTTCCTTTAAGGAAGGATGTACAGACCTCAACCCTTCTATCCCCAGTTTGAAAGCAAAGAAATAAACAAAAGAGTATCCTACTAGGATCTTCTGTGAATGTCTCTGGAGTCACTGGAGTCACATCATCTGCATAAAAACAATCGGGAAACATTTTCTGAGCATTCTCTGGCCCCCACCCCTACACTTGCACTCCCAGTAAGTGAAATTGACAAGCACAGTAGACTCATAGTAAGATCCCAAAGTGTTTTTCTTTCTTTGCTTCCCAGCCTAAGTCCTTTCCCCTGTAGCCCAAACAAATGTCACACTTTCCTACTTCCATAAATATACCTGTACAGTCCTAACACTAGAGAGTCCTTCTCCCTGTGTGCTCCTTATTTAGAGGAATGAATGAACTACATGGCCATTAGACAGTCCACCACAGGCACGCCCTTTCTCGGTTAGACTTTGGTTTAGTGTTGGACTGCAAGAATGACTTCTTCATCCTAGCATATAATAACAGATACAGCTAATTTGGGATTACTATGTACTTGTTTTTACAGATGGTAAAACTCAGGACCAGGAGAATAAATAACTCACACAAGGTCATAGAGCTTGTTAATAATTATAATGGATTGATGACCTCTTTGCAATACTTATTTAAAATGAAAATTGTTTTTCTCAAACAGACTGTGACTTTTAAAAACTTTTTGTTTTATATTGGAGTATAGTTGATTAACAATGTTGTGATAGTTTCAGGTGTACAGTAAAGTTATTCACTTATACATATACATGTATCTATTCTTTTTCAAACTCTTTTCCCATTTAGGTTATTTAATATTGAGCAGAGTTCCCTGTATACAGTATACAGTCCCTGTTGATTATCCATTTTAAATGTAGCAGTGTGTACATGTCAATCCCAAACTCCCTAGCTATCCCCCCCCCCCCCCCCCCCCGGTAACCATAAGTTCGTTCGGTCTGAATCTGTTTCAAGCAGACTGTGATTTTGATATTCATAATTTGGATGTAATTGGATATCAGTCTGATGATAGACTTTACACAAAAGAGTGTTCACAAAAGGTAACATTGGTAGTTTTCTGATGCTCAGTGATAAGTGAGGTAAAGAGAGGGGAGAGGAAATGCCTTGTTGTTGATCCTTGGAAAGTAAATGCCGGAGGGGAAGAAATAAAAATGGTCCAGGTCTTAAGGTGGAAGCTATTGGATAAACTAAGAAAACTGTATCTGAAACTGTAAATAACAGCAACTCCTGAAACAAATAGTCTCTGCTTTAAAAAGCAACAGAACAAAGCGGTGTGAAGAGCTAAATGTTTGTTAACCATCCCACCGGTAATTAACCTTCACTGTAAATGGCTTAGAGTCATAGTCTCTTTTACCCACTAGAGGTCAGCAAAATCACAGTTTGCCTTGAGGTCAGCTTATAAATGTTAGATTTAAAATCTGGTCATGTTTTAAAGCATGTCAGAGTTACTGATCCTTGCACTAGAAGCAATACACAAAACGGTTTTTTTTTTTTTTTTTTTTGCGGTACGCGGGCCTGTCACTGTTGTGGCCTCTCCCGTTGCGGAGCACAGGCTCCGGACGCGCAGGCTCAGCGGCCATGGCTCACGGGCCCAGCCGCTCCGCGGCATGTGGGATCTTCCCGGACCGGGGCACGAACCCGCGTCCCTTACATCGGCAGGCGGACTCTCAACCACTGCGCCACCAGGGAAGCCCCACAAAACATTTTGAAGGAATTTCCCCTGCTTATTCCTTAACTCATCCTTTAAAAAAAAAAATTCCGGATAGAAGGTCATCAGATTGACAACAGCCTCATCTTTAACACTCAGTATAAGCTTTTGTCTTCCGGAACAGATTTTGATAAAAGGAATTCAAGTCTGCTCCAGTCCCACAGGATATTTGAAAAGCCACTGACCTGAACCATTCCAGAAGCTGTAAGAAGGGAGTGGATTCTCCCCGGGGTGCAGCCCTATCCTGCCCTGTTTCCCATTCTCTCCAGCTACATTCCGGTCCAACCACGCACAGAAACAGAGGGAGCAGTGGGCGAACAAAGGGTTTGAGAGTATCCTGGCTGTCTCCTCAGAATTCCAGGCAGAGTACTAGTTTTCTGTATATTCCTCAGTTTACCCACCTTTTCCATGAGCTACCACCATCTGAATGCTTTATTAAGGATTCGTGAGTGTTCCCTGAAGGAACGTTTTCATCATTTCTTGTACTATTTCTGCATCACAAATCATAAAATAGGACTGGACCTTAACCAGCCCAAAGAAAGGAATTTGGATTTTTAGTTTTGCTACTGCTGACTATGACCTAGGTTCAAAAATGTAGGGATTCAGACCTCCGTACCCACAACAGAGAGAAAAAAAAAAAAAAGCTTTTCTATATTTTAGCTTCTCTACCAGGATGCACAGTAAGAAATGCTATTGTGCCTCAGTATACACAAAGAAAACTGAAACAAGTTTAATAAGATAATACTTTACTCTGGTAATGTACTTGCAGTGTACTCTGTTTTTATTTTAGTCTATCCTAACTCATTAAAAGCCCCAGTTGTGACCCACTCATTTGGTTTCTGACCCATTAACCGGTTGCATACTGCAGTGCTCTCAGGGGTTGGGAAAAACAAGAGAACTTATGTTAGGTACCTGGAGGCAGCCTGGGAATGTTGATTAGAGTACCCTTCATCAAGCTGAAGGAAGTGGCCCTGTGGAAGCCAGAACTTTTGGGTTCTGTCTGATTGTGCCGCAGATGCTCTGGTGCTGGGAAGACTTCTTAGGTCTGCATTTTAGTTTCTCCACTATTACATGGTTAGGAAAATGTTTTCTGTTAGGATCTGTGGGCATTTTCCAAGGGAGTGGAAATGAGACGGACATAGAGAAGGTCTGGGGAAAGTTATTTCAGTAGTTCAAAAGAGAACAAGAATGTTTTATGAATGGGCTCTTAGTTCCCCGACCAGGGATCGAACCCGTGCCTCCTGCAGTGGAAGCGTATAGTCCTAACCACTGGACCACCAGGCAATTACCAGGATAATAGGATTGTTGAACTAGTGAATTAGATCCTATTATTTCCCACACCTTGGCAATGCTTCTCTGTGTTGTATTACAAATTCTTGAACTCTAACCGTTCGGCTACATTGTCCTAATAAGAACCTCATCAGAGCCCATTTCCAAGGGTTCACCTACCTCCTCTTTGGCTGTTGACCCCTAGGGGTGTCCAGTCTGTATCAAAGGAAGGAGAAAATGTATGTGAATGAGTCCAGCTCTATATCCCGTAAAGCTTGTATAAGATGAACCAGAAAATGATGGGAAAATTGTACTTTATCTTTCAGTGTTTTATTTCTGTTATAGCTCAATATAAAAGTACTCAGGAAAAAAAAGAAAAAAAAAAGTGCTCAGAGCGTTAGTGCTACACACAGACATGGGAACACTCAAAGAGAGCAGATTCCTGAGAACAAAGGCGAGCTCTGCTATGCCCTGACTCAAGAGGCCCTCTTGCCCTCAGTCCAGCCAGAAGGGGTAGGGTCCTGATCCACACAGAAGGCCGGCAGACTCTCTGATGTCCCATCCTTCTGTCCCCACAGCCAACCCCTCTTAACTGCACTACTGAACAAGTCCAAAAATTATCATCTCACAGTCTGCATTTGGCCGAATTAAAAAAAAAAAAAAAGAATAGGATTTTTTGAAAGCCAAGGTTCACTTTCTGTGGTCAATCTTCTAGTTCGATTCTTTGAAATCTGAAGATCATTTTTCATTTGTGTATAGATGTGGCAACATATTTTCTGTGTGCGTGTGAATCTGCTTGTGTGTAGGCTGGTACTAGTGTTTCTTAGGTGTATATATTCACTGTTTTCCTTCACGGTTTAAACTTGACTTTCTTGAGAGGTGATCCTTATATGTTTGTGTATGCATTTGTATATATCAGCTTCTTTATCCTTTGGGTTTTTTTTTTCTTCACTGCCCGGCTTGCGGGATATTAATTCCCCCGACCAGGGATTGAACCCACGGCAGTGAAAAGTGACGAGTCCTAACCACTGGATCACTAGGGAACTCGCCGTGTTCTTCTCTTTAATGGCAATTCTAGAGCTCAATAGCAAGCATCTCTTCTCCTCTTCCCCTTCAGTCTCATTCCATCCAACCTCTAACATACACCTCCACCCACATCTGAGGAAATGACATTTTAGGGAGAAAAAAAAGGTAGGGACTCACCAGAGGGAATGATGAGTACAGTGAGAAACAGCAGCACTTTGGGTCCCAAAAGCAGCATATCTGACAGGTGGGCGGGGAGAGTAGAGATTTCAATTGCAGGCAAGGATATCTGGAGGATCTCTGTCTCTGCATCTTCCCAGGAACTTTCCTAGTGCCCCATAAGTCTCAGACCCTTCCTCTCTTTCACTCAACATTTCTCCTTCAAATTCTATTCTTTGATCATTTGCCATTATTCTCTCTCCTTTTTTTCTACCAAGTCAGAGGAAATTTTATACTGTAAATGGTTTATGATGACCCCCGACCTGTGGCGTCTTTCAACCCTAGTGTCTAATCTTCTGTTTTGAAATCTGTGGCTTTTTAATATCATCTGCTCATCTTGGTGTCTCCTCATTGGGATTCCATGGATAATTGGGATGTCTGTTCAATTCTAAGTCAGTGACATTCCCCATTGCCCTCTTCCAGCCTTTCAAAACACACACACGCACACACACACACACACACACACACACGCACACGCGCGTGCGCGCGCACACACACACACACACACACACTCCCTACCCCTGTCTATTTAGGGTTTTAGACAATCAAAACAACTCACTGTTTACGGTTCTCTGCTCTTTCCACCGAGTCCTTTGGTTGTTGAATGTGTCTCTCTCCTTCTCACTCTGTTCCACTTTGGCTGGAGAGTAAGATGAACAGGGCCACTCCCTGGAAAGGACTTCAAATTTGGCCTACTCTGAAACAATGAGATGAGGGAGAGCGAGGAAGAGAGAGAGAGAGGGAGGGAGGGAGAAAGCCGGGCTAGAGAGTCTGAAGCTGTGCTACAGTATGAGGCTGGGAGGAGAAGGGGGATGGGGCTTTGCAGTCACTCACACCCTCATTCCGAAGGTTCTGACCACGTTGATGTGCTGCTCCTCCCTTGAAGGGCTGGGTGGCGCTCATATCTGCCTTCCTTCCGTGAGCTACGTTCTGGCTCCAGCCTCCCTTTCTCCTTGGGTTCCTTCTTACCTAAAGAGCAGCTCCTCAGCCCCCTCCGGTCACGCGCCCAGAATCTGTTTCTATTTTTCTGGCCATCTTCCATATTGGAATCATTCCTCTAAACCCCTTTCTCACTTTTGTCCTTTTAGAATTCCACACCAAAAATTTTCTTTATATCCTTTTATTATTTTTTTAAAATTTTTTGGCTGCATTGGGTCTTAACTGTTGTGCACGGGCTTTCTCTAGTTGCAGCGAGCGGGAGCTACTCTTCGTTGTGGTGTGCGGGCTTCTCACTGTGGTGGCTTCTCTTGTTGCAGAGCACAGGCTCTAGGTGCGCGGGCTCAGTAGTTGTGGCTCACAGGCTCAGTAGTTGTGGCTCGCGGGCTTAGCTGCTCCACGGCATGTGGGATCTTCCCGGACCAGGGCTCGAACCCATGTCTCCTGCATTGGCAGGCGGATTTTTTTTTTTTTTTTTTTTGCGGTACGCGGGCCTCTCACTGTTGTGGCCTCTCCCGTTGCCGAGCACAGGCTCCGGACGCGCAGGCTCAGTGGCCATGGCTCACGGGCCCAGCAGCTCTGCTGCATGTGGGATCCTCCCAGACCGGGGCACGAACCCGTGTCCCCTGCATCAGCAGGCGGACCCTCAACCACTGTGCCACCAGGGAAGCCCCTCTTTGTATCCTTATGTTTCTCTTTTTTCTTTGCCTCTTTCTTGACCTACACGTTTGACTCTCTCACCACCCCCACCCCCCTCACACGCCTTTGAGAATCTCATATATTGCTACATCCAGGCGAACAGATAGTACATGAGTTTTGTCCAAGAGGAGGGCTGCTGCCTTAGGAAAAGTTAAGGAACACAGAACCCTCATCTTTTTGAAATGTGGAGGAGCTCCATGAGAGGAGATTCCAGCCTTATGTTGTCTTTTGTCTTTGTTGAAGCTTATATTAAGAATCTTGGTTTCTGGAATCTTAAGGACAAAAATGCTATCAGAAGCCCAAAGAAAATTGGGGCCAAGTTCATTCTGCTTGCTTTATTTTCCATCAGTACTTTCCTTCATGTCACGTAATATGTACATAATGTTTTCTCTGATCCAGGAGCTATAAAAACTTTGTCTTCACTCTTATTCCTAGAAACTCTAGTGCTTAGACCATTACAACATCTCCACTTCGGAGGAATAAACTTGAATTACAGAAACTTCAAATCTGAAGAATGGTTGCCCTTATGTGCCCTCGCAGTGTGTAAATTTCAAGTTATCTGTTAGCTTCTTTAGTCTATATTTTGTATTTCCCTGATGAGCTAAATTAGAGAAGTGTACAGGTAGACAGAGCAGATAGTATTAATGGATTACAGACTAAAAGAAAGAAGAGAGTAAATGATGGAAGGGAAGAAGGAAGGAAGAGAGGGAGGGAGGGAAGGAAGGAAGCTGTCACGAGCAAGGAAGAGCTATGGACATAGTCAGAAGTAAGCCAATAGCACCTCTGGTTTCTCTTAGGAAGCTATACGTTCTCCATCTCTGAGATACATGGGTTCTGGTCAGTCCCCAGAACAAATCTGTGTACAAAACCCAGCTCTTCCTGGTCGGACCTGTCCAGAACTTGATCTTTTCCCATCTGTTCCACAATGAGAATGCAGAGGCTACAGAACAGATGTCTGGGGAGAGCCAGGGCAAGAAAAGGCAGGGAGGCAGGGGTGGGGGAAGAGACAAAAGCAGACGCAAAGCAGAACTAAGGCAGGGCCTACAACGGAGAGCCTAGAGCCACACTCATGTTTTCCATGAAGCACAGACAGATGGAGAAACTGAACTCAGGCCAGTCATTTGGCAGGGACAGCAATGACCTCAATGTGCTCCCAGCCAGAGACTGTAGCTTAGGAGAGCCTCCCCAGGCAGTAGGAGGGGGCGCCTTCCTAGGGTCTCGAGGGGGAGTCTGAAGTTAGGGCAGTAAAAACAGGAACAAAATGTTCAGAGCAAGGCAGGGGGAGCAGGCAGGCAGCGAGCAGGACCTCGGAAGGAAGGAAGGGAGAGGAAACAAGGAAGCACGGCAGGAACTGGCAGAAGAGCAGAAGCCACCATGTAGTCTTTCTTGGTCATTCAAGAATGCCGTTTACTTGAAAGCACTTGGGGTGATGTCTTGTTCATGGCAGCTCTGGTGGCCCCTTCTAGCACAAGTCCCTGTTTGTTTTCAGAGTCTCCGCTTGGACCCCCAGTTTTAGAGATCCTCTGATTTACTTTTCTCATTGGTGGTTATCATTTAATTACATCAAGTCAGAGTCAGCAGCCACGGTCAGGAATGAGCAACTGCCATCCAGAGATGTGAGCCTAGACTCTTCCGAGGTTCTCGCTGACCCTGGGGAAAAACTCCCTGGGCAGCAGCCCACATACTCATCCAACACAGGGTGGATCTCCTGCGGGTCGAGGATGCAGGAAAGTCCTCCATGGAATTGACGGGCAGGTGAAGAAGCGACTTAATGTAGGCAATCTAATGTCTGAGACATCCAGGAAAATGTTAGTTTTACAAAGAGGTCTCCAATCAGGGGACGATGGGTAGAATGCAAAGAAAGAGAAGGGAGACAGGGATGAGAGACAGCATGCTGGTTTATTCATCTGTTTACTGGCCTGTGAAGAATACACCCATTAGCTGAAGGCCTCTGGGCAAACGTACAGAAACGTTATTACTACAGTCCGATCCAACTAAATTAAATCCAGGGCCTAAACACACACAAAAATCCCATAAAAGGAAGGAAAGGAAGGAAGGAAGGAGGGTTATACGAGGTGGGTGTGTCGGGGGGGGGGGAGTGCTGTGTGTAGAGGGAATGAAGCAATAAAGTGGTAACAGCCAAACTTAAGAGATGGACCCAGTGGAGGAGTTAAGAGCCAGCAAACATATGTCCTCAGAGAACTTGGGCAAGGGAAGAGTTCCCACTTCTCAGTAACCCATACCTCTCTGTTCTTCACGCCTCCATGCCTTGCACTTTCTGTTCCCTCCTTTCTCAAATATATATCCTCTTCCCAGCTCCAGGAAATAAATGCTGATGTGTACATCAAAACCCAGCCCCATGCTGCTCTTCCTGGTCCCCTTTGCTTCTGAATAGTTAATCATTCCCTCTATTGAGCTACCTCTCCTTTTTAATCATTGTGGCATCAGCTTTATTATATTCTTTATAAATTTATTTTATTTTTTTGGCCACACCGCGCAGCATGCGGGATCCCAGCTCCCCAACCAGCGATCGAACCCCTGCCCCCCCGCAGTGAAAGTGCAGAGTCCCAACCACTGGACTGCCAGGGAAGTTCCCCTCAACTTTATTGTATTCTTTTTTTTTTTTAATTAATTTATTTATTTTTGACTGCGTTGGGTCTTAGCTGCAGCACACGGAATCCTTCATCGCGGTGCGCGGGCTTCTCTCTTGTTGTGGCGCCCGGGCTTAGTTGCCCAGCGGCATGTGGGATCTTGGTTCCCCGACCAGGTATTGAACCTGCGTCCCCTGCATTGGAAGGCAGATTCTTAACCACTGGACCACGAGGGAAGTCCCTATATTCTTTGTTTTACATGTCTGTGTTCTTGATTAGACTGAGAGGTTCTTACTCGTCTCTGGCTGACATAATGATCAGCACAGAACAACTCAAAATTTGGTCATTTGAATTGAGGTGAGACGAAGACTCGAAATATTTCGAGAGAGAAACATTCAAAAACTGAGTCAAATGCAAAGTAAAGGAGAAAGTTCTAGAGAAGAAAGTAGTTTGAGAGGATATAGGAGCACGGCCAGTGGAACAACTAACCAGTGTTTTGATCCAAGACGAGAGGAATAGACCTAAAGGAAACAGGCACAGAGATTGGGCAACAGTTATTCCAGAAATAAAGGAATTTTGGCAGAAGGGCCGTAAAATCAGTGCATGCGAAACATAAGTGACTTCTATCAACAATAATGAGTGCTTCTGTCTCATGGTTTTGCTTTGTGTGAATTTTCAGATGGTGCTGGTGGTCTTGCGCTGTTAGACCCACACTCTATGTAGTATCCACGCTTACATTTGACGCCCTTGGTCTCGGTTGAGAGAGGAAACGTTCCCAGAAGCAAAGGAAGAAGCCGCAGATCTCTCAGGGCTCAGCATCAGTTTGCCAGCGTCACTCCCATGTCCTGTTGGTCTGTAGGGTCTCAGTTCCAAGTTAAGGGGAGGAGAAATAGACTTTACCTCTTGATGGGAGGAGTGGCAGAAAAGTGTGTAGCCACATATGTCACAAAGTTAAAATGAATCTTTTTAACAGATTAGACAAGGCCAAACAAAGAACATATGTATTTTGCCTTTTCCCTGAAACCTGATTTACCTCTCTTCACAATTCTAAGGACCTCTTGGATGCTCAATATGATAGAAGAAGTTCAGTGTTATCTTCTTGTTTTCTGCAGCATCAGGCACTGTTGGCCTGTCCCTCCTTTTTGAAATGTGTCTTTCTCTTGGCACCTATGACATCACTTCCTTTGTTTTCCTCTTTAGCTTGGCTCAGCATTCTTTTTTTATTTCTTTTTCTTCTGTGTTTACCCTTAATGCTGGTAGTTTTCAAGGTTCTTGCCCCAGCCACCTCTTTTTACTACACCCCACTCCTGCGTCTCTATTTACCATCTACTGGCTTCTGCTTCTAGATCTGTACTTCAATCTCTTCTACATCTGAAGGTGAAATAGTACATCTCTAGTTGGATGTCCCATTAGCACCTTGAGTCCGTCAGGCTTCATATTAGAGCAGGATCATTTAAGCAGGAAGGGGGGAAGCTAAAGAACAGACTCCCAGGAATAACTACCAAGATTCTAGTGCCCCTCCCACCTTCTGGAGGCCACCTTCCTTGCTGAGATGCCACCACTCAAGCTCTGGAACCACGCTGGCTCTGCTAGAATCCACACCCGCAGAACGGATCCTCACTCCCTGCCTCTCTCTTCACTTAACCTTGGTTTTGAGTTCAAGACTTAGATTAGTGCATATGGTTGCTGAAACCTAGCGATTCAAACTCTAGCTATAGGAGAGTCTAGGCTATGTCGTTTTTAGTTTTCCACCCTCTGTAATCCAGGAAGGTGCCCAAGAAGAAGCTTCAATAAATGTTGAGCAAGCCCTAGTTTTGCATGTGTAAAATTGAGTCATGCTCCCTGCAGAGTCCCCCCCATACTAGGACTATGGTGCCACCATCACCCCATTACCCAACTGAAGCACGGGGTCACCTCCAGTTTCCTCGGTTTCTCTCTTTCCCTCACCTTGAGTCCCAACACACACAACACACAACACACACACAGATACACACACACACACACACACACACACACACAGTCTTTCAAATCTATCCCTTTTCTCTATTATGTCCATCACCACTTTAGCTCAGTTCGGTCCAGTCATTGCTCTAACGGAGTCTTAACTGGTCTCCCAGTTCTGGCGTTTCCCCACCTTTATTTATAATACAAAGCACTATGAGCAATATTTCTAGCATTACTCAACCTAGGTTACTCTGGCTTAAAAACCTTAGAGGAGGAGGGCTTCCCTGGTGGCGCAGCGGTTGAGAGTCCGCCTGCCGATGTAAGGGACGCGGGTTCGTGCCCCGGTCCGGGAAGATCCCACATGCCGCGGAGCGGCTGGGCCCGTGAGCCATGGCCGCTGAGCCTGCGCGTCCGGAGCCTGTGCTCCGCAACGGGAGAGGCCACAACAGTGAGAGGCCTACGCACCACAAAACAAAACCTTAGAGGCGCTTCATTATCCTTAGGATACCGTCGGAACTTCTCAGTTCCCTCTCTCATCACCAGTGCTCTAACCCACCCACCCCGACACATTCTGCATGTTGCTTTCTGACACACCGAATCATTTACAGTTCTGCAAAAGCTTCAAGCTCTCTAAGCTGCTGTACATGCTACATTCCATTTACAACACCTCCACCAGAATCTTTAATTTACCAGTTCAACATAACCTTTATGTTCATCTGTCTAATTTCTACTCATCCTTTCCAACTCAGCTTCGGCTTGTTTTCCTGAGTGTCTCCACTACAATGTGGGCTTCTTGTGGGCAGATGCTTTGTTCACTGTGGCATGCCCGAGGCCAAACCCAGGAACTCATATTCGTACATCAGAGAGATGTGTTGCCCGTGTATGGGAGAGACTGTATTTCCTAAAACTGAACACAAGAGGGCAACGAATCACTTCTCCAGACCTGTTTTGAAGTTTGGCGGCCCTTCCCTGCACCTCATTTACTATTCCAACTGATGACATAGTTCACGGAGCACAACTCTTGAGCTGTGCCCGACAGGATGAAAGATTCTTAATGACTCAGAACTGTACTGCATTGATATTCTGGCTGCCTTTTCAGTGCCAGGGACTTCACTTACCTACCGGTAATTAAAAAAGATGAATCAGTCCCAAGTCATCCATTCAAGGAATCGAGAATCTAGTGGGAAAGAGAAGTGAACTGAACTTCCTTTATTCCCTGACATATGAAGAAACAAGTGACATATGAAGAAACAACCGGTTTTTTCAGTATCATTGGCTTCTTAAGATGGTAGAAGGGTGGGCTTCCCTGGTGGCGCAGTGGTTGAGAGTCCGCCTGCCGATGCAGGCGACACGGGTTCGTGCCGCGGTCCGGGAGGATCCCACATGCCGCGGAGCGGCTGGGCCCGAGAGCCATGGCTGCCGAGCCTGCGCATCCGGAGCCCGTGCTCTTCAACGAGAGAGGCCACAACAGTGAGAGGCCCAAAAGGTGGTAGAAGGGTTAACTACTGGGTGTAAATAAGACAGAAACTTAGATTCTCCTAAGTGACAATTTTGAAAAACACGCACGACCAATCCAGCTAATTCAACCCCAGGTAATTGTAGGATGGCGGGAGAAGCATGTCCCGTCCTAAGCCCATCTCTGCGGCCACCCCACCCCCTTACCAATTTTAGATAGACTTCTCTTTCTGGAGCAGTTTTTATGTTCACAGCAAAATTGAGTGGAAAGTACAGAGAATTCCCTTATACTCCTTGCCCCACATACCTACATCCTTCCCCACTCTCAACATCCTGTACCGAGAGGTCCATCGTTAAGAGTCAGTCAGGGTTCACTCTTGCTGTTGTGCAGTCTATGGGTTTTGACAACTGTGTGATAACATGTGTCCACCATTATAGTCTCATACAGAGCAGTTTCACTGTCCTCAAAAGGACTCTGTGCTCTGCCTATTCATTCCTCCTTCCCCTCTAATCCCTGACAACAACTGACCTTTTTACTGCCCCGTAGTTTTATCTTTTTCCAAAATACATACGGTCGGAATCATACAGTATGTGATTTTTTTCAGATGGGCTTCTTTCACTTAGCAGTAATGCATTTAAGTTTCCTCCATGCCTTTTCATGGCTTGGTAGTTAGTTCATTTCCTTTTAGGGCTGAACAACAGTTATGTATTCACCTACCGAAGAACATCTTGATTGTTTCTGTTGGGGCTATTACGAAGCCTCCGTGTGCAGTTTTTGGTATTTCCTTTGCGTAAATACCAAGGAGCACAATTGGTAGATCATATGGTAAGGGTATGTTTAGTTCTATAGGAAACCCTAAACTGTCTTCCGAAGCGGTCATACCATTTTGGACTCTCAGCAATGAATGAGAGTTCCTCGCTGTTGTTTCATGTTATCAGGATTCTGGATTTTAGCCATTTTAATAGGCATGTAGTGATATCTCCTTGTTTTAAATTCTTATCTCTCTAATGACATAAGATGTGGAGCGTTTTTTCATGTGTTTACTTGGCACCTTATATTTTTGTTGGTGAAGTGTACGTTTCAGGTCTTCTGTCCATTTAAAAGTCAGGTTGTTTATTTTCTTATTGTTGAGTTTTAAGAGTTGTTTGTATAGTTTGGGTAACCGGTCTTTATCAGATACGTATTTTGCAAATGTTTTCTTCCAGTCTGTGGCTTGCAAATGTTTTCTTCCAGTCTGTGGCTTATTCTCTTGACAGGGTGTTTTGCCGAGCAGAAGTTTGGAATTTTAATGAAGTTCAGCTTATTAATGACGTAGTGACTTTGTATTTAAAAAGTTGTCACCATACCCAAGGTCATCTATGTTATCTTTCAGAAATTTTATATCTTTTCGTTTTACATTAGGTCTGTGACACATTTTGAGCTAATTTTTTTTTGAGAAGGGCATAAGGTCTGTGTCTAGGTTCTTTTTTTAAATTTTTGCATGTGGATGTCCAATTTCTTGCATGTTTCTTGTTTAGTATATGCATGCAGTGACAAATTTGCCTCTTCACACTGCTTTTGCTGCTTCCTACAAATTTTGATAAATTGTACTTTCATTTCCCGCTGACTTTTAAAAAGTTAATGTGATGTAGTGTGACATGCATATATAAATACATAAAATAGCAGTGTTCAACACGTGAAAGATGAATTGAGGCATGTTAAATATACCGAGTTTGAGCAAAAATTGATGTGAACCTGGTAGCGCCAAACTGGAAGTGGTTAGGTGTGCTCCACCAACAGGATCTTGGAGGGAGACTTGTAGAGAAAAGGCAGAAGCAGAGCAAGAGAATTATTGCTTGGCTATAGCTTAAGGCCTCTTGGGCTACCCTTAGGTTTCAATAGTGCAACCCTGAGGTATTTTCAGGCTTAGATTTTGGTTTGCTTATATAGGCCACCTTGGAATTAGAGCCACCTCAGTCTAATGGCCCCCTGCTTAATGAATTTAATGATTTCTCTCTTTTGACCATCATCTTGAATGTGATTCACCAAAAATTTGGTATTAGCGGCACTCTCAGTCACCATCAGAGTTAAGTTGCTCTTGTCTCATTGTGAAACTGATTATGATGTCAGGTTCATAGAAGAATTTGTTTTGGGGGAATTCCCTGGCAGCCTAGCGGTTAGGACTCCAAGCTCTCACCGCCGAGGGCCTGGGTTCAATCCCTGGTGGGGGAACTAAGATCCCACAAGCCGCACAGCCCAAAAAAATTCTTTTGTTTTTGTTATTCATCTTGTTTCTGTTCTGCAAGCACAGCGAGACCATCTGATGTACTGCTGATGGCTGTGAATATGCATTTAATACCTTTGGGACAACACAGTGCACCAAGGAAACAGCTATGATTAGGAGGGTAATACCAAGAGTGAAGTATATTCCTTAATCAGAACCTCCCATGAACCAAACCAGTTGTTCTTAGATAAATCAGAGAATGTACCTGAAGGGTCATCAACCCCTGGCTATTAATAAAGAGCCAAGTGGCTACTTATTAATCTCTTGTATTTGGTACAATACCAGTTGCGTTGATCCAGCTGCCACAGGAGACATTCTGCTATGGTGCACATTTCTCCTTGTTCAGTGGATGAGTAAAGTCAAGCAGTTCTATTATCCAAAACCATCCTAGCAAGAAAGTCTAGGGACTCTTGTTGTGCAACTATGGCCTTAGTGATAGATTCAGAGATGACTGCCAGAGTTAAAGGCCTTCCAGGAAGTGACCTTCCTTATTCACCTGGAAAGGCTGCAGGAATCCTGCAAACAGGATAGCGGGCCAGTTTTTCCCAAGGGCCTTTATTGACTCCACAAAGTCAACCTTAGTTTTACTCTGGGCTTTAAATTGCTTCTAGAGCTGCACTTCTGTTGTTGTGAGGACTCAATTTATAAGGCAAGTACAGTTGTTTTTAATTCCACAAAGAATAGTGTTGCAACCTGATCGAGAGATCAAGAGGCTGACCCACCCACCCAAATACATTATCTTCAATGAGTTTCTTCATATTAGGGAGATTTCCAACGAAGAGGGAAAGATTCCCATGTTCTAGATTTAGAGCCGTGTGTCTTTGGAATATTTTCGTAAATGCTTCCACAATGACCTCAGAATGTTTTTCTTTCCCTCTGGGTACATAGTTTCATTTTAGCTTAGGAGAGAACGCCTTAAAAAAAGGTTTTGAAATCAGCTTCCAATGAGGACAACTTCTGACCACAGGCGTATTTTTAAAAATATATATCCTCCCTCTCCCCCCCGCCCCCCAATATCTTGTCAGGTTTCAGCTGGGACAAACAGTAAATGCCTGGTAGTTTTGACCAATCCCATGGATGCAAGAGGTGTCTCCAAAGAGGGTACAAAAGATACTACCTTCCCCAAATCCGGAGCCACTTCCAAAAATAGCCCAAAGAGAGAGCTAGCAACAATCAGTAGAGCCCTAGCCACAAACAGAATACAGCCCACGTTTCTGTCCCGCTGTATTTTTGTGCCCCCAACCTGAGGGCTGAGGTTCCCGCATATGCACGTAAGAACCAACAGCCTGAGTGCCCCAGGCAGGCAGAGAGCCAAGCCATGACCTCAGGACACAAGTTGAGACAAGAGAAGGATAACAAGTGGGTACCCCAAAATCAAATTCAAACCCTGAACTTGGTAAGGAAGGGACAACTGAAACTTTACCTTCCTCTCTTGAGCAGGCGCCACAGACAGAGATCTGGGAGCGTTGACTTTTTAAGAACTCTTGCCCTTGGTTCACTTCTGCCAGTTTCCCTGAGATCCTGTCTGCAGGAGAGAGCAGGGTGTCCCAGCAGGTCTCTTCTTTAAAATATGTATTTATTTACTTTTGGCTACATTGGGTCTTCGTTGCTGCTTGTGGGCTTTCTCTAGTTGCGGAGAGCGGGGGTTACTCTTTGTTGCGGTGCACAGTATTCTCACTGTGGTGGCTTCTCTTGTTGTGGAGCACAGGCTGTACGTGCACGGGCTTCAGTAGTTGTGGCACACAGGCTTAGTTGCTCCGTGGCATGTGGGATCTTCCCAGACCAGGGCTTGAACCCGTGTCCCCTGCATTGGCAGGCAGATTCTTAACCGCTGCACCACCAGGGAACTCCCCCCAGCAGCTCTTATTCTGGTAACTAGAAACCGTAGAGGAGGAAAAATTATTTTCTTTCTACTCTTTATAGTGAGAGAAGTGCCCTGTTCTCTAGGGCACCTCTTGACTGGATTTAGGTTAAAAGTTCCCCACTGTGTCCACTGTAATTCAAGATTATCTGTGGTGAGATTAATATACTTGTTCAGTCTTAAAATTTTACTCACCTGAAGCCTCACACTGGACCTAGTCCAGTTTAGGTCAGACCCAGTCCAATCCCCGACCCAGTCCGGTTTTTAAGTTGGACTCTGGCTGGTTTCCGGACCCAGTCTGGAAAAACTCAGATAAAGTCTGACAGCTCATAACACGAGGATCCAAGAGGGACTTGGACACAGAGAAGCAGACACAGAGAAGCAGTGAGTTAAAGGGGCTACATGGATACGTCCACCTGGTTCCTCATTTCTCCTGGGAGGGGTCCCTGGGGGGCTCCTTTGGTTCCTTCTTCTGACAACAGAACAGTTGAAAAGAGGCATATTAAAACTTTAAGAGTTTATGTGAACTAAAATCAGTTCTAATTGGGCAGCTTTCCACCGATGGGAGCTGGGGAGAGACTTTCATAGGGAAAGGGGAGAAACAAGGAAATTATTGATGGGATGTAGCTTAAAGCCTATTCAGTGGCCATTCAGTCTAATGGCCCCCTGGTTTAGTTAACCGAACAGCATTTATTAAGATTTAGGGAGGGCTCCATGAAAAAATTGTGAGGAAATCAGTGATTATCAAACTTTAGTGCATCAAAACAAACCAATGTATATCATCACAATGAAGATTCTTCAGCTTCTTCTTAGGGATTTCAGTTTGGTGTGATTGTGGGGTAGAGATAAGGCTCTGCAAACACCTCTAGGTGTTCTTGCTAAAGGTGGGCCTTCTTACTTCTCACCAGTATTTCTCAAACTTGAGCGTGAGTCAGAATCCTCTGAGAATAGGATTGCCAGATAAAATGTGGGATGGTCAAATAAATTTGAATTTCACATTTTTAATATATCTCAAAAATTGGGACATCATCTGTTGTTTTAACTAAAATTCAAATGTGCTTTCTTTCCAAGTGTCACTAAATCCTTCAAAATAGCAATTTAAATTTTCCTTGTGGCAGATATTTGTGATTGTTGTCTGTTTTGTCTTTTTCAGAAATTTCAAATGATGCAATCTCATCAGGAGATTATTCTTTTTATCTCTGATTCACCTATTGACCTCTTTATAAGAATCTTCTGTCCTACTTCTACGGTCACCTTGGTAATGTAGTGGGTAACAAAAAGCTCAATAAACTGTTATACCAAATCTTTCATACTTTTATCTTTTTTCTTAGTTTCTCCCTTTACTTTCACACCTCCGTTTTGTCTCTCCACTGCTTTCCCCTCCTACATCTGTTTCTCTGCTTTTGTTCAAGTTGTCTTCGTTGAAATGTCTCCCGGGGCTTTCTCTCTCCTTTCCTTTTCTTTCTTTCTGTTTTCTTTCTCCTCTTTTTCCTTTTCCTGAAGCCTTCCATGGCAAAATTAAAATCTGTAGAAACAAGTTAGCGCACTAGGGACCAGGCCACAGTATCGTGTTCCAGAAGGAGATTCTGTTCTGACAGTCCTTTTGCAAGAGCAAATTCCCAGTCAGGGGAAAAGAGAGCTTCAAGAAACAATTGCTTTGCCCGAGGATCTGTTGGGAGAGTGATGGATGGCACTGCACTGAGAACTGCCGGAAAAGGAGGGGAGACATTGCCAGGCAGCGTGAGGGGAGGAGGCGGCTGGGAGAAAGAGCCAGTCAGGAAGAGCTAGGAAAGGGGCGGAGAATGTGCTGCCTGTATATGCTGCCTGCAAGACCTTTCTGCAGATGTTGTGTCTTTGTGAGCTGACTGCAGAGGCCATGTGCGTGCAGACTGTATGTGAATGTATGCGTTGCTTATTTCAGATCGTGGGTCTATGGGAACCGCTGACTGCAAGAAACAGGAATGTATTGTTGAAAGGATTTTGCAGTCAGAGTGCTTGTTTGTGGTTGTGTGGTATGTGTGACTGACTTTTTGCCAAATGTGTTGTTCTGATGCCAGCTCTGAGAGTTTAGTGGAAGTCTGGCCGACTAAGCTAAGACACAACAAAGTCAGAAGGAAATATGGGGGCAACCTGAGATGGAAATAGAGAAGCTGTTGCAAGAAGAGAAAAAAAAAAAAGACTTGGAGAAAGGGGAAATGAATGAGAAAACAGAAAATAAGCGATAAAAATTCCTTCCTTAGAAAAGGAAGAAATTTGAAAGGAAGAGAAAGAAAAGCAACATTCTTCCAGATGCAGGCACTATATATATATATATATATCTCCCTACTTCTTCTGGTGCCTTGGTGAGATATTTCCTAGCTTTTCTCCCTTATTTCTTTCTAGACACAGTTCATCGTGGCATATTTATTACACGTATATTTTGCTTACACCAGGGGATATTTTAAAACTTAACAGTTATCCAGAAAGAAACATTAGTAGCTCTTAAATGAGAAAGGATTTTTGGGTGCTGTTGTTAGACAAGAGCGCTATTGGACATAATGGAAAGACACTCAGTTTTGATCAGAGATTAATTGAATTTTAATTCTTTAAAATGTTTAAGTGATTAAAACAGTACGTGAAATGCATGACATTTCAAAAGCAGGGGTGTTGAAATACAGTTTCCACATTCCAAAGGTGGTTATTGTTACTACTATGATTATTAACAATTTAACAGGCACTACCTACACCTGCAATGAGATATTTAAATTAGTCACGAGAACTTGTAGATCTCGACTGACCGATAAACACGGAGGCAGCATAACTTTGAACTTGGATGTGGACTGGGGAGGGAAGTCCTAGTTGGGACCATCCCAGTTTCGCTTTGTTGCAAACACACTACTTATTTTGGATGGTTTCAAATTGCAACCATTATGGTGTCTTCCTCAACTCTTTGCTTGCTTCATTTTTAAAACCTTAGAAGTTATTATAATTGTATTTCCAGTATACTAATTTTGCTCCATGCACTAATACGTTTTTTGGTTCATTCAGCCGTCTTTTCCTCCCTTTCCACTATTTTTTTCATCTGCCTCTCTCCTTTTTTTTTCTTCTTTCCCATCATGTTTCCCTGGTTTTGATTAAAATTCACTTCACTTCTCTCCTCACCACTCTCTCCTTTATGGAAATTATTCCTTTTCAGGCTTGTCTTTTTCCTCATTCCCTTCTCTGGTGTCTTTGTCTCCAGCAGAGGGGTCTGATGTTGATATGAGGTAGGGAATGAGGCCTGGGAGAAAGCAGCCTGGGAAGAGGGAAGAGGGCGGAGGAAGCGGTGCTTCAGCTGTTTCTGCCATTAGCCTATAAAAGGCTGCCTTAAGTATGCCTCTGTAAATTCCTCCCCTCCCATCCCCACAGTCCCCCCTGCAAAGGGTCTCTCCACTTCCCCACCTTAAATCCCACCTCCCCTACCCCCCACCCCACTACTTGGGTGACATCACTCTTTACCAGCTGTGACTGCCAGGGACACTGACGTTCTTTTGCCCTCGCGGTCAGGCACTAAACCCTGGTTTGTCTTTTAAACGCTGACTTTCTGCTAAACCCTTTTTGCCCCAACATATCAGTGGGTCCCTCTTTGAAGCACCAAACATTTCAGTTCCCCACAAAAATAGCAGTTTTTATTTTTAGTAACGGAAGTTGGAGAAAAAGCTTAATGATAAAAAGCTTCTACGACTTTAGCAAATCCATCTATGACTTAAGTGGATTTGTTCTTTGTTGATTACGATGGAATCTGTATGTATTTGGAGAATAACATTAGTAATAATTTTTTGGTTGACTCTTTATATGTATGGTTGAGGAATGGACTACGAGATCCTTTGTGACAAATTCCAAATATATATATATTCCATATATATATATATAACCATTATTTATCAAATGTTTGTATATGATGTTAGAGACATAAGCCAAAATAGCAGGCATCAATATCCAAATAAAACTTTATATACTAGGTAGTGGGAAGAAATGGCCGACAAAATCAATTGTGTAGCTTTTGAGGGATTATAAAGAGTTGGTTAAGAGTATGTACTTTGATGCTTGGATTCAAATCACGGTTTTGGCACTTGCTAGCTGTGTGAGTTTGAAAAAGTTACTCAACGTCTCTGTTCCTCAGTTTGCTCATTTGTAAAAAGGAGATAACTCAAGCGCAGTAGGGTTATTAGGAGGATTAAACATGTTCTAAGACATATTAGGTTTATTATTATTATGAGACTGGGGACAGATATAGAACTATATGCGTTTCAGATATTTCTATGGCAATTTCCTCATTCACCATTTATTTACTAAGCAAGCCAGTGTTATAGATCCTCTATCTTGGTCTCCCTTGTCTGCCCTAGTTGTCCAGAAAAGTTTTGGGAAAGTAGCCAAAAGGTTTGGAACTTGTATATTTCGAGAGATTTGCCTAGTAATTCCACCGTGTCACTCGTTGTTTTCTTTCTCTTCACTGTCTCCTCACGCTGCTAGGATGAATCCCAAACTGAAAGGCACTGAGAGAGAGAGAGAGACCAAAAAATCAAGGAAACAGTTAGTTTGGGGGAGTCAGGTCGAGTCGATGGAAGAAGGGTTAAATAGAAGAGCAAGGAAGATGAAACAAATCTAGCTTGATGATCAAAATGGGTTTGTAACCCAAGAGAGCAAAAATGATTTAGAAACAAAATGTAGAAATAGAGTAGATAAGGATTTGGACACAACAGATATAAATTGTTCTGTTTCTTTGCATCAAGGATAAATACATGAACTTAGATTAATGAACCGAACTCCCTAGTCTAACTTTTTCGATGTGCAAAAGATAGCAAACTGGACCAGGACAGTCACGATGGTGGCAGGTCAGTAGGATGATCCCAGAACGCATTCATTCATTCATCCATTCAATCTGTAAATCATTCAAGGTGCTGCTGGTGACATAGGTGTGTGGCGGATCCTACAGCCCATGCGTGGTTTGATACCATCATTTCTATGGTTGAAATGTCAACAAATTCAATCCGGTGTCTCCCTGCACCTAGTGGAGGGTTCTTGTTTTCTTTTTTCCCCTATTATTTGAGGCTTCCTCTATTCTTTAAAAGAGAACATGCTGCTGCCTTTCCACCTTTGCTTAGTCCATTCTCTCTTCTTCTGTTCTAACCAGACTGAGATACTTTTATGATACTCCAGTGGATAGGGAATCAGGAGACTCGGAATTGCCACCAATGATTTTATCTCATTGCACTGATTTTCCCTTCTGTCAGAAGAGACTAACAATATTTACTCAACATTTCGAGGTTGCTTGAGGCTTACATCGAGTTTATAAATGCTGAGTGCTTTAAATTAAGAACATTTTACAAACGGTTATCTCTTTAACACACTATTCTCAAGCTGTCATGTATCTAAGATTCAACTTGGTAAGCTTGTTAAATTTGCAGACTATTGGCTGATTCCATAAGTTTTTTGTTTGCCTCAAAAAATGCAGATACCCGGGCTCATTCAGAAGGTCGGGGTGAAGGCCAAGGAATCTGCATTTTAAACATCCTGGTTTATTCCTGTGTAATAGAGAAAAAGAAATAGTAGCCAGATACAATTAAAGGAAGGGGAAAAACCTACATCACCTCTCTAAGTCATTTTTTTCCTTTACACTTTTTCTTTCTCTGATGCAGCCAATCTGTACCGTCTTTCCTCCCTTTCCCCACCCCATCCTCCTTTGTGTCTGGCATCTGTATTTTCTTAGCATAGTTAGAGAGGCACTCAGCTTACTGTGCACAAATGGAGTGGAGGGAAAGGAGGAGGGATGTGGGTGGAGAAAGGCTAGATCAGGGTTTAGCTATTCTAACTGAAGACTGTTGCCGCCAGGCTGGTTCTAGCCGGCTGGCTCTGGGAGAGGAAGCACAGGGAGAGCTACATCTCCTGCAGCTGCTTCTACTGTTCCTTATTTGCTAGTGTACGTTCTGATATAGGACACCCACTACCTTTTCTCCACCCACAGGAATCACGTTAGATACCCAGTGATGTACACTATTTTAGGTACTGAGAATAATTCTGGATTCATTCCTGTTTACAGTTTTTCTCTTCACTACTTTAGGCCTTAGTTTTGATCAAACCCCAGCTTGTTTGTTTGTCTTTAACCCCAGGAGAGAAAGATTTGCACCAGATGGTGTCTATGGGGTACTTAAAGTTTTTGCTTGACCCGAAGTCTAGATAATAAGTGAATTATGCTTTCTGGCTGATATAGATATACATGGATAATTCCAGCACCTCTTGTCTAATCCTCGGTCCCTTCAGCTTGGGGGAACATCAATCTTGTGTAATAATAGCTAATATTTATTGCACGCTTCATATGTAGTGCATTATATTTAAGTTACCTCATTAATCCTTATAGTTCAGTGAAATAGTTAATCTTCATTTTGTTGATGAGAAAACTGAGGCTGATAGAGGCAACAATCCCATGACACCAGCAAATAAAGCTGGGATTTCAAATCAGATAAATCAGATTTATCTGACTCCAGAGATGTGAGGTTACTTATAATATGTCTTCTCAAGGGATTCAACCCACCCCCTCCTGAAGAGTATCGATTTATGGGTTAAAAATGAGTGGCGCATGATTAAACCAAGATAAGTTACATTGCCACCAAAAGGAGATGTGAGTCCATACCTGACCAGACATAACTACCGTGAAAACACAAAGATTATGGTTGAATCTAAGAAACTGAGCCTTTCCAGAAATGCTAAAAACAATTTCTGCTCCCTCATTACTTCATACAAAAATAGGAAGTATGAATTTGATCATTATTCATGTAAAGATTATCTTATAGAGTGACATATCATTGGCTTTGGTTTTAAAAATATACTTCTGGGTTTGTTTTTAAAAATATACTTCTGGGTTTATTTCCCTGACTAGATTAAGTGAAAAGCAAAGTTGTTGTGTGTGATATGAATTTCTTAGGCTGTGTCTGGCACATAGT
Organism: Leucopleurus acutus; assembly: GCF_964270905.1. NCBI lineage: Eukaryota > Metazoa > Chordata > Mammalia > Artiodactyla > Delphinidae > Leucopleurus > Leucopleurus acutus. Next base: position 8,057,765 of record NC_139152.1, read on the forward strand.
GACAGTATATTGAATGACAGCATTTTTTTTTTTTTTTTTTTTTTTTGCCTCTCACTGTCGTGGCCTCTCCCGTTGCGGAGCACAGGCTCCGGATGCGCAGGCTCAGTGGCCATGGCTCACGGGCCCAGCCGCTCCGCGGCCTGTGAGATCTTCCTGGACCAGGGCACGAACCCGTGTCCCCTGCATCGGCAGGCAGACTCTCAACCACTGCGCCACCAGGGAAGCCCTGAACGACAGCATTTTTCTTAACAGACAAGTGGCCTGTTAGTTAATAGTCTCATACTCCCTATCCACAGTTTCACCTATGCAACCTGGTTTTCTTGGGCAGTGCATGGTTATTGTGAATTGGGATCCTCTGCTGGGCATGCCCGCGACCTTTTCTCTGTGCCAATTTCCCTATGTATTTTGCGTCAGATTCTCATTGTGTTCATATCTCTGTGATCAAGCTTTCTTTGATCACAAAATGATTCTCCTCTTTTCCTCTTTAGATTGAAGGGAAGTACTTCATGTTCCAGGAGATAGTATCAGAGTGGAGTAAATAGCAACATTTTAGTTCTGTAGACTTTTACCCCCTTTCTTCTGAAGGTAGTATATCATATAACACTTTTGTACCTCTAAACGTATCTTTCGTGAAAATAGTTCACCATCCTAGGTCACTCTGTGTCAAAACATGCAGTAAACACTTAGTTAACACCCTAACTACATTTCTCAGTTATGGTACTCTCAAGTCCCCCTGAGGTAAATAAGCAAAAAAAAAAAAAAAAAAAAAAGCAGACCCTAAAGATTGGGAAAGGAATGCTGAAAAGAATTTGTTGGCTGAGGGGACTGAGAAGGGGTTGTGATCTGCAAGAAGGGAAACGTGTTAGGACATACTCTCTAACATCTGGGATATCTGGTGTAATAAATGACTAAGGTTATTTGGAAATGAATCTTCCATATAAAGTATGGTTTATCACAGGATATTGAATACAGTTCGTTGTGCAATACAGTAGGACCTTGCTGTTTGGATATTCTATTATATAGAATGCACCTGCTAATCCCAAACTCCCACTCCATCCCTCCCCCAACCCCCCCCCCCCGAAGTCTGTTCTCTGTCTGTGAGTCTGTTTCTGTTCTGTAGATAAGTTAGTTCATTTGTGTCGTATTTTAGATTCCACATAGGACATCACTTGGTATTTGTCTTTCTCTGTCTGGCTTTATGGATAATCTCTAGGGCCATCCATGTTGCTACAAACAGCATCATGTCATTCTTTTTTATGGCTGAGTAATATTCCATTGTATATACATACCACATCTTTACCCATTCATTTGTGGATGGATATTTAGGTTGTTTCCGACCTATTCATATTCTTACCCTCCTTTGTGGAGGAGTTTTTCAACCTTCCTCACTAGAGGGAAATTACCAGCAACATCTTAAAAAATCTTCTACCCCTTCTCAGCCATACTGCGAAGAAACACCCTAAAGTGTAAATGAAAAAAAGTGTGAAACATTCATTTTACACAATTTGGAAATTTACAAAATGCTCGTAAGTCTATTATCACATTTCATTCACACAGCAACCTTGGGATATACTCTTGTCATAACAAAGGATCAGAGTTAGTTAAGTAACTAGGTTAATTAACAAGTGACAAGGTTTGCACTGGTTTCTAAGCGGCAGAGCTGGCTGTACCACGGTGCCCCGCCTGTATCTTAAAATCTGCCTAAAGCCTGGAGAATACCTGATGTTTAAAAATTGGCCTCACTACATACAGAGGCATTGTCCTTACTCTGTACGGGGACAAGGACCTTATGGGTGTTTACGGCCTTTGTCCCCCAAACCTTTGCCTCCGGAGGGAAGACTACGGTTTGAGGGTACTCGAGGGGGAGGCGGTCCTCAGGGCGGCGCGGGAGGTGGGCGGGGACGGGCGGGAGGCGCGGAGGCGCGGACACGCACTCCGCACACTGCGCCTGGGAGACTCGGTGGGCTCGCGTCAGGGTTCAGAGTGTGGGTGAATGGGGCTGGAAGAGGGACGGTGAGGGCGGGGAGGGTGTACAAAGGCAGGGATTCACCACGCGGTTTCGAGTTGGGAACAAACCTCGCCCCTCCACCCGTTTCCCTTTCTCAGTGAGGACGGTTTGGGGGCGGGTGGGGAAAGCGCGTCCTCGAAGCGCTCTCGCGCTCCCCTTTTCCTCCGCGCGCGCGCGCGCCCCCATCGCCTCTCCTCGACCCCAGAGGCCGCGAGGGTTGCGTGTGGAGACGGGACGCCTGGGGGTCGGGCCCCGACGCAGGTGTCAGATCCGCTCGGCCAGGTTTGGCCGGCTGGCTGGCCCGGCCCTTCGCTCGGCCGGCCCTCGCAGCGCCGCCGCGCCTGGAGGGCGGGGCCGGGGCGCGCACGGGTCCTCGGCGCGCACGGGTCCTCGGCGCGCGGGCGGACGGCGCGCTTCGCCTAGGTCTGGGGGAGCGCGGGGCGGTCTCCGCCGGCGTCGAGCGCGCTGTGTGAGAGCGGGGTCGCGCGCGCGCACGCCAGGCGAGTGAGGGAGTGAGGAGCAGTCGGGTGTGCGTGGGTGTGGGTGTGTGGGGGGTGAGTGTGTGTGTAGGTGTGTGTGTGGGTGTGTGGGGTGAGGGAGAGCCAGACCGACCGCGCGGCTGTGAGAAAGGGGGCGAGTGGGCGAGGGCGCCGGGCCAGGCTGTGGGAGCCGTGGCGGCGGCGGCGGAGAAAGGAGGCGGCTCCCGGCCTCCCGACCCCATCCCCCTCCTCTCCTCGGACTTACTGCCCGCCCGGCCGCCCGCCCGCGCCGCCCTCGGAGGCCCCAGCCGGGCGCCGCCGGCCGAGAGCCAGGGAGGAGTCGCCCCAGCCAGGTGAGCGGGACCCTCGCGTTCCCTCCGCGGGGGTCGTGGCGAGAGGCGGAGGCGCGCCCGACCCCCGCCGCCCGTGGCGGCCGAGTTGGGCAGAACGGGCTCCAGACGAGCGGGGCCGGGCCCGGGAGAGGACGCGGCTGGGGCCCGGGGCTTGGGGAGGCCGGTGGTCGCCTCAGAGCCGGGGACGGCGGGGCGCTCGGCGGACCCTGGGCTGGGATTCTGCGCCGGGAGGGGCTGAGGATGCCGGTGGGTGCGGGAGGCTGGAGGGAGGCGGCGGCCTCGGGCGGGGTGCGGGGTGCGGTGTGGTCTCCCCTCGGCGAGGGGGTGTGGTGACCCTGGGGATGCGCGGCGGAGCCACACACGCGTGGCGCAAACCTGTCTTCGGCAGCGTGCTGATCTCTGCCTCCACTGCTGCCATCAGACAGATTCCTGTGGTGTGTGACCGAGGCGGGAGGGGCTGGTATTGGTCCCGCAGTTATTCTGTTTTAATTCCACGCTTTCCTCCTTACGTGTACATTTTTAGAAGAGTGACAGCCATTCCTCTTTTTCTTTTGAAAGCCCTCTGAATAAGATGGGTGACAGTAATTGCTTGTCTCATTTGATTTTTTTTAACAGCATTTGACCGTGATGCAGATCTTCCCCCCCCCCCCCCCGCAATAAATCCAAAGTAGTTAGGGGATAATTACTTCAGATTTGCCTTACTAATTTTTCCTTATCGCTGGTAGCAGATTTGTCATCCCCTGTATTTTCTCCCATTTGTGTTTACGGATAGAGATGGGGCGTTAATTCTCTTCTGTGAGTGGGATTATTACAGTAACCGTGTTGAATGTAACCTCGATGTAAATTCTTTGCTTGTGCCGTTTTCTTATTAATTACAGGAATTGTTCCCACATCTTTGTGGAGTTGGGTTAAATTTGAGGTCTGTATTGAAACTGCATGGGCAGCCAAATATGGAAGGTTTTCCTTTTGTGGGCTTGATATTTTGATTATATTTATGGATGATTTAATTTTTAACTGTAACCATTAAAATGTAAATGTTATTTATTTTAGATCTCATTTCATAGCATCGGATAGTTCTAAGGTCTTTTTAAAAAGAAAAAAACGATTTCTTAAACAATTGACTGTCCAAATACTTTAACATATTCACTTGAAATAAAACACTCTGAAATTTTAGTCATGGAGAGTCACCGTAACTTCTGGAATGAAAAGCTCTAATGTAGTCGTAATATAGTTAGATTTCTTTTATAATGGTTACTGGATTTAGTTAGTGTGTCAAAGGGGAGGAGGCCTATTTTGTTTTGACGTAATCTTTTGTTTATTCCAATCTATCTTGGTTAGGTATTAGTTTCCTTCCTTCATGTCATAGACTTAGTTGTTAGTTTGGCAACATGGCTGTTGATGTTTTTCTCTTTCTCCGTCTCCCTTGTTTTCTCTCTTGTCTTCTCTTACCCCCGCCAGGTGCTGGAGTCTGCTTGTCAGGCAGGGAGGCAGTCTGTGTGATCCTGAAAACAGAGCCAAGAAGGGGAGCAGCAAATTGAGTCACATTCAGCCCTCTACTCAGTGAAGAGCCACTTTTCTCTTCCTGCCTTTCCCCCTGTAGGGGGTGAGGAGCTGTATATCTAACCTTCAGACTTTTGGCTATGAGCTAAAATTCCACTTATCTTAGTTCTAGTTGGATAGCTTTAATTTTTTTTTCATGTTTCCTATTGAATATGATAACATCTGGGGGTGCAGGGGAGAGTGACAAGAAGAAATTACCCTTTTTTTCTTTTCCCTTCTCATTCAGTCCCCTCTTCCTCACCTGAGGGAAATACCAGCAATATCTTGTAAATTTTCTACCACTTCTTAGCCATACTGTGAAGAAAGTTCTAAAATGAACATTCTTTTTTTCTCTAAACTCCAGCCAAACTTCATGCATTACGTTGTTGGGGCACAGGATGAAACATACCTTTTAAATTACCTCCCAATCCTTTCTTTCCCCAATTTGTATTCACATGGGGTTTGCTACTGGGGTAATTCACTGGACTGATCGATCTCTCAAATCCTCTCCCCTCCCGATGAGCTAAAAGACTGAGCACCATGAATACTGGAATAGATTAGGGGAATGGACAGAGTAGAGTGAGTTGTTCCACACTTTGGGACATAGCTTTTATCATCTTCTTCTGGGGAGCAGGCATAGAGACCTAAACACAGAAAATGGGTGGAGGAAGAACTTCTGTACCCACAAACAGGCCATGAAGAGTGCGAAAACCAAACATAAAGTAAGGAGGGTGAGTTATTGTATGTTGCTTGCTGACAACTCTTTTTTGGGGGTGGATTTGTAGAGAGATTTTATGGCTGATTAGCTTACAAAGAATATTCTCTGCAAGTGGGATTAAGTCATAAGCATTTGAGAAAAGAGCCTTTAGAATTGTTATAGTTACGCTATTGAGGGGTGGGTAGGTAGTGATAAGAACAATGAAGAAAGTAGTATTTTTAGATGTTAGCTGTACTGGCATGTGCAGTTGTTTCAAGAGAGGTTGAATCGGGGAGATTAGGTACAGGTGTTGGGTAAATTGTCCTGCATTACTTGGGAATTTTCCTGCTTGTCATATTAAGTGTTGTGAAGAAATAATATAGTACCTCCAAAAATATCTGTACATAATATATTTTAGATTTATGTGCCATATGTATCTGTGTAAATGTTAGGTTTGCAGAAAAGGACTGATTTTCTGGCTTCATGGTAACTGATGCCATGGTGTCATTTTCAGTGTTTTCTTTTCCAATGTTTTTTCCCTTTCAAAATTGGCTTGGAGGACAAAAGTCACAGAGCTAGCCAGATCTACTCCCTTAGAGCCTGGTCTGCACGGAACCCATCTGCTTATATATCTTTTTCCCTCTCCTTACTGCCCCAACCCCAGGCCCCACTTTAATTGTTAACAAAGGTTGTATAGTGATGATAGAAAGTAGCAATAGCTTTGGGTTGGTTGTTTTTTATGCGAAACTGAAAAAATAAAATTTTAAACAGCTACGTTTAGATACTATGTTGTACAATTTGCCTGATGTTTAATTTTGAAAATAGCTCTGGTTTTTTGATACTCCTTTGTCATTCAGCATAACAAAGTCCTTTAAAGTAACTCCTAACCCTTAACCATGTCCTTTTGAGGTTCTGTGCTGCCCATTGGGGATAATAGTATAGAACACAACAGATGGGGATTCTGCCCTCATAGAGTTTACTGTCTAATTTCATTGGTCCTCTTGTTTCAAGAGAGGTTGAATGGAGGGCGGGGGTGGGGGGCAGATTAGGTACAGATGTTGGGTAAATTGTCTTTCATTACTTGGAAACTTTACTGTTTGGTCCTTTCCCCTGTCAATCACTTCTCCCAGCAATGTCTGGAGGAGTCTACTGGATTGTGAATTGATGAATTAGCAGAACAAATTTGTGTAAATGTTTATATGCCAAGTTTATTATTATTATTTTTTACTACCTTTCTTTCAAAAGTGGCAGCACACCACCAAGTTGTGATAAAAAAAAAATAATCCAAACCTACCTCTTAAATGTTTTTGCTCTATTCAGTTCTTTTAACAGTCCCCTTTTTGTTTCCCTCTCTCCATCTCTCTCTCTTTTAACCACTTCTGATACTAGCTCTTAGCTTCATTTTCTTAGAAATATAGAAATAAAGTCTCCAAGGTAGAGCATGGATTTGCTATAAAAGATCAGACTGGTTCTGTCTTACTGCTCTGCTGTCCTGTATTTGGCAGTATTTCAGACTTTGATGCTTTATCAGAAAACTACATCTTGAAAATTCATGCAGGTTTGCCCAAATACAACAAACTTGGAATTCTTCCCTGATGCTTTGGAGTTCTCAGTTGTTAGCTTATTCCTTTGACATGTGATGTAGTTAGCCATATCTGCAAAGCCTTCTTGAATGTGTTAACAGCTTCCCAGCCCTTTTTACAGCATAGTGTCCAGAAAGAAAATTTCGAAGGAAGGCCTGACATTTAACATGTTAAGTGTGATGAACTTTGAGCTGTACTGTGCATTGCATCTCAGGAACATTTTTTAAATTTTGTGGCACATTCCAGAGATACTTTGATGTAACATTTCTCTGTTAAGTGAAATCATTAGAAATGTTATTTGGATTCCAGAGAAAACTTAGGTTTTGTTTATACCACAGACTATTTTAGGAATTTTAGTAACAAAGCTACAGGTTATTTAAAGGTAACATATTTTTTGGACCCTTTAGTTGGGAATGTGTAAACATTTGCATTGTTAATTTGCTCATGACAGTTTTTTTCCTTTTCCAGTTTTCTTTTTATTGTAAAATACACACAGTATTTCCGTCTTAACAGATGAGTGGTATTAAGTACATTCATATTGTGCAGCCATCACCATAGCCATCTCCAGACTCTTTCGTCCTGCATAACCGAAACCCTATACCCATAAAACAGTAACTCCCTAACCTTTAAATGCCCCAGCCATTAAGGACCATCATTCTACTTTCTGAGAATTTGAGTACTTTAGATTGTGGGGCATAATGTCGTCAAGGTTCATTCATGTTGTAAGCATGTATCAGAATCTAATGCCTTTTTAAGGCATTAGATTCTGATACATGCATTTTGCTTATTATTCATCTGTCAAATGTACACGTGGGTTGCGTCCACCTTTTAGTTATTGTGAATAATGCTGCTCTGAACATACGTGTACAGATACCTCTTTGTGACTTAGCTTTCAGTTCTTTTGGGTATATACCTAAAAGTGGAATTGCTGGATTGTATGATGATTCCATTTTTAATTTTTTGAGGAACTTCCATAGTGTTTTCGGCAGCTGCTGCACCATTTAACATTCCCACCGGCAGTTGGCAGGGCTTCCAGTTTCTCCACGTCTTCCCCAACACTTGTTATTTTCTGTTTTTTTGGGGTTTTTTTTTTTTTTTTTTGTAACCATCCTGTGAGGTAGTTTTGTGTTTCAGTGCTTAGTGATGTTGAGCATTTTTTCTTATTCATGACATTTTATCATCAGATCATTTTTAGTTCTATCGGGGCTGGGGGTTTGTCTCTTTTGTTAACCATGGTATCTTTAGGGAGAGTGCGTAGTAGGCACTCAGATATTAATTGAATGTATTATGCAGTTGAATGCTTAGTTTTGTGTACTTAGTAGTTTATCTTTTTTGGCTATAATAAAGAATCCCCAAATATCATTGAGTTGGAAGTTTATTTCTTCCTCATGAAAAAGAGATAGTAAGCAGTTTAAGGCCACAGCACTGTGCAGTTGTCAGGGATTCAAGTTCTTCTAACACTTAGCTGCACTTTTCCTAGGGTCGACTCTTGTCCTCTGTCCAGGTGGTTGTTGGAGGTGTAGCCATGACACCCACATTCCAGGTAGCAGAATGGAGGAGGGGCCGAGGAAGAGTACATCTCTTTAGCATGCTTCCTGGAAGTTGGAGTGCAGTACTTTGGCTGAGCACTCTGTGACCATATCTAGTTTCAGGAAGGCCTACGGAATACACATGCAGTCTCTTAGTCATATGGCATTGTGCTCAGGTAAATATCAGATCTGTTATTACAGAGGAGTAAGTGGAAAGTGGATATTGGTAGGCAGGTGGCAGTCTCTGCCATAGAGTGTGTGGAATTTGAAGGGACTCTGGGCTCTTCTACCACTTTCTAATTTAGACAAATGACCTCTCTGCTAGTGCAGCCTCACCTGCCCAGTGAGGACAATAATGTGTCACAGGGATGATTGTGAGGATTAAGTGAGAAGATACAGGTAAACTGCCTAACACAGTAATTGGTACATATAATTACTCAAAAGGGATTTTATCCAAATTCCCTTCGATATCTTTAGATATAGTAGAAAAAGAGTACAAGGGACCATACTGAGTATGTATAGGAAAATGGTTATCCTCATTTTTCATGCAAAATCTTATATGTCGTTTTTTTAAGAAAAGGTATTATGATAGAGCTGTAAGGAGAGTATGAGTGAATGTGTCTTGTAAAGTTTGGAAAATCAGATATTTGCTCTGTTTTTGAGGTATACTCTTTCAAGAATAAGTAGGGGACTGTCATCCATTTCTGTCACTGTAAAGTCAACTTTGATTAATACCTAACCTGCTCCTGCTTTCACAGCCTTACAGTCTAACTTCAAGTTAATATGCTAAGGAAAATGGCACCCAGACAGTGATATTTTTAAAGTGGCGTCTTAGCTAAAGGATGAGCCTGTGGAGGAACTACCGAAGTTTCAAAGGGACATTGTTTTAGTGGATGATGGGGTAACAGGTTTAACACTATTAATCGGTTGTCTCTGAGACTTCTGAGATTTTCATTTTATCATTCATTTTCTGTACCCCTTTAATAAGTACACCCCCCCCATACACACACAATGGGGTGTTCCTACCTTTCTCTCATCTTCTTAATGCTTTTGTCCCTCTGCCTCTTACTCCCATTCATTCTCATTTCCTACAGTAATTCAGATCCACCTCCGAAAGAGACACTGGATAAGACAAGGAGAGGAAAGAGGGTAAAATTTCATATGTATCCCAGATTGTGTTTTGTTGTGTTTTGGATTTTTTGGGGAGGCGGGGAAGCATTAGAACTTATTGAGATTGAGAGAAAAGCCTTGATAAACAGATCCTTGGTTTAAAACCTTAAGCATAACAAAGTAGGTGTTAAAAGGTACAATTAAAGTCAACATAGGCAGGTAGTATGATTTGGAGGGAGACTGTTGGGATTTAGAAAATCTCTGGAAATATAAGCTATGCTACTGAGTATTACTTAGTTAAAAAAATTTTTTTAGGTGCATTTCTTAACTCTCTTAACCTTCATTTCTTGATCTGTAAAATGGTTACTGTTAATACCGAGGTTTAATTTGAAATAGTGTTCATTCAACTTTTAGTTTTAAAATAGCCAAGTATTTGGAGTTTGATAAGGCATGTCATTCAACATCTTTAAACATTATGCTTCTGCTGTGGCATCTATTTATTATATGTGTGTGTGTATATTTATATATATATATATTTATCATATGTATGTATATTATCTCACACACACACACACACACACAGAGTTGACCCTTGAACAGTGTGGGTTGGAACTGTGCAAGTCCACTGATTTGTGGAATCTTTTTCAATAAATATGTACTGCAGTACTTTACTTGCTTAACTGAGGCAATAGTGGGTGGCATTTAGTTAAGGATGCCCGTTTAGGCATATTGAAACAAGATCTGAAATTCAGTTGAACTCCTGGTTGGAAAAATATATTTAGTAGGTCAATGATAGTAGTTGAAACTGGACTGAGAATGACTTTTCTAGAGAAAGGAAAGAAGGGTTTAAGAATGAAGCCCTGGGGATTATGTACAGGGGGAAAGCCGTCAGGAGAAAACAGTTACAGGAAATAATAGTGAAAGAGTGCCCGTTCACACATTTGTTATTTTTCTGTGCAAACCTAATCCTCATCCAGGACAGAACGATGTCATTGAAAGTACAGCTGTAGTTATTGCCAAATTGAGTAAATTCTAGTTTTTATATTTAAGTATGTATATATTCTCTCCTCCAACATATTTTCTTTTTCAGTCTTTTGATTCTAAGTTCATTTGGTATATCTTATCTGGAATAAAGAATTTTTCTAGCTGTAAGAGATGCCCTTAATATCGTCAGATGGTAGATTGTGATTTTGCTTTTTCTTTACCAGAATAATTACCACTGGGAAGGGGGCCTTACAAGAAATCACCTTGTTTATGATTCTCATTTAATTAGCCTTGCCTGGAGTATTTGAGGATGACAGTCATAAAAATTGGTGTGCTTATCCAGAAGTTTTCACGGGAAAACTATCTCTAATATAAAATTAAATTTTATAGATTTCTCTTTATTTCAAAAAGGCTAGTTTAGCATTTATTTATTATCTGATGTTTATATATTATTTGGTACTTCTGGAGAAATAAAAAAATAGAGAATTAGTAGATCTGATTTTTTTTTTTATATTCTAAGAGGAAAAATCAACTCCTATGTATATGTGGACGTTTGCAAATGCCCTATTGATCTTACACTGTTGGAGAATAAACTCTTTCCCTACAGATATGTTATTGGGTAGCCAAACCTACTACTTTAAATGTCAGGGGAAAAAAGGGGAACCATTTTACTTTACAGGGGACTCTTTCCTGTCATTGATTGATTGATTGCTATGTGGCTTGCGGGATCTTAGTTCCCCGACCAGGGGTCAAACGCATGCCTCCTGCAGTGGAAGCACAGAGTCCCAACCACTGGACCACCAGGGTAGTCCCTCCTGTCTTTTATATATTTATTTATTTATTTTGCGGTACGCGGGCCTCTCACTGTTGTGGCCTCTCCCGTTGCGGAGCACAGGCTCCGGACGCGCAGGCTCAGCGGCCATGGCTCACGGGCCCAGCCGCTCCGCGGCATGTGGGATCTTCCCGGACCGGGGCACGAACCCGTGTCCCCTGCATCGGCAGGTGGACTCTCAACCACTGTGCCACCTTGGAAGCCCCCTCCTGTCTTTTAAAACAGTGGATATGATATGAACGTCAGTACTGACCTTTTATTGGCATACTTTGTGCTCCTAGGCTGTGTAGGTTTACTGTTAATGCTTTTGACTTTTTATCAGCTTTTTTGTTTTGTCTTTTTCCTTGATATTAACAGATGGGAAAAAAAAAAGAGAAAAGTAGATGTTTTAAAATCATAGTCAGGGAGGAGATACCAACCTATTGGTCTCTGCCTGGCCTATAGGAATGCATTGGTGGCCTTTCAGGCCAGGAGGGCTGTTGGAGATGCAGAGCCTCTGCTTTGTGGCTGGCATCTTTACCTGTTTCCTGGGTATTGTTAAATGTGAATCCCAACGGAACAGTCTGAAAAAGGCGAACAGCCGCTACAGCAGTATCCCTGGGCACCAAGGATGGTCAGCCGCTCATCCTCCTGTGGAAACTGGGGGGGACCACCGGGCAGAGAAGAGGTTGTGCCCTTTCACTCCCTGGCAATAAACTGGTCTCTGGAGATGACTAAAATTATAGTAGATAAAAAATCTAGACAGGTGTTACTTGAAGATACCAACAGCAGTCAGCTGAGGGTTGTTAAGCACACTTTGTCTTTTAGAAACTGGTGATGTCATTTACTTGTACAGGAAGACTGAGTTGGAATACAGTGTCGCATACCTCTACAAATTTTTACAGGAAAACCAGGGCATAACGCAAAAATCTTTTGAAGGTGATAAAGAAAATGTATTCTATGTGATCAAACTGAAGATACCTCAGTTCAGGACAAGGTGACAGCTCCCATGGTACCACTTCTTCTGTAGGGCGAGACCATTCCTCCAGTTCCAGATTAGGGGCTGTGGGCATCCCCCCTGAAAGAATGTGGTCCAGTTGCGGCCAGTGATGCTCTCTACCTTTGCTTCATGTCTTCCAGACAGAGAGGGGAATCATTTTCTTTCTTAGAACCCTAGGTTCATGAGGATTTCGAGCCCTTTCATTAAAAAGAAAATGAAAGGCGATGGGGAGCCTGATATGAGCCTGTCGTTAGTTGTTGGTTGCACACCAGTGTAGAAACACCCAAACTTTACATGAGGATATCAGGGCTGTGGCCATGAAGCCAGACAAGATGGATACGCCCATTGGCATCATCTCTTAGGAGTTGCTGCATGACTGTGAGATTGCAGCCCTGGAGTGTTTTTATTGTCTGGTTATAGAATCACTGAAAACACCATGTTGTGTTACGGTTGTGGCCTGGGCATTTTCCTGAAAGCTGACATGCCATAACTGCTTCCCAGTTGCCAGTGGCTATAACATCCCATCCTGATTTCTACTGGGTCCACAACTGCCCTAGTAATGCAGTGCAATTTCATGCAATGAAGGCAATCATAGAACAGACAGTGGTCAAGAACTAAGTGTCAGGGGAGGCACAGACGTGGCTTCGGAGTATTGGAGGTCAATGACAGGTTGCTTCAAAACCTACCCAATTGTAAACATTTTAAGGGCATTTTTATAGTTCCCCTCTCAAGGGAAACTGGACATCTCTACATTAGATGCTCTGGTGTGACTTGTGGAGCTTTTCCTTCTGAGTGAGACCCTTTCCATTCGCCTGGAAGGCCACATCCCATGTTCCTCATGTGTAAATTGAGCTCCAGTCCCCTGATGCCTTTGAGACTGTGGGTCCCCAGGCAGGTGGGTGAGTGTGGTAGGCAGGACAGGTCAAGGTCTTGAGGGAGGGGGTGGTGTGTGTGTGCGTGTGTATGTGTGTGGTAGTGCCTCTGTCCCATGATGTTCTGCTCTTACTGTGTGCATCTGTGGAGCAGGCCCTTCTGGCTGAGACTGTGGAAAGCACGTGAATGGTGCATAAGGGACCAGTTCCGGCTGCTGTCATGCTGGAAGCCGTCCATCTGTATGGCCATTGCTTTCTCTATTCCTTGCCCTTGTCCTGTCCTTCTGTGTTAGGTTTGCCATGTCGTCTGGGATAATACTAGAAATCACCTATTAGGCTTGTTAGTAAAACTTGTAACTTTTTTCTTCTTCTCATGAAAATGACTTTCAGTTGTCTTGCTCATGATATAAACTCTGAGAAGCAGGACTCTTGGTGGCATTCTAGTAAACAAGCTGTATTTGTTTAAGAAAAATTCTGTTTAAAAATAGAATAAAAACAATGAGTAAGAGCATGCTGTCTCCTGACTGAAAAACAAATTTTAGTGAATGAACTTTGGCATTTATTTAAATAACTTTGGCAGTTATTCAAATTTTTCCCCCACATTCTCAAATTACTTATTTTGACTAAAGTTGCTATGTGAATGACATCATTGTTGATGCTCATCTAGTAATATGTGCTACCATCTGATTTTTAAGCATACCTATAAATATGTTTATAAGAAACTATACATATATGAAATAAAGGAAGATAATTGAACAATAGCTATAGATACATGAATATACATAATTTGTTCGAGTTTGTAGTGACGGAAAAGACAGGGTATAGTTCCTGTTTTTCATAGCTAGTATATAATCATGGTGTGATTTGTGTGAAAGCAAAAAATTGAGTAGTTTCTCGATTTACTTTGTATGTATATCTTCTCTTCCAGCTAGAAGGAGTCTGTATTCAGGAGGAAGTAATCCCAGAAAAGGAAGAACAGGCAGAGCAAGATGTGTAGCTCTGTGGCCGCCAAGTTGTGGTTTTTGACAGATCGTCGAATCAGGGAAGACTATCCCCAAAAAGAGATCTTACGAGCATTAAAGGCCAAATGTTGTGAGGAGGAACTGGACTTTAGGGCTGTGGTGATGGATGAGGTGGTGCTAACAGTCGAGCAAGGAAACCTGGGTAAGTCTACAATTAAGTAACTTCTTTGCATTTTTACTTAGAATTTGGTGACTCTGCGTATTTTAGGAATAATTAGGACAAAGGATTTGTTAATAGCCTTATTATTACTAAGTATCATCTAGTCTAAAAATCTAGTATATTTTATGGAAGAAATGGCAACACCGGTATTTGTTAAATCCCTTATTGTATTATTTAGGAAATAGTTGGGAGGGAAATTAAAGATAACCTACTAGTTTTCTTCCATTATTGTTTTCTATTCTTAAAATGCCTTGTTTATAAGGTGCCTCTATGGGGGAATTTGTACCCCATCAGGGTCCTTTTAGTAAATTGATCAAAATCCATATGTAATTCTCATTTTCTTTTTTCTTTATAAGATGCTTTATATGTGTGGTGTTAAATACAGCTTTTCTTTCTGGATAAAAGTGTCCAAATGATTTGACTTAATTGGTGATAAGTATTTTTAATATTTTCAGTAGTTCATATTGTTTTCAGATTACTAGGGGAAGATATTTTGGAAATGTGTAGAAATTCTTTAGGACTGACTTGCAGGAATCTTTAAGCTCTGTAAAAGGATTTGTTACAGTTAAATTGGTCCTTTCTATTAGGGAGAGGTGGTTATTGTGAGAATTAATAATGCAGAGTACAGATCTGCTTTTAAGGTAATTTCACTCATGGGCTTATTTCAGCTTTTCTGTCTCTGTCTCTTTTGACCTAATGCATCCTTAAGAGCCATTTATGCCACAAAATTCTGTTGCTTTTTTCCCCCCAAGCCACAGCTATTCTGACTTCTACTTCTTACTGTCCTGGGTCAGGATCTTAGGGCCCCAAATTTTAATGCTGCAGCAGCCCTCTAAGTCTTTTTCAAAAGTCTTTCCTTTCTAGCCCTTTCTCATTCATTAAACACTACTTTTATCATCTTAACATGATAAAACCTTCAGAAACTCTTTACTTCCCTATAACATTAAATCTAATCTTATTTTAAAGACTTTTCATTGATGCATGTCCCATAAATCCAGGAGTTTCTAGGTTTTTTTTTATATTTCACATATTTTGAATTATTTAAATCTCATACCATCTTGTAAGGAAGGTAATATTATCATTTTACAGGTGAGGAAACAGACTCTTGAAGAATTAAGTGGATAAATTAGAATAAAATTCCTCTTCTCACATATTGTTAACTCTGCTGTAAATGTTGCAGATAGACCATTTGTCCAACCTTGTCTCTTATTAGTCTGTATTGTTTGCCTTGGGTCAGTAGGTTCACTATGAAAGCTCAATGTCATTTATGCTCATTGCTGTTTCTTTGTCTTTGCTCATATATTTCAGTACACCTTAATATTTCTGGACCACAGTTAACTGTGGTAACTGTGGATAAGGGGACTGCTGCATTCTCCTATAATATTTTTTATTTCTGTAGAATCGGTAGTAATGTTCCCCCTTTGATTTCTGAGTTTAGTAACTTGAGTCTTCCCTCTTTTTCTTAGTCCATCTAGATAAAGTTTTGCCGATTTTATTGATGTCTTCTGTATTAGTGTCTTCTTTTGTGTTTGGTTGACATTTTTGTAGAAATCTTTACATTCCTTTTATTTCCTTTTGTGTATATTTCATTTGCTTTTTGCGTTTACCATGGGGATTACATTTAACATCCTTATGTTATACTACTCTAATTTGAATTTATACCAGCCAAACTTCAGTAACATGCAAACACTCTGCTCCTTTACCACTCTGTCTCCACCCCTTTCATTTGTTGATGTCACAAAATTACACCTTTATTCATTTTGTGGCCAAAAATATAAAATGATAATCCTTTTAAATGCACCAGTCTCTTAAGGTGTATAGAAAACAAGAGTTGGAGTTACAAACGAAAGTTATAGCAATACTAGCTTTTATACTAATGATTGTTCATTTTTTCTTGAATTATATTGATCTCTAAATTCTGAAGTACAGTTACAAACTATTGTTACAGTAATGTTAGCTTTTCTAATTGCCCATTTATTTACCTTTATTGAGATATTTATTTTTCCATACGAATTTGAGTTACTGGTAGATGTCCTTTCATTTCACCTTACAGGTTCACGAACTCCCTCAACTTTTGCTTTTCTGTGAATGTCTTAAATTCTCCCTCTTTTTTTTTTTAACCTCTTTATTGGAGTATAATTGCTTTACAATGGTGTGTTAGTTTCTGCTTTATAACAAAGTGGATCAGTTATACACATGCGTATGTTCCCATATCTCTTCCCTCTTGCGTCTCCCTCCCTCCCACCCTCCTATCCCACCCCTCTAGGTGGTCACAAAGCACCGAGTTGATCTCCCTGTGCTATGCGGCTGCTTCCCACTAGCTATCTATTTTACGTTTGGTAGTGTATATATGTCCATGCCACTCTCTCACTTTGTCACAGCTTACCCTTCCCCTTCCCCATATCCTCAAGTCCATTCTCTAGGAGGTCTGTGTCTTTATTCCCGTCTTGCCCCTAGGTTCTTCATGACCTTTTTTTTTCTTAGATTCCATATATACGTGTTAGCATACGTTATTTGTTTTTCTCTTTCTGACTTACTTCACTCTGTATGACAGACTCTTGGTCCCTCCACCTCACTACAAATAACTCAATTTCGTTTCTTTTTATGGCTGAGTAATATTCCATTGTATATATGTGCCACATCTTCTTTATCCATTCATCTGTTGATGGACACTTAGGTTGCTTCCATGTCCTGGCTATTGTAAATAGAGCTGCAATGAACATTTTGGTACATGTCTCTCTTTTTTTTTGGGGGGGTACACGGGCCTCTCACTGTTGTGGCCTCTCCCGTTGCAGAACACAGGCTCTGGGCACGCAAGCCTAGCGGCCATGGCTCACGGGCCTAGCCGCTCCGCGGCATGTGGGACCTTCCCAGACTGGGGCATGAACCCGTGTCCCCTGCATCGGCAGGCGGACTCTCAACCACTGCGCCACCAGGGAAGCCCCATGTCTCTTTTTGAATTATGGTTTTCTCAGGGTATATGGCCAGTAGTGGGATTGCTGGGTCATATGGTAGTTCTATTTTTAGTTTTTTTAAGGAACCTCCATACTGTCCTCCATAGTGGCTGTACCAATTCACATTCCCACCAGCAGTGCAAGAGGGTTCCCTTTTCTCCACACCCTCTCCAGCATTTATTGTTTGTAGGTTTTTTGATGATGGCCATTCTGACTGGTGTGAGATGATATCTCATTGTAGTTTTAATTTGCATTTCTGTAATGATTAATGATGTTGAGCATTCTTTCATGTGTTTGTTGGCAATCTGTATATCTTCTTTGGAGAAATGTCTATTTAGGTCTTCTGCCCACTTTTGGATTGGGTTGTTTGTTTTTCTGATATTGAGCTGCATGAGCTGCTTGTAAATTTTGGAGATTAATCCTTTGTCAGTTGCTTCATTTGCAAATATTTTCTCCCATTCTGAGGGTTGTCTTTTCGTCTTGTTTATGGTTTCCTTTGCTGTGCAAAAGCTTTGAAGTTTCATTAGGTCCCATTTGTTTATTTTTGTTTTTATTTCCATTTCTCTAGGAGGTGGGTCAAAAAGGATCTTGCTGTGAGTTATGTCATAGAGTGTTCTGCCTATGTTTCCCTCTAAGTATTTGATGGTGTCTGGCCTTACATTTAGGTCTTTAATCTATTTTGAGTTTATTTTTGTGTATGGTGTTAGGGAGTGTTCTAATTTCATACTTTTACATGTACCTGTCCAGTTTTCCCAGCACCACTTACTGAAGGGGCTGTCTTTTCTGCACTGTGTATTCTTGCCTCCTTTATCAAAGATAAGGCGACCATATGTGCGTGGGTTTATCTGTGGGCTTTCTATCCTGTTCCATTGATCTGTATGTCTGGTTTTGTGCCAGTACCATACTGTCTTGATTACTGTAGCTTTGTAGTATAGTCTGAAGTCAGGAAGCCTGATTCCTCCAGGTCCATTTTTCTTTCTCAAGGTTGCTTTGGCTATTCGGGGTCTTTTGTGTTTCCATACAATTTGTGAAATTTTTTGTTCTAGTTCTGTGAAAAATGCCAGTGGTAGTTTCTACCTCTTTTTTGAATTAGAGTTTTGCTGGATGTAGGAGTTTTGGTTGGCAGTTTTTCTTTTAGCACTGTGAATGTATTAGACCCCTGTCTTCTGGCCTCCAAAGTTTCTGATGAGAAATCTGCTGATAATTTTATTGAGGATCCATAGAATGTGATGATTTGCTTCTGTCTTGCTTTTTTCAAAATTCTCTCTTTGTCCTGGGTTTTGAAAGTTTAAGTATAGTGTATCAACATGTGTCTGTTTGAGTTCATAAGGTGGAGACTGTTGAGCTTCTTACATGTTTATATTCATGTCTTTCGTCAAATTTGGGAGGTGTTCAGTCACTATTTCATCAAATATTATCTCTACACAACACCCCCCCCACCCACCCACCTTCCCGCCCCAACCTTCCTGGGACTCCCACAATGTGTAAGTTCACTGATTCTTCTGTCTGCTCATATCTGCTTTGAATCTCTCTAAGTGAATTCTCATTTCTGTTATTGTACCTTTCAGCTCCAGAATTACTTATTGGTTTCTTTTTTATGTTTTCTGTCTAGTGGTATTAACATTTTGTTCACACATTGTTTCTTTGACTTTCTTCACATCTTTCTTTAGTTCTTTGAGCATCTTTAAGGTAGTTTCTTTTAATGTCTTTGTCTAATCTCTCTGCCATTAATTAGGACTTCAGGAATGGTATCTGTTGATTTATTTCATTCCTTTTAGTGGCCATTACTTTCTTGGTTTTTCTCTATGCCTTGTGAGTTTTTGTTGAATTCTGTACATTTGAATCTAATGTGGAAACTCTGGAAATCAGTCTCCCCCTTCCCCAGGGTTTGCTGTTTTTTGTTTACTGTTTTTGTTGTTTTGATTGTCATAGACTGTCTCTGTACCTCAGATCAGCCTAATGTGCAATCTTAATGTCTTCTAAGGTCTTTTCTGAACCTTTGCCTAGGCACTTGCAGTCACTTTTTAATTTTCCCCATATTTGCAGTTGAATGTCCTAGTGTTTAGTGTATGGCTTCTGAGGGGAAAAATTACAAGGGACAAAGGGGCAAAGAGGATATTTGAAGAAATAAATAAGTCCCCTGGAAGTGACTTCAGCTGGAAGGGGAGGGGCTTGTAAAAGTGGGAGGAGTGGTACAACAAAAATGGCTACTGGCCTCTTTGTCTGCACCTCTGATCAGAAGCTGCATCCAGCCATCAGAGCAGAGATGCCGGATATTTGGAGGGCAGCGTCCTTATAGACCACCCTGACTCCTGCAAGGCATGTCAGCTGCTCCAGAACCAAGTGCAGTATTGCTAAAGAATGGGGGATGGGTAGTTGCTACTTTTCTAGAGCTGAAATCGATGAAAATTAACTGCACTTACCATGCCAGTATTTTCCTTCATTATCCTTCAACAGATTGACAATGCATTTGTTGTTTAGGTGGCGAGACAGAGTCCTGATGCTCCCTACTCCTCCATCTTCCCGGAATCCTCTCTGTACTCTTTTTTTTTTTTTTTTTTTTTTTTTTGCGGTACGCGGGCCTCTCACTGTTGTGGCCTCTCCCGTCACGGAGCACAGGCTCTGGACGCGCAGGCTCAGCGGCCATGGCTCACAGGCCCAGCCGTTCCGTGACATGTGGAATCTTCTCAGACCGGGGCACGAACCCGTGTCCCCTGCATCGGCAGGTGGACTCTCAACCACTGCACCACCAGGGAAGCCCCTGTACTCATTTTTAATTGGTGTGTGTCTCTTTTTGTTTTGTAGTCTTGTATTATATTCTGGGGAAAAGTCTCTTATCGGATACATGTACTGTGAATATCTTCTCTCACTCTGTGGCTTGCCTTTTTTACTATGTTAATGGCATCTTCTGGTCAGTGAAAGTTTTTAAATTTAATTAAGTATGGTTTATTTTTTCTTATTTTTTGATTAGTGCTTCTTGTGTCCCAGTTAAGAAAATGTATGTGCCCAAGAGTCCTTATTTTGAGATACATGCTGAAAACCTACTTCATAAAATACAACATTGTTAAGTGAAATTATTGTTAGGAAAAAGGGCGTATACTATTTTCTAAGGGGAGGATGAGTATGTGACTGTAACTTTTGCTGGTTTAAAAAATAGTTAATAGAAGGATAAATCATAATTTTCCAAGTGTGGTTACCTTTAGGGAAAAGAAAGGGTTCAAGAGGACAGGGATGCGCTAGACTACTGTGACTCTCAACAAGGTTGAAAGTAGGTGATGGTACATTGGATTCATTATAGTATTTTTATTTTCTGTTTAGGAGTTTTCTTAATAAAATTAAAATAAATGGAGAGAACGTTTGAACTGATGAAATTTTTGACTCAAGGATGGAAGGAGAAAGTTTGGAATTTGATCATTTTTGGTATGGCACTTCGATGAGATTATAGGTTGTTTCTTGCTCAAGTTAACTAGAGATATTTTAATTGCTTACAAATCAAATAACCTTCCCCGTGACAGAAATTAATTCCAGAGAGCATATTGCCAAAAATAGATGCTCAGAGACATGGTTACTTGGCATAGATAGGGCAGAAATCAATTAATACTACCTTTTTTATTTCAGAGTGGGAATCTCCTAACCCATGGTACACAGTGGTGAAACTGGTAATTAAGTAATTACTTTTGTTCACTTGGAATCATGGTCTTTTTGAAGATAAAGCCTTGGAATCTGTTAGGTACTGCCACAGGCAACTTTTTTTAAAGAGTATGAGGGATTTGGAAACCTGATACTGAATGGCCTTCTGAAGGCATTGGGGAACTTAAAGCAAAGGAATGATGAGGAGCTCAAATCTCTAAATTCTTCCTTCAAGGCAAGTAACAAAATTCAGGGGCTTTCCAGTATTTAGGATTATAGGTCTAACCTAACCATTAGAGTATATTCTTGTTGAAAGGAGTCTTCCAGCTGTCATGCTGCTAGGGCTTTGGAGGGAATTCTTGTGATATAATGAAAACAGCTTCTGCTTTAGAACTAGTTAGATCTAGCTATCCTGGCTGATTTAGTTTTTAAACTAAACTCTTTTGCAGTTGGTCAGACTGGTTGTCTTGATACTGCTAAATTAAGTCTGCTGGTAAATTCTCTCCTTGACAAGTAGAGAAATTTCTAGATATCATGTAGTTAGGTCACCTGCTCTCGATTGCCAAAAGGAGGTTAGAACAGACTGATATAAATGTCTTTAACCTGGAGCCACTGTTAAAAAGTTTATTACTCTTTTTCAAAGTGGACAGGGGGCTTCCCCGGTGGCGCAGTGGCTTAGAGTCTGCCTGCTGATGCAGGGGACATGGGTTCGTGCCCCGGTCCAGGAAGATCCCACATGCCATGGAGCGGCTGGGCCCGTGAGCCATGGTCGCTGAGCCTGTGTGTCCGGAGCCTGTGCTCCACAACGGGAGAGGCCACAATGGTGAGAGGCCCGCGAACCGCAAAAACAAAACAAAAGAGAAAACCAAAGTGGACAGGGACTTGACATTTAAAGGACATCACAAAGATACTTTGCTTACACTCTCCCCTTTTTTACATTAGTCTGTTGCTGGGAGACTGCTGTAACTTTTTATGGCTGGCTTCATTAATAGCGACCTAAATGATACATTTCCCCAGTTTTCTTCTATATAGTTTTCTTTTAAACTATTTCAGTATAGATTGCTATCTTAGGGGGAAGAAAATGTAATTTTGGTTAGATAATAACATTTCATATTTGGATAATAGAAAAAAATTCATAAAGTTTTCATGTTAGCAAAATAGAAATATGTCTTCTTGCTTCTAATACTGAGACCTTATGCATCAGTTATCAAATAAATCAAGTTTGCTTGGGAGTTGAGAAAAAAAAGATGAAGAATCAACAGCTACCACATGTGCCGTCAGCCTACCCCAACCCACCATTGTAAACTAAGAGTAATTGATAGCCACTAACAATTATTAACTACTTACTATGTGCCAATCTTTATCAAATACTTAACATGCACTTTCCCCCATCATCCTCCTCAAAACTGTTTAAGTGGGGCTAGGACTTTATCCCAAGGCTCAGAGTATCTTAAAATAGATGCTCAATGTTTTTGAATGAATAAAAGAATGAGTGGATAAGTGGATGAGTCCTTTAAGGGTATTTTATCTTTTTATCACTTGCATGAAGTATTTTCTTCTGAGCCATTTTTTTCTATCTACAGAAAAGGTAAAGAGAATGTACTCAAACATGCAGAGCTTGAATGAAAGCATTTATAAAATTAATTAGAATTATTTAGCTAGTGGCATCACATTTTCTCTACATTTGATATGTCCTACCTGCTTTTTGGGGTAGGGTCAGTTGTCTTGACCCCCAGATTCTGTATTTTTTAAAGGTACTTAGAGCAGAAGCTGGCCGGTCATTACCTTCAATAAAAGATGTTTTTAGGGGCTTCCCTGGTGGCGCAGTGGTTGAGAGTCTGCCTGCCAATGCAGGGGACACGGGTTCGTGCCCCGGTCTGGGAAGATCCCACGTGCCGCGGAGCGGCTGGGCCCGTGAGCCATGGCCGCTGAGCCTGCGCGTCTGGAGACTGTGCTCCGCAACGGGAGAGGCCACAACAGTGAGAGGCATGCGTACCGCTAAAAAAAAAAAAAAAAAAAAGATGTTTTTAAAACAGAGAGTCGTAATCTGACTTTCCTCATCTCTTTCTCCTTTTCTCTCTTTTTTTCAAACACATCATGGTCAGCTGCAAAGTGGCATTGCTCAGTGATAACGAGGCACACTGTTATAGTAGACTTCCTTTTGTTTCTTCCAGTACCACTGATGGACCTGGGAAAGGAATTTTATTGGTTCCTTATCGTTCCCCAAAGAGCATACCATTGAAGAGAAAAATTTTCTTGCTACCTGGGATTAATAGTGAGATAAGGCTTGGAAACAAATTGGACAGGAAAAGGATTGCTGAGGATGTTAAAAAGGGGTAGTTTGATAGGAAACATAAAATATATCTTCGTAGGAAGCAGGTAAGCAGATAGAAAAGGCATGTATATTCTCAAAAGAATAGATTCTTTTATTCTTGTTTTTGATATTTGATAACTTAGATGTATGAGTTCTAACCCAGCCTTAATAAAGACTTTTTAGTGTTGTATATAACTCTTTTGAGAATTATCTGACCCTTGGTACTGTAAATTTCCATTACCACTTGTCCTATTCTCCTCAAAATTTGGGTAATTACTTTTCATCCTACATTTTTGGGACCTGATGGGGGAAACTAGCCAGTGATTTTTTTAAGGTGATAACTTTTTAAATATTCATTTATTTATCCCCGCTGCCTGTGTCGTGTCTTAGTTGCGGCACATGGGATCTTCATTGAGGCATGCGGGATCTTGCCTTATGGCGCGCAGGCTCTTCTTTGCAGTGCACGGGCTTCTCTCTAGTTGTGACATGTGGGCTCCGGAGCGCATGGGCTCTGTAGTTTGCAGCACTTGGGCTTTCTTGTTGAGATGCGAGAGCTCAATAGTTGGGGTGCGCAGGCTTAGTTGCTGCGTGGCATGTAGGACCTTAGTTTCCCGACCATGGATCGAACCCGCGTCCCGTGCATTGGAAGGCGGATTCTTTACCACTGGACCGCCAGGGACGTCCCAAGCCAGTGATTTTTTTTGCGGTACGCAGGCCTCTCGTTGTTGTGGCCTCTCCCGTTGGCGGAGCACAGGCTCAGGACGTGCAGGCTCAGCGGCCATGGCTCACGGGCCCAGCCGCTCCATGGTTTGTGGGATCTTCCCGGACCGGGGCACGAACCCGTGTCCCCTGCATCGGCAGGCGGACTCCTAACCACCGCGCCACCAGGGAAGCCCCAAGCCAGTGATTTTTTTAAAAAAAAGCTTAGGAGGACAATTCTCATGTGAAGACAGTTTTGCATTTATAGTAGGCACCAGGTCCGTGTGACTTAATCCCTCTTGCTGCAATCTTTTTTTAATGTCCTAATGTAGATTAATTGATAAATAGATTTATAGTGAGTTGAGTATTTTAAAACGTTCAGAATTATCTCGTCTTTTTTGTTAATATAGCCCCTTTTATTTTACATGTGGTGGTGAATTTAATAGCTTTGTCAGTTAAGTAATGGATTAGCATTCTGGATTATTGACCTAAACAACTAAAGTTTGTTATGTGAATTTAGCTGGAAGTAGGGAGCTCAGAAGTTATAAATCTCTTACCCTGACTCCTTGCTTTTTCTAAGTAGAACTCACAGCCTGAGAAAGAACAGGTTAGATTTCTTGTCCTAGATTTGGTTTTGACTGCCTTTAGCAAGTTACTTTAGCTTTCAGTTAGTCTTCCCTCTTCTGCCTTCCAAGATGAACTAATATAAAGTTTTTACTGCAGTAGTAGCACTTGAAACATAAATGGCAAGGGAGATGGGTCACTGGCAGAATAGTAAATGGGCTTTTCGTGAGAGAAAGGATGA
Organism: Leucopleurus acutus; assembly: GCF_964270905.1. Classification (NCBI taxonomy): domain Eukaryota; kingdom Metazoa; phylum Chordata; class Mammalia; order Artiodactyla; family Delphinidae; genus Leucopleurus; species Leucopleurus acutus. The sequence goes on from NC_139152.1 coordinate 8,082,314, forward strand.
GAAAGCATTTAAAAAAAAAAAAATGAAAAGCTGAGCAGTAAAACCCAGAGATTTTGAAACTGGAATGACCAGCATCAGTTCTCTTTTGAGAATACTTAAGAATTTGAAACGTCTTGGATTCTCCCCTCCAAATCGGGTTTTCATTAAGAATTTTAAACGAAGAGAAAAGCTGAAAGACTAGAATGATGAACAGGTATATTCTTGCTACCTAGATTGAGTGTTCAATAGTAACCCCCTGTCATAGTTCTTTAATATCTCTTTCTCCTAGTATGTATAAACATTATGTACATTACACACAGCTTTTTGAGAGAGTCATTATCTTTTGAATACAAGTAGCTATCTTAATGTTCACCCCTAAATATTTCAGTGTCTGAGGCCAAAAAATAAGGATGTTGTTCCCTATCAGCCAACACAATTAGCACGCCCAAGAAAAGTAAACTCTTTAATATCATCTCATATATACTCTAGAATCAGATTGTCGCAGTTGATTCCAAAATACCTTTTTCAGTTATTTTCAAATCAGGCTCTATAAGGTTCATGCATTGTATTTGGATATAATGTCTACTTAGTCTTTCTAACTCTAGACATTCTTCCCATCTTTATTTCTAAAGTGACATCAACTTTTTGAAGTGATCAGAACAATGTCTCATGTCCTGGATTTGTGTGATAGTTTTCTTGTGATGTCTGCCTCCTGAAGCTTCCTGCGAATTGGCATCATTAGATAGAGTTCATGTGTTTTGTGCACACAGTTACCTCTTAGTTGACCATGGATGCTTCACAGTGCATTCTTCCAGGAGGCCCAAAATGATAGTCTGTGCCACTGTCCAGGATAAGTTTGATCACTGGGACAGGTAGGGTCTGCATGGTCTGTTAGAAAAATCTATTTTTATCTTTTGCCTAGCAATTCTTTGATATTTTGGCACTATACAGATATCCCATCCACCTTTCCTTATAATGATTATTATTATTATTTTCTTTTGCGGTACACGGGCCTCTCACTGTTGTGGCCTCTCCCGTTGCGGAGCACAGGCTCCGGACGCGCAGGCTCAGCGGCCATGGCTCATGGGCCCAGCCGCTCTGCGGCATGTGGGATCTTCCCGGACCGGGGCACGAACCCGTGTCCCCTGCATCAACAGGAGGACTCTCATCCACTGCGCTACCAGGGAAGCCCCCCTTATAATGATATTTTGATATTTCATTGGGATTTGCAAAATGGTGATTTTTCTAATTTTGCTATTCCTTCTATATTAATTGACATTCTTCTCTAAAGAAGACCTTTTCCTACTGGTGATAAATAGCTCCTCCTGAAATGGGGGCATAAATGTAGTTTTTCTTCATTATTTACCAGTTTTTATTTCTTTATTTTTTAATAAATTTATTTATTTTTGGCTGCATTGGGTCTTTGTTGCTGCGTGTGGGCTTTCTCTAGTTGCGGAGAGCGTGGGCTTCTTGTGGTAGCTTTTCTTGTTGCAGAGCACAGGCTCTAGGCGCGCAGGCTTCAGTAGTTGTGGCACATGGGCTCAGTAGTTGTAGCATGCAGGCTTAGTTGCCCTGTGGCCCGTGGATCTTAGTTTCCCGACCAGGGTTTGAACCCGCGTCCCCTGCATTGGCAGGCGGATTCTTAACCATTGCGCCACCAGGGAAGTCCCTACCAGTTTTTAGAATACAGATTTATGTAATAGTTCCTCAAGTGATAGCAAATGAGCCCCCCTTCTCCATTATCATGATAGATTAATGAGCTTTTTTTTTTTGCATTGTTAGTAGTTTTTTTTTTTCTTTGAAATTTGGCTAAATGAAAGCTCTTTCAGGCTGTCTCCCGTGTTCTAGTAACTCATCTGTCTTAATCTTTGGGTGCGTCCTTGATTTTTGGCACAGAGACTGTGTCGCTTTTTAATTGTGTACAAATAGCTCCTTCACTGGAAACTTCCAGTTTAAATACTTAAAATTTGTTAGCTTTAAAGTGATTCCAGAGGTCTTGGTAAATCCTCTGGAATAGTAAAGGATGGAAGAAAAAGAAATGCCAGTCAGCAGATAAGCCTATCCTTATTTCCTGAGGATGAAAACACCTAGTACTTGTCATGTAGCCAAACTAGTTTCAAAAAGCACAGGTGTAGAGCAGGCTACATGAGAGATTTCCCGCTTAATTACTGGCAAGGAGATTATTAATATCCCAAAGGAATCTTTCAACTTGGGAGAATAATCAGCCCTCAGCACTTTCTCACTCTGCCTTGACAACAGTAGCAGCCTTTTAATACATAATACATTTTTATCTAAAAAATGTAGGAATAAAAATTGTTCCCAACCTCATTGCTATTCTAAGGTTAACTCATTTATTGGCTTTTAATTTTTTTTTTAAGATGTTGGGGGTAGGAGTTTATTAATTAATTAATTTATTTTTGCTGTGTTGGGTCTTCGTTTTCTGTGCGAGGGCTTTCTCTAGTTGTGGCAAGCGGGGGCCACTCTTTGTCGCGTTGCGCGGGCCTCTGACTATCGCGGCCTCTCTTGTTGCTGAGCACAGGCTCCAGACGCGCAGGCTCAGTAGTTGTGGCTCACGGGCCTAGTTGCTCCACGGCATGTGGGATCCTCCCAGACCAGGGCTCGAACCCGTGTCCCCTGCATTAGCGGGCAGATTCTCAACCACTGCGCCACCAGGGAAGCCCGGCTTTTAATGTTTAATCATACACTTAATTCAAAACTTACCCAAAATATTTATATTGAAATCTCTATCCCAGTATGAAACAAAACTAGATGAATAGTTTCATAAGTTGCTGTTTAAGATGATGAACAAAAAAGACAGTATACGCTTGAAGAAGTGGAATTGAAAGCAAAGCTGACTGGTAGCACGTTCAATTGGAATAGCTGTTTTCACAATGAGTAGAGTGGAATTGTGCATGTGTATAATGAATAACAGGGATCTAAGGAAAAGAGTCATCCTCCCTATATTTCAGTTTTATAAGCTCTGCATCAAAGATGAGTGGTATTTACTAAGAGTGCTCAAGAGATCAGTAATACTTTGCCTTTTTTTTTTGTTGCTCACATTCATCTGTACCTGCCCTTCTTTCTGGGCAGTCTCGGATCACCTTCTGCTTGTCTAGGATAATAAAGTGTCTGTTTCTGTTACTGGAGGCATTGAATTTCTTTCCATCCTCAGTAATGCCCATATAGTGTACTATGCAGATCTGACTGTGCTTTGGATAAAGTACTCCCATATTCCCAATTTCCGTTGGCAGCAGACCGAGAGTGGAACACATCGCCTTCTCTATCCCCTTTCTTAAAAGGCGCAAAAAGTATCTCCATTTTAGGGAAATGAGAAGATAATGTCATAATGGATGAATTTTCTCTTGACAGTTGACAGTGTCTCTTTTCCTGATCACTCAAGTTTTCCCAAACTCAGTCTTTGTTTTACCTCTGTTTCATTTAACAGATTTGATTATTCTCTCCAGGTAACACTGACTTTTCTTATTTTTCATATTACTACTTAAAACTAGATTTTCCTGGTTTTTTGACTCATTTTTCCTCAGGTTTTTGCTTCCTTCTCGTGTCCCTTAACTGAGATTCATCAAATCCAGTCCTAGGAATTGCCATTTTTTCTTTTTCTTTTTTCAGCCTATACATCCCCATTTCTTTAGGTATTAAGTCTTGGGCTGATTCCTTCTGTAAGCACACACGCACTCCACACTACCAGATATGAATTATTTTACACACCTGTAATACACATGTGTATTTTATATACACATCTGTATAGTTCCCATCCGTACTTCAACTATTACAGAATAGTTCTACTTTGATGTTATCACCAGAATCTTTCATATCTACACCCAGAGGCAGCATCTTTTGCCGTAAACTGGGTTCCCTTTTCACCTTTCCCATTCTCCGTGTCCCCTTTTAACTCCCAATTTGGTCACTAGGCTTTTTTCTGATTTCAAGTAAAATGCTGTTTAGATTTTCCTGTTGAGGCAAGTCAGCACAAAAGCCCAGGAAATGAGAAAATGTAGGATTGCAGGAATCCGCTGCTGCTGATCACAAGATGCCTGTAGCAGCATGGTCAGTGAAGGACTGCAAGGACAATGCCTGAAGCCTTTGGCAAAAAACCTCACATCTGCTGATGACCACAGCGCTACCTGTAGCTGCCCCTGGAGAATAATGACTTCTACTTCTCTTTGACCTTTAAAATTTTGTGTAATTGTCTCTCGTTGGTGGATTCTCAAAATAGAATCCTGCTGGCAAGGGAGAGTAGGAAGTGCTTCTAGTCCCTGCCATACAGGGAGGGAGTAAAAGATGGGGATGGTGTGAAGTATCAACAGGTAATATCAAGCACATAACCTCAGTTCCCTTAATCAGAACAGATAAAATCTCTTTTGGCTCAGAATTGTGGATCCAGCATATTACCTCAAGGAAATGAAATCACTATCTTGAGGATTTATCTGCACCCCCATGTTCATAGCAGCTTTATTTATAAGAATTACAACGTGGAAGCAAACTAAGTGTCCATTGACAGATGAATGTATAAAGAATACGGTGTACATACACACACACACACACACACTCACTCACTCACTCACTCACTCACTCACTCACTCACTAACTATAAAAGTCCTGGGTATGTAAATGTATATAGAGTACAGTGACTAGTCAAGGACCTTATCTGCCTTATTTACCAATCTATTCCCAACTTTTAGAAAAGAATCTGACACATAGTAGTTACTTAATGTTTATTCAATGAATGAATGTCCATGAGTAAGGGATTGATCATGTGGTGTATCTTTAAATATAATTCTGTTGAGCCCAATACAGTTGTATGTGCACTGACTTAGATGTCTGGTATAATTTTAAGTGATGAGAGAAAGTGACATAAAATGATGTAAACAAAGTATCTCATTTGTCTAAAAATTATATATATTTTTCTATAATTAGATAATGGTGGGGAAAATACTATTAACATACTATTAGTTAACTATTAACTATTAGTTAATACATACTGTTAACACTGTGTAGGATGTTGGATGGGAGGTAAATGTGTTATATTTTTGTATTTGAATGTTATTTAAATAAGTATATGTAGCTTTTTAATGAAAGTAGGTTGTAAGGAGCAACAAGTACCTTGTTCCTTTATTATTTGGGACCTCTTTAAAAATAGAATGGTATTGGATAAAACTCAGAAAACTGCTCTTTTAAAAATTCTCTTTTTGGGGCTTCCCTGGTGGCCCAGTGGTTAAGAATCTGCCTGCCAATGCAGGAGACACGGGTTCAAGCCCTGGTCCGGGAAGATCCCACATGCCGCGGAGCAACTAAGCCCTTGTGCCACAACTGCTGAGCCTGCGCTCTAGAGCCTTCGAGCCACAGCTACTGAAGCCCGCGAGCCGAGAGCCCGTGCTCCGCAACAAGAGAAGACACCGCAGTGAGAAGCCTGTGCACCGCAACGAAGAATGGCCCCCGCTCGCCACAACGAGAGAAAGTCCGCGCGCAGTAACGAAGACCCCACACAGCCAAAAATAAATAAATAAATACATTTATTTTTTACAAAAAGAAAATTCTGTTTTTGTACTAAAAGCATATATCCTCACTTGATAGAGAATTGCATGGAGCAAAATGTTTTAAAGTTCCTCATTCTGCCCTTCTCTTCCTGCCTTGCCAGCCACACATACTCAGAGAAAGCCATTTTTATATATTTTCTGTACATATGTAAACACAAGAGTTAATTGCTTTAAAAAAACTTAACCTTATGCATCTGGACATTCTTTCCATCTTCGAACATAGAGATTTATGACATTCTTTTTAATGGATATGTAATACTTCATTGTATTGACATGTACTGTAATTTATTTACCCAGGCATACATTCTTCTTATTACATCTTCTTTGTTCTTACAAAAGAAAATTATTTAAGGAGGAATGTCTCTCTGTCCCAGTGAAATGTTAGCAAAATAGTACATTTAGTTTTGAGACCTAAGCTTTGATATATATCTGTTTCTCTATTGTATATTCCCCTTTAATGGTTATGGTTTCATTCCTGTATATTTCAGGTCTTCGTATCAATGGAGAACTAATTACTGCCTACCCTCAGGTGGTGGTAGTGAGAGTACCAACCCCTTGGGTGCAAAGTGATAGTGACATCACTGTTTTGCGTCATCTGGAGAAGATGGGATGCAGGTTGATGAACCGACCTCAAGCCATCCTGAACTGTGTTAATAAGTTCTGGACGTTTCAAGAGTTGGCAGGTCATGGTGTTCCTCTGCCAGATACTTTCTCTTATGGTGAGTTAACTAATAAGAATGTATAGCCTAAATTTTAGAGCACCAATAAGTTTTGAAAGCCCTACTAAACTATTAGGGTTATGTGATATAATGAAATTCGTGAACAAGGAAGAACTCTTAGAAGCGATTTTCAGTTTTAACAAACCGGGCAGGAGAATTATGAATCTGTGTATGGTATGAGTAGAATGGACTGACCAAACTTTCTGTAATGGGTCAAATAGTAAATATTTTGGGCTTTCCAGGCTGTAAGTTCTCTCTTGTGACCCTCAGTAAAGCTGTTGTACTGTGAAACGTGCTGTAGACAAAGCTTAAACAATGAGTGTGGCTGTTTTCTAGTAAAACTTAATTACAAAAAAGGGCTGTATGCCCAATCAGTCCTTAGTGTGGCAACCCCTGAGGTAAAAGAATCTGTCATCTCTGTAATTTCTGATTATCTTCATTACCATTTTCATGATAATGGTTCATAAATATTTTCCTATTTTTAAAGAAAATTACACTATACTAGGTGTGCTTTAAACCAGTGCTTCTAAAATCACCTGTGGTAGAGGACTATTTTTTTTTTTTAAGACCCATTTGCTGTGGATAAGTACACGTAAAGTACCGTAAAAATAGCAGAGCAATGCCAAATTGCTTTCTTGTGCTTACTCTTTTTGTATTTATTTGGACACATATCAGTAGCAAAGAAGTCACAGGCAGGGGTTACTGGACCACACTTGGAGTAGCACTACTGTAAACAGTATTATGTTAATATATTTCCTGCCTTTCCAGTTTTTCTAGTTTGGAAAGAATCAGACTTGCTATAAATCAGTATACTTTTTCATAAAAATATTTCTTAAAATGTCCAGCAGAATGCTTGGAGAGTTAACGAGGCTTTAAAAAGAAATTCCTGTCCTGTTACAGTTTGAGAGTTCTCTCTTCGTGATGCTTTTGAGATATTATATAGCTTATTTCATCGTTCTACAATTCTGATTTTAAGAGAATGGAAAGGAGAAAAGTATATTAACCAAATTAATGAATATTACCTGTGCTCTCACGTTTAAGGTTTAAAATTTGGAGACTAGGTCATCTTCATATCTCTGAGCTGAAAATTTATGATATCACAGTTGTTTAATGAACCTTTTCTTGGTGTGATTATTCTGTCATCATGCTGATTTTGTATAACTACAATCCATTTTTGCTGTAGCTTTGCTTCTGTATCGTTTGTTCCTAGGAATATAAACAGAAAGAACAAGACATAACCCATGGGTACTGAATAGCTCAGTGTAGAAAGAACTCTGATTTATAATAGAGATAAGAAATATTAATTTGTGTATTTGATGAGAGAGAGAGCCATGCCTGTGCATGCAGCATCTTTTCAACTTTGGATAAGTCTATCCAACTGCCTCACTCTTCTGTTTCTTAATCCAAATAGAATTCTATATACTAAAGTAGATCTTGGCTTCTATTATTTGTGTGGTAGAGAAATAAGGGCTAAAAATATGAAAAATATTATAGAATCAGGAAACTTTGTTTTAATTTCTTTGAGTTGTATATTAGAATATTTGTAGTTTAAGATAGTTTTTATCCATTTTAAAAGGGTGGTTGTTTAACTAAAGACAAAATTTAGCCATCAGTTTATTACCTTATACCTCCCTTGTCTTGCTGACTTTAGTATAGATAAAATTTATCACAAAACACCTCTGTTGCTGTTCCTAAATTTCTTTTTTGCTCAAACCAGGTGGTCATGAAAATTTTGCTAAAATGATTGATGAAGCAGAAGTACTGGAGTTCCCAATGGTAGTGAAGAATACACGGGGTCATAGAGGTGTGTATGAGTTGTTGCTACCGCACATAACATTGAAATTACTCTTGAGAATTAATAAGTGATTATACAAAACAGATTTTTTAAGGCTTAACTTAGATCTACCTTGTATTTGCTCATGGTTATTGACTAGACGTAGTCTTGTCAATTGAAGTTTATAGCTTTTGAAACAGAGCTTCTGAAGAATTACTGTAGGGAAATTGCTAGGTGCATGGTACCTCAGACTTACAGAAGGCGCTTTTGTGAGTTGTTCCTCTAGGCTGGAACAACAACAACTCACATTTCTGTTCGTTTAGTGCTTATCCTAGAGATTTTTTTTTTTTTTTTTTTTTTGCAGTACACGGGCCTCTCACTGTTGTGGCCTCTCCTGTTGCGGAGCACAGGCTCTGGACGCGCAGGCTCAGCGGCCATGGCTCATGGGCCCAGCCGCTCCGCGGCATGTGGGATCTTCCCGGACCGGGGCACGAACCCGTGTCCCCTGCATCGGCAGGCAGACTCTCAACCACTGTGCCACCAGGGAAGCCCCTATCCTAGAGATTTTAAGATGCATACTTTAATGTAGGCTGAGTCTCAATATCTTTATCTTCCTTTTAAACAATGCAAGGATTCTAGATCACCAACTCCATCATCCCCATCCCAATTTATATAGTTTGAAGACAGTGTATAAAATATCTTAATAACTTCAGATTAAGTAACTATTTCTTAAGGCATAAAATGATTCATAAATCCAAGTACTTCACAAGGTTTAGTGCTTTGACAGAGATAGCTGGGTCAGGGTTCAGCTGGGACTTTTGACTGTACTGTTTCTACTTGGCTTCTCCAGTATGGCAGCCAAGAAGTCTCAGGGCTCCTGCAGTGAACGCTCCAGTGAACAAAGAATCTGTGTGACCTTTTACAATTTAGCCTCAGAAGTCAGAGAGATTTGCCTATTCTGTATTTTTTCTGAAGCAATTACGTCCCCTCCTAGATTCAAGGGATAGGATATAGATTCCGCCTCCTCTTGATGGGAAGAATGTCAAAGGATTTATATCCTTTTTTTTTTTTTTTTCCCTCCGGTACGCGGGCCTCTCGCTGTTGTGGCCTCTCCCGCTGCTGCTCTGGACGCGCAGGCTCAGCAGCCATGGCTTACGGGCCCAGCCGCTCCGCGGCATGAGGGATCTTCCCAGACCGGGGCACGAACCCACGTCCCCTGCATCGGCAGGCGGACTCTCAACCACTGTGCCACCAGGGAAGCCCTATAACCATGTTTTAAAAGCAGACACTTCTGTTGGCATAGAAGTAGTAATATACTGCTACTTTACTATATGCAAACATGGCATCTTAATATTGTGTAATATATAAAACATGTTTTAACTCAGAAAAATGTTTTGTTGATAAGTGAGGCTAGTATTATTGGCTAACCTGGAGGAATACAAATCTTAAGAACCCAAATATTTAGTTGGTCTTTATATACATTTTACCATAACGCTGTTACTTTGGTTAAAAAGCAGTTGGTTCTGAAAAAGGAGATTGGGACACAAGAAAATGCAGGTAATGATATCAACTGCTCATAGTTTGTTGACTTACATTTTTTATTCTTTTCGACCACAGGCAAAGCAGTTTTCTTGGCTCGCGATAAGCACCATTTGGCTGATCTAAGCCATCTTATTCGCCATGAAGCTCCATACCTGTTTCAGAAGTATGTTAAAGAGTCTCATGGAAGGGATGTACGTGTCATTGTCGTGGGAGGCCGTGTGGTTGGCACCATGTTGCGCTGTTCAACGGACGGGAGGATGCAAAGCAACTGCTCACTAGGTAAAAGCAGTGCAAGTGTCTTTCTAGGATATAAAGTAACACTATAAAAGCTTTTTCAGCGAGTATTTGTATATCACTTAGATCTTTTTATTTAATATGTTGAAAAACGTATCTTTCACATGTAAATATGATTCATAGATTTACCACGAATATAATAAAAGTATAGAATTGTTTTTCTAGTAATGAAGCTGGATTTCTCTGAATCATAAATTTGCTTTCGCCCAGGCTCAATTTGTACCCCAGTTTGCACATGTGTGAAATGTCTAACAAATTCCCTCTTTGGTCATATTATTTCATTTAAGCTGTGTCCTAACCCATTTTACCCATTGGTCCAAAGAATGTTGCTGATTTTGATTTGCTTAAGTGTATATCTTCTGAGATTTCTTACCGTTGAAGCGCCTCAGAGCGTAGTCTGGGTTTTTTCTTCTTCTCTGTGTATTTTACGTTCTTAGTAATCTTACCTAGCTCATGGCTTTAGATGCTATCTATGTTATTATTTTCAAATTTATCTCTCCAGCTTAGGCTTTCTTCCTGAACTCCAGGCACATATAAATCACTGCCTCTCAATATCTCCATGTAGATTTCTGTTAGACATTTTAGTCTTAACATGTCCAAAACTGAACTCCTCATCTAACTCCTCCTCCCAGTATGTCCCATCCACAGTTTTCTCCTTATTGTTTTTTGGCAACTGTATCTTTCTAGTTTAGACCAAAATCCTTGGAGTCATTCTTGATCTCCTCTCTAGTCTAACACCTCATATCCAAACTCCTTGAAATCTCTACTCTCAAAATGCATCACCTCTTGTTCCCTCTCTCTTCCCATGAGAGGATTAGAACAGTTTTACTTCGCTTCCTACTCCTCCCTCTTGATTCATTCATTCACTGAACAAATATTTTTGAGTACCTCCTAAGTATCAATACTGTTATAGCAGTATTTTGTATATAGCAGTGAATAAAACAGACACAAATTTCTGCTTCCCTGGGCTTTGTATTCCACTGTTTTTCTGAAACCATTTAATAGTTTTAGTTCAAGTCTATAATAGAATTTCTTTTATTGTGTGTCTCTTCTGTTTCAAGAATCCTTATGTAGCACTTACTTTATCCATTCCCAGGCAGTCTTTATCTGTTGAGAGTTAATTACACCTGTATTGCAAGAATCACACTACTAGTCACTCTTTACTCCCCATCTGCATCTTCTCGTATCTTGAGTTTTCTGTCCTTAGTCATTTGCTGTTATGTTAGTATCTCTTCTTGATTATTTTCCCTGGATGGTGTATGTGAGTGATAGATACCTCATAGCTTGCTGTCTTTCTCAAAGGAGAATGATATATTGGCTGAGATAGGATTCTTAAATTGTGTGAGTCTTGCTTCTGTTCTGCTGCTCTACAGTTTACACTTTTGCAATTGAATGTCCAAATCTACTCTGATTTTGGGAGGGGGGTAGGTAATTTATATTCTTTGTAAGTTTGTTTTTTGTTTTGTTTTGTTCTCTTATTTTTGGTTGTTTTGTTTTATTTGAAATGCGAAACAGTTTTGTCAGGATATTTTTAGATATGTGTCTCTTCTCAGTCAGTCCAACCTGGATTTTAGTAAGCTGTTTCTATCAGATTCAGTTTTTCTAAGCTTCAGGAAAATTTCTTCTCTCCTTCTGGGGGTTAGGGTTTTTCTGATTCAGTTATCCAAATTTTTTGTCCTTCTTTTGTGACTTCACCTCAGGTTTTTTGTATGTGCTTCAAAATATTTCTCACAGTAGATTTTCCAAGTTATAAGTTAGACTCACAAAAGCAACTGTCCTTCAGTTTCTCTGTTGAAACTTTTAAGTTGGGTAATCATGTTTTTGTGTTAGTTCAGAGAGTCTTTTTGTGCTAAACTTGAATTTGTGCTCTTATTTCTTTCATTCAGGTCATAGCTTGTTATTTGTTATTGTCACGTCACATCAGAGCTCTGCTCTGGTTATTTGGAACATTCCAGATGGCCTCAGTACTATGGATGCTGAGAAGCAGTGTCATTTAATTCATTGGCTAGTGTGCCAGTCCCCTCCTTCCTGCACTCCCCTCCCCGTACTCTTCCAGCCACAGTGGTAAGGGGGACTCTGGTCATATGTGCCTTTACCTTTGGTCTCTTTGGGTCAGGCATACTTACATAGTACTGATGTCAGCTTTCCTCCTGTTGAGCTCCTTAAGCCAAGGTTTTGTCCAAATTCTTTTGCTTTCTAGTCCTTATCTAGTCCTTTCTAGTCTTGAAACTGTTTCCAACTAGTTCTAATTCTTTTCTCTCAGATACCAGCGAAGACTTCACATACACTCCTCCAGCTACCTGAAACCCCAGAATACTTTTGGCTTAGGAACAGCAAAGAGATTAGAATTGGGACTGTGGAGGAAGAAAAGCATGTTCCTAGATTCTGTCCTCTGTCCTTGTTATGCATCTCTATTTTTACAAATCAAAATCTGAAACTGATAAAAACCAATAACAACATTAAGTGGTTTAATTGTATTTATGCAAAAGTTCCATGTGATTGCAAGTAAGATAGGCTTCAGTGAAAGTTTAATGTCTTCAGAAAAAAATAGCATATGGAAAAAGTACAAAGTCATGAATTTGTCGAGAGACTGCGTTGGAAGGGGATTCCCTAATGAAAGAATCTTAGACTTCAGAGTCCCAGTTTTACACTAGAATAACACTTTTGCTATTCTACTGATTTAGAAGAGAGGTTTAGCCTTAGAGGCTAACTTTAAGGTCAGCTTTAGTTTTACTCCAAAATTTTGTCATTTTGGTAACTTCTTATTTCTCTTTTGCCAGGTGGTGTCGGGATGATGTGCTCATTGAGTGAACAAGGGAAACAGCTAGCTATCCAGGTGTCTAATATCCTGGGAATGGATGTGTGTGGCATTGACCTGTTGACGAAAGACGACGGCTCCTTCTGTGTCTGCGAGGCCAATGCAAATGTAGGTTTCATAGCCTTTGATAAGGCTTGTAATCTAGATGTAGCTGGTATCATAGCGGACTATGCCGCCTCCCTTCTGCCCTCTGGCCGGCTCACCCGGCGTATGTCCCTGCTCTCCGTGGTGTCCACGGCCAGTGAGACTAGTGAGCCGGAGCTGGGTCCCCCAGCCAACACTGCTGTCGACAACATGAGCGCAAGTTCCAGCTCTGTTGACAGCGACCCTGAAACCACGGAGCGAGAGCTGCTCACCAAGCTCCCGGGGGGCCTATTCAACATGAACCAACTGCTAGCCAATGAAATCAAACTCCTGGTGGAGTGATTCCACCAGTAAATAATTAACCAACAAAACCCTTGTAAAACTTTCTTTTTCTTCTTTCCTTTTTTTCTTTGTTTCTTCTTTTTCTTTTTTTTTTTAAACCAACTTGCAATGCTGTTCATAGAAAATGCTCAGAAAGATGAGAGAAAATTGAGTAGGATTAGTTAGGAAGGAGGAATGGGGAGATAGACGAGACCTTTGCTACTAAGATGTTACTGACTTTGATTTACAAATCCTACAGATAGAGAGGCAGAAGAGGTGAGATACAGAAAAATGTCAGGCTCTCGTAGTTTTACATTACTCAGAGAGATGTGTAGGCTCTCAGGCCATGAAGAACATAATATTTTCATGGTCTCTTGCTTTTGTTTTTGTACAGTTGGTACAAATTTCAGAGTAGTATACTTAACATTGTGTTGTAATCCGTGAGGAAGACATCTACCTAAATTATAATTTTTTTATACAAATCTGAAAATTCAGCCTATACACTATTATCTAGGAGCTTTATGTTCATAGTTATGAGATCTTGAGGAGCTCTGTTATTGACTTTTTCCCCCTTAATTTGGGTGGGAGGGCAACGTGAATGTGACCCAATAAAGATTTTTTTTAATGATAAAGTTGGCATGTTTGCATGATAAAAGGGAAATGAACAGTATTGCAATGTCTGGCACACAAAATAACATTTACTCCATTGTAGATAAAATTGCACTAGTTAAAAATATGTGCATTGACTTGTATTTGTTAGTGTTTTAGCCTTTTTTGAAAGATATATGCTCTGTTAATGTTGCATTTTTTTTTTTAAATACATGCTAGTCTTAACATTCCCTGATCTATGCCTGCATCTTTAACAATGGCCAAAGTGAAGAAAATGCTACCTTTTTTGTTAACAAGACACTGACTTGAAACATGTGCATTTAAAGCCTTTTATTTTTTTCCTTTTTTCTTTTGGTGGTTGGGCATTTAAAGAATAAGGACAAGGAAGAATATTTTTGGGGGGCAAATCAAGGGTCTATAAGTTCCTAAGTATAAAGTTGAAGTGATTTCTAATACCAGCGTTATATATCTGCATTTTTCACATTTTAGGAGGGTGTGTGTGTGCGCGTGCGTGTGTGTGCACGCACGTGCACGCTTGCATGTTTATGTGCTTTGCTTTTTGTTTACACCAACCAATCAAAAAGGAAAGATTCTAGAAAATGGAGCATGATGGGAAACAGTTTTTTACTTTAAAAAAAAAACAACTGAGTCATTTTCATAACAATAATCTACTGGTAGAGGTACTCACCTAAAGACATGAGGAGAATAGCTGCTGCTTAGGCTTTTGTGTATATGTATGTTGTTTGCTTTTTTTCTTTGGTTCTAGACTGTTCAGTGTATGATTTATTCCAGGCTACATGCTTTTCCTCTGCTTCTTGCTGTGCATTTTCTCCTATTACACATAGGTTTTGGGTTGGGGTGGACTGACCGTTTTTGTTTGGGGACTTATTTAGCAGTATTGAGTCTCTTATAGCCCTACTCTGAAGCCTTCAATATTCTACTCTTTATATTACTTTATTTCTGAATTTATAAAAGCCCCCAAACTGCATATAATATGAGCCTTTAAACATGGGTAAAACTATCCCAGTGAATGGTTTGGAAGGCGTGTTAAGAAATGGAGATACACCAGAGCGCAACGTAATTTTTTTAAGCGGCAAGTTCCATCTCCCTACAATCCTCTGAAGCTTTTTACCCGAGTCCTTTCTTGCCTCTCCAGTGCTTTTTTCCTTCAGATGGACATTAAACATAATTTCTTGGACACTACTAGAGAGACTTCGAGGCAATAAGATCAGTATTAACCAGCTCTAACAGAGGTTTGATCATGCTTACTTGTACAGTTTTTCCCCCATTTTAAAAAAGGAATGTAATAAAACGTGTTTTTTCCATAGAATTAAATAATATTAAAATGGAGTGAAAGGTTGATTGTTGACAAATAGAATAGTACCTCTGATCTGTGCAGTGTCTCATTTCACCTTAGAAAAAGATACATAAGAGGACTTTCTAATTTATTTTAGGATATTCTCATCTCATCTAAAAGAATTTGACTTGTACAGGGTTATTGTGCGACATATCGTGGAGTATATAAGTACCTCTGGCTCACTTGGTACTTCTTTTACTAAATGACCATACTTTGGAAGATGCACACTATTCGGGATAGAGAAATAAACAAGGGAGAAGGAATCGCTTAATTAAATCATCATTCATATGTGTGTAGAGACCATCTGGTTGCCACATAGATTATGATACATATACTTTGAATAGTTACATGTCACATGTATATAGATTAGTGAATTTTAAAACACAAATAGAACACCCTGTCTATTTGATGAAAAACTCAAGGTTTCTGTTGGGTGGGATAAGGCACCAGGAAAAATGTAGGTAGCCTTTTAAAAAAATTATCAAATTAACCAAGTACATTAGAAGAAATATCTGAGATTATTTCACTGTTAGTTTTACTCACTGCCCATCTTTTGTGCATTCACACTATGTTAAAACATAGCCTTACCAACCTATTTCTGGATCGTACACTGAATGGACATCTCAGAGTTTAAAAACATGAATATCCTCTTGAATTCCTTCAAAAAGTAAGGTAAAGAATAAGAGCAAACCATACTGGAAGAACCCAAATAAAACAGCCCAGATATTTAAGTGAAAGTTAAATATATTTTCCTATTGTTGAGTAACTTTCTTAAGATCTTTATTGCTATTATGAGAGGTAAAAATGTGTATTTATCAAATATGTATAGTTGTTATTTTATCATGCAAAAATCTGAATTATTGTAAAAGTATTGTACATTGTTAAAATTGTAATTCTGAATTGTATTTAAAAGTAATTCTTTCTGATATTGTTTTTATGTCACCCATGATGAAAAGTGGACTATGTATATACATAAACACACAAATATGAACTATTCCATTTAAAATTCTTAATAGTTATTTTCTTTTGATTGGTCATTTCTGTTGGCTTTAACTCCACTGAACTTTGAAGTATTTCTGTATATGCTATCAAATAAGAAAATACCCTGGAACATTAGAAAAATCCATCAAGAGACTTGCTTTCATCAAGTGCTTTATCAGACTTTTGAAAAGGTATCGAAGGCATTGAAAGAAGTAATTGACTTTCAAGATCATCTCTTCTTTTTCTCAAGAAGAAAACAAAGGAAAAAGAAATTCTCTTCATTCAGTGAGTCCCCAGTTTGGGGTCTGGGGCGCTTAGAGACATTGTGAAATCAAATCTTGTGTTACATTTTTCTCCTGGCTCACTCTTTTTGAGAAGGTTTATGGGCTATATGGCTGGTGAGACACGATCCCCTCCTAAGAAAATGTAGGTGCTCAGACAGGTAACCTCTGCTGCTACTGTTTTTATTTGTTTGTTTGTTTGTTTAATTTCTTTTATAATTTGTTTCTGTCGTACTAGGATATTTTTAAATGTAATATATTGCAGGATTTATAACCAGGTTCACTGCTTTCTTTCTTTTTTTTTTTTCTTAAACCAAACAAAACAAAATTTCATTTAAGATACATTTAGGCGCCTTTGAAGCTTGGATTTTGGAATGTTTCAGTAGTGGACAGAAATCTGCTGTTGGAATCTTCTAGTCTTCCAGGTTTAATTTGAAATGTTTTTAGTTTTGTTTTGGATTTTTGTGTGGTATTTTATTTCCTTTATACCAATGCCCTTTTGCCATGCTGTTTTGGGGTGGCTGCCTAACTCTAGTGAAAATTCTTTCTATATTAACGAAAATGTGGTGTTTTAAATTCCTTAATGTTTTGCATTTTTAAAATTGTTTTTAAAGAAATATTCTAACTGCTTGCACTATTACTGTTCTTTGCCAGCCTTTTCAGGAGACAAAAAAACAAAAACAAACAAACAAAAAAATACCCAGAGAAAAAACTTTCCTTCTTCCCCCTTCCTGATGATGAGTGAGAAGTATTGAGAACTTTCGGGGTCAGTGCCCTTCTAAACTCCCCTTCCCCCAATAATGCAGCTGTAGAATGAATGGTAAATGCAGCGGTTTGGATTCAGGCACAGCCCCAGCCTGCTGGCAGGTAATTTGATTCTTTCTCCTTTTTTTCATCACAAGGCTAACTTTACTTTCTTTTTAAAATTTCCTTTCTTTTATGTACTTTGAAGGCACCAATGGGTTTGTAATATAACTTGGATTTCAAAAAACAATGTATAAACATATCTAGCAAATAATTTGGTTATAGAAAAAGTTTTGGGGGTAAAGTTTGAACTGGTTGGGATGAACCCAGGACTTTCTTTGGGGATTTGTTTTAGCCATTTAGATATCTCCATTCCTTGCATATATGTCTATAATTATTTCAGAGTGTGACTTTTTTAGCTTTGTTTTTGTTTTGGGTTTGTATGTTTCTTCCATTGTGCTACTCTGGCTTAAGCTTTTTCAGGGGTTGGTGTTCCGAATACACAGTGAGCTCACAGTATAAAGACATCAATTAGGAGTGGACAGGTATGGAAAACTAGAGTTTTGAAAAGGTAAAATTAGGTTCTAGGTTATATATATGGTAAAAACTCAACATAGCCTTCAGTTGACCTTAGTAGTGCTTCTCTTTCTGTGGCTTCATTATAAAAGTGAAAGGTAATGAGACAAAAGGTAATAGCATTTCAGTTATTTCAGGAGCAGCGTGATTTCAGAATTAATGATTTTAGCATTTCTGATGCACTAATTCTAACAAAGAGAGAGATGTCAGCCATTCGAGATTATCATTAAGTAATGGTTTAAATATTGAAAAGTTATAGGTTTGAACAGATTGGAGGGCATTTCTGAAGCACAAGATCTTGGAGCAGATTAATCAAGCCCATAAAACAAAGTTAATGGCAGGAACAGGAATACAACTTATCCATTTTAATAGCCTTCCTGTTAGTTAATACTACTATCCTTTCCTGTCTGCCCCAGTCCCCCTACCCTTTTCCTCCTTTTTCCTGTCCTTTCCAAAGTTTTAGCTCTAATATGAGTTATTATCATTATGGGAGATAATCCTCTTTCTGATAGGTAGAATTTCAGTGTCAGTAG
Organism: Leucopleurus acutus; assembly: GCF_964270905.1. Lineage (NCBI taxonomy): Eukaryota > Metazoa > Chordata > Mammalia > Artiodactyla > Delphinidae > Leucopleurus > Leucopleurus acutus. The sequence goes on from NC_139152.1 coordinate 8,100,481, forward strand.
TCAGGACCTTTTCAAGATATATTTCTCTTTGGATGCCCTATCCAAGGAGGCTGGAAGTCTAGTAACTCACTAGTTAGGGAATAGGAAATCCTGGCTTGTAATGCTGTTTCTACAGCTGAAGGCATAAAATAAGTCATAAACTTGTTTTGTGCTTCAGTTCACTCATATGAGGTAGGGACAGTCATTCCCCTAAGCATCTTAAGATAAAAATATTTATGTCTTGAACTGAAATTTACCAACAAAGGAATCCTGGCTGCACTCCTGCAGTAATTTATGACATATGGAAGGATCTTGTTCTCTTGCTAATGAGAATGGCTAGCATTAGCATGTGTGCACTCTGTGGTTGCATGGGATGTGGAGGATTTATGAACCTCCATTCCGCTGCCCCCGCCCACCCCCCAAGATCACTGCCATGTTAAAAATGATCTTGCTTTCAGATTTCACCATATTCAAACTATATTAGATGGTCCTTATATAGTATATATACCTGGCTGCTACTGTGGGGTTTGGGAACATGAGGGGTGGGGTGAATTGTTGTTGTTTTAGGTTTCAGTCAGACAGCCATCCCTGTGCCCCAGTTCCCAGAAGCACAGCAGGCCTCTAGGAGCATCCGTGGGAACGGCGCAGTCCTGACATCACCAACTCTTCTGCTCAGGCTCATCCCATAATCAGAGGTCAAAGGGTGGGGCTTGAGATGGGGGAAGGAATGAGAAAGTAGAAACAATGTCACGGCAGTGCCACTGTTGACTAGCCTTTGGTGCTTATGTCAGTGTTTGTTTTATTTTTTAAGTTCACAAAATAAGTTTTTATTTTGGGGTAAAGGTAGTGGGAGGGTGGAACAAAAGCTATTATTACTAGTTCATCATTATCACTAGCTCATTCTAGCACATTGTTCTTTAGTAGCGAATAAAGAATAAATTTGAAACTTAGACCTCAATAATAAAGAGACTGGGAATAAAAATGAATCTCAGGATATTAAAAAACAAAACATTTATGTGGTATTAATTTCCAGTTCTACAACCGCTATTACCTTTGTCACTCTCGCTTTTTTGCCCTTAATTCTTTTATGTATGTATACAGTTTGAGGAAATGTGCATTTGTGGTCAGTCCTTTTAAAAGGACCTAATGAAATTACTACTCTTTTGCAAAAAATATACCCATTGCTTATACGGGCATACAAATGCTACCCTATTTTAAATGTAGGTGGCGTATGTGTTCGTGTTTTAATGTATTCAGAGCCATTGGGCAATAAGCAGTCCAGAACATGAAAACTCAAGCAGGTAAAGCGCCTAACACCCTTAGTTTCTAGAATTACTTTTAAAAACTCCTTTATTGCTGCATCTTCCACAAGTCTTTTGGTAGTCTCTGAACTTAAAATTTGGAGGAGTTGACTACCTAGTTAACATTTTAAGTTATGCATTTATTATTTGTAGGGACAGGTGAAGAAGGAAAGTAACAGAAAAGGAATGGCTCCTTGAGGTGGCAGCTGCTGAGTGTCTAAATCTTTCCAGCTCCCCCCTCCTCCAGCTTAGCATGAACATTGATCATACGTGTTTTGATCTTCTGTGATTGGGATTTTTGTTGTTTTAACTTGGAGGGGAGGTTTCGGGGAAACAGGAACTTCATACACATGTGAAAATATGAAATGTTAAGGAATTTTCCTGTTTAATATGAATAGTAAGCAAGAACTTTTTCTATATACTCTTCTGCTGCAGCAGAGAAATAAACTGGTAGGTGGCAGCAGAAGAAAGAATTCTTCAGATTGATGGCTACTGACAAAATCGGCATAGGAGAAGAGATAGAGCATGACATACCACGACAAGCAAAGGGGGCAAAAATGGAAACAGGACTACGATCCCTGATCTTGACTCTTAAATGGTAAGTTAATTTCAAGAATGTGTTTTCAATATGATACCGGTGTCCTGTAAGTCAGTGTGGTGTGTAATCATGAATGCCTGTAAATTCTTGACGTAGGATGAATTTGTCCTAACTGGGGTACTATCATTCTTTAATTTGGAAAAAAAATGAGCAATATGTAAAATTAGGGATTTCCAGTATATTGATATGTGTGAAACCTTTTTTTTCCCCACCAGCTTTATTGAGGTATAACTGACAGATAAAATTGTAAGATGATGATTTGATATACATTGTGAAAGAGTTATTATCATATCCAATATGTAGACCTTAATGATGGCAAAAATTATGCTATCTCACAGTAAATGTGATTTTTTTTAAAAAATCTGCAAGATAAATGAAATATGCATTGTTAATCATTTTGTAAAAATGCAAGTGTCCCCTTTTTAGTGTGAGCACTGGGGGGATAACTACAGAAGTATGTAATTTGACAATATTTTGTGGTAAAAATGACCTTTTCTTCTGGCTGTCTCTTTCCTTTCTAGTCCCATTTCTTTGTCACTGTACCTGCCCATCAGTTCCGTTCTGCATATTCACCTTTCTGTCTTGCTTATCTGTCTCTGCCCTTCTTCTCTTACTATTTCTTCAGTTGTGCTTCTGCTTTCCTGGTTTGGTATCTCTCTCTTTAGTCATTCAGTCCCTCGGGATTTTATTTTTCCAATGTTGTCATTTTTTGTCTCTGCCTACCTATTCCTCTGTGTGTGTGTGTGTCCCCATTTTCATTTGTGTTCTCTCTGGTAAATAGGTCTGTTTCCTTTCCATCAACAGCTGCCTTCAGACATGGGCATCAGTACCAGTGCTGTGATTTTCTACATTTTAGAATTTGATGAGGCTGAATAAAAGAAATGAAGTGATATTTCGAAGTCCCTAGATTTAAAGACTGTAATTTTCCATTCTTTTAATAAGTTGCAGATCCGTTTATTCATTCAACTACTTGTTTTACTATAGTATCTGTAATAACAGATTCAGCTGCTGGCCTTCAGAGGCCTACCATAGAAGTTTAGAATTTTTAAAGTGGAAAGCTTAGAGGTAGTATACTATAATCTTGGATTTACTGGTAAAGAAACTGACGTTCAGAGAAGTTAGTAACTAAGATTACAGAGCCAGGACTACATCTGAAGTGTCCTAACTGCCAATATGGTGCTCTTTGCATTATGTGACGTGCATTCTTCAAAATCTGCTGTAGTACTGAATAAGTGAAGTGCTCTGCAATGAGACCGCTGTGAGTTAGAAAGAAAGTTGTCACTGTTTGGGCTTGTGGTTAGGATACTAAGGCAAGCTGTGGGCAGCCATTTTAGGTGGTTTGTACATAGAATTAATGAGTACATCATTTACAGGGTTTGAGAATAAAAAAGTGTCCCTTGTTAGGAGAAGATGCAAAGAGTTCTTTGCAATTTCTGGTCAAGAGAGAAGAGAAGTGGATCTCTTAGATCTATTATACCACTAATCCTCTACCTCTCCTCTGGCCTACCTTTATTTCTATTCTGGATAATGAATCAATCTGCAACAAAGGTAAAACATTATATTCTGAATTTTTTTTTTCTGACAGGTTAGAAAGGGGAAGTAGATAGTTAAATGGACTTACTGTGTATACTTGGAAAAAAGGATTTATCGTAACATGAAGCTAGAGTAACTGATATTATTGTTTAAATACATGGTGAATTCTGTTTTTTTTTAAAATAGTATAAAAAGAAGTCACCTTCTATTAAAAAGTTGTTTAATGCTAAATACAGTTTTACATATATTAGTATGGAACACAAGAATACATGCCTCAGTTAATATGGTTAAAATTTCTAAACTTTTAAAAAGAGTTTTGTCACAAATTTTGGTTATTATATGGAGAGGTCAGTGCTTTAGAACTGAAAGAAGCTTGACTCTTAATCTGAACCAAAATTTATTGCTCATTATATAATTTATTGAAAATGTAGTCTTGAGCACTAGAGTAAGAGCATTTAAGTTTAGTTTTGTTTGTTCAGGCATTTTGCTACAATAACTTTCTGTGATGTTTTAGAGAAAATGTTCTTACCTCAATTTTTTCCTCTTGGTGCTAAAATAAAACACAATTGTCTATACTGTAGGGTTTTCAAGGAGTAATATTGCTGACACATCTTTTATATGATTGTATTTTTTAATATGAAATTCAGTGTCTAAAATTGGGTTGATTTTTGTAAAGTATAAATTATCTCTATAGTACAGTTTAAATCAATCACTAGGAAAGTATGCTTACCTGGTTGTCTAACTGAAATAAGTCTCACAAAACTCCAGTGATAAAGACCAAAGTTTTGGCTTTTGTGTTGGCAGCATCTTGAAAAAGTAGATAAAATAATGAACCTATAAATTGAATTGTTGATTCTAGAGAGAAGAAATTTCAGGAAATAAGAATAGTTTCTCCTGAAGAAGAATCAAGTAAATCTGGGAAGTAATGTTGCTCTTTTAAACCTGTTACAGGTTTAAGCCTTTAATTTTTAAGGAATGATATACCTTAGTATACCTTTGTCAGCTGAGATCACCAAGATGAAATGTGGTAATTACAAAAAGCGTTATGATTCTTTTTGGCAATCTAGACATTTTGTATTTTTTTATTGTCACATTAGTTAATTTTCTTGTTTTCCTTTTCTTTTTTCTCATCCTAATTATAAAGACTGTTTAAAACTGTGATTTAAGTGAGCTCTGTGTGTTTCCCCCCTAGGTTCTTTTGATCTCACAGAATGGATGAAGACTGTATGTTTTTTCAAATGGAGGATAGAAGTACACAGAACAAGGAAGCAGTAGCTCTAACCTGTTCAATTCAATGTGCTTTCTAAAATAAAAACACCAGAACTGGAAATGAAATAGCATGGAGTATGGTTTGTTCTTTTGTCAGTTATTTCTGCTCACTCCATTTTGTATGGGTTCACTTCAGTCTGCATATCTAGACTTGATGTCTAGCTCCACATGTGTCATTCTCTTTTTTTCCTTCACTTTTTGCAAGATTAAACTCCTTGGTTCTTGACAGACTGATCTCTCTATAAAATATTCTGATATGATTACTCCTTTTGGCACAAAGATAGGCGCTAAAATGTGTATTTGGATTTTCTCCTGCCCCTTTCATCTCAGTTTATCTGTCCATGCTGAATAATTATTGCTATGTTTTTATCTCTGAAGAAATGCAGCCTTTTTTCTGTTTCACTCTGACAAGGCTCTAGCGCACACTTGTCATAGCATTGCTCACTACATTTTAATCTTGTGACTGGAGACCATGTCTGACCTACTTTGTTTGAACTGTAGGGGATCTAATAATATACATGTGTATACAGAGGCAGCCCTAGTACTTTTGACAAAATAGGCTTTGTAAGCTTTGACAAAATGGGCTTTGTAAGCAGATACTGATACAAATTCTGATTTCATTACTTACTGTTTAAATGGTCTTTGGACAGGTCACCTTCTGCAAGCCATAAAGGAGTGTTTGTAAAAAAATGGAAAGAACCGTACCTACTTTGCTAGTCTAATGTGTAAGTATTAGCTAAGCTATAATACGTGTATAATTCTTAGCACATAGTTGAGCATTTAATAAATACTGTCTTTTAATTCTGTAAATTTTGGTTATTGAAATCTTATTCAAGACATACCAAATCTTTTTTCATCTCAGAATGGAAGTCTGTAAGGTTTTCTTTCTCGATTTTCTTTTTTTAAAAAATTAATTTATTCATTTATTTTTGTACGTTGGTTCTTTGTTGCTACGCGGGCTTTCACGCGGGTGAGCGGGGGCTACTCTTCATTGCTGTGCTCAGGCTTCTCATTGTGGTGACTTCTTGTTGTGGAGCACAGCCTCTAGGTGCACAGGCTTCAGTACTTGTGGCACTCGGGCTCAGTAGTTGTGTCTCGCGGGCTGTAGAGTGCAGGCTCAGTAGTTGTGGCGCACAGGCTTAGTTGCTCTGCGGCATGTGGGATCTTCCCGGACCAGGGATCAAACCCGGGTCCCCTGCATTGGCAGGTGGATTCTTAACCACTGCACCACCAGGGAAGTCCATGATTTCCTTTCAGTTTTCTTATTTAAGCTCCTTTTAAACTCTTTTGGTTGGATGATTTTATGTGTGCGCGCGCGTGTGTGTGTGTGTGTGTGTATATATATGTGTGTGAGATTTCTCCTAATATAGACGGATTATTCCTCATTCCCACATTTCATTGGCTGAGGAATTTTATATTTCTTTAAAAAACCTTTTATCTCATTTTTTTCCAGGTTTTCCCCCCTGTCAGCTCATAACATATTCTTTTCTTGCTCCTAAACCGAGAGAATTAAGTAAGGAGAATGCATACCATGTGCCATAAGGAATAGTTTAGGATAGTATGACTTGTTTTCCCAAAAATGATTTGAGGAGACTTAATATAAATGTATTAAAACAAAGAGAAGATTGGGCTGAAACCAAAATACAGAAAAAAATAAGGTGAAAAGAAGGGTTAAAATGCATATGCATGCTATCAGATCCTGTACATTTGCTCTGATAGAGGTGGACAGAATTGACAAAGAGTTGAATAAAGTCAGAAAATTCATGGTAACCTTAAGATAGAAGCGGATATATTGTACAGGAATAGCAATGTTTCCTGATCATGAGATGTCCCACAGTGCAAATTAATATGACACTAAAATTTAGTCCACTAAAGTCAGTCCAGTAAGAAGTCTTTTTGATGGTCTGAGCTGATCCTGTGATGAAATTTTCTCGAAGTGTCCTTAGAACCACCTATATCATGATCACATGGATTATTTGTTAGGTTCCAGGGTCCTAAACTTGAATTTTGGGGTTGCCAGGAGTCTGCTTTTTGACAAACTGCTCAAGTGACTTACTCATAATAATGTTTGAGAATCACTGCCCTAAATCTTTTGTCAGTGACGGTGACTTTAAGAAACACTGCTCTTTGGAACCAGGGATTTTACTCTCTGAAAGGACAAATTCTAAATATTTTAGGCTTTGCCGTCCACATACAGTCTCTTGCTTAAAAAAAAAAAAAAAACCCTTTAAAAATGTAAAACCATTCTTAGCTCAGTTTGTACAAAACAGGCTGATCCTTACTCTAGAGGAATGGGTGGATTGAATATACCTTAGGCAATGATTCGTGAATTTTACTTCTCTAAATTGAGGCTTTGTTAGCAGTAGAGTTTGAGGTTATTTGCTGTGATAGGAAAACAGATGTATTGAAATTCTTTGTAATGAACCAAGAATGGTGCTTTGGTAGTTAACGAAAGGTGGAAACGTTGATATTCTCGTTAAAGTTAGCGTAAGTAGAAATATCAGGACAGAAGGGTGTACGTTTCTAAAAATGTTAAGACACCGAATCCTTCAAAGTTTTTCAGACTTAAAAGCTCAGTAAATAAGGACTTCAGTACTACAAACAGATGGCCTTAGTGGGTTGTTTAATTTTTTAGTTCTGTACTCAGCTACTAGTTACACAGGAAGAATCCTTTAAAGGTGAGGGCTTCGTGAAGCAGACTTCTAGAGGTTGCCTGAGTACTCAGCTATTCCATGATCTCTAAAATGGTACATGGTATAAATTTGAGAGATTAAGCCATTGAAATCTATGTTACTGAACGTTGTGTAGTCAAGAGATGTGGACGGTTTGGGATAATCTCCCCCTCTTGTTTAGTGATTGTTGTAATTTTAAAAGTTTATTGTTAGAGCTGGAGGCTGTTTGCTTCAGGTTTTCTTTTTTCCCAGCCTAATTGAGATATAATTGGCAAATCACATTGTATTAAAATGTATAACAATGATTTGATGTGTGTAAGTATTGCAGGATATTTACCACAAGTTTAACATCCATCACCTCACATAGTTATAATTTTTTTTCTTGTAATAAGAACTTTTAACATCTACTCTCTCAGTAAATTTCAAATATACAATACAGTATTGTTAAGTATAGTCACCATGTTGTACGTTACATCCCCAGGACTTTTTCATCTTATAACTGGAGGTTTATACCTTTTGACCACTTTCACCCATTTCCCCCCAACCCCCAGTCTCTGGCAACCACAAATCTGATCTCTTCCTATGAGGTGTTTTGTTTTTGTTTTTGTTTTTTTTCCTTTGAGATAGTGATTTTGTTTCCTTTAGGTGTATACCCAGAAGTGGAATTGCTGGATCATATGGCAGTTCTATTTTTTAACTTTGTGGGGAACCTCCATACCATTTTCCATAGTGGCTGCACCAGCTTACATTCCTACCAGCAGGCACAAAGCTTCCCTTTTCTCCACATCCTCACTAGCATTCATCTACCTGTTTTTTTTTTTTGTTTTTTTTTTATGAGCATAGCCATTCTAACAAGTGTGAGATGACCTTCACTGGAGTTTTGATTTGCATTTTCCTGATGATTAGTGATGTTGAACACCTTTTCACATATCTGTTGGCCGCTTGTATGTCTTTGGAAGAATGTCTAATCAATTCCTCTGATCATTTTTTATGTTGGATTGTTTTTGCTATTGAGTTGTATTTATATTTTTTCAATATTAACCCCTTGTCAGATATTTGATTTGCACATACTCTGTTCAGTATGTTGCCTTTTCATTTTGTTCATGGTTTCCTTTGCTCTGCAGAACCTTTTTAGTTGGATGTAGTCCCACTTGTTTATTTTTGCTTTTGGTGTCTAATCCGAAAAATTATTGCCAAGACTAATGGCAAGGAGCTTACTACCTATTAGTTAACACCTAGAAAACTCTTCTAGGAGTTTTATGTTTTCAACTTTTAAGTCTTTAATCCATTTTGAGTTAATATTTCTGTATGGTATATGTGTATAGTTTAAGGTAGGGGTTCAGTTTCAGTCTTTTTGCCTGTGGCTGTCTAGTTTTCCCAACACCATTTATTGAAGAGACTGTCCTTTTCCCATTGTCTGTTCTTGTATCCTGCATTGTAAATGAATTGACTATATATGTACGGGTTTGTTTCTAGGCTCTCTGTTCCATTGGTTTATGTGTCTGTTGTTATGCCAACACCATACGGTTGTTTACTAAACCTTTGTGACATGGTTAGAAATCAGGAAGTGTGCCTCCGGCTTTTTTTTTTTTTTCACATCAGGTTTTCTTTTCTTGTTCTTTTTTTTTTTTTTTTTTTTTGCGGTACGTGGGCCCCTCACTGTCGTGGCCTCTCCTGTTGCGGAGCACAGGCTCCGGACGCACAGGCTCAGCGGCCATGGCTCACGGGCCCAGCTGCTCCGCAGCATGTGGGATCTTCCCGGACCGGGGCACGAACCCGTGTCCCCTGCATCGGCAGGCGGACTCTCAACCACTGCGCCACCAGGGAAGCCCCCACATCAGGTTTTCTTGAAGAGATCTGAGTGGCACACCTGTGGCAACCACATTCCACCTCTAATATATGCTGCATAGGTCTCTTCACACATGCGTTTGGGGAACAGCTCCTCCACAGTTCCATGAGCCTCTTTGACAAAAATGGCTGCATTGCATAATTTTCTACCAATGGTACCTAGAATACCATAAGGTCCACCAGATTATATGGCCCAACTTGCAGGGCTACTTGCATCACAGCCTGAATCTTCTACAGAGCCCTTTCTTGCTCCAGACCCTAGTCAAACTAAGTTACTTTTCACACCATCCAGTATATAGGCTGGGATAGTGTTTCTAGGCAAAATGTGTTGCCTCCATAATCTAGAGAAATCCACCAGGCATTTGTGCGTGTTTCCATGTAGCAGGTGATGTAAATGTAACAAGTTGTGTTTTACTTTGTAGGGGATGTTCCAGATGCCTCTTAGTACAGGTCATCTAAAAACTGTAGGAATGGCAGATCTCCAGATCTCTGTAGAGTTTATTTCCCACCCTCTGGAACACGTATCTCAGCAAGGCCTCTGGTATGCTAAGCTTCCTTTTGCTCATTTGTCTGATAAGCATGATGTCATTGATGTAATGCATTTATGTGATGTTCTGTGGAATGTCCAGATGGCCTATAATTTAGATTATATCATATCCTTGGAGCAAAACTAAATGAATATTATCCATTCCATGTGGATGCAAACTATTTCTAGTCTTCTTTCCTGATGGAAATAGTGGGGGAAATTCACTTACCCTACCAGTGGTTGTATATTATGTCCCTGAGCCCTAGTATCCCTACTGTGTGCAGTCATTGGCTAGAAGAGTTTGGCCTTGGAGCAGAATACGGAGGTGGATCCAAAAGAATGTCAGCTGGAGGCTGGCAAGCCAACTACATTTTTCACAGCGAGTTATAGGAGAGGTCTGATTGGCAAACTTGTATGACTGCCACAGTGCTCTTGATAGATAAATAGTTCTCAAGAAGAGAATAAACTGAAAAGAAAAATCTACTGGCACCTCTCCCACTCCTCCTGACCTTATTCCCTAGAGGGAATCACTGTTAATATTTTCTTGCATATCCTCCCAGAATTTCTGAATTTATTTTATAAGTGTGTCTCTTTTTCTTAGCCCAATAGGATTATGATATAACCGTGTTCCATAACTTTACAATATATTACATTTAATACGTTGCCATACAAGTGTGTATACTACTGCCTCAATTTTTTTAAACAGCTATATAAAATGCTATTATTTGCTCCTACCATAATTTAATTCCTTGGCTTAGTTACCTGAAATATCCCAGTATTCTTCCAATAGATATTTGCTCTTTGTTTAAATTGTTACATGCAACCAAAGAGTTCTAATACAGGAAAGGAGACTGAGAACACGAAAATAAACTTTGACAGAGTTCTCTTAGGATGACGTTGAAAATAATTTGAACACAAATTGAGTGTTGCTAGAACACCTAATCTTTGGGGGGGAAATATATGTATACTAATGGTAAAAAATAGTACCTGGGAAAACTACAGCGAAGTTTTCCATGGTTATATTCAAACTGAATCCCACAATTTGGTCATGTGCTTAATTACCAAAGGATGGGAAAAAAAGACGTGAGTTGATTTTTAAAAAGTAATGGCTTGGTTCCAGAAACCAGGCAGAGTCTTGGATTGGCCCGAGTGACACTAGATTTAATGGAGGACAGCTGGCCCGTAATAGGGATGTGGTAGGATTAAAGAATTGCCAAGTCTAATTAACATCCAGGGACTATAAAGTGCCGGCAAGAATAGTGAAGTCATTTGTACCGGTTCAATAAAATCAATTGAGTATTTAAACACACACTCGGGGAATATTTTCAAAATCCATATTTGGCATAATTAGGGTATCATAATAAAAGCAGAAAAAAAGGCTGCCAACCAATTCAATATTTTGAAAACAGTTTTATAATTTTATTTCAGTATATACTCCACTCCATCTCCAGGAAAACACATTTGAGTGAAAACACATGCCAACATTAGTCAGAAACATTTAATATATTTGCTGACATAGGTAATAGATATTTTATAAGTTCAATTTATGTGTAAGATGAATTAGCATAATTCCAGACCACTTTATGTAAGGCATCTCTGCCAAAGAGCCTGAAATATACTGGGTCTAGTATACATTGGACCAGTCCTGACTTTGGATAACATGAATATATTATACTTGGAGTAGATCTATACAGATTGCCCAGTTCAAGGAATTTGCAATGAAGTAACTAATGAGACCAGTCAAGCTTATGATTTGTCCAGTAGTCTAATAACGCTAGCCTAATCACTTGACAGGTATTGTCAAAGTCAAGTTAGAACTGAGTCTAAATTTCAGCTTTGCCACATGCTAGTTCTGTGATTGTGTGGAAGTTAAGTTCTCTTTGCACCAATTTTTCTATGGCAAAAATTATCAATGATAGGTTTTAATTTGATTTAAAAGTAAACGGAATAGCATTTGGAACATAATTGATGTTAAATAAATAGCTCACCTAGAATTTCTCCCCTTTGCACTGAAGGATAATGAAAGAACTATAAAAGATAATCTCTGTCTTCCACTAGCCTGTAATTCAGCTGGGAGATGGAGAGAAGAAAAAATACTTGTGAACAATTAAAAACAAATTTGCATAATATCAACAGTAAAACAGTAATCCATAGAATGGGGGAAAATATTTACAAACCTATGACTGATAAGGGATTAATATTTAGAATTGAGAATTTCTAAATTGCAACAACAGAAAAATAACTTAATTCAAAAATGGACAAAGGACTTGAAAAGACATTCTTCGAAGAACACGGAGAAGTGGCCAGTAAACACATTGAAAGATGCTAACTAACATCACTAATCATGAGGGAAGTGCAAAACAAAACTACACTGAGATATCACTTCACATCCATTAGGATGGCTGATAAGTTCTGGCGAGCTAGATCAGCCCCTCCTCATACATAATAGAGCGAGTTTCCCACAAGAATAAGAGGGAGGGGAGGGCAGTTTTCTTCCCTAAAAAGAAGAGACAATGAATGAAAATGGGGAGTATTAATATAGAGACTATTACCTTGTTTTACTGGAGACAGTATTTGAAAGATTAAGACATAGCTTTAGAGGATTTAAGTGACCTTCCAATGGTTACATAGTAGCGAAGCCAAAATGTTAAAAAAAGGTACCCTTAGGTTAACTCTTAGTCTCTGTTCTCAGAGTGGGGATTTCAAGCACTTTGGTCTGTTTTATGGTGATCTGGTAAAGGGAAATTAATGGCAATAGCTCTGGATGCTCAGGAAGTGAGAAGAATGATATATCTTCCATTAAACCCCCGAGATTCCTATCCTCTGGTATACATGCTCTATCTCCCTTTAAATGGGACCTCTGAGTATGATGAACTGTCATCTTGTGATTAGGTTATGTTATATGACAAAGGTACAGGGATTTTGCAACTCTTAAAACCTCTAATCAGTTGGCTTTAAATTAATCAAATGGGAGATTGTCCTTGGTGGGCTCAACCCAATCAGTTGGGCTGGTTAAAAGAAGCTCTAGAGGACAGAGAGGAGAAATTGGATTTGAAACAGCAGAGACACCCCTGGTGGCCTTGAAACAAACTGCCATGTGGAGGGGAGAAGAGAGGGCCAGGAGCAGAGTCACAAGGAACTGAATTCTACCAAGAATTTGCAAGAGGAGCCTGAGACTCAGATGAGATTGCAGCCTCCTGACGCCCTGAGAAGACCTGTGCCCAGACTCCCTACCCGTGACAATTGTGAGATAATAAATGTGAGTTGTTTTAAATCCCTAAATTTAAATCCCTAAAGTGAGTTATACAGCAATAGAAACCTAATACAAGTATCTTTATAGTAAAAATATGTATGTAAAATAAATACATACTATAAATATATATTTACATGTATTATATTTTTAATATAAATAATGTTTTAATCTAATGTATAAATATACTTTATTCTGTATTAATATTTATAGTATATAGGTGCTGTGGCAGATTTGTGCTGCCTTGTCTGATGGTCGGATAACATGTACTGGGCATAGCTTATAGCTTCACAGGCACAGGGGTCTAGTACATTGAATGATTTAGGGTAGTAGCATTGTGTAATGGAAAGAGCAGTGGATTGAGAGACAGGAAATAGTATTCCGTGCTGCCATGGACTAATTGAGTAACCCTAGATAAATCACTTACTTTTGAGACGCTTCAGTTTCCTCATCTGGAAAGGGAAGGAATTAGACTGGGTTAATTCTGATGTCCCTTCTAGCTCTAACTTATATTAAATGTGTCAGTTATATTGTATGTATCATGTAGTTAAACCTGAAAGGGAGGATAAGCTTTCCAAAGTGGTGACACAAAAATATTCAAGAACAAAAATGTCCTGTGTGCGTACAAAGACCAGGTCCGAAAAGAGAAGCAGCAGGGACAAATTTATGAGAATGATGAGGGATGAGGACAGGTAGATTTGGGGGTGGGGGGAGGGATGGAAAGGGAGAATCTATAGGAGGTGAGTGTGAAAATCGAGGAAGAAGTGAGTTTCTCCACGCAGCTGAGATGTGAGAAATTGAACTTGCCAATTTATGGCCACTCAAAGGATGACAGGCAATAAATATTGTGTACCTTCTATAATTCTGTGGCCTAAATGGGAACACCAAGATAATTACTACCTTGGAAAGCAAAAAACATGTTTTAGCACTGCTATGGGTACTACGTGCTGCTCTATTCTTGGGCAGACGGAGACCTCAGCCCACAAACTGCTTCCAGCTTCAAATGAGGTGGCCCACTGTGTAGAACTCCACCCTTCTCAAGGCCAGGAGAATTGGTATTGGCAGATATCACAGAATGAAAGAATGGAGGAACCGCCAAGCAGTCTTCCTAGTAAGGTGTATTTGAAAGAAAGATGAGATCTGACGTTATGAAAGGATTGAGTCTAGGACACATGTTTTTCTTCTTAGACAAAGAGACCTGTAAGTCTTTCTGCTTCAAAGACAGAACACAAGATGTGGTTGAATGTACACACAAGGAATTAGGAGGTCCTCTGGGCTTTATTCATGTTTTCTCCTGCTTTTCCTTATACTGTATAACTAATCTCTTCAGGATATTGAAGGAAGAAGTTTCTTTTTAAGTCAACAATTATATAGGTGGATAAATACTTTTAGAAAAAAATTTTTGTTGCACTTTTTTTTTTGTTTTCATTTAAGAATGGTGGTATTGAGGGAGTTTCCTGGCACTCCACTGGTTAGGACTCAGTGCTTTCACTGCCGAGGGCCCGGGTTCAATCCTTGGTCAGGGAAACTAAGATCCCACTAGCCCGGCGATGCAGCCAAAAAATTAAGAAAAAAAAAATGGTTGTATTGAAACAGTTCTGGAGACGGATGGTGGTGATGGTTGCACAGCAACGTGAATGCACTTAATACCACTGAACCCTACCCTTTAAAATGGTTAGAAGGGTAAATTTTACGTTACATACAATTTACCACAATTTTTTAAAAATTGAAAAGTTTGCAACACAGTTCTACCGTTAGTTTCTAAGGTCCCATTTCACATCTTCATCAGCATTAAAAATCTTGACAAATCGGTTTTTAAAGAAGAATGATGGTCTTATATAACAAGTCTTCAAATAATTCTAGTAGGAATAATATTTTCCAAGTACACATCCAAGCTCCTCCTGAAGTCCTGCTATTAGACATTTTTGCCCTTTGAAATCATGTTTTTGAGGTATTTCAGACTGAACTTAATATCAGGTCCTGCTTCCCACAGTTTGCGTCACTGTATCCCCATCTCAGCCCAATCTCTAGGTTAAATTCTGCTCTTTGGTAAAACATTCAATATCTCTCATCCAACAATAACACTTCGCATCAAATGATCTTTGTTACTGGCAAGACTCTGATATTATACTCCATTTTTGATAACTGGATTTCTGTTTTGTCTCCTGTGGCTGAGTGCCTGTTTTGTAACTTTCCTACTACCCTAAATGCTCTATGATTGGTCTCAGAGTTTCATCCAACAAACATTTAAGGGATCTACTATGTGCCACACACTATTTTAGATGTTTGGGTTAAATCCTTGCCATCACTTGCTTTATGGTACAGTAGGGGAAACAGATAGTAAATAGTAAATGTTCTTAAGCTGGAAGTGTGCCTGGAATGTTTGAGGAACTGCAATGAGGTCAGTATGGATGGAGCACAGAGAGCAATAGTAGAAGAAAGGTATTTAAGGACCAGATTAAACGGGCCTTAAGATAACTGCAGAGACATTGTTTTATTTTGAGAGAAATTGAGAAGCATTGGACAGTTTTGAGCAGAGAAGTAATATGATCTAACTTACATATTTAAAGGATCATTGTAACTCCATTGTTGATAATAGACTCTGGACAGGTAGAAACAGGAAGACTACTGCAGTAATACTGGCAAGAGGACTTCAGCTTCTGGCCAAGGTGAAGTACCAGAGACTGAATTTACCCTGCCATCTGAAACAACTAAAAAATAGGACATAGTGTATATAACAATGGTTTTCAAGCACTGGACATCAGTTAGCCCATGGTAATGATCCCTTAGAGATGGAAAACTACTCAGGTGAGCCCTGTGATTGCTCCATCTTACTACATGGCGAGTTTTCAGGTCACAGTGCAGGGGAAGGCAATCTTAAAGGAGGTTAGTGGTCCCACTGAGTTGAAGAAATGGAGTTGAGGGTTAGAGGGCCAGCCTGCTGGAATTCTCAGGGCAGAGTACCAGAGAGGAAAGATGACCACAGAGAGAGAATATAGAGATTTGCAGAGGGTCTTGCTGAGTTTTTCAGATGAATCTTACCAGCATATGCATGTGAAGAAACTAGCCAAGAGCAGCAAAAGAACCACCTGAAATTATTAGTAGGAATGGTCCCTGGGGATCACAAAAGGACTGGAATAGTTTGTATTCCCACCAGCTACAGTGGAAAACCCAAATATATCATGGTAGTAGAGAACTCAGAAGGGTATTGCATCAGGAGTGGGAAAAAATTGCCACAGACTAAAAGCCATTCAGGCACTTCCCTGATGGTCCAGTGGGTAAGACTCCACACTCCCAGTGCAAGGGGGCCTGGGTTCGATCCTTGGTTGGGAACTAGATCCTGCATGCATGCTGCAACTAAGAAGTCTGCATGCTACAACTAAAAGATCCCGCATGCCACAACAAAGATCCCGTTTGCTGCAGCTAAGACTCAGCCAAATACATACATACATAAATAAACAAACAAATAAAAGCCATTCAGTCACACTTAACAAAGCTTAAAACCAAGCCTTACCAACAAGGACCTACTGTATAGCAAAGGGAACTCTACTCAATATTCCGTGATAACCTATATGAGAAAAGAATTTAAAAAAGAATGAATATATGTATATGTATAATTGAATCACTTTGCTGTACACCTGAAACTAACACAACATTGTAAATCAACTATACTTCAATAAAATTCAACTATTAAAAAGACAAAAAAAGCAAGCCTTGATCACAGCTGGGGCAAACAACAGACTAACCAAAAAGCTTAAAAGGGAAAAGCTGAAGAATGAATTGACCATAGGGGCTTTGAAAGCTTCAACATATTCCTGGAATCTAGGAGGCCATGTGCATGAGTCAGGCTGTGCACATGCTCAGGAAAGACCATAAGGAAAAAAAACAAAAGAAAAAAGAAAGGGAATCCCCTGGTGGTCCAGTGGTTAGGACTTGGCACTTTCACTGTTGTGGTCCTGGATTCAATCCCTGGTCAGGGAACTAAGATTTTGCAAGCCACACCCCATGACAAAAAAAAAAAAGGAAAGACGTGAGAAGGTCCTAAGTTCTCACCTCTGACTGCCCTTGAGACTCTGCACAAGCAGGAAGTGAAGACTAAGATACTGTTGCAAACTGCCTGGCTAAATCTGAAGATATGCTCCAATATAACCACAGAGCTCCTCAGCAAGACTGAGAGATTTATTGGTTTAAGGACATTTTTTGCCTTAAAGAAATCTCTCTCCAGTTATTAGTTGACCACTAAGCTAACTGAGTAAGGACTTTGGTGGCTGCACACAAAAAAGAATATAGACTTTATAGAATCAGTACAGAAGAGTCACTAAACCATCAACAATTACAAGAAGAAGAAACAGCAATGAACTGGGAAGAGGAGAGACTCTGACTGCCAGAGTTGCTACATTATATTACTTGAAATGCCCAGTTTCTGACAAAATGTTAGGACACATTAAATCAGCTATTTAAAATATGTTCAAAGAACTAAATGAAAACTGTCTAAAGAACTAAAGTTTAAGAACAATATCTCATCAAATAGAGAATACCAATAAAGAAATAAAATTATAAAAGGAACCAAACAGGAACTCTGGAGTTGAAAAATATAACACCTGAAAGGAAACAAGCACTAAAGGAAATTTGAGCAGGAGTAAGAATCAGCAAACTTGAAGATAGGTTAATTGAGATTATACAGCATAAACTTAGGAGGGAGTGGAGCTACATAAGAGCAAAGTTTTTGTAAACTGTTGAAATTTATATTAATCCAAGTTAGATTGCTACCATTTAAGGTGTTAATAGTAATCCACAGAGCAACCACTAAAGACATAATTTAAACATATGCTGGGACGTAGTGAGAGAGTAGCATTGACATATATACACTACCAAATGTAAAATAGATAGCTAGTGGGAAGCAGCTGCATAGCACAGGGAGATCAGCTCGGTGCTCTGTGACCACCTAGAGGGGTGGGATAGGGAGGGTGGGAGGGAGACGCAAGAGGGAGGGGATATGGGGATATATGTATATGTATAGCTGATTCACTTTGTTATAAAGCAGAAACTAACACAACATTGTAAAGCAATTATACTCCAATAAAGAAAAAAGAAACATGTAGTAAAGAAACAAGGAAATTTAAGTGATATCTACAACAAAAAGGAATGCAGTAATAGAGGAATTGAGGAACAAAAAGATGTATAATAAGCAAATGGCAAAATGGCAGACATAAGTCCTAACATCCTTTTTTTTCCTTTTAGCTTGTTTATCTTTTTCTTTTTTTTGAATTTTATTTTATTTATTTTTTTATACAGCAGGTTATTAGTTATCCATTTTATACATATTTGTGTATATATGTCAATACCAATCTCCCAATGCATCACACAACACCCCTCCACCCCCCACGCCCGCTGCTTTCCCCCCTTGGTGTCCATATATTTGTTCTCTACATCTGTGTCTCAATTTCTGCCCTGCAAACTGGCTCATCTGTACCATTTTTCTAGGTTCCACATATATGCGTTAATATATGATATTTGTTTTCCTCTTTCTGACTTACTTCACTCTGTATGACAGTCTCTAGATTCATCCACGTCTCTACAAATGACCCAAATTTGTTGTTTTTATGGCTGAGTAATATTCCATTGTATGTATGTACCACATCTTCTTTATCCATTTGTCTGTCAATGGGCATTTAGGTTGCTTCCATGATATGGCTATTGTAAATAGTGCTGCAGTGAACATTGGGGTGCATGTGTCTTTCTGAATTATGGTTTTCTCTGGGTATATGCCCAGTAGTGGGATTGCTGGGTCATATGGTAATTCTATTTTTAGTTTTTTTAAGGAACCTCCATACTGTTCTCCACAGTGGCTGTATCAATTTACATTCCCACCAACAGTGCAAGAAGGTTCCCTTTTCTCCACACCCTCTCCAGCATTTGTTGTTTGTAGATTTTCTGATGATGCCCATTCTAAATGGTGTGAGGTGATACCACATTGTAGTTTTGATTTACATTTCTCTAATAATTAGTGATGTTGAGCAGCTTTTCATGTGCCTCTTGGCCATCTGTATGTCTTCTTTGGAGAAATGTCTATTTAGGTCTTCTGCCCATTTTTGGATTGGGTTGTTTGTTTTTTTAATATTGAGCTGCATGAGCTGTTTATATATTTTGGAGATTAATCCTTTCCCCGTTGATTCTTTTGCAAATATTTTCTCCCATTCTGAGAGTTGTCTTTTCGTCTTGTTTGTAGTTTCCTTTGCTTTGCAAAAGCTTTGAAGTTTCATTAGGTCCCATTTGTTTATTTTTGTTTTTATTTCCATTACTCTAGGAGGTGGATCCAAAAAGATCTTGCTGTGATTTATGTCAAAGAGTGTTCTTCCTATGTTTTCCTCTAAAAGTTTTATACTGTCCAGTCTTACATTTAGGTCTCTAATCCATTTTGAGTTTATTTTTGTGTATGGTGTTAGGGAGTGTTCTAATTTCATTTTTACCTGTAGCTGTCCAGTTTTCCCAGCACCACTTATTGAAGAGACTGTCTTTTTCCCATTGTATATCCTTGCCTCCTTTGTCATAGATTAGTTGACCATAGGTGCATGGGTTTATCTCTGGGCTTTCTATGCTGTTCCATTGATCTATGTTTCTGTT